>NC_071505.1:294564591-295189591 GCF_027887155.1 Malaclemys terrapin pileata | reverse complement strand
ATATATATATATATAAATTTAACTTTGCCCTACCTCAGTTCTTGTTCCTTTCAGTTAATTCAGTAAGACCCTTCCTTCTTCTGCTTTTAGCTATCCAAAACTTGCAGCTTGCTAGTGGGGGTAAAAACAAAACAAAAATTACGCAAAACCAATAGCAAGAAAGAGGAAGTAAGCATAATAGCACAGCTTTTATTTTCTTAAGGATATTTTGTCAATTCAAGAATTGGCATTTGTTCTCACATTGCATTCCATCTCATCTTTCACACAAAGTGCTAAAAAAGGCTCTGCGGTTCAGCCACTCACATTTCTAAATATGGGCTTTCAGTAATCAAACATGTCTGAAATATTAGGTTGGCAGTAATTGTAAACAGTTTTCGGAAAATGTAATACTTAGATAGTATTTTAGTCCAGTCTATATTAGGGAAGGTTTTCAAATCTTTTGACTGGTGGCAGAACGGGGTAAACTCCACTAGTGTTTGCAATACTGAGAGCCCTAATGTAGATTGCCTGTCTGTTCCCACTGGCACCATGTCATCTAACTCGGCTTACAGTTCTAGTCTGGCATTATCAAAGGTGCCATAGGGAGTGCGGTGCCCAATTGCCATTGAATTTCAATGGGAGATGGGCACCTAACTCTGTTAGGCTCCTTTTAAATCTCAGTGCTGTATATAGGGTTGCCAACAGTCCTTTATTACAAGGGATAGCCCTGATTTTTTCATCTCTGTACAATAAGATTGGGAGTTGCTGAGTGCTGCAAAAAGCAGCAAGAAATACCTCTGGTGAATGTAAGGGAGTACTGCTTATTATTCTTAATAATGATAAGATCAGGAAGACAGGTGACATGCTAAAAAAACAGTCCCTTATATTTGAAATACAATGTTGACAATCCTAGGTGTGGCCCAGTTCACTGTTACCTAGTCCCATAGTTACTGATTCTCATTTACTAAGGCTCCTTTACAGTGCTCTGGCACCAGAAGTGGGCCTTAGAGTGGACAGGACTAGCCCTTGGAGAACACTCCCTGTACAGTGGCCCTGTGAACATAGTTCAAAGATCTCCATGTAAGGGGTGGGATTTGGGGACATAACTAGAAATTCTCTACTTCCAAGGCCCCTTGGAAGCAGTACGTAAGTTGGAGCAGCTCTGAAACTGCTCCAAATCACTCCTAGGGTTGCCAGCTCTCCAGGATTGTCCCAGAGTCTACAGGAATTAAAGCTTAATCTTTAATTAAAGGTAATGTCATGTGATGAAATCTCCAGGAATGCATCCAATAGGGTTCCCAACCCTCCAGGATAGGCCTGGAATCAGAATTGAGCTCCCAGTGACTATTGAAAGCAATTCGGGAGATTTTAATAGGATATTTTAAGAAAATGACATTATGTCATGTTGGGGGAAAAAATCTCCCAGAATAGCTTCAGTCAGAGTTGGCAACACTAACATTCAACCAAAACTGGTAACCCTAGTCACTCCAGGGATTGGGCAGGGTCCTTCATGGCCCCATGTCACAGGTCACTTACCTGCCAACATATCCTCTCATGGCCAGGCATGGTGTTGCAGTGACTCCAGCTCAGTTGCCCCCACCAGACAGCAGTCTGTCCCTTTGACAGTCAGCTTCTTCTCACAATTCCAGCCAGGTCATGTATAATCTCACCCCTCCTCAGGCAATAAAGAATAATCCCACAGGGCAAAAGTCCAGTGACTCTGTATCAAGTCATCAGTCCCAGGCTGAGTTTTATAGTCCTTGCACCCTTTTCCTCAGAGAGGCTTTCATATCCTTTTTCTCAGGAGGGTAGGTGAACACACACGTGCCTTCCCTTCTGGCAGAATCCCAGGGATTCTGTGTTTAAGAAGCTAAAACCTGCTCCTTAAAATTCCTTGTTGCTTCCCTGGGCTGCTTTCTATCTCCCCCAGTCCACAGGTACCTTTCCCAGGAATACTTCCTCCAGTACTCTCTCAGGGGAAGGCGAGCTCCTTGTGCAGCTTCCTACCAATCTGCTGCTGAGAAAACGCCCCTCACCAGTTCTCAGTCTACCTGGGAGCTGTCTTTTCATGCAGCCTTCTTATCTCAGCAGTCAATAGCCCAGCAATTAGATACAGTGGAGGAGGTGGCTATCTATTTACCCCTTAGTGGCTGTGGTAGGATGGTGTCTACCACACCCCAGAATACAGAGAATGCAAACATGTGTTAAAGCCACAAGTGCAGGAATGAAATAAGTGAGAATCAGGTCTCTTGTGTGTTGTGAATACTACCAGTGCAAAGTGTGTTAAAATGTTACCAACTCCACCTTGTAAATAACTATACAAGGTGCAGGGCAGCTGTGAATTGGGTCCATAGTGGTTAAAACACTGGAATTGACATACAAAACTGCTGTAAAATACACAAACTCGGCAAACTGAAATTTTTTTTTATTTGATCAAATTTTATTTTAATGAGCATTTTTGAAGGATGTCTTCATTACACTATATCTCTGCTGCCTAGATAGTTTACATTGTGAATCTGTGTCCATTTTCTTTATACCTCCTCAATAGCTTTCATGCTATTGAAGGGGATACAATCACCCTTCTGTGACTTTTCTTTTCAACCAGAATAGTTATATTAGTAAATCCCTAATAAAGATACAGTTATACCAGTGTAAAGGTGCCTTTTATCAGTATAATTTATTCCCTTTCCTGAATGGGAATAGTTATACTGGTATAAGGCATGTTTATGCCAGTATAACTTCATGCACACTGGGGATGTATTAATATAAATATTTAAGTTAAAAAAAAAAAACACACTCCTACCCACAAGTCATACCGCTACAAAAGCTTGTGTAGACCAAGCCTTAGAATCTCCCTCAAATGTGAGCATCAGCCCTGTTATGCCAGGCAAAGAGAATACGTGCATTGTGCTGTCACAAAGGGGGGAGAGTGACTTCTTCAGCTGTGCTTAGAAATAAATAAACCTTAGTGGATGCCTACTGAGCATGCTCAGAAGCATTATAACCAACTGATAAATCGTAATTTGATTATCCTTCCAGATGTTTATTAAATTTAGCTGTGGATGTGGTCCAAAAATAACCAGTTTACATGACAAATTTCAAAGTTCAGCTGTTTCTAATTTGAGTTAACTAAGTGGTACTGAAAAGTATTACAGTAATAATATACAGAGGAAAGCATGCCATGTTTTTCAAATTTGCAGAACGCAGAAAGGGTTGGAGAGGATTTTCCTCAAACTGTCAAAAAAATTAATCACCTTCTGAAGAGCCCAAATATAAAATAAATTCAAACCAAAACAAACATTTTACAGGAAGTTATGAGTGCGTGGAAATACAACTTTAGAAGTACAACAGTTTTGCAACATTGACCCTCCATGGTACTGGTAACCCTTAAAAGCCATTAAAGTCAACAACGGTTGAAAGTTTTTCACACTTTCTGTAGTATGATCAGATCCTTAACACTGAACAGATTGCCTATCTGTCTTTTTATATTTCAAACTCTCTTTAAGGCCCTCATCTAAAGCTCACTGAAGTCCATGGAAAGATTCCCATTAATTTCAGTGGGCTTTAGAGCACAGCTTCAATAAGATTGTCTCAAAAACTGATCCTGATAAAAAAAGAACATGTTTAACTAACTAAAAGCATATCAGTCTGTAACAGCAGCAAGCATGGCAAATGACAGGTATTTTTATTAAAATTCTATCTTTTTTCTTGCTTATCCTTTTAAAATTGTCTTCTACCTATCTATTTCTGAGGCACCTAACATCTTAGGCCTGGTCCACACTAACCCCCCCACTTCGAACTAAGGTACGCAAATTCAGCTACGTTAATCACATAGTTGAATTCGAAGTACCTTAGTTCGAACTTACCGCAGGTCTAGACGCGGCAGGCAGGCTCCCCCGTCGATGCCACGTACTCCTCTTGACGAGCTAGAGTACTGGCGTCGACGGCGAGCACTTCCGGGATCGATCTGGGATCGATTTATCGTGTCTAGACAAGACGCAATAAATCGATCCCAGATGATCGATTGCTTACCGCCGGACCCGGAGGTAAGTGTAGACCTACCCTTAGTGTCAACTTGCCTTTGTATCTGTATTATTTATTTTAAATAATTGTATTATCTAACACTGCAACCACTATTAATTCTATGATACATTTGAATGACAATATTTTACCAAGTTTATTATTATTGTTACACACTCACACTACCACCTGTGGCATATTGTTTGTATAATACCATGCTTTTACTCAGATAAACTTAGCTAGATAAGCAGTCGTTCCCTGCTGTTTGGTTTTAGAAGTTATTTTCTCCTACTTCCTTGCACTGACAAAGCTAATATTAGCACAATGCTACATGAGTAACTATTATGCATTGTAAATAGAGTAATAGGTGCAGTCACCTATATGTAAAGATAAAAGTTTGTCTTCACAAAATGGGCAATAAGAGGTTTAATATATTGTATGTTTTCCCCTTCTTATGTTCATTGAGTGGGTTTGGAATTTATCCCTTCAATTCTGGTTAGGGCTATAGTAACAACTGCAAATCATGAAGATGACTAATACACAGAATCTGTTAGATCTAACAGGAAATCTAAGCTATTTCCTAGAGGCGGTGCATGTGTAGGCACTGCAAACTAGTAGGCCAGCTCTGCTTCTTGCGTATATTGTATGCAGTGAAGTTGTAGCCCTGTTGATTCCAGGATATTAGAGCAACAGTACATATTGACACTTGTAGGTGGATTCTCAATAAGTCACCCACCCACAAAGTTTTGTGGTTTGTGCTTACCGTATTTCAAAGGTTCAGCCTGAACTGTAATAATATCCTGCTGGTCTGGTTCTCCAAATAAATCTTTAAGCCAGTAGCCAAACAGCCAACTTTCCACCCTTATCCTCCTTTGCTGCCTTTTACAACATACCAGACCAGGCCAGAATCCCTAACAACATTTTTATCAGAAATACCAACAACTACTTTGCAGCCACAATCCCCTATTCAATGGCCACACAGTATAACTGAAACATGGCCTCCGAGCCTTCCCATACAAAGATCCCTTTGTAGAACCAAATTCACTGTGCCACTGTCACAAAGTGGCATTTACTTGGAACACTGATTTCACAGCCAATATTGGACATTAACGAAACTGGTTTACCTGTTCCTCACATACCCCTCTCCTTTTTATTACATTCTCTATTTTCCCAGCCAACATTGCTCAACACTTGTTATGTTCACCGATATACACCTCTACCCCGTTATAACGCTGTCCTCGGGAGCCAAAAAAAATCTTACCGCGTTATAGGTGAAACCGCGTTATATCGAACTTGCTTTGATCTGCCAGAGTGCGCAACCTCTCCCCTCCCCCCCCCGGAGTACTGCTTTACCACGTTATAGTCGAATTCGTGTTATATTGGGTCGTGTTATATCGGGGTAGAGGTGTATATCATTCTAAAACTAAAACAGCTGTTAAGGTTGCCTAGTGACAAGGAAGTGGATAGTTGGACATTGTAAATCTCACAGGTTGTTGTCCAATGATGAAACATACTTTATACATCTACATACATGTAATTAGAGAGAGAGAAAGCAGTACACATATTTTATTACAGTATTGATCTTAGTCAGCACCTTGTGGATTAGTGGGATGGGAGGAAAGGTGTAGAACAGAAAGGTGATGAGACCACTTCAGCAGAAAGGCATCTGTCATGGAGCCGGGGCTGGGACTCCTCAGGGAGCAGAGTTGCTGGCACTTCCTGTTGGACCATGTGGTGAACGGGTGTATGCGGGAAAAGCCCCACCTGTGGAGGACATTCATCGCAACATTCAGGCATAGGGACCACTCGTGATGAGTCAAGAAGGACCGACTGAGCCGGTCTGTGAGCTGCTTCTGCACCCCTGGCAGGTATGAGGCCTTGCTCTCGATCGAGTATGCAATGCAGAATTCCCGTAGACGGACTGTTTCTCAACATGGGGGGTAGGGGGAAGAACAAGCCCCTCCCTGTCCATTGATGTAGTACATAGCCGATGTATTGTCCATGAAGATTGAGAGTGTTTTAGCAATGTGGGGTAAGAAAGCCTGACATACCAGTCAGACTGACCTAAGCTCCCCGACATTGATATGGAGTGATAAGCTACATTCCCTCTAAGCTGTGTGGCTGCGCAGCAGCCTATTAAGTGCCACGCAGGCGCTCAGGGCTGCTGTGGGGACAGATGCCTCTCCCACAGTCCTGGACCTGCGGCGTTGGGGAGAGGTGCCCCTCCTCCACCCTCAACCCAGCCCTGGCCCGGACCTGCTGAAGGAGAGGCATGCCTCCCCCGGCCCCAGTCCTGGAGCTGCTGTGGGGAGAGAGAGCTGGGGGTTCCCTCTCTCCCCGCTGCAGCGCAGGGCAGACTGCATCCCAAACCCATCATCCTTGCTCCACCCTAGAGCCCGCACCCCTAGCTAGAACCCTCTCCCCCTGCACACGAACACTCTGTCCCAGTCCTGAGCCCCCTCCCACACTCTGAACCCCTCAGCCCCACCCTTTCCACATGAATTTTGTTATGTGCACTAATATAGAATCATAGAACTTGAAGGGACCTCGAGAGGTCATCTAGTCCAGTCCCCTGCACTCAAGTCAGGACTAAGTATTATCTAGACCATCCCCGACAGGTGTTTGGGGATTTTTAAGAGCAGGTTGGACAATGATGGAGATTCCACAACCTCCCTAGGCAAGTTATTCCAGTGATTAACGAGTCTGACAGTTAAGAAACTTTTCTTAATGTCCAGCCTAAACCACCCTTGCTGCAATTTAAGCCCATTGCTTCTTGTCCTATCCTCAGAGGTTAAGAAGAACAATTATTCTCCCTCCTCCTTGTAACAACCTTTTATGTACTTGAAAACTGTTATGTCCCCTCTCAGTCTAATCTTCTCCAGATTAAGCAAACCCATTTTTTTCAATCTTCCCTCATAGGTCATGTTTTCTAGACCTTTACTCATTTTTGTTGCTCTTCTCTCGACTTTCTCCAATTTGTCCACATCTTTCCTGAAATGTGGCGCCCAGAACTAGACACAATACTCCAGTTGAGGCCTAATCAGTGCAGAGTAGAACGGAAGAATTACTTCTCACGTCTTGCTTACAATACTCCTGCTAATCCATCCCAATATGATGTTTGCTTTTTTTGCAACAGCGTTACACTGTTGGCTCATATTTAGCTTGTGATACACTATGACCCCAGATCTCTTTCCACAGTACTCCTTCCTAAGCAGTCATTTCCTATTTTGTATATATGCAACTGATTGTTCCTTCCTAAGTGGAGTACTTTGCATTTATCCTTATTGAATTTCACCCTATTTACTTCAGACCATTTCTCCAGTTTGTCCAGATCATTTTGAATTTTAATCCTATCCTCCAAAGCACTTGATATCATCCGCAAACTTTGTAAGTGTACTCTCTATGCCATAATCTAAATCACTGATGAAGATATTGAACAGAACCAGACTCAGAACTGATCCCTGCGGGACCCAACTCGTTATGCCCTTCCAGCATGACTGTGAACCACTGATAACTACTCTCTGGGAAAGATTTTCCAACCAGTTATGCACCCACCTTATAGGAGCTCCATCTAGGTTGTATTTCCTTAATTTGTTTATGAGAAGGTCATGCGAGACAGTATCAAAAGCCTGACTAACGTCAAGATATACCACATCTACCACTTCCCCCCCTATCCACAAGGCTTTTTACCCTGTCAAAGAAAGCTATTAGGTTGGTTTGACACAATTTGTTCTTGACAAATCCATGACGACTGTTATTTATCACCTTATTATCGTCTAAGTCTTTGCAAATTGATTGCTTAATTATTTGCTCCATTATCGTTCCAGGTACAGAAGTTAAGCTGACTGATCTGTAATTCCCTGGGTTGTCCTTATTTCCCTTTTTATAGATGGGCATTATATTTGCTCTTTTCCAGTCTTCTGGAATGTCTCCCATCTTCCATGACTTTTCAAAGATAATCACTAATGGCTCAGATATCTCCTCAGTCAGCTCCTTGAGTATTCTAGGATGCATTTCATCAGGCCCTGGTGATTTGATGACATCTAACTTGTCTAAGTAATTTTTGATTTGTCTTTCCTTATTTTAGACTCTGATCCTACCTCATTTTCACTGGCATTCACTATATTAGACATCCAATCGCCACCAACCTTCTTGGTGAAAGCAAAACAAAGAAGTCATTAAGAACCTCTGCCATTTCCACATTTTCTGTTATTGTCTTTCCCCTCTCCATTGAGTAACAGGCCTACACAGTCCTTGGTCTTTCTCTTGCTTCTAATGTATTTGTAGAATGTTTTCTTGTTTCCTTTTATGGCCCTAGCTAGTTTGATCTCGTTTTGTGCCTTGGCTTTTCCAATTTTGTCCCTACATTTTGTTTGTGTTATTTGTTTATATTCATCCTTTGTAATTTGACTGAGGACTCTTTTTTGTAGGACTCCTTTTTGATTTTTAGATCATTCAAGATCTCCTGGTTAAGCCAGGGTGGTCTCTTACCACACTTCCTATCTTTCCTATGCAGTGGGATAGTTTGCTCTTGTGCCCTTAATAATGTCTCTTTGAAAAACTGCCAACTCTCTTCAATTGTTTTTCCCCTTAGACTTGCTTCCCATGGGATTTTACATACCAACTCCCTGAGTTTGCTAATGTCTGCCTTCTTGAAATCCATTGTCTTTATTTTGCTGTTCTCCCTCCTACCATTCCTTAGAATCATGAACTCTACCATTTCATGGTCACTTTCACCCAAGTTGCCTTCCACTTTCAAGTTTTCATCCATTCTTCCCTATTTGTCAAAATCAAATCTAGAACAGCCTCCCCCTAGTAGCTTTCTCCACCTTCTGAAATAAAAAATGGTCTCCAATACATTCCAAGAACGTGTTGGATAATTTGTGCTCTGCTGTGTTATTTTCCCAATGGATGTCTGGGTAGTTGAAGTCCCCCATCACCACCATTGCTTTGGATGATTTTGTTAGTTGTTTAAAAAAAGCCTTATCCACCTCTTCTTCATGGTTAGGTGGTCTGTAGTAGACCCCCTACCATGACATCACCCGTGTTTTTTACCCCTTTTATCCTTACCCAAAGACTTTCAACAAGTCTGTCTTTTATTTGTATCTCAACCTCAGTCCAAGTGTATACATTTTTAATATATAAGGCAACACTTCTTCCCTTTTTTCCTGCCTGCCCTTCCTGAGCAAGCTGTATCCTTCTATACCAATACTCCAGTCATGCATATTATCCCACCAAGTCTCCATGATGCCAACTATGTCATAGTTGTGTTTATTTACTAGCATTTCAAGTTCTTCCTGCTTATTCCCCACTTCTTGCATTAGTATACAGATATCTAAGATACTGATTTGATTCCCCCCCCCAAGTTCTGTCTTGTCTCTCCCTTATTTCTGCTATAACAGCCCATGCTCCCTCCAGATTCTGACCCTTCTCCCAGGTCTCCATGTTTTTGACTTACCTGTGGGCTTTGCACCTGCACGTGTTGAACCTACTTTAAAGCCCTCCTCACTAGGTTAGCCAGTCTGTAGCCAAATATGCTCTTCCCCTTCCTTGATAGGTGGACCCCATCTCTGCTTAGCAGTCCTTCTTCCTGCAACAGCATCCTGTGGCCAAGGAAGCTGAAGCCCTCCTGGTGACACCATCCTCGCAGCCAGGCATTCAGCTCCAGGTTTTATCTGTCTCTGCATCTGTCTATGGCACACATCACCTCCGTATTGGTGCACATAACAAAATTCATTCAGCACATGCGTGGGAAAAATTAGAGGGAACACTGGTGATAAGTCCTCTGCGGACCAATGACTCTGGGTCTTAAGCATCCCTAGGTGGACTCCCCAGTCCAGTTCTGAGGCGTCAGAGACCAGGTGTGCCGCTGGCTGAAGTTTTGTGAAGGGAATCCCTTCACAGACCACTTGGTGATCCAACCACCATGACAGGGAACCATGGATATGAGGATGCACTGTGACTGCCTTGTCCAGGTGGTGCCTTGCAGGGGAGTATACGCTAGCCAGACAGGCTTGGAGAGGTCTGAGTCTCAGCCTCATGTGATGAATGACATATGTGTACAAAGCCATGTGGCCGAGAAGGCTCAAGCAGAGTCTGACTGTGGTGATCGGTTGATACTGAATGCGAAGTATTGACTCTGTAATCACTTGAAAATGACTCTCTGGGAGAAAAGCATTCACCAGCTGGGAGTCGAGGACCGCCCCGATTAATTCTATTCTCTGAATGAGTATCAGGGTCAATTTCTGAACCTAGATCAGAAGGCCCAACACCCGGAAGGTTGATTGGAAGAGGGCGATGTCCAACTGCACTTGTACTCGAGACCTGCCCTTGATGAGCCAGTCATCGAGGTAAAGAAATATACGAACTCCTTTTCTCCTGAGAAAGGCCGCTACCACTGCCATACATTTGGTGAAGACTCTTGGGGCTGCCAACAGGCCGAACGGCAGGCCACAAACTGGTAATGTCCTTGGTTTGCCATGAACCTCAGGAATCTTCTGTGACCTTGAAAGATCAATATGTGGAAGTATGCACCTTTTAAGTTGATGGCAGCATACCAATCCCCTGGATCCAGTGATGGAATGATCGACCCCCAAGGATACCATACGGAACTTCAACCTCTTGAGATAATGGCTGAGTCAACACAGGTCCAAGATGGATCTTAGACCTCCCAAAAAAATAATAGGAATAAAACCTTTTTCCCCTTAGATATAGTGGAACCTCCTCCACTGCTTCCATTCTGAGGAGGGATTGAACTTCTTGCTCTAGCAGAAGCTCGTGAGAAGGGTCCCTTACGAGGGACGGGGAAGGTGGGTGGGAAGGTGGGGTTGAAATAAATTGGGTATAACCAAATTCCACTGTGTTTAGAACTCAGCGGTCGGAGGTGACCAGTTTCCAGGCCTCTGGGAAGTGGGAAAGACGGTCAGAAAAATTAGGAATAACTGAATCTGGATTGTGAGGAATCAGTATGCTGCCCTCGACAAACCTCTCAAAGTGGGTGTTTTGAGGTGCCCAAGTGACATGCAGCCAATTGCGTCAGACCCTGCAGAGGAGGAGGAAGGTGGGGGAGGCCTACATCCCGAGTCCTTGTTCCTACATCTCCTGTGGTTTTAACGGTCTGGTGGGAGTAGAAATGACCATATTGTTGTGGCCTATATAGTCTCCTAGGCTGAGATTGTGACTGCAGACCCAGCGACTTCAGTGTTGCCTTGGTGTCTTTGAAACCATGGAGCCTGGCATCTGTTTGCTCCGAAGAGGCAAATGGCAGTTGTTGTACTTCTTGAGGGAACCCTGATACCTGCAGCCACTAACTCCTATGCCTGGTCACAGATGTGGCCACAGATCTGGCTGCTGAGTCTGCAGCATCAAGAGCCACCTGCAAGGAGGCTCTAGCTACTGTCTTGCCCTTGTCTACAAGGGTCGAGAACTCCTGCTGGCTGTCATGTGGAAGTCTGTCCTTAAATTTGCTCATAGCCTCCCACATGTTAAAGTCATAGCGACCCAGCAACGCCTGCTGGTTCGCTATCCGTAACTGAAGTCCACCCTCCCCCGCTCGAGTAGGCCTTCCTCCCGAGAAGGTCTATCTTTCTGGGCTCCTTAGGTTTGGGGGTAGACCCCATCTGGCCTTGGTGGTCCTTCTTGTTGGCAGCCACTACAACAAGAAACCCTGATGGGAGAAGCGAGAACAGAAACTTGCAGCCTTTAGAAGGCACAAAGTACTGTCTTTCTATTCTCTTGGCTGTAGGCAGGATGGAAGCAGGATTCTGCCAGTGGGCCTTGATCGGTCCCATGATGGCATTGTGCAGGGGCTGTGTCCGACAAAATGTCCAAGAATCCATCTGATGGTTCCTTGACGACCTCCGCCTGCAACCCTAGATTACAGGCCACCCGCTTTAGTAAATCCTGGTGGGCTCTAAGGTCGTCCACTGGCAGGGAGGACCCTTGAGCATCAGCTCGTCCTCTGGAGAAGATGAGGAGGAGGCATGTGCTGCCATAGCATCCAATGCAACCTCCTCCTGAGGAGCCTGTTCTTGTTGACCAGCACCAGCCCCGGTGCTGGTTTCGGTATTGTGGAGTAGGCCCGGGTCAGTGCTGTGTTCAGTACTGGGACTTGCTCCGGCATTGGTCCCAGAGTCTCTCGGTATGCCCCTGGTGCCACTGTAGTCTCCGAGCACACCAAGTAGGAGCACCTTGAGCGGGTGCCCTGGCCCAGGGAAAACCCCTATAGGTTCCAAAATGGCCATTGCAGTGGTGCCGGACCCCATGGACCCATGGGCCAGGTACTCTGTGGCATCACTCTTCCCAGCACCCCTGAAGGCAGAGCTGGGTGCGGAGATTGACGTGGAACCTCCCACCAGTGCCAGCATCTCAAGAAGTCAGACCCCAAGTCCAAACTGAAAAATGAGGAGGAGGACCACAGTGACCACGGCAGCGCCAATCCTCCTGGTGCCAGTGATCGGTGCTGTGGAGACATCTCCAGCGAGTCAATGAAAGGGGGCTTCCCCCTACAGGCTGGCCTTGAGACCGGCCTAAAGCTGTTTGATGCCTCGGTGCCACTGGGTGGCGCCGGCGGTGCTGTGTCCTGCCTCCCAGCCAGGCTCAGTACCAGCAAAGTCATTATGTTCTTTGCTGCCACATAGGCCTCGAGGGTCGATGGCACCATGAACGAGTCTGTCCAGTGCCAGGCAGCCAGTTGAACATCTGGAGTCTGGGGTGCCAGTGCTGCTGACACTGGCGACGGTTGCCGCGGTACTGGAGAGGGAGGGAGAGCAGCCCGGCATGGGTTTTGCTCTATCCCATTCTGCCCGCTTGTCTCCCTTCAGTGCCAGAGAACAGGTCTTCTCCCAGTGGCCTCAATGTTTCCTTCTTCAGCACTGGTGAGGAGGAATGTTGCTGAGAGCTTGTGGCCAGTGGCTCACTATGCACTGATGCCAAAGTACTCCGTGCCAAGTCTGATCTCGGTTCCGAGGCGGATCTCGGTGCTGCCTCCATGAGGAGAACTTTCAGTCTTGCCGCTCTGTCCTTCTGCGGGTTTGAATCCCCGACAAATGTGGCAGCGTTATTTTCTCTGACCCTCTCCCAAACACTTGAGGCAACTGAAGTGCGGATCACTAGGTGGCAGTAGGGTTGCCACATGAAAAACACTGCTTGAACCCCGGCGCCTGAGGCATGCCCCAGTACCAGGGGAGGGAGGGACTGCCTCGCCGCATACAGAGAGGAATCCTAACCTACAACTCTAAATATACTAAAACAACTGAAATTACTACAGCTATAAACTATGAAATGTTTACAATAAAAAACAACAGAAAACCACTAAGATGCTTTGCTCAAGGCAAAGAGGGAAAGTTCCAACAGCTGCTTGGGCCGTAAGAAGGAACTGAGGAATGAAGGCTCAGCGGGGCCCTTTTATACCGGTGCTATGAGCGCGTGGCACCAGGGGGCGCCAAAGCCAAACCCACAGAAACCAGTAGGTGAAAAATCTCCAACAGCTGTGCTTTGGGCATGCACACACCTAAAATCGGAATGGACATGTGCAAGCACTCAGACAACAACACACTTTGTAACTGAGAAGAGGCAGGCCTTTCTAGCCCAGTATTGCTCTACTCCCAGCTCTGGTTCAGTGTGGGGCCTCTAGACCCCATCACAAGGGTCCACACAGACAGTTGGTGCACAGAAGGCTAGTGTAGACAAGCCCTTATAGCCCGTGGAAACAAGTCCCTTAGATTCATTTGGACTCACACCTACTGGCCAAAGTCTAACTTACAATACGCCGCCTTACACATCACCTCTGAATTTGTGGGAATATGTGAAGTATGTCCTGTGCAAGATCATCCAGTACTGTCACACCTGCAGCCACAAGGGTCCACAGGACTATAAATACATTTTCCTAACTCCCCACAAACACACACAGTACTTCTGGACACATTGGCTCTCTTTCACCTCTACTTTATTGTTACCCTAGTTTTATGCCTGTGGAACTCTATTGCAAGGCCAGATTCTCTGGAGTAACAGAGGTAAATCAAATTCCCATCAGACCCCACATGATTACAGCTTTGACAGCATTGACTACCCTATTCCTGGGTATATTTCACATATTCCCACTGTTCCCTGCGTGGGAGTGAATTTACACACACACCTCTACTAGCACAAGTAGCTTGGCATGGTAGTTATGATAGGACTGGGGGGGACAAGGTTGCATGCTGAATTTTGGGATTTGAAGCCAGGAGGATCCAGCTGACTGGCTTTCTAGTGGGCCTTAGATTTGCTCAAACCAGTCCATAATATTTTGCAATATTTACTTATTTTACAATGATAGTGTAATGGATTGGGCTAAACCTTGTTATAGGTCAGGCCTAGCTGCCGCCTTCCATTAAGAATAAATGTAAAGAAGCCATTGTAACCAGGTGCTGAAACAATAGCAGCAGCACTTAAACACAGGCACATAGAAACACTGAGCAGAACCTGAATCGTGTTGCCCAAGCGTTTTCAAACACAGGGACTAAGGCTTTGATTAGTGCAAATATTTTGTATGTGTTGCCAGAGAGAGGCACAAGACAAAATGAAGCAAGGCAGACTGGGAGAAATGGAAGGCTTGTCTACACTATGCAGATTTTAGTGATAAGGCTATGTCGACACACCCTTGTCGCTAAAAGTCAGCGTGTGTGAACGCTATCTATTGGTATTTTGTCGGCACTTTTGCTGACAAAATACTTCCAGCCCCGCAAGCGGCAGTTGCTTTGTCGGTAGGAGAGCATTCCTGCCGACAAAGCCGCGTTCACACTGCCATTTGTGTCGGCAAAACTTTTGTCTTTCAGGGGTACTTAAAAAAGCCCCCCCAGCAAAAGACAAAAGTTTTGTCTACACTGCAATGTTGTCAACGAGCCCTGAGAGACAGTCTGGACAAACTGGGTGTGTGACCCTGCAAGAAGCTAGAGAGATGGAATCTGGATCTGCTGCGGGTTGTTGGCCTGGCTTGACATAAGTAACTTGCCTCATTTTTTAATGGCCATGATTGGGAAAGTGAATGGAAGGTTAAGTTGCAAATAGGGGCTTAACAAGCAGTATGCTGGAGTCAGGATGTCTGAGCCAGCTAACTAAGAGGGAGAACACCCCGGGGAACCACTTACTATACAAAGAAGATAAGAATGGACAAGATAAGCTAGGAATGTAGAGATGAGGTAATGCATGGACAGAGAGCATATTGTACAGGGATTGGTTCCTGAAAAATAACCAAGCCAATCATGAGGCATATGATGCAATGTATGGTTAAGAATGCATGTGTTATTAGTGTTAGTAAAAATGTATAGAAGGTGAAGTTTTGCTGTGTAACTTTAGATGTGTGCTATTCCCTTACACTTAAGTCTGTTCAACTCAGAGTAGCTTTTCTGTATGCCAACTAAAGTACCTGAATGATGAAATCCAGAGTTGAACTGAGCTTTTTGGATTCCAGAGAACTGGATGACATACTCTCCTAGAAATGGACAAGGAGTTCTGGATAACAGAGTGGAAAAGGTCTCGGAGGGAATCCCAACATGAGCAAAAGAGACTTTGGGACTGTAAGCAAAGAAACTCTCTTTTTGGTTCCTCCTGCATTTGGAAATCCAGGATTTTGCAAACTCCTTGCTAATAAACAAGATTGCATCAAAGAAAATACCAGACTGTGGCAATTTCCACTCCCAACTGGAACATCCTCAGGGCCTCAAACTTTGACTAGCCACTTGGGTCAAAAAGGGCTAACATTACTATAGCAATGGTATGCTTCAAAGACAAATGCTGATTTAAAGTAACCCAGTCATATTTTACAAACATATATTGAACAGCATAACTGTGTGCACACAATAGAAGTTGCCACAAAAGCTTTCGTTTATACAGGGAGTATCTTTCCTATTTAAGGAACAGAATGGAGTTTATTGCTCAGGATGTCAACTGATTGCTCCTTTCCTCCCCCAATTCTTACCAGTGGGCTGTCCTTGTTGCAGAGTTTTCATTGTACTAAATATAATTAGAAATGACCCTCAACCAAAACTCTAGAAATGAAAAGTTTGTATCTGGATTTGAACATCATAGCTATCCCCTCTCTCTACATGGGCTGAATCAAAGTCACAGATGTGAACACTTCTAAACTTTGCAAAAATTCTGATCTGGCTCATATCAAAAGGGCATGGAAGCATCTTTACATGTAAGTTAGAATTTTTGAAACTTTTATTTTTCTTGTATTATGTCCTTCTTTCTAGGCTCAGAATGGAATCTGTTTTGTTTTTCCTTTTAGTTGGCAGTTTCTCTCTCTCTCTCTCTCTCTCTCTTCTCTTAGATATTTCTATACTGCCTGTCACCAAAGTGCTATCTAAGCACTGAACAGGTAAATTAGATCTGCATGGTGATTGTTCACAGTGGCCTTCACAGTAACAAAATTCTTCTCCTACTCTGCCCTCTTCATGTAAATTACTGTAAAATTTAATGATGTCACCAGAGTAATAAAAGTGAAATTTTAATGGCTGCTCCTTGCTCTTACATCCCTAAACAATCTGTTTTACAGCACCATTCATATAGCTTATAGAATCTAGATTTCCCCAATATAACCTGTCACAGCCACTTCTAAGTGCATAACAACGAAATCCTGACTATCTCCCTCTCTTGGTGTATTTTAGCTAGCAACAGAGGTACACTTGACAAAATTTGTCTGGTTTAAAAGACGAACCTCACATCTTTTCAGAATTCCTCATTTTTAAGACTAAATTATTATAGTCCAAACTCCGCTCTGAAGTTAGAATTGTGCCTGAATAGTCAAGGCTGAATTTGCCCCTGCTTCTGTGGTTAGCGTGAGGGTTGCATAGCATCATTATCACACATAACTACATCTGGGTGACATTTTTCAGACAAAAAATTTATTCACTGAAAAATGCAGTTTTGGTTGACCCAAACTATTTGGGAATTTGACACCAATTTTGGCCATTCACAAAACTGTCAGAGAACGAGGAGAAGTTGTTGGCATTGGTAGTACCATTCACAGCTCCATGCCTTTATAACCTTTAGCCCTGTGATAAGGACCCTCAGATGAGATGTGGGAGACCCAGGTTTAAATTACTGCTCTAGAACAGACACAAAATGGACTTTTTCAATTCATCAAAAATTCTGAACAATTTCAAATTAGGTTATAAATGGAATTTTTTTCCAGAACAGCCACCAAACAAACAAAAAAAATCAATTATTCATACAGCTCTACGTATAAACTCTATACTTATACTATTCTAAAGCAAGTATTAATTTTCTATGATAACAAGATACAAAGGATGACAAATGAATGAGTATTGTTATAAAATGGGATTTCAACTTAAACACTACACCCAACAGGCAATGTCAAAAAAAAAAAAAATTGAAAAGAATTAAGGTCAAAACAAACATTTGGGTTTTACTGCCCATGATTTACTGTAAACAGACCTAAGTATTTCCACACTAGGGTTTTTCTTCACTGTGAACCCAGTGTTCTGTCTCCAGGCAAGTGCTTTCTTCAACTAATATAACTAACTAAAACATAAGATTCCTGTAATAAATTCTTGCCCAGGGTAGATAAGGGTCCCTCATCTTACAGCCATCTCCCCCATAAAAAACTGCTGCTACAGAGCCAAATGTTTCCCTCATTTTCATTAGCAAGGGAGTGTAGGGATAAGGCCTTTGTCGGCAGCCATATTGTAAGGCCTGAAGCCTAGGGTTACCAGATAGCAACAGTGAAAAAACGGGACAGGGGATGGTGTGTGTGTGGGGGGGGTAATAGGCGCCTATATAAGAAAGTCCCAAAAAATGAGACTGTCCCTTTAAAAACAGGACATCTGGTCACCCTACTAAAGCCTAAGGCCTTCCTCTGCAGCCAGATTAAAAGAGCAGCCAAGCAGCAGCCATTAGGTGAGAAGCAGGAAGTCACATCCTCACATTCCTTCTAAACTACACTAAAACTATGTAATATCAGGCTGTTAAGAAGAACCCTGTCCTAATGGCACCCACTATCACCAGATAAAGAAACAGATCTTTAGATGGTTAAAGAAAACTTAGTTTGATAGCATTCTGTCTGGCAAGAAATGACTTATCAATAGTTGTAGTTGTGAAATCCTCATTTCTTTATTGTTTTGTCATTATGGTCCCCACTTCCCTATTGTTTATCTGTATGGTCTCTGTCTGGTTCTTTAATTGTTTGTCTGTTACATAATTCATTTTGCTAGGTGTAAATTAATTAAGGTGTCAGGGTAGGATTGATTAGAGAATTTTGTTACACTATGTTAGGATTGGTTAGTAAAATTTTAGTATAATGATTAGTTAAGGTACAGCTAAACAGGACTCAAATTTCACTATATAAACTGGAGTCCAAAAGGAAGTTCTTTGGGAATCAACTCCAGAACACAGCCCCAAAGATCAGAGCTGCCAGACCTCAACACTCTGCCAATGACACGATGCAGAAAAGAACGGTTACTTACCTTCTGTAACTGTTGTTCTTCGAGATGTGTTGTTCACGTCCATTACACATTAGGTGTACGCGCGCCGCGTGCACGGACGTCGGAAACTTTTTCCCTTAGCGGCTCCCGTCGGGCCGGCAGGGCCCCCTCCTTCTTGCCAGAGCGGCGCCCCGCTCCAGGGTATATATATCCCTGCCGACCCGACCCCTCCGGTTCCTTCTTGCCGGAGACTCCGACAGAGGGGAAGGAGGGTGGGAAGTGTAATGGACGTGAACAACACATCTCGAAGAACAACAGTTACAGAAGGTAAGTAACCGTTCTTTCTTCTTCGAGTGATTGTTCACGTCCATTACACATTAGGTGATTCCCAAGCTTACCATTGGAGGTGGGTAGGAGTCAAGGTACAACTGACTGTAGCACAGCCCGTCTGACCATCGCGTCCTCTCTGGTCTGATGATGGATCGCGTAGTGGGCTGTGAACGTATGCACGGACGACCAGGTGGCCGCTTTACAGATCTCCTGGATAGGGACCTGCGCCAAGAAGGCCGTTGAGGACGCTTGGGCCCTAGTCGAGTGGGCCCGGATCTCTAGGGCCGGAACATTGGCGAGCTCATAACATGTGCGTATACAATGTACAATCCACGCCGACAAGCGAGATAGGCAAGCCTTTCATACGTTCCGCAATGGCAATGAACAGCTGAGGTGTTCTGCGGAACGACCTGGTCCGTTCCAGGTAGAATGCTAATGCCCTTCGAACATCAAGGGTATGTAGGCTGTGGTGATGAGGGTCCGTATGGGGTTTAGGGAAGAACACCGGTAGACAAATGTCCTGTCCCATGTGAAACTGCGATACCACTTTCGGGAGGAATTTGGGGTGCGGCCTCAGTTGCACCTTATCCTTATGAAAAACTGTATAAGGGGGTTCTGAAGAGAGGGCCCTCAATTCCGATACCCTCCTGGCCTATGTGACGGCCACGAGAAACGCCACCTTCCACGAAAGGTGCGTGAGGGAGCAAGTGGCTAGGGGTTCAAAGGGGGGGTCCCATGAGCTTTGTCAGGACTAGGTTCAGACTCCACGCAGGGACAGGTGGGCGCGAGTAGGGAAACACCCTGTCCAGCCCCTTGAGGAATCGGGCCACTGTGGGGTTGGAGAACACTGACACTCCCAACTCTCCCGGATGGAAAGCCGAAATGGCGGCTAAATGCACTCTAATCGAGGCGGGCGCGAGCCCTTGATGCTTGAGGTGCAGTAAGTAGTCCAGGATCGACGGAACAGAGGCCTGTAAAGGCTGTATGTGCTGAGGCTCGCACCAGTGGGAGAACCTTTTCCATTTGGCCAGGTAGGTCGCTCTTGTGGAGGGCTTCCTACTACTAAGGAGGATTTGTTGAACCTGGCGAGAGCACCTGTGTTCCGCATCGTTCAGTCAGAGAGATACCATGCCGTGAGATGTAGCGATGACAGGTTCGGGTGGAGCAGGCGACCCTTGTCTTGTGTGACTAGGTCACGATGGAGGGGAAGGGTGATCGGGTCGGCTATGGACAATTCCAGCAGGGTTGTGAACCAATGCTGGCGTGGCCAGGCCAGGGCGATGAGTATAATTGTCGCCCTGTCCCTGCGGGTCTTGAGGAGGACCTTGTGTATGAGTGGGAACGGAGGGAAGGCATACCTCAGGCTCCCTCCCCAGGGGATCGTGAAGGCATCTGCCAATGATCCCGGGCTGAGGTTCTGAAATGAGCAGAACTGAGGGCATTGACTGTTGTCCTTGGTGGCGAACAGATCCACCCGGGGAAAGCCCCACCTCCGGAAGATTGAATGCAGGACGTCTCGCCTCAACGCCCATTCGTGCATTCGGTAGGATCGGCTGAGGCGGTCCGCTAAGCCGTTTTGGATCCCCAGGAGATACATTGCGATGAGGTGGATCGCATGGGCTATACAAAAGTCCCATAATTGGAGTGCCTCGCGACAGAGGGGAGAGGACCAGGACCCGCCCTGCTTTTTTATATAGAACATGGCGGTAGTGTTGTCCGTCAGGACTGCCACGCTGTGACCTTCTATGGTGGCATGGAAGGTCTGACAGGCGAGGCAAACCGCTCTTAGCTCCTTTAGATTGATGTGAAGCAGTTTGTCTTCTCTGGACCACAACCCCTGGGTCCGCAGTTCCCCCAAATGCGCTCCCCAACCCAGGTCCGATGCATCTGTTACTAACGTCAGAGTGGGCTGTGGGGCGGCGAAGGGAATCCCTTTGCAGACCTGCTGTTGATCGAGCCACCAGCGGAGCGAGCCCAACACCTGATCTGGGATCGTCACCACTAGGTCCAAGGGGTCTCTGTTGGGGCGGTACGTTTGGGCAAACCACAACTGCAAAGGCCAGAGCCTTAGGCGGGCGTGTCTGACCACATGTGTGCAGGCTGCCATGTGCCCTAGGAGTTGCATGCAACACCTTGCCGTTGTCGTGGGGAATTTTTGGACTGAGCTTACGGCCCTCTGAATTGTCAGGAACCGTGACTCTGGGAGGCTTGCCCGTGCGGTCACCAAGTCCAGGGTTGCACCTATGAAGTCCAGTCTCTGTGTGGGAACTAACGTGGACTTGGGCACATTGACCAGGAGGCCGAGCCTGTCGAACATCTGCAAGGCCAGTGTCACGTGAGATCGGACCTCGGCCTCCGACCTGCCCGCGAGAAGCCAGTCGTCCAAGTACGGGAACACACGCATCCTTCTCTTCCGAAAGAAGGCTGCTACCACGGACATGCATTTCGTGAATACTCGTGGTGCTGATGCCAGGCCAAAAGGCAGGACCGTAAATTGGAAATGGCGCTGGTAGATAGTGAAGCGCAGGAACCGCCTGTGGGCCGGATTGATGGCGATGTGAAAGTAGGCATTTTTCATATTGAGGGCAGCGTACCAATCCCCCGGATCCAGGGATGGGATAATAGTTCCAAGGGAGACCATACGGAAGCGCGTTCTGATTAGAAACTTGTTTAGGTCGCGCAGATCCAAGATAGGACGGAGGCCCCCTTTTTGCCTTGGGAATCAGGAAGTATCTGGAGTAGAATCCTTTTCCCCTTAGGTCCGGTGGGACCTCTTCCACTGCTCCTATTGTGAGAAGGGTCTGTACCTCCTGCATGAGAAGTTGCTCATGAGAGAGGTCCCTGAAGAGGGACGGGGAAGGGGGATGGCAGGGAGGGGGGCGAGGAAAACTGGAGGGTATAGCCCGCCTTTATTGTGTGCAGAACCCAGCGGTCCGATGTTATGCGCAACCATGCCCGGTAGAAATGGGACAGGCGGTCCTTGAAACTTGGAGGAGGATCCGGTATGTAATGTGGTACGCTGTCCTCGGGCGTAGCTTCAAAAGCCAGGTTTGTTCCCTGGCTGCGGCTTGCCCTGGCCGTGACCTTGGCCCTGGTTAGGCGTATTGTTACGTCTCCGCCTGTTATCCCTGCCACGACGGCGGTACGGTTCATGCCGAGGGCGAGGGTGGTACTGCCTCTGTGGTGGCTGAGGTTTAAAGGGCTTGCGCTGTGTCACCGGGGTATGCATCCCTAATGACTTAAGGGTTGCTCGTGAGTCCTTAAGGCTATGAAGCCTGGCGTCCGTTTGGTCGGAGAACAAGCCCGAACCTTCAAACGGGAGGTCCTGCAGTGTGGTCTGTACCTCTGGCGGAAGGCCTGAAGCCTGTAACCATGCCGAACGCCTCATCACTACCCCGACGCGATTGTTCTAGCCGCTGCGTCGGCTGAGTCAAGGGAGGCCTGCAATGAGGTCTTGGCCACCACCATCCCCTCGTCCACCAGGGCCGTGAACTCAGGATGTGTGTCCTGTGGTAGGGAGTCCTTAAACTTGGAGACTGATGCCCAAGAGTTAAAATTGTGTCTATTTAGAATCGCCTGCTGATTAGCGATCCTCAGCTGAAGGCCCCCAGATGAATAGACTTTCCTCCCGAACAAGTCTAATCACTTTGCTTCCTTGCCCTTGGGCGCAGGGGCTTGCTGGCCATGACGCTCTCGCTCGTTGACCGCCGAGACCACCAGCGAACAAGGAGACGGGTGCAAAAAGAGGAAGTCAAATCCTCTAGATGGGGCGAAATATTTCCTCTCCACACCTCTTGCAGTTGGTGCACTGTAGGCTGGCGTTTGCCACACCGTCTTATAGTTGGACTGGACTGTCCGTATAATCGGGAGGGCGACTCTGGAGGGCCCCTCCGGGCTCAGGATATCGACCATGGGGTCTTCCTGTTCTACAGTCTCCTCCGCTTGCAAGCCCAAATTGAGGGCTACCCGGCGAAGCAGGTCTTGGTGCGCCCGATGGTCAATCGGGGGAGGGCCAGACACTGTCGTGCCCGCTACTGCCTCGTCCGGCGAGGAGGAAGAGGTCGTGGCCTTCTGCCCATCCTCATCTTCCTGCAACCCGGCATCGACCGGTTGCTCCTCTGGGGCCTGACCCACGGTGTGGAACTGGGACGGTACCATGCTCGGTGCCGAGTCCACTCCTTCGCGCTCCTGCGGTCTAGAGACCGTTGCCTCCTTCTGAGATGGCGGGCGGTACCGCGGGGAGCGGGATCGGTACCATGATGGCCCGGACCTCGAGGTCCTAGATGGGGGCCCTTGCTGGTGGTAGGCCCAGGGTGTCCAGAACGGCCATTGGCTTGGTTGGCCCCACTGGGGATGGCCACAGGCTTCGTATTCCCTGCTAGCCTGCTCCCTATGGGCATACCCGCCGTACCGGCCCGAGTCAGTCTCCGACACCACGGACGGTGACCTGGAAGGCCACGGCGGAGCCGTAGGACGGTGCCGGTCTGGGTTTGGGGAGTAGCGCCTCCACGACCAGGACCTGGAGCAGCGTCTCGCCGACCTGGACCTGGATCGGTACCGGTGATCACGGGACCGGGAACAACTACAGCTGGTCGGTCTCAGGTAACGTACCGCCGACGCCTCGCGGTGCCGACTCGTGCTTGGTTGCTGAGTCGGTGCCGACCGCTTGTTGAAGCCCGACTGCTGCGGTGCTTTCTGCGCCGAGGGCAACCGGGAGTCCACCGAGGCGGAGCTCGACCGGGACCGGTGCCTTGAACGGTGCCGAGATGGCGACCGTGATGGGCGCACCATCGCCGGCTTGCCTCTGTGTGGCAGCTTCGGCGGAGCGTCCTCAGTTTGTGGAGGGGCCTCAACGGACAATGCAATGAGGTCCTTAGCTGCCTCAAATGTGTCCAGAGTGGAGGGCTGTTCCAAGAGCTCCTCCAGCCCTTCATCCTCACTCGACGCGCCTATCCCGGGGCTCGACAGGCCTTTCGGCATCGGAGCCACTACCGGGGTCTGTGCCGGGCCCGTGCCGGCCTAAGGCGCACTCGAGGTCTTCACCGGCGCCGCCCTCTTATGTGGGGAGCATCCTCGGGCCTTGGGTTGGCCCTTTGATTTTGCCGGCGAAGACGACCGGTGTCGTACATGCCCCCGTTGGGTCGGTGCCGTGGGCTTCGGTTGACCCGCCGGCGCCGGTTCCCGCACCAATGCCGGGGCGCTCCGCACGGAGGCAGACGGTGCCGCCGAAGTGGAGGGCTGCAACGCCGTCTCCATGAGCAGCTGCTTGAGGCGAAAGTCTCTTTCTTTTTTAGTTCTGGGCTTAAAAGCCTTGCAGATCTTGCAGCGTTCTTTCTGGTGAGCTTCCCCCAGGCAGCAGAGACACAAGTCGTGGGGGTCGCTCAATGGCATAGGCTTGCGGCACGTGGCACAAGCCTTGAAGCCTTGGGCGTGTGGCATGCCCCGCCGCCCAGGGCCGGTGCCGGAGTTGACCAAGCAACCACAGCAGGAACTTTAAGTACCTAATGAGCTGTTAACTACTAAGCTCAACACTACTACTAAATAACTGATAACTGTTTGCTAAATAACACTAATGACTATGCTAAGGGACACTCTCAGACGAGAGATAGAGTTGTTCCAACGCCACCACGGACGGTAAGAAGGAACTGGAGGGGTCGGGTCGGCAGGGATATATATACCCTGGAGCGGGGCGCTGCTCTGGCGGGAAGGAGGGGGCCCTGCCGGCCCGACGGGAGCCGCTAAGGGAAAAAGTTTCCGACGTCCGTGCACGCGGCGCGCGTACACCTAATGTGTAATGGACGTGAACAATCACTCGAAGAAGAACTGGAGTCCCCCAGATGGACCTGATCCTGACTGGCCCTCAAGAAAAGTTCATCTGTCTTATTGGGAATGGTGAGCACGGTATGTGTAGTGTGCGCATTCTGTTTTTGGTGATCGTTAATAAATAGAGGATAAGGACTGTGTAAGGCTCTTTCACCGGTAAAAGGTCCTGCAAACCTGTAGAAGTAGTGTACACCATGAGCCCTACGTATTGGGAAAGGGTAGATGCTTTTTGCCTAGAGCCCTATGAATTGGGGAAAGGTGGGGTGCCCTCATGTATAGGGTTACCATCCATCCGTATTTCCCCGGACATGTCCGGCTTTTGAGTCTCTAAATAGCCGTCCGGGAGGAATTGATAACAAGGTTAAAAGGTCTGGGATTTTTCCTCCTCTCCTCCCTCCCTCCTTTCCATGCAGAGTGCGGCTGCTGGGTGGCTAGGCCTGACTGAGCCGTTCCCATTGGCCTCCAGCAGCCAGAGCCCCTCCCCTGCTCCCCTCCCCCGCCTGCAGCCCTGCAGCGTGTTTTGCCTACACGTGGACATGGGCATGGTAAGGGGAATCCCAGGTGGCAGTCAGGGAGCAGGGGGAGGGTTGGATGGGTCCCTGGCCTCCACCTGCCACCCCCCTCCGCGTGTCCGTCCCCCCCCGTGGATCCCCCAACTCCCTGCCTGCCTCTCCCTTGCCTGCTTGTACTGCCAGATCCAGCAGCAACTGCTGCCTGCTGCTCCCGGTTCCTAGTGCCCCCCATCCACTAATGGCAAGACAGGCTGCCCTTACCCTGCCCTTCCACCCTAGCCCCGAGCCTCTCCAACACCCCAAACCCCTCATCCCCAGCCCCAGCCCCCTAATCCTCTACCCCAGCCCTGAGCCCCCTCCTGCATCATGAACCCCTCATCCTCAGCCCCAACCCTCATCCCCCCACACTCTAATCCTCTGCCCCAGCCCTGAGCCCCCTCCTGTATCATGAACCCCTCATCCCCAGTCCTCATCCCCCCATACCCTAATCCTCTGCCCTAGCCCTGAGCCCCCTCCTGCACCATGAACCCCTCATCCTCAGCCCCAACCCTCATCCCCCCGCACCCTAATCCTCTGCCCTAGCCCTGAGCCTCCTCCTGCATCATGAACCCCTCATCCTCAGCTCCAACCCTCATCCCCCTGCATCCTAATCCTCTGCTCCATCCCTGAGCCCCCTCCTGCATCATGAACCCCTCATCCTCAGACCCACAGCCCTCACCCTTGCACTCCCTCCTATCCCCAAACTCCCTCCCAAACCCCTCCCCCTTCCCACACACCCCCTCCTGCCCTCAAACTCCCTCCCAAAGCCTGCACCCCCTCCCTTTGCACCACCTCACACCCCCAAACTCCATCCCAGAGTCTGCACCCCTCATCCCCTCCTGCACACCCACCCCCTGCCCCAGCCCAGAGCCTGCACCCAGCACCCAAACTCTATCCCAGAGCCTGCACCCTGCACCCCTCCTGCACCCTAATCCCCAGCCCAGGACCTGCACCCCAGACCTCCTCCCCCCACCTAACCCCCCTCCCAGAGCCTTAGGCAGGTGGGAGGGGGCGGGTTCTGGGCACCACCAAAATTTCTGCCACCCATGCAAGTGGATAAGGGTTGGGGCAGTCAGGGGACAGGTAGGGTTCTGGGGGGGCAGTTAGGGTGGAGGGTTCTCAACAGGGGGCAGTCAGGGGACAAGAAGAAGGGGGGGTTGGGAGTTCTGAGGGGGGCAGTCAGGGGGTGGAAAGTGGGAGGGAGTGGATGGGGGTGGGGCTCCCTCCCCCCAGTGTCCTCTTTTTTGATTGTGGAAATATGGTAACCCTACTCATGTATGCAGGTAATAGGAGAGTCTGCACCCACAGATCCTTGTCTGGGGGCATTGAAGGGGACAGTACCTGCTCTGCAGCATGCTCCACCTCTCCCTCTGTAGAAACCCCTTTGTGAACGCTCTTCAGGATTCATACATTACTTGTGGAGAGGGGACAGGCTGAGAACAGGATGAGTAGTGCTGATCATACTGGACAGAATCCTCCTCCCAAAAAGCAATGGGGCAAACCAGTAAAAATTAATTATTATGATTCCCCTACTATGCTGTCATCAAACCCAATCAAGAGGGATCTAGGAGGCAGCAGTGGTTGAGGGTAACGTTAGCAACACAGGTCAAAGGGACAGATGCATGCTGGAAGTGGAAAGGAGGCGGGGAAGGCGGGGAGTCACAGTGCTTTCACAAAAAACCATTCTATGGATCTACAGCACCTCAAGCTCCTCAGATCTAGGGAGCCAAATCTACTGTGGGCAAAACCTATCCCCTGACAACATATGTAGAGGGAAACTCTACAGATACAAAGGTGGAGAGTTACCATTTATTCCTGCATAGGGAAGCATCGAGTCTTTAGTGCAGTGAAGACAAGCTGTGCAATGGCTAACTGGCTTGTTTCTAGGGGGAAATTAAACAAGTGCATGATTTTGGAGTGGGGTTTTTTTTTGGTTTTTGTTCAGTTCTGTTTGTTAGAGCAGCAGATTTTTCTGGGACATTAGGTCAATCTGGTTTTGTTATTAGGCCAAATTCATTCCTTGGTGTAACTCCAAGGAAGTCAGGGTTGTTCGACCAGAGATGAATTAAGCCTCTCCTTATAATTTTGCGTAGCTTTCCTAATGCCCAGAGACGGAGTGTGTTAGAAACAAATAAATAAAACGAAATAAACTGTTTGTTCAGCAGGTGCCAGCTCTTATCAGTCTGCTTCTTTTTTATCTCAGTCCCTCAGCCGCACCATTTCTCATGCAAGATTGTAAAAAAATATGACTCATTTTTCACATGACAGAAGAAAAGGATTTTATTCATAAAAAGGCTTCCTCCTGCTCTAGATGCCTAGCATCAACTCCTCTTTTATGTCTTTCCTTATTTAAAAGAACAACACAGTGAATATGTAATTTTTCTAGCCCTGGTTCTATATTAGAATACTCAGCATCATTGCTGCAATAAAATGAAGAACCAGATTCTCCACTGAGCCAAAACAATGAGACTTCATTGTCATCAATGGGGTTGCTGGACATAAACAAGAGGAAAAATTGTCCCCATATCATCATGATCTTAGTAACTGGACAATGACTGACTCAGCCCAACTAGCAAATGTCACTTTTTGCTGAGAGTGAAAAAGAAACAAAAAAAACAGGACACAAATTAATTTTCTGCACTCCCCTTTTGCCGCTTTGCAAATGGGAAGAAAATCTAAAGTTTTCCAGTTTTACTTTGAAGGTACCGTGTTTTATTCAATTCTGTTTTGTGTATTTGAGTTAAATAATTGTTAATAACAAACAAAGGATCAGATCAGACATCCCAGATACAGGAACTCCTTACTTAACATTGTAGTTATGTTCCTGAAAAATGCGACTTTAAACGAAACGATGTTAAGCGAATCCAATTTCCCCATAAGAATTAATGTAAATGAGGGGGTTAGGGTCCAGGGATAAATTTTTCACCAGACAAAAGACTATATATAATTATATAAAAAATACACACACACACTATAAGTTTTAAACAAAAAATTTAATACTGGTACACAGTGATGATGATTGTGAAGCTTGGTTGAGGTGGAGGAGTCAGAGGGTGGGATATTTCCCAGGGAATGCCTTACTGCTAAATGAATTAGCTATTGACTGAGCCCTGAAGGGTTAACTCTCAACACTCTACAAGGCAGCAGGAAAGGAGGGAGGGCAGACAGAGACACACCCTGTGTGTGAGAGAAAAAAAAATGCGCATTTCCCCTTTAAGTAGCTGACCCCAGGCTTAAGTACACTGCCTTGTTAATTAGATCAGCTTGCTGAGACCTGAGACCCGCAGCTACTGCCTAGAAGCTCCCTCTGTTGGTCGTGTGTCCCCCCTGCTCTATGGAAGATGGGGTAAGTGGGGTGCAGGAGCAGCGGGGAGGGGGAGACACCCTGACATTAGCTCCCCTCTTCCCTCCTTCCCCCCGTACAGCAAGCAGGAGTCTCTGGGAGCAGCTTCAGAAGAGGGCAGGAGCAGCACATGGCAATGGGGGGAGGGACAGATGCTGCACAGGGAACTTAGGGGAGTAGGGAGCTGATAGGGGGGCTGCTGGTCCGCCCTGGTTCCAACCACTCACCAGTTAGCTGCAAGGAGCTGCTTTTCCTGCAAGCAGTGGACAAAACAGGTGGCTGCCAAACGACATTAGAAGGGAACATTTCACAACTTTAAATGAGCATGTTCCCTAATTGATCAGCAACTTAACATCAAAATAACGTTAACCGGACAACTTTAAGTGAGGAGTTCCTGTACACTAGTGGAGGGGAACCTCCTTCTTATGCATATAGGTATCAGCTACCTATGCAGAGATCTCCCTCTACCCAGCCTAAGACTGTGGGGAGGACACTCTGATGAATTAGGGACATAAGAACGACCGTACTGGGTCAGACCAATGGTCCATATAACCTAGTATCCTGTCTTCTAACAGTGGCCAATGCCTAGTGCTTCAGGAGTGTGAACAGAATAGGACAATTATCAAGTCACCCAGTCCCAGTATTGGGCAACCAGAGGCTTAGGGACCCCCAGAGCATGGGTTGCATCCCTGACCATCTTGGCTAAAAGCCATTAATGGACCTATCCTCCATGACCTTATCTAGTTCTTTTTTTAACCCAATTATACTCTTAGTCCTCACAACATCCCCTGACAACGAGTTCCACAGGTTGACTGCATTGTGTGAAGAAGTACTTTCTTATGTTTGTTTTAAACCTGCTGCCTATTAACTTAATTGGGTGACCACTGGTTCTTGTGTTATGTGAAGGGGAAAACTAACACTTCCTTATTCACTTTCTCCACACCATTCATGATTTTATAGACCTCTATCATATCCCCCTTTAGTCATCTCTTTTCCAAGCTGAACAGTCCTTTAGTCCTTTTTAGTCTCTTCTCATATAGAAGCTGTTCTATACCCTTAATCATTTTTGTTGCCTCTCTTTTTATAGATGATGCAACAGAACTGCACACAGTATTCAAGGTATAACCATACCATAGATTTATATAGTGACATGTTTTATTATCCATCCATTTCCTAATATTATGTAAACTTCTGTGGCTGCGACTGCATATTGGGCAGATGTTTTCAGACAACTATCCATAACACCACTCAAGAAACAGATCTGGGAAACTGCTAATTTAGAGCCCATCGTTTTGTATGTATAGTTGGGGTTATGTTTTCCAATGTTCATTTCTTTGCATGTACGAACATGAAATTTTACCTGCCATTTTGTCATCCAGTCACCCAGTTTTGTGAAATCCCTTTGTAACTTTTTGCAGTCTGCTTTGGACTTAACTATCTTGAGTAATTTTGTACTGGCTGCAAACTTTGCCACCTCACTGTTTTTCTCTTTTTCCGGATCATTTATGAATATACTGAATAGCGCATGTCCCAGTACAGATCTTGGGGGGGCCCCTGCTATTTACCTCTCTCCAGTCTGAAAACTGACCATTTAAGGAGGTTTGATGCTGAGGACAGGAATAGGTATCTCTGCAGAGGATGTGGGAGGTACAGATGGGACATGCTAGCCTCTGGGGAGATTACCTTTCTCACGGATCTGCCTCTGCAACGGGGACCCTCATTTAAAGGGGTAGCAGTTCCAGAGGCAGCCAGGGCAAGGGAGGTATCAATGGGATAGTTCCATTGAGCTGTGCTACCAAGGATATGGGGTAAGGGCTAAGTTCCTTCTAAGCTGTGCGGCTGCACAGCTGCCTATTAAGCCCTGTGCAGGGGCTCAGGGCTGCAGCAGGGAGAGGTACCTCTCCCCCAGCACGGACCTGCTGCAGATGGGGGAGAGGTGCTACTTCCCCAGCCCCAACACAGACATGCCCCAGACTTGCCATGGCAAAAGCGCTCCGGCCCCAACCCAGCCCCGGATCTCCCCACGGTGCCTCTCATCCCTGCCCCAGCCCAAGTGCTGCTGCGAGTCCTCTCTCCCTGCCATAACCCCGGGCAGCCTGCACCCTAAACCCCTCATCCTCAGCCCCACCCTGGAGCCCTCACACACCCCAATCCTCTTCCCTAGGCCTGAGCCTCTCCCCTCTCACACACACACACTCTGAACCGCTCGGCCCCACGCCGACCACATGAATTTTGTTATGTGCACCCATATGGAGGGGATGTGTCACACATCACCTCCATATGGGTGCATATAAAATTAATTCCGCACATGAGTGGGAAAAATCAAAGGGAACACTGGGTAGGGGCAAATATTGGAACTCCACAGCTAGTACAGAGGTATAGGGTGATAACCCTGGCCTTCTGAAGTTCCCTGGGTTCTCCAAGTTTGGGGTGGTGGTCCCCACAGTTCATTCCCCGTGATGACAAACCCAATTCCCAGATGGAAGAGTGTGGGAGGAAATTCACGAAGGGAACATTGCAGAGCTAGCCTCTTCCGTAAACCCCAACCTCCTTCTCCCCTTCCCCCCCACCCACTCCTCCCCCTATGTCAGGAGAGTTTTACACTAAGAGCAAGTGACCAGCCCAAAGAGTTTTAAAAAAAAAATCAATTTCTCTGGGACACAAGGAAAGCATAAAGGTAATTTAATTGTGTTACCTACTGACAGTTTAGAAACTTGTAGCAAGAAGGAAAAATTTCTTGAACTTGTGGGTGGCAAGAGGAAGGAGAATGCTTCTGACCTTTTGACTATGAAATCTAGCAGTTTGTCTAAAAGGGGATTGCGTACAGGGCCAGTGCAAGGAAGTTTCACACCCTAGGCAAAACTTCCACCTTGTGCCCCGCGCCCCCTCCTCCCCGAGCATGCTGCCCCCGCTTTAATTCTCCTCCCCTCCCAGGTTTGTGGCACCGAACAACCCCTGGGAGGCGGGAGAAGTGGAGCGGCCACTGCACTGGGAGAGGGAGTCTGAGCCGCACGTGTCAGTGCGCCGCCAGTAGCCCAGCCCAGGAACACTGTAAAAAAAAAAAAAGAAATTGGGAGCACCGCTTTTTGGCGCCCCCAAATCTTGGCGCCCTAGGCCACCGCCTAGTGTGCCTTAATGGTAGAACCAGCCCTGATTGTGTAGGAGTCCACCTGATAAGCCAAAAGGTGATTGTGGACGTAAGTGAAACTCAGGAGTTGGTAGTGGCTCAGCACAGCAATGCTTCTGTGGAGCAAGCTAAAGGTGAATTGGTGCTTAGAAAGCTTCCTAAAGAGAAAAATTCTCAGGGTAATCTTTGCAAGCAGTTTGCTGCAACTGAAGGGTGTCGAAGTGATTTGATCAAGGAAGTTTCAGTTCTTAACAACCAGAAATTTTCCACTGTAAATGGATCCACTGACTTTCCTTTTGAAGATCCAGTGTGGATCGCTTAGAGAAGGTCTCAGATGAAATGAGACTTGTCAGGGAATTTAACCAGCCCTAAGACCAAGTGGCTGTGTTTGACCAGCTTGTTGTGAAAACAATGGTATTGGGTAGGGTTACCGTTCGTCCGGATTTACCCGGACATGTCCTCCTTTTTGTGCTAAAAATAGCGTCCGGGGGGAATTTGTAAATCACTCAAAATGTCCGGGATTTCCCCCCTCCCCCGGCAGAGCAGAGCGAGCGGCTGGGAGGGCTGCAGGAAAGTCACGGGCTGGACTCCGGAGCAGCTGTAGAGGAGCTCCTCCCCCCCGCCTCCCTCCCTGCATTCTGAGCCGGCAGCTCCTCCTCCCCGGCAGCCCCGCGCCCCGCTCCGGCAGCACTGTGCAGGGCCAGGGACCGGGTTGTGTGTTGTGCTGGGGAGCGCAGCCACGTGTCCGGCTTGCACAGAGCCCAACACCCTGTTCTGAGCAGCAGGGTAAGGGGGCGAGGGGGCAGGAGAAGGGGCAGGGAGGTTCTGGAGGGGGCAGTCAAGAAACGGGGGGGGGTCGGGAGTTCAGGGGTGGGCTTCTTGGGGGGAGTGGAGAAAGTTTTGGGCAGTCAGGGTACAGGTAGGGGGTAGGGTCCTGGGGGGCAGTTGGGGGGGGGTCTTAGGAAGGGGCAGTTAGGGGATAAGGAACAGGGAGGCTTAGGTAGGGGGTGGGGTTCTGGAGGGCAGTTAGGAGCAGGGGTCCCAGGAGGGGGCAGTCAGGGGACAAGGAGCGGGGGGGGGGTGGGGGGTTGGGAGTTCTGGGGGGGAGCTGTCAGGGGGTGGGGAGTGGTTGGATGGGGCGTGGGAGTCCCAGGGGTCTGTCTGGGGGTGGGGGTGTGGATAAGGGTTGGGGCAGTCAGGGGACAAGAGGCAGGGAGGCTTAGATAGGGGGTGGAGTCCTGGGGGGCAGTTAGGGGCAGGGGTCCCAGGAGGGAGCAGTCAGGGGACAAGGAACGGGGGGAGGGTTGGGGGTTCTGGGGGGGGTGGGAAGTGGGAGGGGCGGGGCTCCTCCCATCCTCTTTTTTGCTTGCTGAAATATGGTAACCCTAGTATTGGGAAAGGACTGGCTCCATGCTGATTCTTTGAGTAAGCAGCCTGTGCTTCAGGGTCTGAGATTTGGTTACTGGTGTATCAGAGCAGAACAGTTTTATGGCTGAATGCTTAAGGATGCAGGGGACAGCAAGCAAACTCTCACCCTTAGGTGCTTTGAATTGGTTTGGTATCTTTTTAAAACAGAATCCAGTCTAAATTGCTGGTCATGGTAGATTCACAACCAAGCATGCAGAAGAGCGTCTGTGTAGATCAGGGGTCAGCAACCTTTCAGAAGTGGTGTGCCGAGTCTTCATTTATTCACTCTAATTTAAGGTTTCATGTGCCAGTAATACATTTTAAGAAGGTCTCTTTCTATGAGTCTATAATATATAAACTATTGTTGTATGTAAAGTAAATAAGGTTTTAAAAATGTTTAAGAAGCTTCATTTAAAAATTAAAATAAAATGCAGAGCCCCCCGGACCAGTGGGCCAGGACCCGGGCAGTGTGAGTGCCACTGAAAATCAGCTCGCGTGCCGCCTTTGGCACACGTGCCATAGGTCACCTACCCCTGGTGTAGATGTTCATAGCACAGAGGATCTGCAGTTGGTAAATGCACCTAGCCAGCAAAGGCATTACTGTGAGCAGGAAGTTTCAGTTTTCAACCTTCTAGGAAAAGGGGGGGGGGGGGAGAAAACCCAATCCTGATGAAGGGAAGAATGAGTGTCCAGCCTTGAAATTGGTAGCAGTTAAGAATCTGAAAACTGCTGAACAGGCTCCTGTGTTGATGCAAATTTCCTGGCTGATAGGGAGAAAGACTTGCTAATAGCTAAAACAATGAAGAGTCCTTGTGGCACCTTAGAGACCAACACATTTATTTGGGCATAAGCTTTCGTGGGCTAGAACCCACTTCATCAGATGCATGGAGTGGAAAATACAGGAGGAGGTATAATTACATGAAAGGATGGGAGTTGCCTTACCAAGTGTAAGGTCAGTCTAATAAGACAATTCAATTAACAGCAGGATAGTATATAAAGAGGGAAACTGGGGCACACTACTATTTTGCTTTCATGGCTAAATGCCAAGATTCCTATAGTATGGACAACATTAATATCTACATTGTCTTGATATTAATTGGGTTCCAAACATTTGCCAGAGCTTGTATGAATAAAGTAGCTATGTTCTTTAGCTCTTGGCAAGATCAATGTCATGAGACATACAGGAACCCTGCTGCAAGAGCAATCCAATCCACTATTGTTCTAATCAAGTTTTACCTTGCGTTTGTAAAGAGATTCAATCATGTTGTTGAACATGACTTGAATAAACCATTTCTGTTATACACCAATACTAGCTATAGTAAGACAGAACCAAAGATGGGGAGCTCTTGGGATGTAGTCAGCAATGTTTGTGTCATCCCTTCCTGCATCAATTTTGCATTGGGGGTATGATGTTATTGACATGAACTGTGCCCCTATAGATCATTGTTGCAACCAAGGTCCTATAGTTGCACCAAATCTTGTACAAAAGGAGGTCACGTGAGGTGTCTATGAAAAGGTTATAATTTGCTGGTTATGATTATGCTGTCTGTATGTGTGTATCATTTTTGTAGATGAAGTTATGAATATTGGCTATGTACTTGTATCTCAATGTGTTTGATTCTAAATAGCACCAGTGAAGCATTTGGCCAGCTTAATCTGAAGAGTCCCTTCTCAATAAGTGCCCAATCAAGAAACTCTTAACTGACAATGGACTCTGGAAGACTCCAATCCACATAAGGAATCTTCCCGGGAACGTTCAAGGTAGCATGTGAGCAATGGCTGCTCTCCATGTAAAGAACTGAGTCATTTATGGACATGTGACTTGCCCATGTGACTCCAAACTCCATCTTGCTGCTGTGATATTCCACAGTAAGAACAAAGGGGTGTCCGTCCACGTGACAGAGGATATAAAAGGCCCTGGAATCCCCTCCATTTTGTCTTCAATCCTGCTTCTTACCTCTGGAGGAACTTTGCTACAAACTGAAGCTCTGAACAAAGGACTGAATGACCCATCCAAGCTGTGGGTGTACTCCAGAGATTTGAGCCTGCAGTTTATTCCATCACTGCTACAAGCCTGAACCAAGAACTTTGCCATTGCTGTCTATAATTGATTCCATTTAACCAATTTTAGCTCTCATCTATATTTCTCTTTTTATGAATAAACCTTTAGATTCTAAAGGATTGGCAACAGTGTAATTTGTGGGTAAGATCTAACTGGCATATTGACCTGGGTCTGGGGCTTGGTCTTTTGGGATCGGGAGAACCTTTTTTCTTTTACTGGGGTATTGGTTTTCATAACCATTCATCCCCACAAGGAGTGGCGCTGGTGGTGATACAAGGGAACTGGAGTATCTGAGGGAATTGCTTGTATGATTTCTGGTTAGCCAGTGGGGTAAACCAGAATCCTCTGTGTTTGGTGTGCCTTAGTAATAAAGAAAGCCCAGCTTTTGGGCTGTGATTGCCCTGCTCTAAGGAATTTATCCTGAATTGATACTCTCAGTGGTGTCCTGCCAGAGGCAGCATCGTTACACCCACCCCGAGGGATAGGGGCATGCTAGCAGCATGGGGCTGGGCAGGCCACTGTGTGTCTGGCAACTGCTGGTTTGTAAATAGTGTCCTTGCCCTGGGCTGGGTGGAGTGGGGCCACCCCGCCATGCTATGCCCCATTGCCCTTGGCTGGCCCCTCGCTCTGGGGACTGACCTCCCTGTGCCATGCTCCATTGCCTCCATGGGGGCCCACAAATATGGTTGGTGCTGGGCCCACAAAAGGTTAATCCAGCCCTGTCTACCACATGGACATCACAAAAACATGAAGGTACAGACACAGTGAAGACCTTCTTTGGATAAATTGGTGGAAGGACCCTCTCCAGATATGCAGAGGGTACTGTTTTCTCCAGCTCTGCCTACCAGTAGATTGATGATAGATGCCTCAGTGCTCAGATGGAGAGTTTGCCTGGACCATATTCAGACCCCAAGCCTCTGGACTCACAAAGATGCTCACCTTCACATAACCATTCTGCAAATCAGAACTGTTTGTCTAGGCTGTATAGCACTTCTTCATCTGCTACATATCTAGGTCATGATGGACAACAGAACAGTAATGTTCTGTTGTCGGACAGAGGAGCATGCTCATACTCTCTCCCTTTGCCAAGAAGCTCTTCTTTGGAACTGATGCATTTGTCACCAGATTATACCACTAGCTCCCTACCTGCCAGGTTTACAGAATGTCCTTACAGACCAACTCAGTGGGCAATTCACAAGCAACCAGGAATGGCCTGTTAAGGACACAATCCTGCAGAGCATGTCCCCCCGAGTAGATCTATTCACTACAGGCAGGAATAAGGGTTAAGTGTTCTGTTCAAGGGGATGTGTGATGGGGTGCTTCACTCACCACTGGTCTGGAGCCTCCTCCTGGTCCCCATCACACCAGCTCTCTCTCAGCTCCTCTCTTGTCCCAGGAACTGACTCAGCCCTCCGACTAGGTCACTCAGCATTTCCCCCCCTTCCTGGGTACAGTCCTCCAAAGTCTGTCACTCCCACAGTGACCCAGGCAGTCTTCCGGTTCACTCCCCTGCTGGCACCACTTCCCCAGTGGCAGGGAGGGGAACCTGGGCCAGGCTTCTCCTCCGGATTTCAGTCCAGAAGCTCTGGGCCTTCCTCTCCAAGCCCTCACTGCTCCTTCCCTGGACTGTTTCCTACAACTCCTGGTTTCCCTCCTTGCCTTGAATGTACAAGCTCCAAAACTTCCTACCTTTTCCCAGGACCAGCCCTTGTCTGTTGCCAGCTTCCTGGTGTTATAGGCCCTGCCTATTCCTGCACAGCTGAACCTGCTTGCAATCAACTCCCTGCTCTTCCTCCAGGTGCAGCCTGTGAAGTGAATAGGCCTATCTGGCCACCTTCCAGTCCTGTTTGGGGTGGACACCCCATCACAGGGTGTCTGAGCCCAGGCTCTGTCAGATGCTTTCCTCATCACATGGACCCAGGGATAATGTATGCCTAGCCATCAATCCTGTTAATACCAAGGGTCCTGAGGAAACTCAGGCAGGACTCAGCAGTAATGATTATCCTGGCACTAGCTTGGCCCACACAATTCTCAAGTTGAAAGTTTCATTATGTCTAACTCTTGATAACATCACATCAGGTGAGAGAGAATCTCCCAGAATGAAGGTCAATTCCTGTTTCCTGACCTCACATCATTGCATCTGACATCATGGATCTTGCTAGTTAACTACCATTGAAAAACCTGCTCTGCTGAGGCCCAGCATATATTAGTTCACTGCAGGAAGGACTTTGCTAGGCTGACCTAAGCAGCCAAATAGAAGAGTCTCATTGTTCTGGAGTGTCTGCTATCCCTAAAAAAATTCAGAGCGATCTGTCAGCTCCACAAGAGTACCCTTAGCAGCAATATCTCCTCACCAGGGTTCAGGATTACAACATATTTTCCCATCCTATAGCTGATACATAAATGAGACCCTTAAGGAATGTGTTTCCCACAGACTGGGAGCCCCATCCTTCCTAGGATCTTAATATAGTTTTAGTCAGGTTATTGGGGTCTCATACTACATCTATGAAAATAATCTTTTTGGTAGCTTTAACACCAGCCCAAAGGGTAAGAGGAAAACAAGCACTTATGGATGATCCACCTTACTAAGGATAAGGTGACCCTTTGGCCTTCACCTAGGTTTCTACCCAAGATGGTTTTCAGACTTCTATTTGGACCAGATGATTCATCTGCCAGTTCTCTTTCCCAAGCCCTATCCCAGCCATGGGTAAGCCAAACTATACAGTTCAGGATGTTAGGGCGGTTTCATACTACCGTGACAGAATAAAGTCATTCAGGAATTCCCCTAGACTGTTTGTAGCATATGCAGATGAGATGAAAGGCGAGGCAATATCTACCCAAAAGCTATCTATATGAGTATCTAGTTCCAGTAAATCATGCTATGAGTGATCTAGACTGGATCTGCTTAGGTAGGTTAAAGCCCACTCCACCAGGGCTCAGATAGCTGCTGCAGCTTCCCTGAGAAGTATACCAATTTCAGAAATTTGCAGCACATTTACAGGAAGAACATTCAAAACTCTCACACAGCACTGTTACCTTGTTAACGCATCAAGATCTGATGCCCACTTTGGTAGAGCTGTCCTATAATCATTATTTAAATAAAGTCCAAGTATCCACTTCCTGTCTATGAGCTTACTTCTTGTGAGTTACCAGAAGTAGAATATATGTGGACAATCACTCAAAGAAGAAAGAATGGTCACTTACCCTATGGTAAGTCTGGTTCTTTGAGAAGTGTTGTCCATATCTATTCCATGATCCCCTCCTTCCATGCTACTGTGGCATCCTATAACAGATTCTGTGTTGGCAAAGGAATTGAGGCACAGTTGGTCCTACTCTATCCTTTATACCACTGGGTGGCACGGGGAAGGATGAGGACATCTAGGCTGCACATGTGGCCTCAGCAAACACTGCTGACCAAAAGAATCTGATCTCATGCACATGGGGGGTATGGTCACCAGAAGTACAATACATGTGGGCAACCACAGAAACAGTAGGTTAAGAAATGGTTTTTATTGGCTTGACTCTCAGAAGGCCATTCTCTTTAGCCAACAGGACAAGAACCATGTCACTCCATCACAGCTCAACATTTAAACTGTTTAGATTAGAACACACGTCACTAGAAATAAGTATTGCCAACTATAGTATTTAAGTACTTCTGTCTCCCTGAAGCTCAACATCTTTGAAAAGGAGGAATCTGCTATTCCATTATGTGAATATTTGCAAAAGACACAACACATTTTCTGATTTTAAACGTGCTTTATAAAGTACTGCAATGCCAAATGATCAATTTAGATAATCACAATTCAAGTTAAATACTTTGGAAAAAACATTTATCAGAAACCTGGCTAGCTGTAAGTATATATGAAAATTCAAATTGCATACTGTTTCCGAAGAATCAAAAGTTCTACAGCCTGTGGTTATGCCTAAATACTCTAGTGTGAGTTTACTGAGAAAAGGAAAGATAAAATTAGCAATCAGTAGTACTTCCAGGACAGAAATCTCATTTGTTGGTAAAACATTTAGTTGCATGACCACACTTTGGTTTGTTATGGAATCTATTTGAGACCAAATAACAAATGTCAGTCAGGTTTATTGCTATAAGACAATTTAACTATAGTATAGGAGAATCTGATATCATATGGAACCTGTCTGGGAAGCGGTCTCATGCAGCATTGTTACATTCACTTTATGCAGGTGTGCTCTCAAAATTACACCCTTTTATACCTTACTTGTTTACCAGTAAAAGGTATTGTGTATGTCATCTGAAACTAGATTTAACTAATCAGCTTTCTACCTTGTTTTTCTGATACCATGCTTCAGAGTAGCAGCCGCGTTAGTCTGTACTCCTTATCTTTGTTGTGAATACATACATTCCAGGTACCAAAGGGCATTAAGGCACCTCTCCCAGGTTTGTAATAGGCTAGAACAATCATATGTCTTGTCCTCCTTTGGGACACTCCAGTACTGGCCTGTGAGAAAAACTCTCTACTTGTTGCTATGATAAAATAGTCATATGACGGATCTTGACAACTTTCCTATCAACTTAAGCCAAAACTTACTTTAGTTAAATACCAAGTACTATGGGATACTTAGAATAAGAATAGGATTATAGTAAAGGTGTAGGCAAATTTAGGCTATACAACTGCTATACTATTTGTGCTTAATGCACACTAATGTATATATGGTGCAGATAAAACATTTATATACACAGGTACATATTAGGAAGTGGATACTTGGGCTTTATTTAAATAATGACTACAGGACCAGCATATATTGGCCAACACATTGCTTATATTTGTAGCACAGACATGCCTTCCAACAATTTATATATAGTAATTAAAAATATGCCTGTAAAACCTTACTTTGGCTCCCTGGTACACATGCCTTATGATACAGTCTTTAATTACATGACTGAATACTATTTTTAACACAAAACCCTGCCTGATTCAAGGCACAGGAGGGATGGTACTCATTTAATGAACAGCTGTTCAATATTTTTAATTATTTTAAATATTCGTTATTTGGCCCTAGGTCTGATTTACTACACACTAGCCAAACCCTGCTTTCAGTATAGAACTATTAATTTCAAACATGAGTTTTATGGTGCTCATCTCTATAGGATCTGAGTGCTTAACAAATATTAATCAATCTTCACAACATCCCTGTGATACAAGTGGGTATTGTTTTCCCTATTTTACAGATGGGGAACAGATTAAGAGAAAAAATTTGACTGCCCAATATGAGACATTTAGGACCTGATTTTTCAGAATACTTAGCACTATATAGCACATTATTTGCTCAAGATACAGTCCCTATTGACTTAAGTTTCAGCTGAGAGAGCTCTGCTTTTCTGCAAATCAGGCATCAGGATTTCAAAATTGAGCACCCCAAAAGTGAGGAATTCACAACTAGTGACCACCTGGGAAAAGTCTGGTTCAAGCAACTTGCCTAGCACCACATAGGAACTCTGTGGCGGAGGCAGGGATAGTCTCTAGTTCTCCAGGCCAGCACTCAACTGACTTAACTATGAAACTGTCCTTTTTTTCCCTGCAATCACTTGCCTCATTCACCAAACACATTCCAAGGTGGGTTTCTGTAATGTAATGGTTATCACAATTGCTTCACATGCAAAAAGTCCCTGCTTTAAAATCAGGCAGAAACATGGTGCAAGGATATTTTAGCCTATAGCTCGGTCATCTTGTCTTGAGTCTTAGTCTGGAAAAAATCAGACACCTGTTCTTGTTGAAGTGAGAGGGAGACCCTGGTGCACATTTACGTAGATCAGGTTGCAGCCCCTCTTCCGACTCCTCCAGAGGCTGCACTTTTATCCACATCACCTTGTGACAGTGCACCCCATAAGGCTTTATGGAAATATGCTTAGGAATATGTGTGTGTCTCATATATATATATATATATATACTCCTTAACACACACATATATATATATATATATATATATATAAAATAAACATAACTGGAATATGTTTTATGCTGCATATGCTATGTAACCTCTGTAAAGGTTATGAGCTACTGAATCTATTCATCCTATTTGTAGGCATCATTTTGTATTCGAAGTTATGAATAGTGGCTGTGTACTTGCTTGATTTCTAAGTAGCCTTAGATCCACAGTAAAGCATTTGGTCAGCTTCTTGAGAAAGGAATGTGCAAATTAAGTACCCAATCAAGAAACACTTAAAAGACAATGAATCTTGGAAGGCTCCAATCCACATAAGAAGTCTACCTGAGGACGTTCAGGGTAGCATATAAACAATGGCTGCTGCCTGTAAAAACTGAGCCATGCATGGATATGTAACTTGCCCATGTGACTCCAAAAACTCAATCTTGAAGCTGGAGTTTGCATAGGAGAGAGGAGGGGGTCTTCACACACAAGAGAAAGTCTATTCTTGGACCCTGGGAGTCCCCTCCATTTTATCTTCAGCTGGCTAAAGAGATATCCAGAAGTGAGGTTTTTACTCATGAAAGCTTATGCCCAAATAAATCTGTTAGTCTTTAAGGTGCCACCAGACTCCTTGTTGTTTTTGTAGATACAGACTAACACGGCTACCCCCTGATACTTGACATCCTTGGGGGTGGAGAGGCTACCTGAAGAGACTGGAACAAAGTACAGTAACTACAGGGAGTGTGAGTGATTGCTGGACCCAGACTAGAAGGAGACTAGTCTGTAAAAGGAAACTTACTGGAACTTCTCTGAGGGTGAGATTTTATCTGTATTCAGTTTTATTATATTACTGTATTAGGCTCAGAATTGCATGTTTTGTTTTATTTTACTTGGTAATTCACTTTGTTCTGTCTGTCACTACTTGGAACCACTTAAATCCTACTTTCTGTATTTAATAAAATCACTTTTTACTTATTAATTTACCCAGAGAATGTATTAATACCTGGGGGGGGGCAAACAGCTGTGCATAGCTCTCTATCAGTGTTAGTCAGGGCGAACAATTTATGAGTTTACCCTGTATAAGTTTTATACAGGGTAAAATGGATTTATTTGGGGTTTAGACCCCATTGGGAGTTGGGCATCTGAGTGTTAAAGACAGGAACACTTCTTAACCTGCTTTCAGTTAAGTCTGCAACTTTGGGGCATGTGGTTCAGACCCTGGGTCTGTGTTGGAGCAGACTGGCATGTCTGGCTCAACAAGACAGGGTGCGGGAGTCCCAAGCTGGCAGGGAAAGCAGTGGCAGAAGTAGTCTTGGCACATCAGTTGGCAGTTCCCAAGGGGGTTTCTGTGATCCAACCCGTCACACACCTGATTTATGTACATCCTAGCCATGGCCCCACAAAGTTGCAAGACCACCTCATCAACCTCCTCCTGGTGCTGACCAAATGGCCATCCATCATACCTGGAGGAGGAAGTTGGACAGGGGGTACTCTGCAACTGTGGGTCCTATTTCTGTTCCCTTGTTCAGTCACACCTCCAAGCAGAGTTCTCTTGGTTAGTGTCCACTGACTCCTTAGACATCTTTGAGGAGCAATGGGCAATGTTGGGTGTCTACTCAATGTCCCCTTCTGGTTACCTGATTTTCATCCTCTGACCTTCACTCCCATCTGTGTTTTTTCATTTGTTGTCCCCTGCAATTACACTGGCCTCTTCCTCTCAGTTGAGGAGGGGGGCCTTTGAGCTATGAGCAGGCATAGGCTTGCCATTATCCCAGTTCACAAAAGGCACACAGGTTCCAGCATCCGAAACAAATGGAGCAGGGGTCTTACAGACAACCCTTCATTACACAATTCTTGTTAATCCCTAGAGCAGATCCACATTCTGTGCACTGAAGGACAAAGGGTTTCTGTGGAAAAGATAGTGAGTGATGATGTAATTAAAGACTACCATAATATAAGGTGGGGCCAGGCACCATAACTGAGAACAGGGAGCTTGTAGGGTGTCATTGAGAGCACAGGAGACACTAGCCCCAAGCAGCATGGAGCAAGAAGCCATCTGACTCAAACACAGAGGGGACAAGCGATGAACTGGGTTGAGGAAGAAAAGGAAAAAGATTTGGACAAGGAGCCTGTTGAGAGTGGGATTGTGGGGAGAAAAACAGGGTCTGGGAGGATGGAGGAGTAGAGGGAGACTGGGAGTTGCTGGGCAAGGAGACTGACAGAGCTGGGGGAGACAGGAACTGGGAGAAGGTGAGGGAAATGGAGGGGGAGCAAGAGGACTGAGAGTCAGTTGGGAGAACACTGAAATCAGATAAAAAGCTGTGGGAAGAGGAGGAGACGAGGACTGTCTGTACAAAGAGACATACTGGAAGCCATTGAGTGGAGGAATGGGGGCAGAGGTGATACATCTGACAAGGAGCTTGTTTGGATGGGGAGAACCGGGTCTGTTTGGGAAAAGAGATTAGAACAAGGAGCCAAGGAGAAGAAACAGGGAAGGGGTGGAGACTGAGAAGGAACCAGAGCATGGGTGGGGGAATGACAGATTTTATGATAAACCCCGGGATGACTGAAACTGGGACTGGGAACCAGATGGAGGGCAGGAAACAGGGACTTAGGGACAACTGGAGACCAGGAGGAGATGAGAGATACCAGAAAAGGAGCCAGGAGGGGGAACTAGACTGGTTGTGCAAGGAGACGGACTAGGATGAGAAGCCTGAGGAGTAGAGACTGGATCTAAGTAGGTTTTTTAAAACTTTAAAAAAATTTCATGTTAAAAGGACAATAATGAGAAATTGGTACTACAGCAATCTGTCACCAAGTTGCTCTGGCTAATGGTCAGTTCCCACACTGCTGCATTTTAGGGAGTGCAGGGCTTAATTGTTTTTTGCACTGAAGAAATCACAATCTTTGAATGTGAGCTCCTCAACTGTTGTCTGGACCTCCTTTGGTATCTCTGAAGATGGCAATTGTTCATGCCACTGTGTATGGTGCATCTAACATCAGTCTGCAAAGATGTAAAGGTCACCAGTTGTTAATCACCAATAATGGACTTTCATTCTTCCCTGTTGTCTTGACGGAGTTTTCCAACAAATTGTGATACCATGACCCAGATAAGAATCTTATTTGGCCAGGAGTGCTTGGTAATTAGCAAAGTGCATTTATAAACTTGACCACAAATAGTTCTTTCTGCCAAATCTAAATTTTTTGGGATCCTTTTCTTTTGAAATCATTTTCTGATGCCCTTGCTGCCTGGATGGTTCATACACTGCAGCTACCACCAAGGATCCAGGTATTGGGTGTGAGTAGAGATATTCAAACCCAACTGAAAGAACCTGAAACTATCTCTCTGCCTTATTAGAGGTAGACACTGCTAATGCCAGTATCTACCATAGACATATTGCTGGCTCCAACAGCACTTATTAGTTGGCATGGCCAATCTTCCAGGCATGGAGGACTTTAAGATATCTAGTATCTTGTGACATAGTGCATAAACAATCTGCTAACACAGGCATTCCTGAAACATTTTGCAATCAGCAGGTTGAGTGGAGATGGATTCAGTGAAGACAAGGAGATAGTTGCTGGTTTCGGCTATTCTTCTCACTTGATCCTCTAGAAGTTCTATATAATCCTCTTGAATAACCCTATAAGTTTTTGCTGGGGAGGGAGATCTAACCCTCATGCCGGAATGTGAGAGGCGGGACAGGAAGTATAAGAGGCAGGGCCTCTGACTCTGTTGGAGGGGAGCCAGGGAAGGAGACACACGTCTCCCTCCCACATCACAACATCCGGAAGAATGTCTGGAGGACACAGACTATGAACTGGGGAAGTTTGGTCTCAGGCTGGAAAGTGGTCCAGTCTGTACCATCTGTTAGGGTGAGACATTCAAATCTTGCTTAGTCTGTTAAAGTTAGAAACTTTCTATTTTTATTTCTTGTGTAATCAGCTTTGATCTCTATGCCTGTTACTTATAATCACTAAAAATCTTTCTATAATTAATAAATGTGTTTTATATTTTAACCTAAAACAGTATGTTGTGGCTGAAGTGCTTGGGAAAAATCTCAACACAGGTTTCAAAGGCTGGTGCATGTCCACTTTCCTATGAAGAAGTGGCAAACTAGGTAGTGAGCTTACACTGGCCACACTTCTGACCAGTGCAAGACAGTACTGTTCTTTGGTGCAAGACTGAGAAGCTCGGGTGAGGGAAACTGGCTGATGGTTCATGAGTGGTTGGGAGATCATTCATGTAACTGAGTTGGGTGCGTCCCTGCCTATGGATGTCTAAGTGCAGGGCCTGTCAGAGGTTTGTAGCTTGACACCAGCACCAGTGTGAGAGGCAGCCCAGGTTGGTGGGTTTGGAGGGCTCAGCAGTCCCACAGTACAGGTTGCACCTCAGGGACCCAGTCACAAGGGTAATCAGGTTTCATTTGCATGGCTTTGTATATGTTCCAGTGTGCCTTTTAGTTCACAATGTCTAACTGGTAAAGCTGGTCTTGGGTTCTATACCAGCTAAACAATATTTAGTATTGGGTTTCTATAAACCTGAGAGATAATATTAAGACACTGGAATTTGGTCCTGCAGGTAGCAGCATTGTTGAAACATTGCTACAAGTAGTGTGACGTGTCACTTAACATAAGAACGGCTATATTGGGTCAGACCAACGGTCCATCCAGCCCATTATCCCGTCTACTGATAGTGGCCAATGCCAGGTGCCCCAGAGGGAATGAACCTAACAGGTAATGATCAAGTGATCTCTCTCCTGCCATCCATCTCCACCCTCTGACAAACAGAGGCTAGGGACACCATTCCTTTCCCATCCTGGCTAATAGCTATTAATGGACTTTAACTCCATGAATTTATCTAGTTCTCTTGTAAAACCTGTTATAGTCCTAGCCTTCACAATCTCCTCAGGCAAGGAGTTCCACAGGTTGACTGTGTGCTGTGTGAAGAACTTCCTTTTGTTTGTTTTAAACCTGGTGCCCATTAATTTCATTTGGTGGCCCCTAGTTCTTATATTACATTATTATTCTGTATTGTGTGGTTTTACTTACAGTTAAATTAATGATTTATTGATGTAGGATTCAATAGATTTATTTTCTGATATGGAATAGCAATATAGAAGCATGTTCACTCAGTATTTGCATGTCTAAATAAGATAGGCAAAATGTCCAGTTTAAATGGTCACTGTATTAAAAAACTCATACCCATCTTAATAAAAATAGAGGGTGTGTCGGTATTTATACAATCTGCCCTGCGTAAGGAATGGTGCATAGCTGTGTTGCCCACAGAGAGAATTCTTTTCCATTGCTCCTGGGATATTCCTCTGTTCCTCTTACTGACTAGTTCCAGATTAAGACAACCCTGCCCTAGCTCAGATACAGTGGCCACTGCAATGCAGAGGTTGAGCCAATGTTCTTTTCCACCACTCCGGCCCACTTGCTAAAGGTGAGTAGTAGGCACACAGAGCTTGTTCACCCACACATGCCAGAAGACCAAGTCCAGGAAGGCCATGCAGGATAGTATGTCTACAGTCTTATGCACCCTTATGTCCCTGCCAAGTCCCTGTAAACTAGGTTCTGATCTGGCCCCATGTATTTGGAGGATTTAAAACAAAAAATGTGTTCCACATTTTTGGTCTCTATATTGAGAAATTCAAATAAGCTTTCATAAAGAAAATGGATCCTATTTTTAATACAAATTAATAATCGGAATACTTGGAAACAAGAGTTTCCTGTAGTTGCCAGTATCTTTCATATATAACCACCCTCTGTCACTATCCAATGTTTGTTTCTAATTACATTTCAAAGGTTAAAGGCACTACTATAGTTATCCACTGGATAAGTGTGTACTCAACAATACACATTCCTATTTCATTCTGGTGCATATAGCTTAATGATTACATCTCACAGACAGAGACTGAGTGGACTTGACTACACTAAATCTACCCTGAAAACATTATTATTGCTGGCTCTGTTCAGCTGCACACTAACTCATTGTCTCATTTGACTTTGTGTGGGAATTCTGAACTAGAGTATGTTGACAAAACAGTACTGTAGAGGCAGAGTGACGCCTGGCTAGTCTAGATTCACAAATACATTCCAGCTGCTTTGCATAGCTCCAACAATGCAAGGCCACTTTGTCACCAGAATAATGCAAAGCAGACAGACAGAGTATACTGGTGAATCCAGACTTGAGTATTTTCAGCTTGTATGCCACGTTTTATGGTTGTGGCTTTACTTGGCCATACTTAGTAAATCCCACCATACGTGATCTCTACAATCCTTTTGGAAGCATCAGGAGGAATTTGATTTTGTATCATAATGTAGTACTTGAGACAGTATCACCACCAATACTGTTGCTGCGTAGCAGTTCAACAGGCATGCTGAATAATCAAAGTATGCTGAGTTACCTAATAAGTGAATATACTGTGGGAGATCCCCTGCTGCATACAACTTCCACTGGACACAACAATCCAAAAGGCCCCACAGCAGCGTGGGGAGTTACAATTCCCTGGCTCAGACCCAGTGCAGGTTAGATGAGCATGGAGGCTTGGGACAGGGTGTTCACCCCATACCAGCCTTGAAAGTGTTAATGAGGCTGAGAAGGGGCCAATTAAATTGAAAGGCTGCACCTCAGAGAGAACCATGGATGGAAAAGCTGCCTGGAGATGGAGCCCAGTTGAGAAGGAATGGGCAAGGCTTGTATAAAGACAGGAAGTTGACAGCAGAAAGGAGGCTGTAGGGGAAGTAGTCTGCAGTCATTCCATGGGAGAAGGGAATTTGGACTGGTAACCCAGAGAGTGGGAGAGCCAAAGGTAGAGCTAAGAAGTAGGAATGTGTAGGAAGGAGTCCAGGGAAGTGCAACATGGTCTGGGAGTAAGCAGGCCTCCATTGTTAGAGATTAGGTCCTGGACTGGAATCCAGAGTAGCGGGCGGGTGTGGGCTCCCCTACCAGCCACTGGAGGAATGGCACAGTCAGAGCAGTGAAGGAAGACTTCCATTTGGTATAAAGGGACTTTGATACTCTGGAAGAGGAAAACTTTAGTGACCTGGCTAGAGGGCTGATTCATGAAAGACACACCAAGTTCCAGGAAGAAAAAAATAGAGAGACCCCACAGGGAGAGGAACAGACAGGGGTGTCGGACATGCAAAGAGCTAATCCCAAGAGCAACCAGGAGGAGGTTCCCTAGCGGTGAGTGGACCCTGTGACAAGGCTTCTTTAACTTGCACTATCAGGGTGTGCTCCTCTAAAATATATGCTGGATTATACGACAGCTATGTATACCTGGAGTGTATCCCTCCAGCCACTGCCTAAAACCCAATTTTCAGCACAAAGGAGTGGATCAAGCTAAAAATATGCTCCACTCTCTTTCCATATTTGTAAGCAGTTGAAGCTGGGGAAACCAGGCAGAGCCATCTTTCATCTAACTTTTAGTTAAATCTAATATTTATTAAATTATGGGTATTGCAAGACTATCCAGTCAATTCTAGGCTGGGGTTAACAAGAGATTTGCCTCAAACTCCTTATATCCAGTGGACAAAAATATTGAATTTTGAGGTTTGAAGATTATCCAGCAAGAGGGAGCCAATGAGGCATTTCCTTGGGTTCACTGCCATCTATACTGAGGGAAAAGTCAAAACTCAGCTAGCTGCCTGCCAGTTTGGTGGTTTTTTTTTTTTTTTAATATATAAAGACTAACTGCTTCAGTCAAGTTACAATATCTGATGCGGTTTGAAAATTAGGTCAGTTCCATTAAGGGAAAAAAACTACTGTTTTCTGTAACAACAACGTAAGTGCATAGATCCTAAGATCTACAGAAATAATATAGATCCAATTGCCAAAGTTCAGCAGACACTGCCAAACACTGTGTTGACAGAGTTCAGTTCGTAAACCAATCCAGTGCAGTTCTAGGTTGTAAATTCACAAAAAACTAGATCTGATGATTGTACAATTGATGAGGATTAAGTAATATTCCTTCTGAACAATTGTTCTAATTGCCTCAAGGTGGATTTGAAGATTTAGGCCTGGTCTACACTAGGAGGTTATGTCGAATTTAGCAGCGTTAAATCGAATTAACCCTGCACCCGTCCACACAACGAAGCTATTCAGTTCGACATAGAGGTCTCTTAAATTCGATTTCTGTACTTCTCCCCAACGAGGGGAGTAGCGCTAAATTCGACATGGCCATGTTGAATTAGGGTAGGTGTGGATGGAAATCGACGCTAATAGCTCTGGGAGCTATCCCACAGTGCACCACTCTGACGCTCTGGACAGCAGTCTGAGCTCAGATGCTCTCACCAGCCCCACAGGAAAAAGCCCCAGGAAAATTTGAATTCCTTTTCCTGTCTGGGCAGTTTGAATCTCATTTCCTGTTTGGACATCGTGGTGAGCTCAGCAGCACTGGCACCGATGCAGAGTTCTCCAGCAGAGGTGACCATGCAATCTCAGAATAGAAAGAGGGCCCCAGCATGGACCGATCAGGAAGTCTTGGATCTGATCACTGTGTGGAGCGATGAGTCCGTGCTTTCGGAGCTGTGATCGAAAAGACAGAATGCGAAGATCTATGAGAAGATCTCAAAAGCCATGACAGAGAGAGGATACGGCCGGCATGCAACGCAGTGCCGCGTGAAAAATCAAGGAGCTGAGACAAGTGTACCAGAAGACCAAAGAGTCAAACGGACGCTCCGGATCCCAGCCCCAGACATGCTGTTTCTACGAGGCACTGCATTCCATTCTAGGTGCGGCTGCCACCACTACCCCACCACTGACCAGGGACCCTGCGGATGGGATATTGTCAACAGCCGCTTCCTCGGAGACGTTAGCGGACGGGGAAGATGAGGAGGAGGACGAGGCAGTCGACAGCGCTTACAACGCTGATTTCCCAGACAGCCAGGATCTCTTCATCACCCTCACAGAAATCCCCTACCAGCCGTCCCCAGGCGTTAACCCAGACCCTGAATCAGGGGAAGGCTCAGTCGGTAAGTGTTTTAAACATGTAAACATTTATTTTGAACAGAACAGGAATATTAACTATGGGTTTTTCATGATTTGTTTGCCCTAGGTGCTTAACGTTTTAGTCCTTGGCAGTGCAACTACTGCAAAAGAAGGATAGAGCTGAAATCCTCATGGGATATCTCCACGAAGCTCTCCTGGAGGTAATTGGAAAGCCTTTGCATGAGGTTCCTGGGGAGAGCGGCCTTATTGTGTCCTCCATGGTAGGAAACTTTTCCTCGCCAGGCTATCATCAAGTGCTCTAGGATCATTGCCTTGCAGAGCATGGCGGCATATGGCCCTGGTTTTTGCTGGCTTTCACACAGCATGCGTTCTTTCTCGGTCTCAGAAATTCTCAGCAGAGTGATGTCGCTCATGGTGACTTGCTTAGAATTAGGGGAATGTTACTATTGGGACTGCTTGCCTTTACAGAACTGTCACCGGCGGTTTACCGCCACGCGGTGGAGGTGGGAGAGGGGCAGCATACAAGGATCTTTCCCGGGGACAGCTGCGAGGGGATGGGACAGGGGCAGAGTTCATGCTTGCCGGATTGCCGGCAGCAGGAACTGCCCAACGATAGGAGCATTGCTTTGAACGTGAAAGGAGGGCACTGCTCTAATTTAAGTTTTAAGCAGCCAAAAGTCTATGGCTTACCATGTCAGCCTGCTACCCGAATTCCGCTGTCCTGCCCTGCTTGTCTGATCTCCACTGCAAGACCCCAGGCACTGAATGCGAAGGCCGAAAATTCAACCTTGTCCTGAGTGCGCATGTGATAGGTGCTGTGCAGGGTCTTGTTCACAGAGAAAGACTATGTTCATTGTTCACAAAAAATTACCTTTGTGAGGAATTCACTCCCCTTTTCCCCATCCCACAGCTGCGACTGTCTCCCGACCTACCCTGGCATCCCCCTCGCAGAGGCTGGTGCAGATTAGGCGGAGAAAGAAAAGGACACGGGACGACATGTTCTCAGAACTTATGGGCTGGCCCCGAGCCGATGCAGCCCAGCAGACCCAGTGGAGGGAGAACATGTCGCAATACCAGCAAGCACACAGTGAACGGGAGGAGAGGTGGCGGCTGTTAATTACTGTTTCCATCATGTTCTTTTAGGGGAGAGTGTTTGAAGGGGGGTGGGAGGGGGAAGGGAGTTGGTAATTGGAGAGGACAGTCACCTTTACCAGGGTACAGACACGGGGGCAGGTTTAGCAGAAGGTCACACACACACACATTGCAGTCACTAGGCATCCTGGTCAGTCTGGGAGGTGGTTTTCATGTTCGGGGGGGGGGGGCATGTGACTTTGTGGTGGGGGAGGGCGGATAGAGATCTTATGCTGCAGTCCTTATCCTGGATCACAGAGCCACGCAGCAGGTGATCTGTAACCGTCCTCCCCCGCCACAAAGTCACATAGCCCCCACACACAGAGTCACGAAAAGGAGGGGTAGCAGGCTCCGTTGAAACAACCAGTCCACCACTGCGGACCTCTCTAGGAGCAGGAGTCTGTCATTCCTCGAGTTTAGAAGCATTCTTTCCATCACTACACCCGCTCCCCACCACAGTCTGCGTCCCAGTTTCAACACTTTACCGCAAAATCCGTAATAAAGAAAACGGTGTTCATTAACAAAGTTCCATTTATTTTATTTTTAAATGTGTGTTGGAAGGGGGCGGACGGGGTGAACAGGGTATGTAGTTGGAGAGGATAGTCAACAGTAAGTGGGTAAAGAAACAGGGGCAGGTTCTGCTTCTCTTTAAACAAACTTAATAGTCACAGGTTACCCTGCTCACTGAGGAACCTAGCTTTCAAAGCCTCCCAGATGCACAGCGCATCCACCTGGGCTCTTCTAATCGCACAGCTGTCTGGCTGGGTGTAATCAGCAGCCAGACTATTCGCCTCAACCTCCCACCCCACCATAAAGGTCTCCCCCTTGCTCTCAGAGATTGTGGAGCACACAGCAAGCTGCAATAACAGTGGGGATATTGGTTTCGCTGAGATCAGAGCGAGTCAGTAAGCTTCTCCATCTCCCCTTGAGACGTCCAAAAGCACACTCCACCACCATTCTGCCCTTGCTCAGACGGTAGTTGAAGAGTTTTTTCACTGTCCAGGGCACCTGTATAGGGCTTCATGAGCCAGGGCATTAGCGGGTAGGCTGGGTCCCCGAGGATCACTATAGGCATCTCCACATCCCCAAGAGTTATTTTCTGGTCCGGGAAGTAAATACTTCCTGCAGCCATCTAAACAGACCAGAGTTCCTGAAAACATGAGCGTCATGAACCTTGCCCAGCCATCCGACGTTGATGTTTGTAAAACGTCCCCTATGGTCCACCAGTGCTTGCAGCACCATTGAAAAGTAGCCCTTTCGGTTAATGTACTGGCTGGCCTGGTGGTCCGGTCCCAGGATAGGAATGTGAGTTCCATCTATAGCCCCACCGCAGTTTGGGAATCCCATCGCAGCAAAGCCATCTATAATGACCTGGACGTTTCCAAGGGTCACTACCTTTGACAGCAGTAGCTCAACGATCGCACTGGCTACTAGCATCACAGCAACCTCCACGGTAGATTTGCTGACGCCAAAGTGATTCGTGACTGACCGGAAGCTGTCTGGCGTTGCAAGCTTCCAGAGGGTTATGGCCACTCACTTCTGGACAGTCAGGGCTGCTCGCATCCGGGTGTCCTTGCGCTTCAGGGCAGGGGACAGCAACACACAAAGTTCCAGGAAAGTTCCCTTCCGCATACGAAAGTTTTGCAGCCACTGTGATTTATCCCAGACCTGCAGCACTATGCGGTCCCACCAGTCAGTGCTCGTTTCCCGGGCCCAGAATCGCCGTTCCACAGCATCAACATGACCCATTGCCACCATGATGTTCACAGCGCGGGGTCCCGTGCTTTGTGAAAGGTCTGTGCCACTCTCAGACTTCATGTCCTCACCGCGCTGCCATAGCCTCCTCGCCCAATTTCTCAGCATCTGCCTCTGGAAAAGGTGGATGATAAGGTGCGAGGTGTTGACAATGGCCATAACTGCAGCGATGATCGCAGCGGGCTCCATGCTCGCAGTGCTGTGGCGTCCGCGCTGTCACTCACCAGAAAAGTGCGCGAACTGATTGCCTGCCGGCGCTTTCAGGGAGGGAGGGCGGGAGTGACGGTTGGATGACAACAGTTACCCAAAACCACCCTCAACACATTTTTTGCCCCAGCAGGCATTGGGGGCTCGACCCAGAATTCCAATGGGCAGCGGGGACTGCGGGAACTGTGGGATAGCTGCCCACAGTGCACCGCTTCCAATGTCAACGCTTGCCCAGTTAGTGTAGACTCACAAAGTCAAATTACTGTCCTTAGTGTGGATACACATGTTCAACTTTGTAATATCGATTTCACATATTCGATTTAAGTACAATCGAACTACTCTTGTAGTGTAGACATACCCTTAGTAGAATGGTGTTCTCAAAATATCTGGCTTTCCACATCTGAGTATCATCAGTAACTGTGAAAAAAGAAGAGTATCTAACATGAAGAAAGCTCAGTCATTCAGTTGTGAGAATGCAACTCTCTATTGCCTCAAAAAACAAAATATGCTGCTTTCCCTTTCAAAGTACATCCAGATAATGTAAGTGGAAATTCCTTCCTCAGCAGACAGGAGCTGTGAGATGAGAGAGAATTAGTATTGTTGGAACTAATAATGTCCATAATAATGCCTGGCTAACAAAGAGGATAGCAACCTGTTTTTGGATTGCTAGTGTAGTCTGATTTAGAAGGGAACTAAACAGTAAGAATTAAACTTGATGTAAGCATAGATTTTGAATGTTTGCTCTCTCCTAAATCTTCCAAGTACTTCCTCTTCCACTGAAAATATCACAGAATACATCATGCTAGGACATCACACATACCATAGATTCCATGGGTTATTCATAGATTCTAGGACTGGAAGGGACCTCGAGAGGTCATCGAGTCCAGTCCCCTGCCCGCATGGCAGGACCAAATACTGTCTAGACCATCCCTGATAGACATTTATCTAACCTACTCTTAAATATCTCCAGAGATGGAGATTCCACAAACTCCCTAGGCAGTTTATTCCAGTGTTTAATCACCCTGACAATTAGGAACTTTTTCCTAATGTCCAATCTAGACCTCCCTTGCTGCAGTTTAAGCCCATTGCTTCTTGTTCTATCCTTAGAGGCTAAGGTGAACAAGTTTTCTCCCACCTCCTTATGACACCCTTTTAGATACCTGAAAACTGCTATCATGTCCCCTCTCAGTCTTCTCTTTTCCAAACTAAACAAACCCAATTCTTTCATCCTTCCTTCTTAGGACATGTTCTCAAGACCTTTAATCATTCTTGTTGCTCTTCTCTGGACCCTTTCATGGTGCAATGATGTTGCATTGTGGGTTATCTTGTGCTGAATGTTCCCCACAGTCTAATTAGCATAACAAGGCATTCTTCATCAAAATCTTTGTTTAATTCAATGGTCCTTTGGTTTTGCAGTTCATACTGTCTCACATATTTGTATAGTTCCTAGCACAATGGGGCCCCAGTCTTGGCCGTGGCCTCTACATGCTACTGTAGTGTAAATAAAAACTATAATAATGGTGCATGAAAAGTGTATGTTTAGGAGCAACTGCCCTGTTCACAAAAAGCAGGAGATCAAATTAAAGCCTGTCCAAGAAAATAAATCTAAAAATCTCTCAATTTCAGTAACTGCTCTTGAAAAAGGCCCTGAAAAGTCTATTCTGAGACTGAGCTAAGGCCAAATGGCTTCTGTTTTCAGCCTGTTGAATAATAGGACAAGTCTTGGGCATCTCTTATCAGTAAATTCAAGGAGGGTATGTAAAACCAATAGAGAAAATTATTAAATCCATAAAACCACAAAAATCCAAACCAGAGAAAGTTAGGATGCCTGTAGCGACAGACAGCAAGAATTAGGTCTAAGATTTAGGAATGGGGGCGGGGCAAAGGAGAGAAGAGAGGGGGAATGGCAGCTTCAGCAATTCACTACATTTGTGAATTACTAAGTACTGATCTTATCCAGAAGAGATTCCTTAAAATGACTTTCTTGTGGTGCTATACCAAAGAAAGGTTGGGAAACTTTTGTTTAAATAAGAAAGTTACCAGAGAGGGAAAATGTCCTAGACATTTGAATAAAACGTTTGAGTACGGATAAAAATCATGTAGTGAGAGGTTGTGTTAGCCTTTTTCCTGAAGGAATCATAATAGGTTTTCTAACATTGAGCATAAACTAGTAAATGGGAGTAAAGTCCAAGTAAAAAGGCTTTGCTAATCAAAAAAACCCACTGAAACACAGTAGAGTGGAGGGAAGATATAGATCTCTCTCTCACACATACACACACATCCTACCTCAGGGTCACATTACTCAGATAGTTGTTTAGTTTTATTCATACACACCTCTATATGTACAATCATAACTTGTAGTTCCAATGAAATCATTAAACATTCTTATTAAGTTCATAAGATCATTGTGCTGTAACTTCCAAGGTGACCATCTGCCCAAGAATAGGTTTATTCTGTAAAGCTATTCACTGTCAGAGCTAAATCTATAGATACTCCGGAGAGCAGAAAGGGTACACAGAGCCTTTTCACATGTGCAGTGACTGCACCACATTTAATTGGGGAACATAGACTACTCCCAGATATCACCACTGGCAGTTCCAGTCTCCCATTAGCTCAGGCCCTTCCTTGCCCATACACCAGACAACAAGCCCAGCCCATCATTGAGGGGGAGCACACTCAAAATCCATTTAAAAGGGAACAAGCATTATTCTCCCCAGATGTCCCTTAAGGAATTAGGGCCCAGTCAACTAGAATTCCTCCTGGGACTCCTGCTGATGCATCGCACCTCAATTCTCTTCTCATTTCCAACCAAAGACTGTGGCTTAAGACTCACCATCTGGCCATATATTTATACATATGGTGTTTATCCATATTTAGTGATCTATTCAGAATCATCCATCAGGCTGCAATGTTTATTTTTCTTCAACACAGATGGTGGAATGCGCATGTGCAGTGAAAATGAACAGGTATTTAATTGAACAGTACACTTTTGATTTGTTTTAATTTTTATGTTTTAGTTTAATGGAATCCAAAACTTCAAAGGTTATTATTCAACAGGATGAGCAATTTGAGGTTTTAAATATAATAAAGTCTTCTGATATAATTAAATTCAGTTTAATTTAAATTGTGATGACCTAAAGTGACCCATTGCCCTAAAACATTTCTTCCAAATGCCAACATGCAATATATTGGTCCCTTTCTATTCCTGTATCACACCTCTTGCCTTTTTCAACAAACCTATGGGACACATGTACCAAAAGGATTAACAAAAGGTTCTTGTGAAACAAATGACTAAGGTTCCTTTACAGTGGGTGAGAAAATAACTCAAGGATAAATCACATAGTACATGAACACAGAAGTTAAACACCTTTTCAGCTAAGTTAGGGCCACAGGTGAAGTTTGACTTCTGAATTGGGCCAGAGGGGCAGATGGCTTAGTAAGTATAGCTCTGAATTTACCGATTATTAGCAGTGTCACAGGGCATGCCACTCACCATTAGTCTGGTCACACTGGGGATTAGCTCATCAGGTCAACATCCATTCCCATATTCCCACACCATCACACAGACTCTCTCTCTCTCTCTCTCACTTGTTGCTCTTCTCTCATCCCAGGAACCACAGCATACTCTTCATGACTCAGCCCTCCAGGTAGGTCACTCAGCTTTTTCCCCTTCTGGGCTATATCAAAGTCTTTCCTTCAGCAGTCACAGGCAGTCTTCTCATTCATTGCCTTTGGTACCACTCCTTCAATTGCAAGCAGGGAAACTCAGGCCCACCCTCTACTCTGGGTTCCAGTTTAGGGACCATATACCCAGTTCTGGGCTTTACTCTCCCAGCCCTAACTGCTCTTTCCCTGGACTACTTCCTACTCTTCTGGTTCTCTACCTTTCTCTGGGTGTAACTGCTCTAACCCCATTTCCCAGGGAGTGACTACAACCTACACATCACAGCAGTCTCCAAACACTCCTCCCTCTTCCCAGGTGGTGACTGCCCTTACCCAGAAGCAGTCCTTATCTGTTGCCAGTTTCTGGGCTGTATAGGCCGTGCCTATTCCTGCACAGCTGAACCTGCTTATAATTGATTCCCTGCTCCCTGGGTCTTCCTCCAGGTGCAGTCTGTAGAGTTAATCGGCTACCTGGCCATAACCCCTTCCAGTCCTGTGGGAGGAGGACACCACATCACAAGTGGTACTTAAATTACAATGTACTTGAAGTCACAAAAATAGTTTATTATTTAATTATCCTTCATTTTTCATTTTAATTTAATCATTTGACATGCTTACCAGCTATCACTAAACAGAACTGAGAATTTTCACATGACTATGAATCACGTCTCCCTAGTTTTAGAGATATGTAAACATTGTCTTAATATAGAAATAGATAGTTCTCTACAAATCACTTTGATTACAAAGTAATTTCCAGTGCTGTAGGAATAGTCTGAGCAGTTGGGCCAGACTCTAAATGGACTAAATGTGTTGTGGGCTTCCAAATGTTTAGGCTATTATTGAAATGTTTAAGTGAATGGTTGTTTTGATAAGATATTGTATCTAATAATAAGAGCAGGATTTTCAACAGTACTGAGCTTTAGAGATGGATGGGAAACAGTTTTCCCATTCCAATTTGGACCAAAACTTTGAAATCTAAAAAGAAAAAAAAAAACAACCAAAAATCTGAAAAAAAACAAAATACTTAATTTTGATCATTTCAAAAATCTTTGTTTAGATTTCAATCTTTTTTTTTTCCTTTTTATATTTTTACTATAAACTAATTTTAATTAAGAAACAAAAAATAATTTTGAACAACAACAAAAAAATCCCTAAACTTTTCAAAACAGGATATTTCAATAGTTTTTTTGAAACTTTTTCTAAACAGAAAACTTATTGAAACTGACCCTTTTCTGCAAAAAAAACTTGGGTTTTGATGAATAGGCATTTTCCAACAACTGTTTCTTCAGGGGGAAAAAACCCTATCAGCTCGACCCTCCTCAGCACTGGCCTAGCTTGGCTCCTTTTCAAGTCAATTGGTAAAAGTGTTCAGCATTGGCTTCTCTCTGTTGTCATTGAAGTTTAGTGCTGAGTACTTTGAAAATCCTGCCCTATATGTCTATTCACATTCTGTGCTCTTAGTAAAGAAACTATGATAGGACTTCTCCAGGAAAGGTTCATGGATATTTAGCACTGCCTTTGATTGAGGTTGTGAACTGCTGAACTATGTGATTGACAATACTGCAGGAGTACAAGTGTTTGGGCATTTCCTTCTGCACACTCAATTTCCTTTCATTCCATAGCCTGGAGTTGAGCACAAGGGAATGGTGTGACTTTGTTTTATTCATGAATTGCAGTTTCATTATTATCTGAATAGTTTACAACAGTTGTGCTGTAGCACTGACTACATCAATAATATATGTGTAGGGTCCTGTTTACACTGCAGGAACTGCCATGTTTAACATCATTGTTTCAACACTAACTAGGGTCAGCAGCAGAGAGGGAGTTCCATGTTTTACACGTGGTGCCTATTGAAATCTATGAGAAAAATCCCATTGACTTCATTAATTTTAGTGGTGCAGGACTAGGGCCGTGATGTCAGTAGTGGTCAGTTTCAGTAGCATAAACAACAGCCAGAGTGTGAGGTAAACCTTGAAACTTTGGGGGGGAAAGTCAAAAACCCAATTATACTTTCCCTATGAAACAGCTGACGCAAACAGTGCCTACAAACTAAAAAGTGCTGTAAAAGTAGATGTGTGGTGGAAGTGTGTTCAATTCTAGTTTTTCTTAGGAATCTACAATGAATGTGAAACTCAAAAATGAGTGTGAAAATATCCTGAATGCTGAGAATGTCACATTCACATTGGGGATTTTGATTCTCAATGACAGTTTTATTAAGAATGACAAAAACTGAAACTTACTACTGGCATCTTGATATCTGACATGGCCATTGAAGGATTTCACGAAGTAGTCAGTGATATTTCAACTTAAAAAACATGGGTGATAGGACAAATTCCCTTTTACTCACATAGAAAGACTGTTTGCAGTGTTGTTATAGCCATGTTGGTCCCAGGATATTAGAAAGAAAATGTAGGTGAGGTAAATATCTTTTATTGGACCATCTTCTGTTGGTGAATGAGACAAGCTTCTGAGCTTACACAGAGCTGTTCTTCAGGTCTGAAAGGTACCTGGGAAAAGTACCTTTCCCAGACCTGAAGAAGACAAGCTCTGTGTAGCTCAAAAGCCTGTCTTCCTACCAGAAAAAGTTGATCCATTAAAAGATATTACCTCACCTACCTTGTCTCAGTGAAAAGATTGTCATTTGTGCAAACATAGGGGGCTTTTCTCACAAGGCAAAGGATAGGTGTGTGGCTGATGCACTATACTGGGATGCAGTAAAGGTGGGTTCAATTAGGCCTTCCTTCCTTCCTTGGGTGTTTCAGAACGTCTCCCTCAGTTTCACATCTGAGGTGGGTGTAATATGTACTTTATCTATCTTGTTTGTTTAGATTGTTAGTCCTTTGGAGCAAGGACTATGACTTGATATGGCTTTGTACAATGCCCCACAGATTGGGGCTCCAATCTCAGTGAGGCTCTAAATGCTACTGTAATACAAATATAAATAATAATGGGGGACAGAATAAAGTCTGAGGTGCTTTTCACACATATACCATGAAGGACCAACAAAAGCAGGAGTAAGTTGAACTAGGATGTTCAACTCTCACCCAAAAGTGATTGCCCCTTTTATGATTCATGATTGTTGTCTGCATATTGTCATGCCATGTGGTGTGGTGTGCTACATGAGACCAGAAGCACTTAACAGAAAATTCTGTGTTTGAGCAGTGCCTTTTACATGCAACTCTTGCTGGAGTGTCACTTTGGTGTGATTCTTTTTTTTTTCTCCCCAAACTCTAACTATGCTTCAGCTGGTTATGAGCATGCTTCATTTATACATAGGTCTTTCTTTCATTGCATGTTTGTTCCTCCCAAACTTCAGAGCACAGGCAATGCTGTATATACTGCAAGAAGAAACACAATGTTCAGAGAGGTGATACACTGCTAGTGCCAAAAAAATATCACATTTTGGTATGTTACATGTACATAAATTCAGATGAAACTCTATTCAGATTTCACAAGAGGCAAAAACCACCAAAACAACACCCTTAGGGGTGGGGACAATTGCACCCAGGGTGAGGGTGTCCAGTTATTAATACCTTTTTCCCCTAATCAGACAGGCAGCGATTGGGTGGGGAGAGTCCTCTTCATGTGGCCACAATGGTCATTGTACTTACCTGATTGTTACATGCCTGGGGAAGTTTCACCTACCTTTGGATGCCCCCTAATCCCACCCAGTTCCCAAGGAGTTTGACCACCTGCGCTCCAAGTGGCACTTGGGGATGTGGGGGAGCTGGAATGCCCAGCTGAGGGAGGGAGCCCCTGGAGATCTGGCTGCCCTTCCCTCCCGCTGCGCACTGAGGGGACTTAACTATGGCGGGCAGATCCCATGTGCATTGCTACGATGGGGTGTGTGTGTGACTCTGACAGGCTCTGTAGTGATGCAATAAAAGCTCCCGTGGCTGCCCACTTCCCTCCTCTTTTCTCTGCAAACCGTGCCCCTCCTTGCCCCTGGCAGAAAGGACACTGTGTGGCCAGCATGAGCTTCTTGTTGCCCACACCAGGACCGGCATACAGTTTTTTGGCCGGGGGGGGGGGGAGGAGAATGCCCCTGTATGCCCCTCGCCAATCTCTGCCCATTGTTAGGGCTTGTCTATATGGAGACAGTGTGGCAAACTACAGTATCAACCTATAGCACACTAGCCTGCCATGCATTAAGTCACCGTGTGGGACCCCTCTGCCACACAATAAAAGTTCTGTAGTGTATACTCCTGCTTGCTGTGCACTAAATCTCCATATAGCCAAACAGTAACTGTAACTCATCACAAATATTATACCTTAAATCAATCCCTTTACTAAGGGAAAAATTCTCTGGGGAATGCCCCTCTATACAAATCCTGCAGAGTGAAATTCTGGAGAATGTCTCTCAAGGCAAAACTCCTGCAAATTTTGCCACCTGTTTACCCCTTTTCCAGATCATTTATGAATATATTGAATAGGACTAGGCCCAGTACAGACTCCCAGGGGACAACTCTATTTACCTTTCTCCATTTTGAAAAATGACCATTTATTCCTATCCTTTGTTTCCTATCTTTTAACCAGTTACCAATCCAGAGAGGACCTTCCTTCTTATCCCATGACAGCTTACTTTGCTTAAGAGCCTTTGGTGAGGGACCTTGTCAAAGGCTTTCAGAAAATCTAAGTACACTATATCCACTGGATCCCCTTTGTCCACATACTTGTTGACCCCCTCAAAGAATTCTAGTCAATTGGTGAGGCATGATTTCCCTTTACAAATACCATGTTGACGCTTCCCCAACAAATTATGTTCATCCATGTGTCTTACAGTTTTGTTCTTTACTATAGTTTCAACTAGTTTACCCGGTACTGAAGTCAGGCTTACCGGCCTCTGATTGCCGGAAGCACCTCTGGAGCCCTTTTTAAAATGTGGTTGTACCGCACCTAAGTTCAGGAGGAAGTCTATTTCCTGTTGTAGAATATGCTTGTCAGAAGGGTCCCTGAAGCGGGACAGGGAAGAGGGAGATGGGATGGAGGGAGAGAAGTAAAGGGGAAGGAGTAGCCTGCTGACATGGTCTTCAAAATCCACTTGTCCTTAGCGATATGCTCCCACACTTGCCAGAAGTGAGAAGGCAGCTCCTGAAGCAAAGAAGGCACATGAACTGTTGCAGCTGGTAAGGAGAAAGGAGGAGATAACTCAACCTTGACTACCCCATCAAAATTGAGTTTGATGTCTGTGCAGATGGTCTCTTTTTTCTGGAACCCCTGCCTCTTTCTCTGGGGTTTATAAAGTCTCTGGAAGCCGAAGAATTGAACAGAATGAGACCTCTATCTGGGACTTACTAATTTCTTTTTATGCACCAGTGTGTAAATTCCCAGAGAATTAAGAGTGGCCCTAGAACAGGGATCGGCAACCTTTGGCATGCGGTCTGCCAGGGTAAGCACCCTGGCGGGCCGGTTTGTTTACCTGCCACCTGTCCGCAGGTTCATCCAATCGCGGCTCACACTGGCCGCAGTTCGCCACTCCGGCCAACGGGGGCGGCGGGAAGTGGCGGCCAGCTCATCCCTCGGCCCACGTCGCTTCCCACCATCCACATTGGCCTGGAGCGGCGAACCACGGCCAGTGGGAGCCACGATCGGCCGAACCTGTGGATGTGGCAGGTAAACAAAGCAACCCACCTGCCAGGGTGCTTACCCTGGTGGGCCGCGGGCCAAAGGTTGCCGATCCCTGCCCTAGAATCTTTTAATGTATGCAGAGACTCATTGGTATTCTCTGCAAACCATTTTAACCTGTCAAAAGAAAGGTCCTCAACTCCCCTTTGGTCTGGACTTGTCTCAGAAATCCAGCAAACTGAAGCCAGGAGGAGGCGTTCTCATGACTACCACTGTAGAAATAGAGCAAACAGCCGGGTCAGCAACATGCAGAGAGATCTTCAGGGATGTTCTGGCAAGAAGCTGACCCTCCGTAATAACTGCCTGAAATTGGTTCCTAGACTGTGATGGTAAATGCTCAATAAACTTATTGAACTTTGAGTAGTTGGTGTCATTGTATTTCACCATTAATGTCTGAAAGTTGATATTTCTAAACTGCAGAGTCTCAGACCAAATAAATCAAGATGCTTCTGATCTTTGTTGTATGGCATTGATTTAGTATGGTGCTATCTTCAACGTTCATTTGCAACCTCAACAACTAGGGAGTTTGGGAGAGGGATGAGAAAAAAGAATCTTTAGATGAAACATAATATTTCTTATCAGCCCTTTTACAGGTGGGTGGTATTGTTGCTGGAATATGCCAGATTACTTTTGAACAATCCAGCTGAGCTTCATTAATTGGTAGCACAATTCAGACAGAGATGCTGTGTGCAGAGTTACTAGCAGTTCATGTAGTGACTCCTTAACTTCCTCAAGTGGTACTTTTATGGAGTCTGCTATCTTTTTAACAAGGTCCTGGAACTGTTTGAAGTTGTCAGCCAGGAATGGTGGAGGAGGCATGACTGTTTCATCTAGGGATGAAGACGACATTTTGGTTAGTAGGATGACCTCTTTGTCTACTCTTGCCTTCAGCTCCTTGGAAGTCTCTTCTTGTGGTTCAGGCCTCCTGGGTGTTGCGAGGGAGGACTGCCTACCCCCATTTTGGCGATGAGTAATGCTAGGGGTCCTAAAGAAGTTATGGTGGTATGCTGCCCATGGATCCTAGTGTGGCTATTGAGGGGGCTCATACAGTATAGGTGGAGGCATCCAAGAGTGCTCATACCACCAGGATAGAGTTTGAAGGTGTCTTTCTTGAATATGTTCTATCTTCCAAGAAGTCTCCAGAAAAATACTCCTCTGATAATGAGGAGGGGAGCCCTGAACTGAAATTTGAGAAATCCCCACCATCATCTTCAATGCACTCCGTAGTAGTGGAACACTGGTAGAAAAAGGTGGTGATTCCATTGGTATTGATGAACTTCTTGAAATCTAGAGATCCTCAGTACCGAGAACAGATTGGTACCGCACAAAGGGGAGTCAGGCATCTGTCATCATGAGGTCTTGTAAAAATCTAAACTGCTGCAGTACTGACATGGTAGTTGGTACCACGGTGGCAGCCTGAGCAGAGGTGATTGTGGCAGAGGGAGCAGACAGTACCAAAGACTTTTTCAACACCGAGGCATGATTGCGAGATGATAGTCTGGTCTTCTGCAGTACCAAAATGGTAAGTAATGAGAGCCTGGCTGATTCTACTGTACTGACTTAGAAGAGGTAGGCTCGATCCCCAGACAGTATCAGAACCCTTAGATTCTGCAGTACCTGAGAAACTTGCAGCCTTATAGGTATTGAGTTGAGAACCAGTAGGTGCTGAAAAAACAACAAGAATTTTGGTGGCACCTTAAAGACTAACAGATTTATTTGGGCATAAGCTTTCGTGGGTAAAAACCTCACTTCTTAAGTAGTTGTTTCAATTGGCAACTAGGGTTTCTTTGAGGTAGATTCCCTACCTGGGCAACACAAGCTCCGTTTCCTAGAGTCTTTTTGAAGGATTCTTGAGTCTTCGTTTTAGAAACTCTAGAGGAGTACTGCATCAAAGTGGTTGAGGTGCTTGACTTGATCAGAGATCAGTGTATGGGAGGGGGCCCTGGCATGGGTCAGAAGCTGGATGGAGGGAGCTCTCCCTGCTGAGAAGATGCAATTTAATCTAGTTATTTCTGGATCTCGGTTTTAATGCCAGGCAAAAATTACACTTGGGGGGGGGGGGACGTGTGACTCCCCAAGGCAACAGATGCAGCATGAGTGCCCATTAATCACCAGGACAGCCTTCCAGCATGGAAGGCAATGTTTAAAACCTGGCAAGATGGGCATACCCTCCTAGCAATAAAGTTCCTTACAGGGGAAAAAAATGAAAGGACAACAGTCCTTACCAAAAAAAAGTATGTATTTATTGTTTTACTACTACTAACTACTACAACTAACTAAGTAAAGCTATGAGGGGAAAAACCCTACAGTTGAGGTACACTCAACTCGAATACTGCTGAGACTCCATCTCCGGCCGAGGTGGTTGAGAAGGAACTGAGAGCGATTTGCCTGTGCGGCTCTACATAGCCACAGTGCAGAGCATGAGGAAGAGAAGACCGCATGTGTAGGCTGAATGGGTATTGCTACCTAAAATCTCCTATCGAAGACACATTCACACCTGAAGTAGAGCACCCATAGGGATGCTACTTGAAGAAGAATCCAGACAATTTATCTCTAGTCAAAACCCCTGCAAGAGAAAATACCTACAGGGAAAATACTTCTTGTAATATGCTTCTGGTGAATGCTTCTCTCAAAATTCCTGTTAGCTATTTCTGTCCCTGAGCTCCCAATAGTGAGGCTTTTATAATTATATACAGAGTCTTAATAGCGTGCAGATGAATTAATATCTGCTATTACACCACGCGATTAGGCCCAACAACCTAACTATTATTTTTGTCTTCTGTGGGTCTGAGGTAGCTGTTCTGCTGCAGGCTTATGAATGGTAGATAGCTCATCTTGCGTAAGGATAGCTTTTGGCCAATCTTTTTAAAAGTATGTTATTTGCATATTTAGGGAAATATCCTATTTGTGTTTTCCATTAGATCGTCTGCTTTCAGAGTTGGATTATGCTTTGAGTAACACAGAGAACAAAGCTTTCAAGGGAGTATTTTATTTGCAAAAAATTCATGAATTATTTTGGGTATACACCTTTATCTCTAGTAATAGGAGGTTGAAATTACATTAGTATAGAGTCACAGGGACGCCGTCTTGTTACTTGCAAGAACAATCATGTCTACAGCAACTGAATGATGCTTATGTAAAACAACTGGAATTACAATTGCACAAAAGCAAAAGGGACTTGGGTGTAATTCATTTCAAACTGATCTAGGATGGATGTCACATTGCTTGTTGTTCTGTCACTTTGCTGACTGTTTATCTCTCCTCTAACCCCCACTGTGTGGCACACTATTAGTTCTGTCATTTGCAAGATGCCTAGAAATTGCAAACCTTGCTTTATTTAGTTCTCTCGCAGCAAGTCAACTAACTCGTCACCAGGGAAATGGAGAATTACTTCTTAGCCTTAAAAACCTCAACACTAGTTTTCATAGATTTGTGTTGCCTTATTGTGATGGCAACACTGAAGACAGGAAGGTTTCTATTTTCTTTTAATCATGAAAACTTTTTTTGCAGGTAGGGAACAAAAAAGGACGACAACACAGCTCACAAGATCTTTGTTACCAAGGAAGAACACCAGAGACTGAGACAGTGGGAGTATCCCATATGATTGATTTCCTGTGATAGCAGAGCTGGCCTTGATGTCACCTAGATGTCATTCCATCTTGTCTTCTGTTTTTATGGAATAGGGTGTGGAAACTCTACCTGTTACCAAGCACACAACGGAATAACTTCACCTTCTGCTTCCGTTGCAAAGCAACAGAAGAAGAGGGCTGCTGGAGAGAGAGGAGGAGAGAGCCTCAGGAAGGCAAAGGTTTACGCTCATATTCTGAGTAAAGTCCAGGTTTGGGGGTCTGTTTGTTCTGTATGTTTTTGCTTATGGCAATATGTTTTAGCTCCTGCTGATTATTATGTTTTATTTCTGCTGAGTCACACCATCAGCTTACATGTGTAACCTTTCTGCTAGGAGGTGTCAGCAACAAGAATGGCTAGGTTCAAGAGCTAGGTGTTCCTCTTAATATTGCAAAACAGAACTGGCTCAAACCCCCACTCAGTAATCTGGGAAAACTAAACACTATCCAGGGTACCTCTACGAGGCAGTACTTCCCCACTTGTACGCAATGAGTCAGTGTATAACAAAAGAAAACTTTTATTAAAAATAGAGAGGAATCCAGCATTAGTTTGGGAGGACACCACAGCAATGATTCAAAAGCATATAAATTATAGGCAAACATCTACTCAACAGTATGTTGGGCAGGGTCCTTTGTCTGTTTCTCACCTTATGGTGTCAAAGTCTGATGGATGAATGTCCCTTTAACACCCCACTCTGCATTCCCTGTACTCAATGCTTAACTGAGGTAATGAAAGAGGTGCCGGAGCTCAAGCAATTAGGTGCTGGGGGTCAAGTAATTATTTTACATTCAGAACTGATGCAGCAAACCCAGAGGTGCTGATGCTAGGAACTGCCAAGCCTAGAAGTGCCAGTGCTCAGCACAGGATGCACCCCACTCACAGCTGGTTGTCCAGGGTCAGCAAAGTCCCAAAATTCAGGGGTGCATTCATGTGAGTTCACCTCCCACCCCAGAAAAGGAGGAGCAATTGTGTAATGCCTCTGCTGTTGCTGCTACCTCTGCCGCACCTACTCACTGTTGCCACTTGGTGTTGCTATCTCCACCTCTGTTATAAGTTTCAGAGTGGGAGCCGTGTTAGTCTGTATTAGCAAAAAGAACGAGGAGTACTTGTGGCACCTTAGAGACTAACAAATGTAATTGGGCATAAGCTTTCGTGAGCTAAAACCCACTTCATTGGATGCATGCTCTGTTATAAGTGCTACTGCTTGCTGCTACCTCTGCAATGCCATGTTCTGCCACTTAGCCCAGTTCTCAGTGATTTCACTGGATAATGGGGAAGATCACTGCAGCTGCAGACTCTATGGTGTCTTTCACTGCATCACTGTCCCCACATCACATCTAAGGCTCAGTCCCTAGACCTGCTCTCCAGCCATTTCAGCTCTAGTAACAAGGACTCTCAGTTGGAGTATGGCTGGATTACAGGAATGTTGTCTGAATCATCTTTCCCAAACATACACACAAAAGCCTCTCCCTTCTCCTTTGAGAAGAACTTAAAAATTATTTAAGTTTCTCTAAAAGTCATGAGGACATTGTATCCTGTTCTAGTATTCCTCTATTAATTATTAGATTGCAATAATAGAACAGTGTACATGCATATTATGTACTTCTTTTGATGTCCTAAATAGACACTTTAAAAGATTTAATATTGTTTTCTACTACATGACTAATAGCCTGTTAAAACTACAGGAAAAACAACCACAGGAACAAATGATGATTTGCCTATTAACATCTAAGGCTGGGAAAGAATAACATTAAACTAATTCAGGGTCATGTCACAAAGTATCCAATACCATTTAGACTCAGCAGTTATTTTTTCTCTATATATTTTTTCAGAATGATATTTGTATTCTACAATAAGTAAGCACCTCATGGCCAAAATAACGAATTATTTTAAGCATCTCAATTTGTTTTATTTGTACTATGGCTTCTCTAGTCTGTAGGCTCAGGTTTAAGAAATAATTATAATTCCTGATTTGAATGTATACCGTGTGTTCTTCCTGCCAACATTCTTGCTTCAACAGAACAGTTATGGGGGAAATGAGGGTTACGGTTCCAAATCTCTTTCCTTGCTCCTGCTATTTCTTTTCAATCCTGCAACAACTATCAGGACATCTCCTTGTTGTCAATATCCGGCAACATTTTTGCCAGAATTCTGCAACACATTGAACAAGGACTCCTGCTTGAGTCAGTATGGCTTCAGGAAAGGACACAGGACCTTAGACATGGTATTTTGCAGCTCGTCAACTTGAGGAGAAATTCCAGGAACAGAACTCCAACCTTTATATGACTTTCATTGACTTGAAAAAAGCATTTGATACAGTCAGTTGGGAGGGCCTTTGGAAGATCATGGCAAAATGTGGTTGCCTGGAGAAATTCATTGCAATGGTTCAGCAATTCCATGATGGCATGCTCACTTGCATTATGGATTACAGTGAATCCTCTGAACCATTCCTCCTCACCAGTGGAGTCAAGCAGGGCTGTGTGTTGGCCCCAACCCTCTTTGGAATGATGTTTTCTGTCATGTTTACAAATGCCTTTCGTGACTGTGACACTGGGATTGGCATCAGATACTGGACTGATGGCAAACTTTTCAATCTGAGGAGACTACAGGCAAAGATGAAAGTACAGGAAGTGACTGTGATCTTCTGTTTGCTGATGACTGTTCCTTGAATGCCAAATCTGAGTCTGACATGCAGCAGAGTATGGACTATTTCTTTTCAGCTTGTGATAATTTTGGTTTCACAATCCACATCAAGAAGACAGAAGTGACGTACCAGTCTGCATCAGGAAAGCCTTATGTAGAGCCTGCTATCACAGTGAATGGCCAAATCCTCCAGGCAGTGGACAAGCATCCATACTATGTTGATGAAATCACAGATGAGATGGATAGGTCATGTCACCAGTATGTCAGATGAGCAACTGCCAAAGAAGATCTTTTATGGTGAGCTAAAACAGGGAAAGCACTCTCAGGGAGGCCAGAATAAATGTTGCAAAGACTCCCTCAAGTTATCCTTGGGGTGTGTCCACACTGACCCAGAGTTTTGGGAAAATCTTGCTCATGATTGAGGTCATGGTGAAGTCTCATCCAGACTGGTTACAGTCTATGAGCAGAGGAGAACTACTGAGGCAGAGCAGGAGCACCAGCAGTGTAAATCTCACAACCACAGCATGCCCGCTATTAATCAAGTAACCCACAGTGGCATGTCTTGTTCAGTGTGCCACAGACAGTTCAATGCTCAAATTGGCCTGATCAGCCACTCACATGGTCACAGAAACCAAACCAATCAGTGATGTCATGATCATCTTTGAACTCCAAGGACAAACAACAATACCCATTGTCAAATGAACTACACTAAAAATCTCCACTTGCTAGATTCAGGGCTGGCTCTAGGTTTTTTGCTGCCCCAAGCAAAAAAAATTTTGGCTGCCCCCCCACCCCAGCCCAGGGCTCTCTCTCTCTCTCCCCACCCGCCAACTGCACCCTCCTGCAGCCCCAGCCCTGGATCGCTGGTAACTCGCTCCCAGGGCGGGTCATTCAGCAGGAATTTGGGATGTGCACAGAACACAGACAGGATTGGTTCCCATATGGTTACAGAACTGCAGTAAAGAGGAACAATTTTCAGCTTGTGTGATTGAAGGATATCTGGATGCATATTATAAGACTGTCCTACATAAATGAGGAAAAGTTGAGGTGCCTTTATTATTCTTTTGTTCCATTCTTTGTTTCTATGGGGAATTTGCCAATGCAATATCACTGTCTTCCTTTTAAACAAATAAAACTTAAAAAAAAAAAAAAAAAGCGCAATGGCTGTTGAAAATAGCAATTCCAGTCCTAATAGCCACTGGGAAGCATTTCTTGCTCAATTTATTCTACTTTTTCTACAGCAAGTTACAGTGGATCAGTATATTTGATTTGGGAGAAATGAAGTAACAACTGCCCAAATTGAGCTTGAGCACTCCTGAATTTTGAGGGTGTTCAAATCTGGAAGGCAGGTGCTAGATTCCCTTTCTGAATATTAGCTAAATCTGGAAAAGAAAAGTCAATTTCTGCTTCCATGGCTCAGAAGTGCAAATCCTCCTATGTGCCTGGTACTGTATCTAAAGCTGCCCAGGTCCAGTAGAGCCTCCCCTCCCTTACTTTTCATTTTAAATTCAGGTAGGATCCACGTACCTCCCTTGCTAGGCTTCAGATAGAGAGATGCACTGTCCATTTAGTTCACCCAATTCTTTCTTTGGGGGAGAGCCCAGGGCTGAGGTGGCAGGGGGGTGCAAGTAGGGGCCAGAGCTGGGGCAGCAGGGGTTATGGGCGGGGGAGAGTCCAGGGCTGGGCAACACAGAGGTGCGGGGGGAGCCCAGGGCTGGGGTGGGGGGCAGCAAAAAACCTAGAGGTGGCTCTGTCCCTACCATTCACAGCAAGCTGCAGCATGAGGTTTCAGTGCCACACTCCTTCCTCCTCCCTTTCCTGTTAATTGCGGCCTAGGGACTGCTGGGAAATGTAGTTCTTTCCCTGCTCCAGGGCTGGCTCTAGAGGCAGGGAGCTAACCAAGGAACTACAGCTCCCAGGGCCCCCTGTTGGTTCTCAGCTCCCCTGCTGGGTTTTTGCGCCCCTGCAAATTTGCCGCCCCAAGCAACTGCTTGCTTTGCTGGTGCCTAGAGCCGGCCCTGGCTAGATTTGCATGAACTACCAGGGTTTCAGACTATGTAGACTTAACCTGCCACATCATCTTTTGTGCAGACACATGCCCTGCACCAGTATTATTGAAATATTGTAACCTTAGTTTAGAAGGGAACGCATTTCAAAGATCCTGTTTTATTTATGCAAAATGTGTGTGGTAATTGCACACCTGATTTGCTAGGGTTACCATTCGTCCGGATTTACCCGGACATGTCCTCCTTTTTGTGCTAAAAATAGCGTCCGGGGGGAATTTGTAAAGCACTCACAATGTCCGGGATTTCCCCCCTCCCCCGGCAGAGCAGAGCGAGTGGCTGGGAGAGCTGCAGGAAAGTCCCGGGCTGGACTCCGGAGCAGCTGTAGAGGAGCCGGATCCGCCCTGCATTCTGAGCAAGTGTATCAGCACAAAGTGCAGCCCTCCCCTTTTGCAACAGGGAGCAGTTTCTGCCATGCAGCGTAGCAAAACGGGAGCGAGAGCACTTTGTGCTGATACAAGGGCAGCTCTCCCCTGCAGCCCGGTCCGGCAGCACTGTGCAGGGCCAGGGACCGGGTTTTGTTGTGCTGGGGAGCACAGCCACGTGTCCGGCTCGGCTCGCACAGAGCCAAACACCCTGTTCTGAGCAGCAGGGTAAGGGGGTCAGGGGGCAGGAGAAGGGGCAGGGAGGTTCTGGAGGGGGCAGTCAAGAAACAGGGGGGGCTTTTTGGGGGGAGTGGAGAAAGTTTTGGGCAGTCAGGGTACAGGTAGGGGGTAGGGTCCTGGGGGGCAGTTAGGAGCAGGGGTCCCAGGAGGGGGCAGTCAGGGGACAAGGAGCGGGGGGGTAGGGGGCTGGGAGTTCTGGGGGGGAGCTGTCAGGGGGCAGGGGTGGGGAGAGGGATCGGAGCAGTCAGGGGACAGGGAGCAGAGGGGTTTAGATGGGTTGGGAGTTCTGGGTGGGGCTGTCAGGGGGTGGGGGTGTGGATAAGGGTTGGGGCAATCAGGGGACAAGAGGCAGGGAGGCTTAGGTAGGGGGTGGAGTCCTGGGGGGTAGTTAGGGGCAGGGGTCCCAGGAGGGGGCAGTCAGGGGACAAGGAACGGGGGGAGGGTTGGGGGTTCTGGGGGGGGCGGGAAGTGGGAGGGGCAGGGGCGGGGCTAGGGCGGGGCTCCTCCCGTCCTCTTTTTTGCTTGCTGAAATATGGTAACCCTAGATTTGCATGCATAAATTCTTGGGTGTGGTGCATTGACACAGATATGCCCTTTTGAAATTAGGGCAATAGAGTATAACTAAGATATTAATTTTAGTTTTGGGTAAACCCAAATAATTTTAGTGGGCTTTGCAAAGTAGAGTGTGTCTGTAGTCCGACTGCTTAATAGATTGTATTAGTTCCCTCAAAGGTATTCTCCTCACTGAGTCCCTTAGAAATGTTGATACTATACACTCATTCTTACATTCATATATCTAAGTATTAGCTCATATGTTTGTGAACTCTTTTCCCAAGTCAGTAAACAAGGGGGAGACAGAATGGTCTGGTGGTTAAGGCCCTGATCTGGAACCCAGGAGATTTCAATTAAATTCTTGGCTGTGCCAGAAACTTCCTTTCTGTCTTGGGCAACTCACATTATGACTCATCTTATCTGTAAAAAATGAGGATAGTACTTCAGTATCTCACAGGAGGATTGTGAGGATAATTCCATAAATATTTGAGAAGCACTCATGTGACACCCTCCCCGCTGCCCCATTACTATAGTATCTAAGTTCCTAGGTAGGAAAAAAAGACACAATCCAGACTCCAATGTTTGGCAACCAGTGGGCAGGATCAAGTGGGTGGAACTACAACATTAAAAATAAAGGGTATTGGAGGCTGGAGTATTTTAAAGGCATCAGGACAAATTCATCCTTGATTTAACTAAATTGGCTTCAGTGGAATTACATCTAGAATTAATTTGGCCCATTATGATTAAAATGCATTTTTCAATTGTACTGAAGAAGAAAATAAGAAGCAGCTAATAAAGGACTAAAGCCAGTAATGATTTTATAAATGACTGCTCAGGGAAATTAAATCAAAGAACAATAGAAAATGGAGGACCAAATGAAATGAGGATTTACAGTGTAGAGTCAGCTAAGGCATGCAGGGAAAGGATAAGAGATGAACAGTATAGTAAATTATGGCTCCTTAAAGAGTTATAAGAAAAACTTTATAAATGCATACTGCTAATTTTTTGAGGGGTGGGGAAGGTTTGACAGCACACTTCTCTCACAGCTTTGGGATAAGGAGAGAGACCAGTTCCTCTTTTTCACTTCAACTTTCAGCCCACTGTGCAGGGGTTAGAGAAAAGAAGAACTGAGAAGGTAAAGGAGCCTAGTAGTTGAACAGTCTCTGGTGGGGCTCAACCTCTCTTTCTCTTCCCCATTTCCCCATTGTCAGCTACTGGGAAGGAGAGGTAGTGTTCCACATTCAGCAGCAGAAAGAGAGAGGCTACCATTGACCTCCCTCCACTAATATATGGCCAAATTCTGCAGGCCTTATGCAGATAAAGTCTTCTTTGACTTCAGTCAGGGAACGTTCTTGATAAAGAACTACAGGATTGGGCTCCTAGAGAAAAAAATAACTCACTAAACAATAAGGAGAAAAGCAAATCTATGAGAATATACTAATGATAGACCAGTTATTTCTTATCATGAGAACATGGATTGATGGATATGCCATTGGAGTAGTTGTGAGTAGTTCTTTTTGGAAGTGTTCACTACATTTGGGTGCCTCAGTTTTTGAGTTGCAAACCTTAGACAGTTTGGCAAAATTCTCAATCTTGAGTGTCTAAAGTTAGGCACCAAAATTCATAGTAAGGCACCAATTAAGTGGAACAATTTTCAAAGATGCATACCACTCACAACATTATTCAAACTTTAGAAAGTGAACCTGATATTAAATCAGGCCTTAAATATCTTAACTTGTGCAGCCAAAAATTGAGGGACCCAAAGTAGCATGAACTTTTGAAAACGACGGCTTTACATTTTCTCCACCTCATTTTCTCCACTATGAAATTGAGCAACTGAAAATTTAAAGGTTGGGAGTTAGGGAAAAATCCAAATCCCCTTTGCTGGAGTTATCTGGTTTTGGGAATGTTCTGTATGCAACAGTCCTCATGATACTGGTAGGGGAGTAGATTGAATAGATTTAATTTTCCATCTATAGCTCCTGTGGGACAAATCTTGATATTCTTATTCAGCTTTTACTCAGTCTTTATTCAGAGAGTTTGTATGAGTAGAGACTAAATAAAACTGAGCAATAATTAAAGACTTCTGAATTTATCCCTATAAATCTATAAATGGTTGAGATGGGAATAGATCCGAAACTGAATCCAAATCACAATTTGAATTTCCTAAAAAGATTCAGTGAGTTTCAGACCTGGGATTTTTGTACAGGCCCATCGCTTAATAACAGAAAAGCCTGAAGGTCTTAGCACACAAATGTTTGTTTATTCAGGAGTTGTTATGAATTTCCTTCTGTAAAACTTCATCCCTTTAATTAAAAGAGCTGGATGCACTTAAAGAATGGTCGACTCATCCAAATCAAGCACAAAGGCCAACTTAGAAGGCTGTTTAGTGAATATTTACCTCTTCTCCTTACCACTTTATTTCACAATAGAGAAGAAACAACCAAGATCAACTCATTCTATAATTGTGAAATAGCCATTCCTGTTACTGTCTACTCCATCTGTGCACTTTGTTTCCTCATTTTTAATATTGGGAAGGAAATACAGGGCTGTATTTTAAAATAATTGTTGTGTTAAAAATAAATTGTTTTTAAATCTGGTACAGGGTGGTTTCTACTGGTATTTGATGGTTGCTCATTTATTATTTGATATGAAACAGTAATCACTGTCCCATTTCTTCTGGACATGCCCACACCACAACAAATCACCACATAACTGGTGCTCTTGTTAGCAGTCTCAGTAGAAAGAACCTGAGGACTGAACTGTCCGCAATAACAGTAATCCTTCAAGGTTAGTATTGAAGAATAGAGAGAGCAGCATGGTGGAAGTCTGCATAACCATTGATCTGCTTACCTGTTCTCAGAGTGGTAGCCGTGTTAGTCTGTATCAGCAAAAAGAATGAGGAGTACTTGTGGCTCCTTAGAGACTAACAAATTTATTTGAGCATAAGCTTTTGTGGGCTAAAATGATGAAGTGGGTTTTAGCCCACGAAAGCTTATGCTCAAATACATTTGTTAGTCTCTAAGGTGCCACAAGTACTCCTTGTCTTTTTACCCGTTCTGTGGATCAATATGACAATTTTCTAGGGGTCTCAACCCAGAATATTTCAAGGACACTAAACTTGCTTTTATATTAAAAAAAAGACAGTTTTATGTTTTGTTTTACCTCCCTGTTATTAAACTATTCATAATCTTGTAATTATGTGCCACTTATAAGCTTCTATAGTACTGTGGCTGAAGCTATTAGATGCAGTAATAACACAAAATTAGAAATATACTGTAATGGTACTGTGTGTTATGAAGGAGAAAATGTAACTAGGAGACAAAAATGAAAACTAAGGAATAATTGTGGAATTCATTTTTCCATATACATAGTGAAGAATTCTAGGTGATCTATTTGATTATTAACTTACTTAAACTTGGTCCTGCTAGTGAAGGCAGGGGGTTGGACTTGATGACCTTTCGAGGTCCCTTCCAGTTCTATGAGATAGGTATACCTCAATTTATTTATTTAAAGGCACAATTCATATGATTCTGAATGAATTAAAACAATTGTACTTAGATATTTAGGACTTCGGTAAGATTATATTTGCCCTAGGTTTTTTTTTTTTTTAATAGCCTAACTTTAGGCTCCTAAATCCATATTAGGATTCCTGGGAGGCTTACCCCCCAGTCTTGTCGTGGTCACTTAGGTCTAGGGTTCCCCACTCCAGGATATTCTCCCCATATACGCCACTTTCTTGACCCACCAACCACTACATTAAGTTTAAACCAAACACAATTTATTAAACAACAACTGTAAGAAAAATAAAGGAAAAATTGAAAATGTTAAAGGAACAAGGGGCACCACCCCATGGGCCTGGGGAACACCATAAAGAGTAGTCTCTGGAATTTAAGAAAACTTTACAGTCTATTCGTCACATATCCCTCGCCTCCCTTCCAGGACGCGCTGCAATGATACCACGGCTAAGACACCTGCCATGGTGGCAGCTACATTCCCTCAGGCTCTAGGTGGCAGGACCCTTCTCCCAGCATCAACCCTCCCGGGCTGACGTCCTCCTTCTGAATTTGGCCTTCAAGGCCCTCTTGCCTGGTGACATCTCCCCCTACTGGGCCCTTGCTTCCCAGGATCCCCACCTCGCTCTCGCCAGCTGCTCACTGCTCTCAGCTCCAATATTACACCTCTACCCCGATATAATGCTGTCCTCAGGATCCAAAAAATCTTACCGTGTTATAGGTGAAACCGCGTTATATCGAACTTGCTTTGATCCGCCGGAGTGCGCAGCCCACCACTCCCCGGAGCGCTGCTTTACCGCGTTATATCTGAATTCGTGTTATATCGGGTCATGTTATATCGGGGTAGAGGTGTACTTGTGGGATGGCCCTGCAGCTCCTTGATGTAGCTCAGCCCTAGCTCACGGCCGGTCTCCACTGCCTCAGCTCGGGCAGCTCCAGCTCTGCAGCCTCTGGCTCAGTGCTGCTGCTGTTTTGGCTCTAATCCAGCTCTGCTTTCTGGGCTGCGTCTCTGGCCCATCCAGTTCTAGCTGCTGTTGCTCTGCTGCTTTCTCCTCAGCTCTGCCCTACTCTAGCTCACCCGGAGGATGGGCCCTCGTTGGCCTGCCTCCCTGTCAGTCTGGCTGACTTGAACCGTGGCCCTGGGGACTGTTGGTCTCAGCTCCTTTTCTTCAGCCCTTCCCCTTCTGCTATTGGGAGAAGGCCAGCCAAAAAAGCCACTACATTTCAATACGGGGCCAACAGCCCCCTTACATTGAGAAGAGATCTGGGCCCAAAATTTTCCTGCATGCCCAGGCTATTCAATTTTAAACTGGTTTTATTAGAGTTTTCACTATATTTTGGTTCAAAACACTGATCATTCCAGATACTAACTGTTCAATATTCAGTCACAGAACCAAACAAATGCCATTTATTCTATTTACTGAAAGACTAACTCTATAATTCTGATTTTTTTCTCTTTCTAAGGCCCCTTTGCCATAGCACTTAAATGGAAACTAATGTCCATTCTAGTTTTAATTGACTCAAAAGTCATGCAATTACCACCATTTCTCTTGGGAGACTGTTTTTTTTTTTTTTCTAAAAAGTCCTTTGAAAAATAACCATGTTGTAGCACAGTGAGGAAATATCTGCATAGCACGCTCTATAAATAGCACAGTGAAGAGAGGAAGACGGCAGAGTAGAAAGAGAACACAAAAGAGACAAGTAGTACTACTTTGAATTATTTAACTTCCATCATCTTTCTTAGTCACACTGGTCCAGGTGCAAGGAGTATTTAGGCTCCTAACTTCCACTGAAATCAGTAGAAGTTAGGAGTCTAAATTAGGGCTGTCGATTAATCGCAGTTAACTCATGCGATTATCTCAAAAAAAGTAATCGCGATTTAAAAAATTAATCGCAATTAATTGCAGTTTTAATTGCACTGTTAAACAATAGAATACCAATTGAAATTTATTAACTAGTTTGGATGTTTTTCTACATCTTCAAATATATTCCTTTCAATTACAACACTGAAAACAAAGTGTATAATACTCGCTTTAAATTATTTTTATTACAAATATTTGCACTTTAAAAATGATAAACAAAAGAAATAGTATTTTTCAATTCACCTCATACAAGTACCATAGTGCAATCTCTTTATTGTGAAAGTGCAACTTACAAATGTAGATTTTTTTGTTACATAACAGCACCCTTCATGCTTTGGCCACCATTCCAGAGGACATACTTCCATGCTGATGACGCTCATTAAAAAAAATAATGCGTTATTTAAATTTGTGACTGAACTCCTTTGGGGAGAATTGTATGTCTCCTGCTCTGTTTTTTACCGGCATTCTGCCATATATTCCATGGTACAGCAGTCTCAGATGATGACCCAGCATGTTGTTTGTTTTAAGAACACTTTCACTGCAGATTTGACAAAACACAAAGAAGATACAAATGTGAGATTTCTAAAGATAGCTACAGCACTCAACCTAAGATTTAAGAATCTGAAGTGCCTTCCAAAATCAGATCAGGATGGGGGGTGGAGTATGCTGTCAGAAATCTTAAAAGAGCAACACTCTGATGCAGAAACTACAGAACCCAAACCACCAAAAAAGAAAATCAACCTTCTGCTGGTGACATCTGACTCAGATGATGAAAATGAACACGCGTTGGTTTGCACTGCTTTGGATTATTATCGAGCAGAACCCATCATCAGCATGGACGCATGTCCTCTGGAATGGTGGTTGAAGCATGAAGGGACATATAAATCTTTAGTGCATCTGGCACGTAAATATCTTGCATCACCAGCTACAACAGTGCCATGCGAATGCCTGTTCTCAAAATCAGGTGATATTGTAAACAAGAAGCGGGCAACATTATCTCCTGCAAATGTAAACAAACTTGTTTGTCTGAAGTATCAGAGGGGTAGCCACGTTAGTCTGGATCTGTAAAAGCAGCAAAGAGTCCTGTGGCATCTTATAGACTAACAGACGTATTGGAGCATGAGCTTTCGTGGGTGAATACCCACTTCGTCGGATGCATGTAGTGGAAATTTCTAGAGGCAGGTCTAAATATGCAAGCAAGAGTGAGTCAAGCTAAAAATAACGAGGTTAGTTCAATCAGGGAGGATGAGGCACTCTTCTAGCAGTTGAGGTGTGAACACCAATGGAGGAGAAACTGCTTTTGTAGTTGGCTAGCCATTCACAGTCTTTGCTTAATCCTGAGCTGATGGTGTCAAATTTGCAGATGAACTGAAGCTAAGGAGTTTCTCTTTGAAGTCTGGTCCTGAATTTTTTTGTTGCAGGATGGCTATCTTTAAATCTGCTATTGTGTGGCCAGGGAGATTGTTTGTCTGAGCGATTGACTGAACAAGAAGTAGTACTGAGTGGACTTGTAAGTTCTAAAGTTTTACATTGTTTCATTTTTGAATGCAGTTATTTTTGTACATAATTTCTACATTTGTAAATTCAACTTTCATGATAAAGAGATTGCACTACAGTACTTGTATTAAGTGAATTGAAAAATACTATCATATATTTTACAGTGCAAACATTTGTAATAAAAAATAAATATAAAGTGAGCACTGTACACTTTGTATTCTATGTTGTAATTGAAATCAATATATTTGAAAATGTGGAAAACATCCAAAATATTTATATAAATAGTATTCTATTATTGTTTAACAGTGCAATTAATCGCATGATTAATCGCAATTAATTTTTTAATCACGTGATTAATCACAATTATTTTTGACAGCCCTAGTCTAAATATATTTGTGGATCTGGGCCACTCACACTTACATTAAAAGAAGCAGTGTGACAGGGTTGTATTATATGTCAAAGAAACATACAGAAAAGCTGGAAAATATAGTGCAACCTATTTCCCAATCTGTAACAAGATTGACCAAAAAGATTGTGACGGACTTGAGGCCCTTTTCATTTGTAAAGATGGAGGGTTTCAGGAATAGATGAATTATATCCATATGTAGATAGCCAGAGCAGTCTGATGGATTCAGCACAAAGCTGGGATCAGAGAACTCTTGAATTCTAATCCTATCTCTTCCACCAACTGGTTGGGTGATCCTGAGGAAGTCCTGAGAGGTAGCGGAATCAGTGCCAGCATTCTCCACCAAAAATGTAACAAATTTATGTTACCAATCCACCCGGGGCATCAGGTAATCAGGCTGAAGCCACAGAATCTTTAGGGGAGGAAATAACGGAGCACACCAACTGTCTAAGTTTTAAAGCTTTATTAATAAAATAATAAAATAACCGCAGTAAGTGTTGGGACTGCTCCCAAGTCACTCAAAGAAAACAAAAAAGTGTTAGTACCCCAGCCTTAACCCACTTTCATACTCACACATGCACAACCTGAGTCTGGCCAAGCCTGGGTGTAATGTAAAAAAAAAAGGGGAAAGGGTGAATGGGAGTTCTTGTCCTGTGCACGGGTCATCCAGGGTCCACTGTGATCTCCGACCTGCTCTGGCTCTCGGGAGGATTTTTAAGTCCTGGGTTCTTTTGGGGGTGTTTTCGTTTTAGGGCCCTCTGTTCCTGGTGCTCTTTGTACCAGTCCAAACCGTCTCCTCCTCAGTGTTCCCAAAACACATCGGCTCCAAAGACTTTATTTTCCCCCCAGTTGGCCTTCGCCATCTCATTCACTCTCACTGTTCTCACTGCAATCTCTGCAGCCCTGCTCCACTTAGTTCTCCTCTTCCCACGGCTGGGCAGCTGCAGACTTCTCCTCCAGCCCATAACATTGGACCGGGGCCAGCGTCTTATTTTCAGATGGAGCTAGCTAAAGTGTCAAGTTAACCCGTTCTCTGCTTTCTTCCTCCCTCCCCCTTTTGGTCTCTCGCAACCTGCAAAGAAATCCTCCACTCCACACTCACATCTTTGACCCTCCCCCAAAATGCCTTGCGATGCTTGCAACCACGTTAGCAACATACAATGCTGATCTGCTTCCCCAGGGGACCCTCTAAAGAAGGGGGCCACTAGGGGTGTGACAACTTAACCTCTCTGGATCTGTTTCTACCACTGTAGAAGAGAGATAATAGTACTTATATTCCTCCCGAGTCTGTTGTGAGAAGTAATTAATGTTTGTACAGTGATTTGAAAAAATGTAAAGTGTTCTTATTGTACTAGATAATAAATTGGACTTCTATAGCAACTTTCATCTGACGATCTCAAAGTACTGTATAAAAGGATTAATTGATTAAAAATCAACACCCTAACATATGAAGACTCTAACTAGTTAATTCTCAAGTTTGTTGATTAAAGGCATGAAAAGATGGCCATATAAATAGAAGAGAAGGTTACTCACCTTGTGCAGTAACCGAAGTTCTTGGAGATATGTGTCCCTGTGGGTGCTCCACTTTAGGTGTTGGTGCATCCCTGCACCTTTGATCAGAGAATTTCAGCAGTGCCTGTTTGAGTCACACATGTACTGTCCCTATACTCGGGAACAGGGCAAGCATCCTGTAAGTAATGTCGACGGCGTATGTCCAAGTGGGATTTTGGAGAATACACGTGGTGCTGTTGAAAGACCAAAAGGCAAGACTTTGTATTGGTGATTATATGTTCCCAGAGTAAACCTGAGAAACCTTCTGTGAGCGGGATGTACTGTTATGTGGAAATAGGCATCTTGAAGGTCGAGGGCTGAGAATCAGTCCCCTCGTTCCAGTGCTGGTATTAGCATTGCTAGTGTGACCATCCGGAACTGTTGGACCCTTGCAAATTTATTGAGCTTTCTGAGATCTAAGATAGAAGAAAAATGGAAGATGGAGCATGAGTTAAGAGGTAATGGAAGTAGAAGCCCTTTCCCCTGAGTTGTGAAGGTATTTGTTCCACTGCATTGAGATGTAGAAGGTATTTACTTCTTGTCATAGAAGGTGCTTGTGAGAAGGGTCCCTGAAGAGGGAAGCGAAGGCAGGTTGGGTGGGGGGGATAGAGGTAAATGGGATCAAATAGCCTGTGTGTATTATTTCTAAGGCCCATATGTCTGTAGTGATGGAAGCCCACGCAAACTAGAAGGGGGTCAAACATTATTCAAAGTGGGAGATGGTCAATGTTGTCAGCTCTGGTGGATGGGGGAGGTTGTTCAGACCTTGCCCAAACTCTCAAAACTATTGTTTCCCAGAGGATGATTGAGACGCTGATGATTGCAGCTGATCTCTCTGTGGTCTCTGTCTCTCATATTGTCACTGTTGTTGGGCATAAGGAGTGTACCTGGTGTGCTGGTAGGGTCTTCACTTGGTTGCAAGCATGTATATTCCCAATGTGTGGAAAGTTGCTTGGGAGTCCTTCATGGTGTGGAGGACTTCATCTGTCTTCGAGGGGAACAGTTTCTGGCCATTGAAGGGGAGATCCTCCATCGTAGATTGTATTTCTCTGGGGAAACCAGAGGAGTGGAACAGGATGCTCAGCGCATGAGAGCTGCAGTGGCTGTGGATACCACATCTAGGATGCCTGTAGAGCGGTTCTGGCTACAAGCTATCCTTTGGCCAAAATTGATTTAAATATGGTCCCTTTTTTCTTCCAGGATGTCATTAATAAAGTCTGCAAGTTTAGAGTAATTGACATGGCTGTATTTTGCCATTAGTAACGCATAGTTGGCAACCCTAAATTGCAAAGCTGTTAATGAGTAGACCCTTTAGCCAAAAAGGTCTAGTCATTTCCTCTCCTTGTCATTTTGAGTGGCTCTATATTGATGTCGCCTGCTGCGCTAGTTGGTCGCACCAATGACCAGAGTTTGGTGCGGGTTGAGAAAAAAGAAAGTCCATACCTTTTGAAGGGACATAATACTTTTTATCAGCCCTTTTGCAGGTAGGTGGTATTGTAGCCATGGTGTGCCAAATGTTTTTGGCTGGTTCCATGAGCACATCGTTAATTGGAAGTGCTATCTTTGAAGTCGAGGAGGTCTGCAGGATGTCCAACAGTTTATGTTGGGACTCTGGGATTTCCTCGAGAGGAATCTCCAGTCATTCTGCCGCTCATGGAAAAAGTTCCTGAAATGTTTAAAATCATCTGTGGCTGTCAATAGTGGAGGCATTATGGCTTCGTCTAGGGAAGAGTAGGAATTATTGGTAGGTGGTGTACTGTCCCGATCCAGGGTCTCCTCCCATTCTTCATAGGTCTCCTCAAAAGGCTCTGTTGGTGCAGGCACCGAGGGTAGTGGAGATCTAATCCCTTCCCTATAGGGCCTGAGGGGCCTGCTGTATTACCTTCTGTAAGGGTCCTAATAAAGTTACGGTGTGGGGAAAGGCATAGGTGGGGCCATCTATAGGTGACCAGATCATGGCTGTATGTCCTGTCTGTAATGAGACCTCTACCGTTACTGTCGGTCGGTCAAGGTGGTGTGATGAGAAAACACCCTCCTCCTCATTATCTTCCTCTTTGCTGGAAAATGGAGGGCCCAGTGGTGAAGCAGGTTGGGCTGGTACTGTACACATTGGAGACCCATCGGTGATGATACCAATAAGTCTTTATGGTGAAGGAAGTGGTCAGTGCCGATATTTTCAGCGCCACAGTAGTTGGTGCCAATTATTTCAGCAGCAAAGTAGTCAGTGCCGATGGAGCCATTACAGTTGCAGCCATCAGTGCCAATATGGAGGTCGGAGCAGGTGGAGGTGGCATAGTCTGTGGTGAAGGTCTCAGTGCTGTCCCTTTAGGCAGTTCAATGGTGCCATGGCGGAGGAGATAGGTTTGTTCTTGCCTCTTGGCTCCGAACCTGTGCACTTGGGATCTGCAGAGGCCCCGGTGCGGTCAGTACTGAGGAGAGAATGAGCTGGGGACCATTTCTTTTTCATCAGCTCTGTGGGAGGAGAAGTTGCTGCTTTTTTCCTCGTCACCTTCCTTGTCCAGAGGGGGTCTGCTGGCCAGGATCTGATGCCGGTCTCAGGGACTTCGCCATGAGTATGAGTTTGAAATGCAGGTCTCTGTCTCTCCTGGCTCAAGCTTTTAAATTGCTGTAATGAGCGCATTTTTGAGGAATGTGCAACTCACCGAGGCAGCAGACACATTGAGAGTGCCTGTCCAATACTGGAATAACCTCCCAATATGAAAGGCAGTGTTTGAAGCCCAGTGACCTGGGCATGGCTTCGAACAGCAGTGGTTCGCCCTAACTAATCTATTGATAAGGGAATAGAACAAAGAAGGAAGAAAAAAACATTTTTAACGATAGAGTAAACAGGGAAGAAAAAAGGTAAGTAATCTAACTACTAAGCTAAAACTACTCTAAACTAGCTATTTTAAGCTCTAAATGAGCTAATGGTTGGGACACTGCTGGGAGCTCCATCTCAGGCTGAGGACAGCTGAGAAGGAACTGAGAGGGGTCGGGACGTGCACTCTGGATGAGTGCACCAATGACACTGCAAGATGGGCACAGCACATGCACGATCTGAACAGGCACTGCTGCTGAAATTCTCAGATCAAAGGCACAGGGAGGGCACAGACACCTGAAGAGGAGCACCTACAGGGCCAACACTTGAAGAAGAAATTGACAATATTATGACTGTTTAGTTTAGAGAGAAGATGAATAAGAGGGGACATGAAGGTATACAAAATTATGACAGGTATAGAGTAGGTAAACCATAATACAAAATCAATGGGACCTTCAATAAAATTGAAAGGCAGCAAATTTAAAATTGATAGGAGAAAAATTTTCTCTAGAATACATATTTAACCTGTGGAACTCATTACCTCAAGCATCCCCAGCCTTCTGGCCAAAACCTTTGTGGATCCTCTTTCCTTTTCTCTCTGCTTTCTGTAGGGGATGGCCACAGCAACCAAGCAGTAGTAGGATTGTAACTAGGCATAACTTTACAACTCATGTTATCTACGGCTGATGTCACTCACCCTCTGATCTCATTATTGAGGAACTAGTACCTTGCTGTTGTCTTAGGTCCAGATCCACAGAGATACTTAGCACCTAAACCCCAGATTTAGACACCCAAGTTCTAGTTTTAGGTGCCACTACAATCCACAAAACCCTCATTAAGCTGCTGCTTAATTCCGTAAACACCTACATTCACTTGGTGCTTAAATTTTTGCTGTAAAAGTTCCTTAAGTGCCTATGTTTCTGCCTCGGTACATGTATGCTGATGCCTTGCTCAAAATGCCCAGATGACTATTGCCCACTAAGTCCCAGTGCAATCCACAAACCAGGAGAAGATAGGCAGAGAAGAGACTATCTTGCTCGTGGGACCCTATCTGGCACTTGAGCTCAGACTGATGGTGGTAGTACCCCAACTTACATTTCAGTGGTTAGAGTATTCATCAGAGATGGGAAGAAAGGATTTGAATAGAGGGTCTCTTACACCACAGGAGAGTGCCCTAACCACTGGGCTATAGCATATGCTGATGTAGAGCTCCCTCAATCTCTCCTGGTGAAGCTGTTCCACTTTGGACAAATAGGCATTGGAGCAGGGCAGCTGGATCTGGCTATAGAATTTCTCTCTCTCTGGTCCAATGACTATATAAGTATTTATCCTGAGAAGTGGGAGACTCCCCTGTTCAAATCCCTTCTCCCCATCAGGCAGAGGGGGGAAATCACCACTAGGTCTTCCACTTCCAAGATGTGTGCTCTAACCACTGGGCTAAAAATTATAATGCAGCGGGTGTCAGTACCACCACTACCTCCTCTGGTTCTTACAAGAAATGGCTTAGGCACCTAAGCTACCTGACTCCAGGAAAGAGGTTCCTGCTTGTGGCTCATAAGCAAGATAGATGCCTAAGGCACCTATCTCCCTAGGAAGAGAAGGGCTTAGGACACGACCCTCTGATCAGCATCTCCCATTGGCTAGCTTATGCAGCTTCACATCTAGTGGGCTGGGTTTTGCAGATCCCATTCAATCTCTCCCCATTCATTGCATAGGGAGCCTAGGGCCCAGATCCTCAAAAGGTATTTATGCTTGTAACAGGATTGGCTGATTCTGTGCATCTCCTTATTGCCAGAGATCCCTTTGCAGCATCCACATTGTTTTGCCTCTTAAGAACCCTTTACACAGATTCCACACACTTTTTCTGTGGTCAGAATACCCCTCCTAGGGGTCTGGATTTATTCACATAAGAAGCTCAAAATAAAACCCAAAGTCTCAAATTAAAGTCCAACAAACAAACATTTCTTTTCCTCTTCCCAGGCTTTCCTGCCTGGGAACTTTCGTGTGTTGGCAGGGCATTCCCAAACTCAACTCCTATCTGGCTGGAGTCTCATATCTAACTCCCAGAACCCTTTACTAGAGCCCATTCACTCCTAGCAGTCTCTGATCCACGAGCATTCCCCCTCCCTCCAGCTTCTCTTTATAAGCAAAGCACCTGATCCCTCTAAGGTGCGCCTCTTTCAGCAATCAGGGTTGGCTAACTCCAGGCACTCCAGCTCTTATAGGGCAAGCTACCCTGTTAGAAGGTTCTGAAGTTCCACTGAAATCAATGGCGGTTAGGATCTTTGAGGAGCTGGGTCTATGTGTCTAGCACAGGCTTTGTAGATCCCATTGTTGTTCCAGTGATTTTCTAGACATGCTAGGGATGCCAACCCTCCAGGATTGGCCTGGAGTCTCCTGGAATCAGCATCGATCTCCCAGTGACTATTGAAGGCAATCCAGGAGATTTTAATAGAATATTGTAAGAAAATGACATTACGTCATGGGGGGGGGAATCTCTCGGAATAGCTTCAGTCAGAGTTGGCAACCCTATAGGCACCTAAATGTTTGGCATTGCAATGCCTAAGTCCCTTTGTGGAGCCTGGCCTTATTGCCTGCCTATTATTTCCATTCTGGGTTTAAATGGCCTGCTCTATATTTGATTCTTTGTGCTATTGCTTCTCTACATATTGATTCATTTCTTATAGATGTGATTCTTATAGATAGGACTGCATAACTGATATATTCCATAGCTGATACATTGTGTAATTAATTTGTTGCTTAATAGATTCACCCTCATTCTGAATCACTATTTAACTGATTTTTCTGCATAGTCTATTACTAATTATTGCCATCTGCTTCTAAAAAGACCTCCATATGTAGCTGGGTGGAATTCTTCAAACCAGTGCATTTTGTATTTTTTAAGTGCATCTTAAATATTCCTTTCCGCTTATTATTTTTAGACATTTATTGCTATCTGTTTTGTGGTGTTATATTCTATAGCACCTTCATACACATGACAGATGCACTATAAACCAATAAAGAACAATTTATGTTAAAGTGCTGCTTGGCCACAACAGGGCCATTTTTCTTTCTTTAAAGAAGTGAAAATTTTCTCAGAGGAAGAGTAAAACATAATAGTGTTGTCACGAAAGTGAGAAAAAAGATCAGGTGTCCTCTAATTTCTGTGAATAAGAAAAATATGTATTACCTGGTTCTGTCAATCTGTCATGCAAGTTTGCTTTCTAGTGATAATTAAAAAAAAAAAGGAATTTTCTTATTTCTTACCAATACGTATCTTGTTCTTTAATATAAAAGTATTCTAAAGTTTGTTGCTTGGCTTTATTATTTTTTTCTACAACCTATTGAGTACCTCATGAATTGTTGCAAGAGGTAAGGGAGGTTTATTGTACAGAAAAAAATATAGACTTTTCACAATAACATTGTGCCAAATAAGTACAAACTCTGCAAACACTAGATCTCAATGTTATTATCTGGCACACTACCTATTCCGTAAGCTTCTCATCAGACACCTATTTTAAAACCAATGCTAAACAGTATCATATAATAAAAACAAACTAGCCATAGTGTAAATTTAGCAATTGACTAATCTTGCCATAGCATATATGTATATAACCAAGCTGAAGTTAGTGGACAATTTACAGTTGAATGTATACACAGTACCATAGCTTTTATATTTGTAGTACAGAATTTATCACTGATTCATGTATTAAGGTCAAAAGAGATGTCTCTGAATCGCCTGGTCTAGGGAACACCTGGAAATGATAATAATGGCTGCAACTATAGATAGGTTTTGTAGTGGATTACCTACAGTTTATTGCTACTGTGATGCTAGCAGACCAGGTGCCAGCTCAGGCCAAGGTCACCATGCCTCAGTTGAATACAAACAAATACCTAGCTTTTGGGGGGAGGGATAGCTCAGTGGTTTGCGCATTGGCCTGCTAACCCCAGGGTTGTGAGCTCAATCCTTGAGGGGACCACTTAGGGATCTGGGGCAAAATCAGTACTTGGTCCCCCTAGTGAAGGCAGGGGGCTGGAGTCAATGACCTTTCAGGGTCCCTCCAGCTCTATGAGATAGGTATAACTCCATAGCTGAAATCAGTCTGGCTCACCTGTATATTAGTAGTATTAAAATTATAAGAATGTGTTTAGTATTTAGACTTTATTGAATGCTTGTGACTTGGTGCATGCATTAATCTCATTTATAAATAAGTATCCCATATTATAAGGAAATATTTGAACATTTGCATTGAAAGCCTTTGCTACTGTATAAATCACCAGACAGCAGGGAGACAATTAGACTTTAGGGTCCCTAATCCCTTTAAGGCCCCTTAAAAAGGGAGCAGGGCTACTCAGGGAGAACAAAGGTTTAAAAAGCCAGCTCCTAAGCAACCAGAGCAGCTAGTAAACTGGATCAGGAAACAAAGGAATTTTGCGAGGGAGTGTGAGAGCCAGATACACCTAACATTTGCTAACCTCGAGCCAATAACCCTCTCCCCAACAAAAAATAAAAACAAAAAACAAAACAAAAAGCTGCAAGAGTAACAATAATGCAGGCAGGAGTCCAGCAGTGGAATGGGGACTATCCGGTTTATTTAATTGAATGCCGCATGCATGATTACCTGCCTAATGGACAGGGCATGGGGCATATGTGTGCAATCAGTTCAAGCAACTCATGGCCCTCAGAGACAGAGTATGCATTTGTGAGGTCAGAGTTGCTGAACTGGAGGAGCTATGGGAGACAGCGAGTACATTGATGAGACTTTCCGGGACAGAAATAGAGGGGTCCCACCCCGAGTCTGGCAGCCTCTGTGCTGCTGAGGAGCATGAAGGTCTTGGGAAAGGAGAACATCAAACTAGAGCAGAGGGAAACAATCCCACAGTTAAACCCTCCTTTCGGATGATGTCATGGTATCCTCTCACACTGAGGCTGTCCCTCCGGAGGAGGGGACCCCAGTTGTTAGGAAGAGACAGAAAGTAGTAATGGGGATTTGATTATTAGGAATATTGACAGTTGGGTCCGTGATGAACGAAACAACTGTATGATGAATTGTCTGCCGGGTGCAAAGATTGAGGATCTCTTGGGACATCTAGACAGACTTATCTGAAGTGCTGGGGAGGAGCCAGTGGTTGTGATACATGTAGGTACCAATGACACAGGAAAAAGTAAGAGAGAGGTCCTGGAGGCCAAACTGAGGTTGCTAGGTAAGTGATTAAAGTCCATTACCTCCATGGTAGCATTCTCTGAAATGGTTGCAGTTCCATGTAGAGGGTCAATTAGTCAGGAAGAACTGCAGGGTTTCAATGCATGGATGAAATGATGGTATAAAGAGGAGGAATTTAGGTTTATTAGGAACTGAAGAACCTTTTGGGAAAGGAGGAGCCTATATAGGAAGGATGGATTTCACCTAAACCAAAATGGAACCAGAATGCTGGTAAATAAAATGTAAAAGGTTGTAGAGGAGTTTTTAAAGTAGGGGCTGGGGGAAAGCTGACAGGTGTGGAGGAGTATATGGTTCAGTCATGGGGATTCTCTGTATCTTAGTAAAGAGGAGAGAATATAAGTCGATAAAGTACAGGTAGAAACTGAAGAGAAACAGTCAAATGAAAATGAGTCCCATTCAGTTACATTACATGAAGGCAACAACTAAATATTGACAAATTTTCCAAGTGTTTGTATACAAATGCAAGTGTAAATATTAAAATGGGTGAATTTGAATGCCTAGTATTAAATGAGGATATTGATATAATAGGAATCAGAAAAACTTGGTGGAATGATAAGCAATGGGACACGGTAACACCAGGGTGTAACGTTGTACTCCATATGCTTTAAGAAAAGATGCTTGTAAAGTGAATATAATGTAACTGGAATATGCTTTATGCAAAAAGTCTCTTGTAAGGTATCATTACAAAGCTTATAGTCTACTGAGTGTGTTCATCCTATTTGTATGTATGTATCATTCTTGTATCTAAAATTAGAAATATGAAGTCCTATTGTCCTATGTCTCTGAGAGACATAGCTATGACAACCTAAACCTTGGTGTAGATAGTGCTAGGGCAATGGAAAAATTCTTATTTATGAAGTCTTATATATGAAATAATGAAATTATTATTTATAAATAATAATAATGAAATTATTTATGAATAAATAATGAAATTCATACTTATGAAGTCTCATTTATGAAAAATTCTTATTTATGAAAATATGAAGTCCTATTATCCTATGTCTCTGAGAGACATAGCTATGCCAACCTAAACCTTGGTGTAGATAGTGCTAGAGCAGTGGTTCCCAAACGTTAACAACCTGTGAACCCCTTTCACTAAAATGTCAAGTCTTGTGAACCCCCTCTTAAAAATAATATTTCCAGGGATTTTCTCCTTTACCTGAGTATAAATTATAAAAGCAGTGATCTTGGAAATATAAAATTTGTTTTTGTGACATGCTTATTACACACTATGCATTATTAATTATTATTTATCATTACAGTATTTTATTGTATTATGAAAACGGCAACACTCTTCCAAGATCTCACTTTCATAGCTTGTATCACTTTGAATAAGCCTGTTATAAGACAAGGCTCCTATGTTTCATCAAGGAATATCAGATGTGAAACAGCATGAAGGTATTTAAGAAGCCAACTCAAAGAGTTCCTCCTACACAAGCATTCAGGTCTTGAGCAGTCCTGACAAACAACGCATGTTACAACAAGGCTTAAACTTGTTCTTCATAATAATTTTGAAAACAATACTAGCTGCCTATTTAATTTTAAAAACAGCAAAAAATATCAATCTTCAAGACTCCTTATAAGAAATGGAAAGGGAGGTGAAGTCTCCTCAGTGTGAAAGAGATGCTTGCTTTGATCTGCTCAGCTCTTGGAAGTCTTGGGGCTCCAGGCTGCTGGCCCCATGCTGCCCGGAGTCCCTTGGGACAGCTCTATCCGCTATTAGGGAATTTTTCCCTGAGAACCCCCTGTAACAATTCACAAACCCCCAGGGGTTTGCGAACCCCAGTTGGGAACCACTGTGCTAGGGTGATGGAAAAATTCTTCTGTTGACTAGCTACTGCCCCTTGGGGAGGTGGATTAACTACAGCAACGAGAACTGTGCCCCACCCCTGCATCACTGTAGTATCTACACTGCAGCACTATAGCGGTGCACCTGCAGCTATGCCACTGTAGAGTTTTAAGTGTAAACATACCCTTACATTAAGGTAGGTGGCCATAACGAGCCATCCAGATAGGTACTCTTGAAATTCATCATTCCAGGCCTTATTGTAAATGACCATCAGATGTAACTTGTGACGTTGCACTCTATATGTTTATGGAAATATGCTTATAAGTGTAAATATAACATAACTGGAATATGTTTTGTGCTAGATATGCCATGTAACATATCTTTGCAAAGGTTATGATCTACTGAATATATTCATCCTATTTGTATGCATGTAACATTTTTATATCTAACGTTATGAGCGTTGGCTCTATGCTTGTATTTGAAGTGTTTGCTGTAGGCAATACATAAGGGAGGTTTGGTCAATATATTGTGAAGGGGCTATTCAAGTAATTGGGAGTACTTAACTAACAATGGACTTTGGGAGACGCCAATCCACATTTGAGCTTTCCTGGGAACGTTCAAACTAACATGTAAACAATGGCATTGGCCTACAAAAAGCTGAATCATTCATGGACATGTGACTTGTCCAGGTGGCTACAAACTCCATCTTGTTGCTCTGATTTTGCAAAGAAGAACAAAGAGGCTTCCACCCACAAGAGAGAGAATATAAAAGGCCCTGGAAGCTTCTCCATTTGTTCTTCAGCTGGCTCAAGAGATGGTCTCTTCCCCCCAAAGAGATGCCTGAAAGGAACTGGAACAAAGAACTGTAATTATGGGGGTATGAGTAATTGCTGGACCCAGGCCATAAATTACAATGTTGGTCTGAAAAGGATTGTACCTGAGATAACATCTAGGGTGAAAAGTTATTATTTGTAACTAGATCCTTAGTGTATTAAGTTAGCCTTACGTATTTTGATTTATTTTACTTAGTAACTTACTTCTGTTATTACTTGAAACCACTTAAATCTTACTTTTTATACTTAATAAAATCACTTTTGTTTATTAATTAACCCAGAGTAAATAATTAATACCTGGGGGAGCAAACAGCTGTGCATATCTCTCTATCAGTGTTATAGAGGACGGACAATTTATGAGTTTACCCTGTATAAGCTTTATACAGAGTAAAACAGATTTATTGAGGGTTTAGTCTCCCAGAAAGACTGACTACTTGGTACTGAGAAAGTCCCTGTTAACTGAGAAGCCCCTGGGCTAAGTGAATCTTAGTTTCTGTGAACTGCAGGGGGGCGTGGCCCAACCTCTTGGAATGTGCTGGAGCCGACTGGTGTGTCTAGCTCAGCAAGATGGGAGTGGAGGGAAGCCTTTTCTGGCAGGGGGGTTTGTTCTCAGTGGTATCTCAGCACATCTAGTGATAGTCTTGAGGGAGATTCTGTGACCCTACCCGTCACATAACTTCTGTCATATTTATCATTAAAGTAATCAGATATAACTGCAAATATGCATAACAAATTCTGTTGAATAAAAAGATGTCATTTTACATAGCTAAATTTCCAGTCATAGCCAAATTTTATTATTTATTTATTTGTTAAGCACTAATAATATCCTTGAGGCTGGACAGGAAAAGGCATTTCTTTTGATCACCTTCCAAGACACTTTTCAATACAAGTTAGTCTTGGATAATTAAGATCTACATGAAGTCCGACCTTCTTGGTTAAAGCTACTATGGAGGTTTTACTGAAATCACTGAGTTCACTTATGGTAATGCCTCAGAAGAAACATTGAGGAACCTCCATACTTCTGGAGTTCTCCAACTCTCACAACACTCCTGTCAAGGCTGAATCCCCACTCTGTCACTCAGGGCCGGCTCTAGGCACCAGCCCTCCAAGCATGTGCTTGGGGCGGCACTTTCTAAGGGGCGGCACTCCGCCCCCCCTTTTTATTTTTAATTTTTTTGATTGGGGAGGCATTGCCGGGAGCCGGCCTGGGCCCAGCCACTCGCCCTATCAGCGCGTTAGCCGGGATCCACGCCCCCTGCCCAGCCCGGTGGCGTCCTGCACAGCCCACTCGGGGAAGCACTGCGCTGCCCTAGGGAGACTTGAAATGGCAGCGGCAGCAGGACCCCTCCTCCCTCCCTACATCCCGGGCCCTGCTTCCCTCCCTCCCCGGCTCCTCACACACTCTGGGAGTTCCTCTCGGTGCTGATGCCATAGCCTGGGCTGTGGCAAGAGGGACTCCCGGAGTATGTGAGGAGCCGGGGAGGGAGGGAAGCGGGGTCCCCTGGAGCCGAGCACGGGCTCCGGCGAGAGGGGTTTCCCAGAGACAGGGCCGCCAAGAGGGGGGGGCAAGTGGGGCAATTTTCCCCGGGCCCCGCAGGGGCCCCCACGAGTATGTCGGAGGCTCCCCCTGCCTCCATCTTCCCCCATCCCCCGGCGTCTCAGCTGGTAAGGGGGCTGGGCTGCGGCCAAGCGGCGGGAACTCAGGCGCCACTGGAGACACCATGCCGCTGCAGCGCTGTCCGGGAGAGGGGGTAAGCGGCATGGTAAGGGGCCGAGGCCGGGCACCCCCCCAATCCTATCCCCTATGGCCCTGACCCCAGCTCTGAGCCCAGCTCTTCCGAGCCGGGCACCCCCCACGAACCCATCCCCCCCACAGCCCAGACCCCCAACTCCGAGCCCAGCCCCTCTGAGCCGGACATCCCCCGACCCCATCTTCCCACAGCCCTGAGCCCAGCCCCTGTGAGCCGGGCACCCCCCAACCCAGAGCCCAGCCCTGGGCAACAGCAGCACCACCCCCAGGCAGCGACAGCCCATTGGCACCAACCATCACCATCACCCAGCAACAGCCCATTATGTAATTGCAAATGTACACATACCATTAAAGCATTTAATGTTTTTAAATAATGTATTTAGTATATTTTCAAATTATTACAAATTAATTTTTGAATGTATTTCACTAGTTATTTTTTACATTTCCAAATACATGTTACTATAGTATTGCAACTTTTTTTTATGGAAGGGGTCCCCGAAATTGCTTTGCCCCAGGCCCCCTGAATCCTCTGGGCGGCCCTGCCCAGAGTATGTGAGGAGCCGGGGAGCGAGGGAAGCGGGGTCCCCTGGAGCAGAGTCTGGGCTGCGGCGGCAACGAGAGGGGCTCCCGGAGTGTGTGAGGAGGTAAGCGGCCGGCTGGGCTCGTCGGTGCTGAGCAGGTAGCCCTGCAGCTGGAGATCCTCGCCTTCCCACCCGCCGGGGCTGGGCCAGGGCGTGGTGAGGCTGAAGAGCAGCAGGTCCGGGGGGCTCTCCAGGTCCTCAGCCGCCAGCATGTCGGGGGTGAGGGCGGTGAGCACGAACTGATCCACCTCAGCCACCAGCAGCGCCGTAAAGCCCAGGGAGGGGGCCGTGTTCTCCGCGCCGCCCCGCAGCTGCACCGCCACCTGGAGGTACACCCGCGCCGCGCTGCCCAGCATCTCCACCTGCCTGGGGACAGAGTCATGGCTGAGCCAGGGCTCGGCCGCTGTGTGCTGGGGTGACCGGGGGCGTGGGGGGGGGGAGGGAGAGCCCAGTGCTGGGGCAGCAGGGGGTGGGGTGGGGGCACTGGTGGGCAGGGGGGGCAATTCAGGACTGGGGGGGTGGCAGCCAAACATTTTTTTGCTTGGGGCGGCAAAAAACCTAGAGCTGGCCCTGCTGTTACTCCGAGTGCAGAAAGTGGGGACCCGCAAGAATTCTAAAAATTAATACTTGCCACTCCAGGCTTGTATTAAACTCCAAGGTTACAGCTTTTCTCTGACCGTGGCTTCGTAAATGCTACCACCACCCAAATGCAAAAAATACCCTTTGAACCCAGGAAGGAGCACTTGGGAATTCCTCCCTGTGGGGTACCCTCAAGCCCTTTCACCCCCGTCCGGGGAAGAGCTAAGAAAGAAAACAAAGGATATTAGCTGTGACCACCAGCTAACTAAACAACATATGCAGAAACCTCTTAGGACACCAAAAATCCAATCCTGTTCTTAAAAAAGGTAAATTGTATTAAAAACAAAAAGAAAGAAAATACATCTGGAACTTAGGCTTTGCTAGATTTTAAAAGAGCAATTCCAAAAATTAAGCACCAAAATACCTTTCTTGGGGGTTCAGCTTAAACGTTATATGCTAACAAAAGCATCTGGGGTTAATACAGAGGAGATCCACAAGCCAAAATAAAGAATAAACCTGATCATATTTATCTAAACGTTCCCTAACCAAATGATTCCTTCTAGGTATTGAGGATAATTCTTCATACTTGGTTCAAAAGTTACACAGCATTCCTGCTTATAGCATTGCTGTTCTGCCCCTGCTTCTCTGGAGAACAACAGACAAAGGGAAAGTTTCTTTCCCATTTTCAAAAGTTCTACGTTCCCATTGGCTCTTTTGGTCAGGTGCCCACTCCTTTTCTTTTACCTGTGGGCTTGTTAACCCTTTACAGGTAAAGCAAGCAGAGAACAGACCAAGAGGGATTTTACAGCTAACTGGCTGGCTGGGTGTCCATCAAAGGGAGCTACTCTCCCGCCTCTCCCCCGTATCACAACTCCAAGTGGATTTAATATTTCGTTTCTCATTGCAGACAAAAATTAAGATATAAAGAAAATGAATATTATGAATATCATGTCACAACCAGATGTAAATCATACTTGAAGCTTTGTTGGACAGGATGGACACACACGGTCAGCACAGACGTGTGTTAATTATAGCAATGAAGACAACAAAATGACAGTAGTTACAACAAAACTCACCAACAGGAAATGTTTATCACGCAATGATAAAATTTTTATCAGGAAATGTTGTTAAGCTATTCAAAATATTTCCTGACTAACTTTTTTGTGTGGAAAAACTTATCTGTAGGGCTAGGAATAGCATTTTGCAAAGAATTAGATAACAGGACATTTACAGAATGGTTATTTTCTTAGTAAATTTCCCCTCCAGTTACCTGTTTCTTGAACTTTGCTCTTTGTATACATTTTGAGGTCCAGTTCCTTTAATAAACAAAAGACGTTTGCAAAATTTACCATAGTATTCCTTGAAGTTTGCTTTACAAATGTTAAAAATCAGAATTTTAAGGAAGTCCTGAGTTTTTCCTTTATATTAACCAATTTATTCAACCTATGCAACCATGCATGAAATTAGGCCCTGCTTCCATTGAAGTCAATAGTAAAACTCCTATTAACTTTAATGATGCAGGATCAACCCATTACTGAAACATATATTGGTGCAAAAGTTCAAAAAAGGATGTAGTCAGACTAAAGACTTAAAAATTAGTAAAAGTATCAAAATAGGTATATTCAAAGGAGGGAAGAAATCAGGAAATTTTCCATTGTGACATTTTTCCCAAACCAAAATATTAAAGAATTTTATTTCTTTGAATTATAATTGTAATTTCAAAACAGTAGTAGGAAAAGTTTATTTAGGTCTAAATACAATGGGTAATATTACACAATTACAGACTGTTCCACTACAAAAGCAGTTAATGAGACAAAGACCCTGTTAAAGACTAACATTATGAGACATCTCTGAACCAGGCAGTAGAACATATGGTTCTTGTCCATACATGTTGCTTTATAAACCATACTAAATAAATCATAACCAGATATTCTGTTTTCATAATGTACCACTCAGAAAATAGAATGATGGATTTTTCATAGATTCCAAGGCCAGACTTCCTGAATAACACAGGCCAGAGATCTTCCTCAAAATAATTCCAAGATCATATCTTTTAGAAAAACATCCAATCTAGAAAGAATACCTGTGATCTGTCAGGTTCAGTTGGTCTGAGTTAACCTTTTCTCACAAGAGTCAGGGTTCCTAGGTGTATAAACTTTTTTTTATTAGTGGTAGTGTTTGTCTTGTCTTTATTTATCGCATTTTAGAGATGTAGAAACTGAAACAAAGAAGTCAGTTGCCTGATGCTATAGAGGGAGCCAGGGTGAGATCCACAAAGGGACAAAGGCATATAAACCCCAGATGTAGGCACCTAGGCCCAGATTTTTAAAGGTATTTGGGCATCGCTTCACTCAGTGTTGCAATGCCTAACTGATTTAGGAGCCTAAGTGTCATTTTCAAAGAGGATTTAGGCAAAAGGGACTTTTAAAAATGAAACAGGCTTCTAAAACAGGTGGTGCAATGCTGAGCAACAACAATACCTAAATATCTTTAAAAATCTGGGCCTTAAATCCCAGTTTTAGGCACCACTGCTATCCACAAAATCCCCTCTCTGCTGCCACCTAACCCTGTAAGCACCTAAACTCAGTACCTAAATTTGCACTGTAAATGTTCCCTCTGCATCTAAGTTTCTGCCTCTGGACACACACACTGATGCCTTACCCTATATGTACAGATGCCTATCCCATGCCTAAGTGTGAAGTGAGGAAGAATGGTGCTGTAGAACTACCCTGGCATCAGCACCAAGGATGACAAAAAAGACAGTACCGAAGGCATCAATACCGATGGCTGGTCAACATGAAACCATTTTGAATGGTACAGGTCAGCACCAAGAAGACTGGTGAGTATGGTACCAGCTTCATCCTTGCTCACTTAGGAAAGTGTCTAGAATTATGACTCTGTTCTCTTCTTGTTTGGTATTGGAAACTATGATCAGTGGCAGTTGTCAGACTTGGTGCTTTGCTCCTTCCTTCCATGGGCAGTGCGGGTAATTGACTGCTCGGAGGGCATCTGAGACAGTCTTAGAAGATTTGGAAGAGGAATAACATCTCTTCATTCCCCAGGAACCCAGAGTGACGTTTCTCATTGAGGGCACACTCAATGAGTGGGGTTTTGATAACGAAACAGGAGACTCTTCTCTTGGAAAAACTTCAGAGCCAGATGCTCCTCTCCTGGATTTCTCCATTACAAATAGGGTCAAATGCATCTCTCTGGATTTTGGGGTGTGTTTTGATTTGCAAACTACATATCTTGAGGTAGTGTGAGGTTCCCCTAAACAAAAAAGACATTTAACGTGCCCCCCTTTTAAAGGCATGGCAGTATTGCATGATGGGCAGATATTAAAATTGCATGATTTTGATTCAGCTCTGGTATTGGGACTGACTAAATCTAACTAACTATGTAGATATATATATTTTTTTCAAACAGGCTAAAATAAAGTATAAAAGAAAAATCTACATCTGAATTCAGTGACTACCCTAACAACTAAGTAACTATAAAGACTACAGTAGCTAAGAGGACGCTGCGGGTGTGCTCCTTGCTCCCATGGAAGGTAAGAAGGAATCGGGTGGAGGTTGGGGCCATGCTGCCCTTTATGCCATCAGAAGAGGAGTGTGAAAGTATATAGGGGGTATGTAACAGCCCCAAGAGACACTGCTAGGCAAAAAAATTTGGAACTGCTATAAGTGGGGCACATGTGCACATGTACCAATACTCGAAGAACCAATCCTTTTGGAACCCCACTAAAAACATCCTCATTCAATGATGATTCCCAATTAATTACTTTTTGAGATCTATTAGTTAGCCTGTTCTTAGTCTATTTAATGTGGGCTTGATTGATATTGTATAGTGCTATTTTTTTAATAAACAAAGAGGAAGCAGAACCTTGTGGGGAATGCTATAATGTTTTCCTGATTAGAATGCCACAAAAAATTATGGTTTTTATCTTGCAACTTTACCTTGCACAAGCCATTGTGAGCAGTTCTTAAAAATGAGCAACTCTTTATACCCATACATCACTCTCTCTCAATTTCTCTAGCAGGAACCAATGTGAGTGAGTAGATTGCTTAAAGTCATTGGGTCACAGAAAAAGAGGGCTAGCGAGTGAATGACTTTATAGTCTGGTGGTTACACAGGAGGTAGGAGACTCAGGGACCACTCCCATGATCCAATTCCTTTAATTATTTATACATAATTAGTTGAACTATTTCAACAGAATAGACTGAGGGAACCTCACATCAAAATATCCTATAGCTCTGTGATTAGAGCATTTTCCTGAGAGGTGGGAAATATCCTGTTCAAATCCTTTCTCCCCACCAGGCAGATAGGAGGGAATTGAATCCCGACTCCACACATCTCAAGTGAGTGATCTAACGAGGGTGCTAAAACTTATAGGGTGAGCACGGGAACCGGCACCACCTCCTGTGGTGGCCTGATTTTGAATGGGACCTAATCTGGTGTGCGGCCTCAAAGCATGCCTACCAAATTGAGCCACACAGGTGAGATAGGCAGGCAAAGGCCTGTCTCTCCCCAGTACGTGGCTCACTCTGTGACTTAGGCAGGAGATAAACATCCAGGTGGCTATAGGGCAGTACCAGTGCCTATACCTAGGAAGGAATACTGCAGAAAGGGATCTGGGAGGTCATAGTGGATCACAAACTAAATATGAGTGAACATCCAACATTTTTGTAACGCTGTTGTAAAAAAAGCAAACATCATTCTGGGATGTATTAGCAGGAGTTTTGTAAGCAAGACAAGAAATAATAATTCTACTCTACTCCATGCTGATTTGGCCTCAACTGGAATATTGTGTCCATTTCTGGGCACCACATTTCTCTAAATTGGAGACAGTCCAGAGAAGAGCAATCAAAATTATTAAAGGTCTAAAAAACATGACCTATGATGGGAGATGGAAAAAACTGGGTTTGTTTAGTCTGGAGAAGAGACAACTAAAAGGGGACATAACCTTTTATGTACTTAAAAACTTACAAGGGAGAAAAATTGTTTTCATTAACCTTTGAGTCTAGGACAAGAAGCAACTGCAGCAAGGGCAGTGTAGGTTTAAGTTGGATATTTGGAAAAACTTCCTGTCAGGATGGTTAAGTACTGGAATAAATTGCCTCGGGGGGTTGTGGAATCTTAGGGTACGTCTACACTACAGCGGGGAGTCGATTTAAGATACGCAAATTCAGCTACGTGAATAGCGTAGCTGAATTCGACATATTGCAGCCGACTTACCCCGTTGTGAGGACGGCGGCAAAATCGACTTCTGCCGCTTTTTGTCGGCGGCGCTTACTACCACCTCTGCTGGTGGAGTTAGAGCGCCGATTCGGGGATCGATTGTCGCGTCCCGATGGGACGCGATAAATCGATCCCCGAGAGGTCGATTTCTACCCGCCGATTCAGGCGGGTAGTATAGACCAGACCTTAGACAAACACCTGTCAGGGATGGTTTAGATCAGGGGTCGGCAACCTTTCAGAAGAGGTGTGCCGAGTCTACATTTATTCACTGTAATTTAAGGTTTCGCGTGCCAGTAATACATTTTAACGTTTTTAGAAGGTCTCTTTCTGTAAGTCTATACTATATAACTAAACGATTGTTGTATGTAAAATAAATAAGGTTTTTAAAATGTTTAAGAAGCTTCATTTAAAATTAAATTAAAATGCGGAGTCCCCCAGACTGGTGGTCAGGACCCAGGCAGTGTGAGTGCCACTGAAAAACAGCTCACGTGCCACCTTTGGCATGCGTGCCATAGGTTGCCTACCCCTGGTTTAGATAATATTTAATTCTGCCATGAATGCAGGGCAACAGACTAGATGACCTCTCAAGGTCCCTTCCAATGCTACGATTCCCTGATTCTATGTCCAGAGGCTGACACACAGGCACTTAAGGAACTTTTACAGCAAAAATTTAGGCGCTGAGTGAGTTTACCTGCCGACAGGGTTGGGCAGCAGCTGAGTGGGGGGTTTATGGATCGCAGTGCTTCCTAAAGCTGGGACACTGGCTCCTAAATCGGGGGGCTAGGTGCCTAAACACCTTGTGGATCATCTGGGGCTGGGCTCTACATCCCAACCCTAAGTGGTGTCCCTCCCATTTCTTGTTACCAAAGCTGTTTCCTTGGCACCCCACAGCATTTTGTTTCTTGGGGGGATACATTGTTTGTAGCTCCCACCCACATTTGGAGTTGCTTTAACTTGGGCTTCACCCACCATTTCGACCCCGGGAGCTGGGAAAGTGTTGAGAGGCGCTGACTGTACCCCAGAGCCCAGGGGATGCCCCCTCCCATGGCACAGGGTGCGCCGTGGCAACAACCATCCCTGAGTCTGCAGCCAAGAGCCGGTAGCCACCTAAAAGGGCCAGACGGCTGCGGGAGCCGGGGCTAGGTCTCGCCCGTCTTGCTCTCTCCCCATTGGAGCTCCGGGGCGGTTGGGCGGGCCGGGCGTGCCCCGGGCAGGGGGCCAGGCTCCCCGCACGCAGGCACTGGCAGAGCTGGGCCAGTCTGCTGAGGCCGATACCCCCCTGGCTAGGGGAGTTTAAAGACTCTGCCGCAGCCAGCCTGGGAACGGTGGGAAGCGCCAAAACGCTCCCTCCTTCCTCCCCCGCGGGCTGAGGAAGCGCCTGAGCAGAGCGGCACCTACTCTGGTCTCACTGAAGGGGGGAGGAGGAGGAGCCGCCGCCGCCGCCGCCTGGGTGGAAGGTAAACTGTGGGGAAGGGGTGCCGCAAGCGCCTCACGCCCCGCCTTGGGCTGCGGCGAGAGACGCCTGCGCGCGCCTTTCTCGGGGGGAGAGGCGCTGAGGGCGCGGCGCGGCGCGGCGGCCGTTAGCGTTTTGTGAGCAGCGGCGCAGAACGTTCAGTTTGACAGGAACGTTCCCCCGCCCCCTCTCGAGCCGCCCGCTGCTGCGCCAGCGCCACCCGAGGGGCTGGGGGAGCAACGGTCGCGACACATGGGCGTCGGGGGGCTGGGCCGTTGCTGGAAAGAGGCGTGGCGGGGGGGCTGCCGCTGAAGCTGTCAGCTCAGCCTGTCTCGCTCGGGCCCGGCCTCCGCCTGCTACAGCAGAGAGCTTCTTAGGGAGTCCCAGTCCCCCCCACACGCCCCTTCAGCGAGGGGAGAGTCGCGGTGGCCGGGCCGTACGGTCAGTGAGCGGATCTGCAGGCAGCCCGCGGGGCCTGTTCTGCCCCGTGTTTCTGAGGTACCCGGCCCTGGCGGGGCGGGGCGCGCCGCACAAAAGGGTGTCGCGTGCAGGGCTCCTTCCTGACCGGAGGGTTTCGCTCCTCCAAACCAACCGCTGCCAGTTGGAAGGTGCCGTGTGAAGGGGAGGCCAGGAAGCCCCTGCCACTGTGCTAGGGAGGCAGTGGGATGCATTATGGTTACAGTGGCTCAGCCTAATTCTCTGCCTCTGCAGAGGAAGGTGGGAGCCCAGTGAAGGGCTCTGGGCCGTGGCAGCACCTCACTGCATGCTTCTGCCTTTCAGGGGGTGTGTGGAGGAGGCTGCTTGGCCTCTGCCCATTTGGGATGTTGTGGATTGGCAGACAGCCAATAATGTAACAATATTGTTCCTGGGCTCAGCTCTCATACATGTGATTTGTAAGGGAGAGCACTGTTTATTTTGATGTGGCTAATGCTGAAAATTTTTTAGAGGCCCAACTTGAGAAGCCAGTTCCGACTCCACTGTTCGTCAATTTCAAAACATCCTCTTCCTCAACACCCCGTACTCCACTCTGCAATGAAACAGAACTATAATAATACTGATCTTTGGGGCAGTTATTCTGTTTTTGCTTTAGTACACCTTGCCTATTGCTAAGCACGGTGTAAACTTGCAGCACAATATAAAGGATTTGACTTGTTGGAATTTAACTGTATATTGACTCTCCCATTATATTTCATGGCTTTTAGTTAATTTAGGCATGTTTTTTCCCCATTGGCAATTTTTTGTGTTACGTAGCTGTAATGTGTGAGAGGCCTTCACAGTTGGCCCCAGTTGTGGTAGCTGTGTTGTCCAGCCTGAACCTCACAAAGGGCTAGGTTACAATGGCTTGGCCTCAGTCCACCAGAAGAGGGTAAAGCTTTCTTGACAGTCATATGGGAACACATTTTATGACATTGCTGCTATCTCAGAATCCAGGATCAGAGATGGGGAAAACAGGAATTGCCATACTGCAGGGGTCGGCAATCTCTGGCACGCGGATCGCCAGGGTAAGCACCCTGGTGGGCCGGGCCAGTTTGTTTACCTGCCGCATCTGCAGGTTCGGCTGATCGCGGCTCCCAGTAGCCGGGGTTCGCCGTCCCAGGCCAATGGGGGCTGTGGGAAGCCGCGACCAGCACATCCCTCAGCTTGTGCCGCTTCCCGCTGCCCCCATTGTCCTGGGACGGCGAACCGCAGCCAGTGGGAGCCGCGATTGGCCGAACCTGCCGACGCGGCAGGTAAACAAACTGGCCCGGCCCGCCAAGGTGCTTACCCTGGTGAGCCGCGTGCCAGAGGTTGCCAAACCCTGCCATACTGTATCAGATCCATGGTCCATGCAGTCCATCTGCCTCTGACATTGGCCAGTACTAGATACTTCAGGAAAATATTAACAAAATCCTCAAATGGGCAATTATGGAATAATTTACACATGGGAAACCCTCTTCTTATCCCCTTGCTTAGATTCTGGCCTGTGCCCTGAAGCATGAGACTGTCAACTGTTTTGCACAAACAAAATGAATCCTTACGATTGTAATTCTGTTATCTTTAAAAACGTCCAATCCTTCTAAGCTCTTGGCATCAGAGGTTCCAGCTAGATTCCGACATTTCACATCTTGATAAAGAGGAGTAGAGTAAATGCCATCCATTGAAGGGAGTAAGCACAAACACTGCTGACTTCAATGGTGTAGTAGTATAGCACACAGAATGTAGGTAGTACTTCAGTTACTTATTGGTCACACAGTGAACTGTAGTAAATAAATAGTATTGTTAGCACCTCAAATGCCCTACCTAGTCCTATGGCTCTTATGCTTGCCTAACTCTCACTGAAGTCATTGTGGGTTTTGCATGCATAAAGGCATCAGGATCAGGACCTGTGCTAATATAGATTTGTCCAATAAATATCTAGTAAGACAACTTTAAATCATTAAACAAAAAGGAATTCAGATTTGAGGTGATCCATCCATTGAATCTAGATTTTGCAGGGCTCAGACATTTGGAATTAAAGTATTGACAGACCATATGAGAACTGACATGCCCTGATACAAAGGGGTAAATGCAATCTTCAGAACATTGCAGAGACCTGAAATAGTCTTTTACTGAAATACCGATATTCCTAAAAATCTATTTTCCTCTGGGCCAATGGCAATTTAAATGTGAAGTTTGAAGCATGGCATCTGGAGTTAAAACAAACAAAGGTCCTGATAGTGCAGGGAGCTGCACGTTAGCAGACACTTATGACCATGCAGAGCCTCACTGAATGCTTCTAAAGACTGAAAGTCTGGAGAGTACTTCTGTTTGTATTAATTTGAAATAACATTAAAGCAAAAGAGGACTGAATTTTTCTTTTTAATTTTCAAATAGGAGCAAATATTAATATTGAATTGATACTTTACAATTAATTAAAAAAATAAAAGTTTAACATTTATTAATTAACCCAGCTTGCTACTAAGATTATATGGTAAAAACAATATAGTTGTTTGCATTTTCAAGTGGTAGAACCAGGAAGATAAACATATTTTAAAAAAGAAGAAAAAAATGAAGCTGCATAAAACAGCTGCCAACTGTGGAAAAAAATTGCCAGTGGGGGAAAAACATGCCTAAATTAACTAAAAGCCATGAAATATAATGGGAGAGTCAATATACAGTTAAATTCCAACAAGTCAAATCCTTTACATTGTGCTGCAAGTTTACACCGTGCTTAGCAATAGGCAAGGTGTACTAAAGCAAAAACAGAATAACTGCCCCAAAGATCAGTATTATTATAGTTCTGTTTCATTGCAGAGTGGAGTACGGGGTGTTGAGGAAGAGGATGTTTTGAAATTAACGAACAGTGGAGTCGGAACTGGCTTCTCAAGTTGGGCCTCTAAAAAATTTTCAGCATTAGCCACATCAAAATAAACAGTGCTCTCCCTTACAAATCACATGTATGAGAGCTGAGACCCGGAACAATATTGTTATATTATTTTCCCAAAAGGCAGATCTTATATTAATAAATTAGTTATTTTTATTTTGTGATATTTAAGAAAGATCTGGATAAATAAGATTCCTGGACTAATCATAACCCTTTTTCTCACTGCTGGGGTTACTCACTAATTATCTGAAAATGACCCCGTTGTAACCCCAAAATATTCTCTTACATATTAAAATCATTCTTGCATTTAACTTTCACCATCTGAAACACTGCCTTCAAAAAGAATGTTTACTCTTGTAGAAAGAGATTGTGATATTTTAGTTTGAATTTTGTAACTTTTAGCAATATGAGATTTGTCTAATTGTAACTTCCTAGACCTTCAGATATTTACCTGGAATTGTCTGTGGATCTGCTTGCTCAGACAGACCCACAATTTCTATACAAACTTTGTTACTATTTTCAATAGCTTCTGTCCTCTGTACATTTATATTGCCTTTTTTACATTATTCATCTTCTGCTTGGTAGTGATTAATTGATTATCTTTTTCTTCTAGTTTTTTCTAAAGCTTCATATTTATTACCAAATGTATCTTTAATTTTTGCCACAGTCAAGTAGGTGGAAATCTATTACTTAATGAATTATTTCATTTGACTAGAGGTGGTTGAAGAATAGAAAAAAACATTCTACACTCTGAATATAAATAACTTGCCTCATCTCAGTTTCTGCTACCCAGACATGTAAGTCAAGTAATGAAAATCAGTTTATTTAAATCACCTCTCTGACTTTTACTCTTTCTTGTAAGAATTCTCTCTTTTTTTAGAGCAACATTATTTCTTCTGGCCTTAAATGTAGCACCACAAACTGACATTTCTTTGTAAACCATAAAAGGAGGGAAAGAACAAAAAAAAGATTGTTCACAACATTGAGTTTTAAAATCTTATTCTTAGCTCTCTTCCTGTCCTGTTGTTTCTTGGGTTCAAAATATTAGTAGCCTCTAACATCTTCAAACCATTTCTAATATGTTTGTGATATTTCTAACATGCCTATCATAGCAGTATCTAAGGGTATGTCTACGCTTGGAGCTAGCTAGGATTGTGGTTCCCAGCTTGCATAGACATATGTGCACTAGCTCTCATTGAGCTAACATGGTAAAAATAGGCTTGCTCCCTGGATATGTGACCACAGGGTCCCAAGGGAAGGGCGGGGGGGGTTTGCACTCAGGCCAGCTAGCCCGTGCCACCACTCACCGCTGCCTGCTCTACTGCAGCTACACTACTATTTTTAGTGTGCTAGCATGTCTACACAAGCTGGGAATCGCACCACTAGCTCCAAGTGTAGATGTAGCCTATATGGTAAAACAAAGATAGCACTGAGCATGCCTTTAAGGGCAATAGTTTGACAGTCTTCCTTGTTCCTGGTATGCATGTGTATTTTCTTTTGTTTGTTCTTTTCACTGTGTCTCTCTCTTTCTCCCCCCTCCTTCCCCCCCCTTCTTTCAGTTTCCCTAGCTACTGGTTCATCCTGGGAAAAGGTGTTTTCAGATAGGTGAGTCTTGCAATAAGTTGCAGGTTCAGGACCTATACCTACATTGACTTCAGTGGGATCTGTTCACAGGGATCAGCCCACATAATCAATAGTAGGATCAGGGCCTTACATTTGAATACAGTCAGGATTGGGCTCCATCAGATCTCTGACAAGCTATTCTGCAGCTGAAGTCTTGCCTTTGGAAAAAATAGATTGTGCCCCTAAACCTGTCTTATCCTGGGCCATTCTAATTGTAGCATCCCTGTAGCGTGTTGCTGTCTTGCAAGGTAAAGGATGGATATGTATTTGGTATTTGAAGTATCTTAGATGTAGCCTGTAAACTGCCTTTAAAATTAATCTGGAAAGGGACAACCAGCCAGTGGAGATTGTGAATTAGTGGCTCTTTGCCACTGATCCAGTCTATGTCCAGGAGCAGTAAGGAATTCAAAAAGACCCCATGGCTTTGTACTTTCTTGACGGATGATGTTTGGATGATCTCAATCAAAGGTGAGATCACTGTTCCAGTAAGTTTGTCACATTTTCCCCCTCTTTCTAGTAACATCACTTCCATCTTATCAAGATTCAGTTTGAGCTAGCTGCTCTTCAACCAATTGCTTATTTCTTCCAGACTGGAACATCTTGGTAATGGAAAATGTCATGTCAGTGGAAAAGCAAATGAAGAGCTGTGTGTTGTCAGCTTATTGTTGACATTGGAGTCATGGCATTTCACTTGTCTCCTCAAGTGTTATCATGTTGTATGTTGAAGAAGCAAGATAATATTGAAAAGGGAACCCCAAAATGAGTGGTCTAGGAAAGAAGGAGCCCCTCATTCTCTGTGATATGTTCAATAGGAATGAATGAATGAAGCCACCCGAGTACTATTCTATTTCCTCCTGCCATGTCCTTTATATAAAGCTAGCAGCACTTCATGATCAAAGGATGCATAGAATTCAAGAAGTATTGGAGTAGAGGTTTGGCCCCTCTTTAAGGACATCGGTAGGCCATTAATTATGACTTTTTCCTCATACTTCTTTTTCCCCCAACTCTCAACCAGTGGTTATAGGCCCTATATAAAGAAACTGCAATCTTGTTTGTTTTAGGAACCATCCATAGAGACACCTGGGTGTGATCAGTGGGATTCACAAACACTCCAAACAAGTGGGAGGAAAAACTAAACTGTATATCAAAAAATTCTGCTCACAAGGAACACACATAGAGGGATAATTTATAGAAATTACATTACAAATAGAAATTAGCTCAATGGATCTGATCAAATATGTATAGTAAAATGCTGTTCTATGCTCCCAATTGAAACTACCTTGTATTTGGGTCCCCAAACTCAATCTTATCTGTTGTGTAGAAGGCCCATAAGTAACTTGTCTAAGGCTACATGGTGAGTCAAGGAGAGACCCAAGATTAGACCGTAGGAATTCCCAGCCCTAAGATCAATCCACAAGAACATGCTGGCTCTGATATTATACATTGTAGTTGGGTTCCAGATAGGAGTATTTATGTGGGAGACTAAAATATATTATATGAATACATCTGTTTGTATATGTGTTTCTATTAAAATAAAATGCTGGTGTGTTCACTTAAGAACTAAGTCTTTAGAATAAAGTTTGCTGTTTCCTGCTTCCAGCCCCCATGTTCTACATAATTTATTGGGAAAACTGAAAGTTAAATTGTGACTAGATCTTAAACCATAGATCGTTTTTCCCTGCATCTTTAGGCATTCTCTTATGTTGGTTATTTTTAACGTAACAAAAACTAGTATGCAAACAAATGTCGGCTGTTTTAAAGTAAGGGATCTCAATTATTTTATGCATATTTTAAGATTTGGTAGATGAGGATCTCTAATAACATCTCGGCAACAGCTAAAATTGTATTTTCCTGCTGTAACTGTGGTTCTTGAATATTTATTATTTATATATATATATATTTTAATGTGATTAAAGTATTTTTTCTTCTCTGCCTTATTTTGAGTATTTAGTATTTATTTTTCAGCAACAGTAATCTTGCTCAGGTAATTTGATTTCCTAAGAGTACACAAGACGTGGTTACAGATGGATCATCAGTAGTACTTTAAAAATATACAGGTAAAATAATTTTTGACCAAAGTGGTGTCTCCATGTTACACTTTTTTTAAAGGACTCAAGTGAAACAGTTACACTGGGATATAATATTTTAGAAAGAACACCTTTTATGCAAATATCTAGAGACCAGGGTGTATTTTTTTCACTAAACTTTTCTAAAAGGATTATGATAAAGGAACAACCCCCTTGTAGTTGGGGGAACCTAAGGCACTCCAGGAGGGCTCTGTGCAGGGGCTTGCTGAACAGCTTGCAGAATTTGTCCCCTGAGTAAAACTTCCTCACAGATATTTAGGGTAAATATTTTTTTTTCTGCATGGTGAGGAGGAGTTAGTGTACTCCTTTTTCCTGGAGATGAGGTGAAAGGTGTTCTACCTCACTGATCTTCTCTTAAAGATGAAGAAGACGGGGGAGTGGAGAATCTCTTTCCGCCACTGAATTAGAATAATGGTAATTGAAATGGATCATCCTAAAGTATGTGGACCTTTACTAATGAATAGAAATTAATTTGAAGACCAAAGCGCCATGCTTTGTTCTAAACATAATCAAATTACAATATTCCAATCCAGTTGATGAATAGCATTGATTTATAGGTTTCAGTTCAATCAGAACAAAGGCTGAGGGGATATTATTGTTCTGTATAAATACATCAGGATGGCAAACACCAAGAAGGGAGAAGAGCTGTTTAAATTACAGGGCAATGTTGGCACAGGAACAAATGGGCATAAGCTGTCCATGAATAAATTTAGTGTGGAAATTAGAAGAAGGGTTCTACCCATTAAAGAAGTAAGGTTCTGAAATAGCCTTTCAATAGGAATGATGAGGGTAAACGACCTAACTAGTTTTAAGATTGAGTTTGGTAAAATTATATGACAGAATTGCCTGTGAAAGCAAAGGTCTGGACTTGATGACCCAGGAGGTCTCTTTCATTCCTATGTTCTTAACCTTTCCAAACTGTAGAGTTCCATATTCACACTTAAATTGGAAAATCTAATCCATAATTCATGACTGTACTCTTAGGAAACCTGTCAGTAGTATAAATTAACTGTATTCTAGGGAATCCCTAAATGTCTCCTGTGGGACATATGCCAGGGTTGCTAAGAAGAGTTGGAAGACCGAAAGGCTAAATACTACATAAGGTCCAGAATTAGCAAGTTACTCTAAGCATCTGAGTAGTCCCATTGGATTCAATGTGACTACTTGCATGCTTAAAGTTAGGCACGTTCTTAAGTTAAATGTTCACGTACGTGGCACTCTTCACAAACATAACGTACTATTATTTGTTTGTGCATTGGTAGTACACCGTTTCTAATCAAGATAGATGCCCTGTTGTGTTAGGTGATATACAAACACAGTGGAAAATCCAGCAGACAAGCATAAAGTTAACTGCTTTTGTTTTACCCTATTATGACTGGAAAAAGGAGAGAGGGGGAGATGAGACGAGGCTAAAGTGGAAATAATAGGGTATCCTATGGAACATAGGATGAAAGTCACATTGGGCAAATGAAGATAAACTCTTAACATTAGCATTCGATCTGTACAATCTGTTCTTATTGTTGATGCAAGAGTTGGAAAGCACATAACTTGACATTCGGATACCAGGCTGAGTTTGCAGAGCTGTCGATTTTCCTTGTAAACTGAGAAAATTTTAAGGGAGTCATTAAACAATAAAATCTGAAACCCAAAAAGCCATTTTATATCTGTAAAGTCACTTTTCAGAGGAGACCTGTAGGGAACAGTATCTGAGGGGGTTATGTTACACAGGGCATGATATGTGCAATAAATCATGTTTTTACATCATCATATCTTTGTTTCCAGGTCAGCTTTATTCAGCTTTAGAAAAGCACATAACTATCACTTTAAGCATTTGTATTAGCCAAGTTTTAAATTCATTCTTTCTATTAGAGTGCATAAAGGACCTAGAAAATTACTTTAAGCATTAAATTCACTTTTTCCTTCCCATTCCGAGTCAGATACCTGAAAAACAGATTACAATTTCCAATTCCCCTCCCCCCCGCTCCAAATCACCATTGCGCTAAAAACTAGCCTGAGAATATTCAACTCAACGTATTGGAAAGTTATCATTAGCCAATTTCAGGCAGTTTTGAAAAAAAATTCAGTGGGAGAGCAGCAGGCCAGGGCTGCCCAGAAGGGGGGGCAAGTGGGGCAATTTGCCCCAGGCCCCGGGCCCCACAGGGGCCCCCACGAGAATATAGTATTCTATAGTATTGCAACTTTTTTTTATGGAAGGGGCCCCCAAAATTGCTTTGCCCCAGGCCCCCTGAATCCTCTGGACAGCCCTGCAGCAGGCCGGAGTCCCTCTTCATAATTTTACAGACCAAATGCCAAGAAGTTTGTCCTGTCCTTGATCTCCTTCTTAACACACACGTTTTAGTTGAACTAAAACACTTAAAATGTAGATAATTCTATAAGATATAGTCACGAGGAATATTAACCAAAATTATTTCTCTGCAGGCTGGTGGTACAGGATCAAGTCCATATGGAGGCTGAATCTCCTGTTTCCCATGGAGTCACTGGCAAGGTCAGAGTTGAGCATCACAACAGAATATCAGTTTGTTTTGTGCACGTCATGGTACATTACTTGTAGATAAAGAAGTTTAATTGGCTGCATTATAGTAGTGCTTTAATAAAGGTTATGAGAGAATCACAAGACCAAGAATTTAGATAAGCAGCATTTCTCTCACAAGTGTTAATGTTCTTATCTGATTCAAGAGAACGTTAAACAGAGGAGCAGTATATTTTCATTAAGTAGTTTGACTTGTTCCCCTGGTCTACAGAATCACCTTAATTTTTCATGAAGCTCCACACTAATTCATTCTGGCCTAGTGTTTTGCCAACACACATCTGTAGGAATTAATTATTTTACAGTGATGTGATAACTTTCCCCCAGTCATTTTTTCATCGTAGGAGTGTAAAACTGAATAAAACACTTAATTCAGGTTTGGGAGCATAATAGTGAATTTTTAAAATTAACTATCCTAGAAAGAAAACTGGGCTAGCCAGTTTCTGTATAGGCTGTTAAGATCAGATGGTTTGAAGAAGTATTGAATGATCCAAGCCTGCACTGGTTGTGGAGCAGTGAATATGAAAACTATATTCACAAAGATAAAATCTCCCTTAGTGTTTGGACTTGCTTGCAATTTTGGTCTTTAGACTCCTCAACAGCACAGGGGGTGGGCAGTCAGAGAGTCCTTCCGCTAATATCTTCTTCAAGTACTGTACCTATAGGTTCTCAACGCCAGGTGTGCATGTGACCAATGCGTCTTTGATTGGAGATTTTTGGTAGAAATGCTCATACGGCCTGCACATGTGCCCTACACAACCACATGCCCTGTACCCAAGATATATAGAGCTGCTCAGGCAACCTCCCCATCCCCCAGTTCCTTCTCATCACTTTGGCCTAGGATCGATCATTTAGCACGCCTGCTTCTATCGTTCAAAAGTTAGCTTCTGCCTTTAAGTTTCGTTAGTACAGTTATTTACTTTTATACTTTTTATATGTTTCATTTTGTGTGAGGGGCTTGTTTTATACTAATGATCATTTAACCTTACCCAATCATCACCATAACATCGGATGTATTTCTTTTGGACTGGAGAAGAGGTTGCATTTAGGGGGACACACCATTCAGGGCAAATGGCCTGCCCAAGAAGCACTTTTACACTTCAATCTTTTGGAGCTGCGGGCAGGCAGGAATGCTTGTGTTCACTTCCTCCCATTAATCAGGGGGAAAATCCGTGACGGTCATGATAGACAACATAGTCTCCATGTTCTCCATTGCCTGTCAGGGAAGTGGGGAAGATCCTTTTCTCTTTTGTAACAAAACAATAAAGCGATGGAACTGGTGTATAGCCAATCATACCCTAATTTCAGCCACCTACATTTCAGGTGTACGAAACACCATGGATGACAATCTTAGCAAGCACTTCTTCCAAGATTACAAATAGGGGTTGGATTCTCAGATTCTTAGTCACATATTACTGACCTCAGGGTTTCTTGCGGGTTTCTTTGTCACCATCACCAACAGGAAGTGCAAACAATTCTGCTTGAGCAGAGGATTGAGCCTCCATTCACTTGAGATGCCTTCTTTGTTCCATGAATTAAGGGTCTTTTGTATGCATTTCCTCCAACATATTTAGTCCTCAAATTGGTAAATAAGATCAAGCAAGATAAAGCCAAGACCACATTAGTGGTTCCAAAGTGGCCCAGACAGGTCTGAAACCCTTACTTGATTCTTTTGCTGTCTCTCTGCTGTTGATTCTTCCATCCATTGCTCACCTGCTCTCTCAGATCTCTGGTCAGACTCTCCATTCCAGTCTGGGAGTTCTTCATATCAAGGCTTGGCTACTCAATCCTTCTCAGGAATAGACTCTTACTTTTCTGCAGAGGTATCACAGGTGTTATTAAACATCAGGAAAGTGTCTACCCAAAGTACTTACCTTCAGAATGGAAGAGATTTCAACACTGGTGTGTCCGATAACAATTTTCACCCGTTAATTCTTCCCTCTCTGCTAATCTTATCTATCTGTTGGAATGATAAAAATCTGTGAGTTCCATCAGGGTTCACTGGTGACTCTAAAGGCCTTTCGTTCCTCTGTTGAGGGATTCTCAGTGTATGCTCATCCAAGGGACTGAGAAACCTTTTTTCTTACATTATGTAGGCCAGTCCTGTATAGGATTTAAACTTGATAATTAATTGTCTTATGAAACCCCCTCTGAACCAATGGCCACTTATTCCCTTCTTCACCTGTTCATGAAAATGACCTTTTTGGTGACCATCTCTTCCCCACAGAAGAGTCGGGGGCTTTAATGGCAGATACAGGCAGTCCTCGACTTTACAACGTTTGAGTTACGATGAACGGCACTCATGATGTTTATAAATTGTCATCGTGTTTTGATTTTACGATGTTGGTTTTGACTTTACGATGCTCAATGTGACATTGTTCCTATGGGAAATTCGAGTTACGACGTTTTCAACTTATGACGCGATATTCAGGAACCAATTGTGTCGTAAGTCCGAGGATTGCCAGTACTCCTTTTACACTATTCCTCAAGGACAAAGTTTGACTATGACTACATCCTAAGTTCCTTTTTAACGTGACTTCTGAATTTCACATCCACCAAGTCATTCATCTCCCAAGTTATTTTCCCAAACCCACACCAGTTTAAGGAAGATGCTCCCTTCAACACTTTGGACAATAGGAGGGTTTTATCTGGACAGAATCAAACCATGTGGAAAGTCGCCCTGACTATTTGTTTTGATTGTGAACAGATCCAAGGGGTCCACAGTCTCCACCAGAGTCTCTGGAGGTGGCTCTCAAAATGTATCCTCATATTTAACCTCCTTCTAGGATGTTAGCTCATTCTACGAGATCTCTGTCTACATCTGTGGTGTTACTTAAACAGGTTCCTGTTCTTGAGATTTGCAAGGCTCTGACCTGGACTTCGATACATACCTTTTCCAAATGTTATGTGGTGGTTCATTTTTCTAGATCAGTTTTGTCTTCAGTATTAGACTCAGCTCTGAAGTTCCCTCCTCCTGATGAGAGTACTGCTCTGAAGTCACCTGAAATGGAGCACCCATAGGAACACTAATTGAAGGAGGAGAGACTACTCATCTTGTGCAGTAATTGGAGTTCTTTGAGTTGTGTGCTCCTATGGGTGCTCTACTACCTGCCGTCCTTCTCCTCTGCTTCTGAGTTTCCTTTGCAGGACTTTGTGGTAGAGAAGAAACTAAGGCCGGTTCATCTGCACAGCCCTGTCTATCCTCATTATGGGACACACAGATGTGTAGGACACATGCATGGGTCAAATGGGCACTGCTACTAAAAATCTCCCATGAAAGGTGCATGGGGCACATGTGCACCTGAAGTGGAGCACCCATAAGGACACACATCTGAAAGAACTCCAGTTTACTGTACAAGGTGACTAACCTCTCCTACCTGAATACTTGAGAAGGACCATTACACATTATCAGAAAAACACATGTTAAAAGAGTGGATTATCTTAAGTGGAGTTATTAGATTGTCAGGCCAGGGGTTCATACAACCTTTCAGACTTTTTGGAGAAAATTAGATGGGGAGTATGGAAGGTAAAAAAATGAGAATAAGGGAGCCACATATATCATCTCAGTCATTTACTGGGTCGAACATATCTGTTAATTCCTAAAACAGATTTCTGATTAATTCATGGGAGTTAGTAAGTTGTATTAAAGCATCTTTATTTTTATATTTTACAAGGATTTTAATATAACAATATTTTTAATGGGCAGTTTTGGTAATGCTTTTTTTCCCATTGTTTCCTATGATGTATGATTTTAGTTTTGTAAGTAATGTTAAAGAAATGCTATAATTTTCATTACATTTTATATAAGGGTATCTTTGAGTGCCTCCAGACTAGGGATGTTATTGAAGAGAAAACCACACCATTACTTGTTCTGACCCATCGCTGGGCAGATAGGAGAGAACTGAAACACAGACTCTAAATCTTTAAGAAACCAGTGTCTGTTTTCGCGAAAGCCACAAAATTTGTGCAGATGGAGATAAACCTTGGCTGTCCTTTAGAACTTCAGGCTACATCACATCAGCAAATGCAGCTTGGAGAACAGTCGGTGACATTGTGAAAAGCAGTCACTTTAAGAGTCTGTGATATTTAAAAAAAAAAAACTAAAAAACTGCACATCAACCAAACATTGACATTGAAATATTACCATTCTGACCTAATTGGACAAACATTTCACTGGTTTTGTGTCCATAAACAAATGCTAAACTGTACCCAAACAAGGAATGCAGAGCACTGAAGGCATTTGGCCAATGTGTTTATTTATAGAGGCATTCAATATTATTTTGACTTACTGTTTGGTTAATGTCTTTAGGTAAGGTGCACTGAAAAATAAATAAGTCTTTTAATCAGTTCTTCTTTGAGTAGATGCATACATGTATTCCAAGTAGGTGTGTGCGTGTGCCAGAGGTGGAGACTTTTGCCTAGCAGTACCCATAGAGGGGCAGTGCTTGTGCCTCATGCCTGTAGTCTCTCCCCGGCTAGATGAGGTGGCGCTGCCCCGAGTCCCCTCAGTTCATTCTCACTGCCTGTCGGCTGTAGTTGGAGCTCTCTGTGGTTGTTGTGTCACAATCTTGCAATTTATCTTCTAAGCCTAGTATTATTGAACATAGTTAATAGTCAGTAGTGTTAGAGTAAAAGTTATAGAGTAGACTATAGCATAGTGGTAACGGTAGTTCTCCTCTGGGATTCAAGCATTGCACTTTGTGTGAATTAGTGATTCCCAACAGTGACCCCAACATGCAGTGGTTGCTCTGCCTTGGCAAAGCCAAGTTTAAAGAGTGCTGTTCGATCTGCAGGCCATTCAAAAAGGGGATTCAGGTGACACAGGACCTTTGCCTGAAGCAGCACCTGCTTGAACAGGCCATGAGGCCTGACCCAGTACTGAGGACTTCCTTAGGCTCCAGATTGCCCTCAGGATTGGCAAGTGCTGCTGCTTCCCGTTCTAGGGCACGGGCCTTTCCGAAGAAGTGCAGGAGTTGTTCTCTACCGTCAGCACCAAAGAAGGGGTCGCATATGATGGATTGTGAGTGCTCCAACTCTTGGGGTGACTCTTCTGGCGCCATGTCTGGCGTATGGGATGGCATGGGTGCCTCTGACCCTCCCTAGGTAGAGAGTAGGGAGGGAAGACACCCTGGGCTGTCAACTCTGGGGTTCCGGCCTCTGAGTGTCCATTGAGTCTGGTGCCAATGGGAAGAATGCCGGTAGCAACAGTATCAGTAATGTTGGTGTAACATGCTGTGGTTGACTTCCTCTGCCTTTCAGTCCCGTCCTCACTGCTAGTCCAAGCCTTTGTGAGGTTGGCGTCTGCAATGGCCCCCCATTTAGAGCATGCAGTTGAACTCTTCAGCCCTTTGGCACAGCACCAGGAAGCACCCCTCGCAGGGGTTGGTATGCACATGGTATCGGAGACAGTACAAGGTTCTTCATTACTGGGCCCTCCCTTGGCACCGATGCAGTTGATGCTGCAGATGGTTCCATGGAGGATGTCACCGCCCTCAACGTCAAGGCATGCGGGTGCTCTGGTACTGTTGTTTGCATTGAGACTGACCTTGCCTTCGGCACCAGTGGTGCCGGCTACCATGGGAGAGACAATTCCAATCTCATTCTGAGCCATGGATGAGTTGGACTGCCTGTTGGCTTCCTCTAGAGTTGCTCCTCCTATGTCTACGAGATCCCAGGACTTCAGAGTCAGGATCCTCGTCCTCCCATTCCACTTCACCGGAGGAAGTCTGAAGGCCACCAGTAGACCAATACAGCTACCAGGGATGGCATGCACCCCCAAAGCCAGAATGGAGGCCTCTGGTGTGGCACCTACTGGCCACCAATGCCTTACCTATACCAGTGGCCCTCTTGGGGTTAGTGGGAAGCTCAGGAATTGCTTGTCATCCAAATCAAAAACAAGATCACCAGCTTCAGTGGTATTGGTGGCTGCAGATAAGCTGCAAGTCCAGATGCCCGCAGTTCCCCTTCCTGCAGAGCTGCCGGAGTTTTCCCATCCAGAGACTTTGCCTCGTCTCCAGACAATGCAGCGTTGCTTGGTTCATCCTCCCCTTCCATCCTGGAGGACTTCAAGACCTAACAAGATCTTTTATGTCGTGTGACCTTGTCCCTTGAAATTCAGGTGGAGTTTCTGCAGGAGAATACCCATAACTTGTGGTCATGCTCCAGCCCTCTGTCCCTGGGAGAGTGGCTTTCCAGTTAATGAGGTGCTCCTTGAGCCTGTGAGGGCTCTTTGAGGTTCGCTGGACTCAGTACCACCGGTGGCCAAGCACTTGAAGAAGTGTTATATTGTGCCTCTACAAAGATTGAGGGGTTCTGTTCCCATCCGGCCCTGAATTCCCTGGTGGTCACAGCGTTGAATGACAGAACTCATCAGGGCAGGTTCAAGTTCTTCCCCAAGGACAGAGACTTGAAGTGCTTGGATCTTTTGGTAGCAAGATACACACCTCCTCTTAACTACAGATGAAGATCACGAACCAACAAGCTTTTCTGGCCAAATATCACTTTCTTGGTTGATCAGCTGTGGCCAAATGTAAGGAGCAGTTGCCTGAGGCTTCCCGGGATGAATTTTGGGTAGTGTTGCAGAGGGCTGCTTGGTGGCTAAAATGTCTCTGCAGTCTGCCCTTGATGGGGCGGATACATTGACCAGGCTGATGGGCCCAGCCCAGGCTGCCTCTCCAAGGCTTTCCACTGCAGCTGGCAGTTAACTCTGTTGTACTCATTCGCTCTTATCTTGATCGTTCCCCAGGTTATTGCCAAGCTCAAAGCAGATCGAGCCAGGCTCATCCTGATTGGCTCTGGCGTGGCTGAGGCAGCAGTAGCTAGGTGGATGGTAGAAATCTTCTATCTTCCTAGTGCTGTCGACCCAGGGGGTTAGGTCAGTATAGCTACATCTCTCAGAGGTGTGGATTTTTCACACCCCAGAGACCTATCTATATTAATGTAAGCTCCTAGTTTAGACAGCCTAAGTGGTGTTAGTCAAAAAACCAACAATGTGCTGATCCACAAAATAACTGCTTCAGAGCACTAGAAAATGGCTTTTTTTGTTTGAGGAGTGAAAATGGCACTTTGGCCTTGTCTACACTACACAGTACTGTTGACAAAAGTCAGCTTTCGTCGACAAAACAGTGGAGCTGTACACACTGAAATGCTCCTCCTTCTGATGTAACTCCCTTGCTATGCTGACATAATAAAAACACTTGATGAGCATCATAGAGCTTTTTGTGATGTAGTTAGAGTGATACAGCGTCAGTGTAGACACTGCACTTGGTTAGGTTGCCCTAATGGGTTTCCAGGAAGTATCCCATAATGCCCATCCTGACTGTTGTGGTCAGCAGTTTGAACTCCGCTGCCTTGAAGGTACACATGTGCCCCTTCCCTGTTTAAAGGCTTGGGAATTTTTGAAATTCCTCTTCCTGTTTGCTTCGTGTGCACAGTTCACACAGCATCTTCCCAGCTGACCATGCTGGCTTTCCACAGCAGATTCTCTCCCGCATGGAGCACACTGGAGCTGTTGGATCTGCTGAGTCTATGGCGAGAGGAGGCTGTGCAGTTGCAGCTTTGCTCCAGCCATAAGAACTTTGATACCTATGGGCTGATTGCTAGTGGCATGCAGGAGAAGAGACACAAAAGGGACACACAGCAGTGACGTGCCAAGATCAAGGAGCTGAGGCAGGCAGGCCAGAAGGCAAGGGAGGCCAACTGTTGCTCTGGTGTGGCACTGAAGACATGCCGCTTCTATAAGGAGTTGCACGCCATCCTTGGTGGCGGTCCCACCTCCACCACCAAGAGCCCCATGGATACTTCGGTGGAACTGGAGTCAGCGGCCAGCAGACTCAACCCCGATAATGAAGTGGTGGATGAGGAAGTGGAGCACAAGGATGATGTGGAGCAAAGAGCAGGGTCGTCTGGTGGCGTGGCGAGTCAGGACCTTTTTTCCACTCTGGAAGGGGTCTAGCCAGTGATAACATTGAAACACTGTGGCTATACGTAGGAATATTTGCTCACTACAATTAATGCTCAGGAAGCAAGCACTACAAGGGTAATTCAAGGCAGCAAGTAATCATTGCCTGGCCAAATCCATCACATAAAGACACATTACTGGAAATCATTGTCAAAATGCTCCTTCAAAGGCTCCCTGATTAGAATAGTCAACTGCTGCGCTCCTCTAATTGCCCTGGTATCTGGCTGCTCAAAATCAGCCAGCTGATCAGCCTCAGCCGTCCAACCCTGTGGAAAGTTTTCCCCTTTCACTTCACAAATATTATGTAGAGTACAGCAGGCCACAATGACCATCAGAATATTTTCATCATTGAGGTCTAACCAGACAAAAAGACAGTACCAGCGACCTTTTAATTGGCCAAAGGCACATTCAACAGTCATTTGGCACCTGCTGAACTTGTTGAAGTGCTTCTTGATGCTGTCTAGGTTCCCGGTGTAAGGCTTCATGAGCCCCGGAAGCAAGAGGTAAGCGTGATCTCCAAGGATCACTATGGGCATTTGCACATTCCCGATTGGAATCTTCTGGTCTGAAAAGAAAGTCCCAGCATGCAGCTTTCTTATAGTCCAGTGTTCTGAAAGATGCATGCATCATGCACCTTCCCTGACCAGTCCACACTGCTGTCAGTGTAACGGCCCCGGCGATCCACCAGCACCTGCAAGACCATGGAGAAGTAGCCCCTTCAGGTGGTATACTCGTCGCAAGATGGTCTGGGACCAAAATAGGGATATGCATTCCATCTATCACACTGTGAATCTGATTGCCTCAAAGCCGTCAGTTATTGCTTGCACATTACCAAGAGTCATAGTCCTTCGTAGCAGGAGGTGATAAATGGCCCTACATACTTGCATCACTGCAACCCCCAGGGTATACTTTCCAACCCCAAACTGATTCGCAACTGATCAGTAGGAGTTTGGAGTTGTCAGCTTCCACACAGCATTTGCCACTCGCTTTTCTACAGTAAGGGCAGCTCTCATTCTGGTGTCCTTGTGCCACAGAGCTAGGGAGAGCTCCGCACGCAGTTCCATGAAGGTGGATGTGTGACTGTGATGGGTTAGATCACAGAAACCCTCTTGGGAGCTGCCAACCTATGTGCCAAGATTACTTCTGCCCCTGCTTTCCTGCCCTTTCAGATTAGGACTTCGGTGCCCTGCCTGGTTTGAGCCAGACTCGCTAGCCTGCTGCAAACCCAGACCCAGGTCTGAACCATGTCCCCGAACAGCTGTAGGCTTAATTGAAAGCAGCTTATAGAAGTGTTCTTGTCTTTAACTCAGATGCCCAACTCCCAATGGGGTCTAAACCCAAATAAATCCATTTTACCCTGTATAAAGCTTATACAGGGTAAACTCATAAATTGTTTGCTCTCTATAACACTGAGAGAGATATGCACAGCCGTTTGCCCCCTCCCCCAGGTATTAATACATACTCTGAGTTAATTAATAAGTAAAAAGGGATTTTATTAAATACAGAAAGTAGGATTTAAGTGGTTCCAAGTAGTAACAGACAGAACAAAGTGAATTACCAAGTAAAATAAAATAAAACACAAGTCTATGTCTAAGAAACTGAATACAAATAACATCTCACCCAGTAAATTTCCTTTTTCAGACTAGTCTCCTTTTAGCCTGGGTCCAGCAATCACTCACACCCCCTGTAGTTACTGTCTCTTGTCCCAGTTCCTTTCACGTATCCTTGGGGGTAGAGAGGCTGTCTCTTTAGCCAGCTGAAGACCAAATGGAGGGGTCTCCCATGGGCTTAAATAGACTTTCTCTTGTGGGTGGAGACCCCATCCACCCTCCTATGAAAAGTCCAGCTCCAACATGGAGTTCTGAAATCACCTGGTCAAGTCACAAGTCCATGCATGACTCACAGTTTTTACAGGCAGAAGCCATTGCCCACATGGTATCTTGAATGTCTCCAGGAAGACTTCTTATGTGGATTGGAGCATTCCAAGATGCATTGTTCCTTAGGTGCTTCTTGATTGGGCACTTAACTTTGCGAAGTCCTTTCCCCAGGAACTGACCAAATGCTCTACTAAGGTTATTTAGAAATCAAGCCAGTACACGGCCAATATTCATAACTTTGAATACAAAAATGATACATGCATACAAATAGGATTAATAGATTCAGTAGATCAAAACCTTTACATAGATATGTTACATGGCATATGTAGCACAGAACATATTCTAGTTATGTCATATATATTCATAAGTATATTTCCATAAAACCTTATGGGGGGGGGCCATCACAGTGCGCATCCGAAAGATCTACAGTCACTGCTTGTCATCCCATACATGCATCATGATGCGATCCCACCACTCAGTGCTTGTTTCCCTAGCCCAGCACTAACAGTCCACCGTGGCAAGCTGTCCCGTGAATGCCAGCAGCAATCTTGAATTATTTGTTTCCCTGGCAGACAACAGGGCAGGCATCTCTGAATCATTCTCTGTTTCGCATCTCATGAACTACTGCTGGACCAGCGCGTTGTGTTCATAACACTCATTACCAGACTGGTCAGCAGCTCAGGATCCATGCTGTCAGGCACACAGCTTACAAGGGTAGTTGAAAAATGGTGCAAAATGAAGTAGGAAGCCAATGGAATGGTGGGATGGAAAAAACTGCATGGATAAAATTTTTCCTTATTGTCTTCAAAAACATGGACTATATCCTGTGTTCCTTGCACATCCAAAATTCCTTTTGATTTCAGTGAGGAAATTTTTGTGGGCAATAATCAGGCCCCATAATTGCAAAGTTTATTGTCTTTGTTTAAGGTCAGTGTAACTTTGGAGAAACAAGCTGTACTCTATTTGATGCAAAATTTTATGAAAACTTTGAATTCTACAATCTTTAGTGATAAATAGTCACTGATAACATACAAATCAGAGGGAATTTTCTGTGGGTTTCTTTATCACCATCACCAATAGGAAGTGCAAATAATTCTGCTTGAACAGAGGGTTGAGCCTCCATTCACTTGAGATGCCTTCTTTGTTCCATTAATTAAGGGTCTTTTGTATGCATTTCCTCCAACATATTTCGTTCTCAAATTGGTAAACAAGATCAAGCAAAATAAAGCCAAGACCACATTAGTGGTTCCAACATGGCCCAGACAGGTCTGGTCAACCCTTACTTGATTCACTTTGCTGTCTCTCCGCTGTTGACTCTTCCATCCATTCCCCACATGCTCTCTCAGATCTCCGGTCAGACTCTCCATTCCAGTCTGGGAGTTCTTCATGTCAAGGCTTGGTTGCGCAATCCTTCTCAGGAATAGACTCTTCCTGTTGTCCAGAGGTACCACAGATGTTATTAAACAACAGGAAAATGTCTACCCAAAGTACTTACCTTCAGAATGGAAGAGATTTCAACACTGGTGTATCCGACAACAATTTTCACCCATTAATTCTTCCCTCTCTGCTAATCTTGACTATCTGTTGGAATGATAAAAGTCAGGATTATTTGTGAGTTCCATCAGGATTCACTGGTGGCTCTAAAGGCTTTTCGTTCCTGTGTTGAGGGATTCTCAGTGTATGCTCATCCAAGGGACTGAGAAACCTTTTTTCTTATGTAGGTCAGTCCTGTATAGGATCTAAACTTCATAATTAATTGTCTTATGAAACCTCCTCTGAGCCAAGGGCCACTTGTTCTCTTCTAAACCTATCCATGAAAATGACCTTTTTCTTCCCCCTAGAAGAGTTGGGGTCTTTAATGGCAGATACAGGCAGTCCTCGACTTTATGATATTCGAGTTATGATGAATGGGACTTATGATGTTTATAATTTGTCATCATGTTTTGATTTTACAGTGTTGGTTTTGACTTTACGATGCTCAGTGTGACATTGGGAAATTCGAGTTACGACATTTTCAACTTACGACGCGATATTCAGGAACCAATTGTGTCGTAAGTCCGAGGATTGCCAGTACTCCTTTTACACTATTCCTCAAGGACAAAGTTTGACTACGACTACATCCTAAGTTCCTTTGTGACTTCTGAATTTCACGTCCACCAAGTCATTCATCTCCCAAGTTATTTTCCTGAACCCACACCAGTTTAAGGAAGATGCTCCCTTCAACACTTTGGACAATAGGAGGGTTTTATCTGGACAGAATCAAACCATGTGGAAAGTCGCCCTGACTATTTGTTTTGATTGTGAACAGATCCAAGGGGTCCGCAGTCTCCACCAGAGTCTCTGGAGGTGGCTCTCAAAATGTATCCTCATATTTAACCTCCTCCTAGGGTGTTAGCTCATTCTACAAGATCTCTGTCTACATCGGTAGTGTTACTTAAACAGGTTCCTGCTGAGATTAACAAGGCTACGACCTGGACTTCGATACATACCTTTTCCAAACATCATGTGGTGGTTCATTTTTCTAGATCAGATGCTGTTGTGAGCAGTGCAGTTTTGTCTTCAGTATTAGACTCAGCTCTGAAGTTCCCCCCTCCCGATGAGAATACTGTTCTGAAGTCACCTGAAGTGGAGCACCCATAGGAACACTAATTGAAGGAGGAGAGACTACTCATCTTGTGCAGTAATTGGAGTTCTTTGAGTTGTGTGTTCCTATGGGTGCTCTACTACCTGCCATCCTTCTCTGCTTCTGAGTTTCCTTTGCAGGACTTCACGGTAGAGAAGAAACTAAGGCCGGTTCATCTGTGCAGCCCTGTATATCCTCACTATGGGACACACAGATGTGTAGGACAAATGCAGGGGCCAAATAGGCACTGTTATAAAAAATCTCCCATGAAAGGTGCATGGGGCACATGTGCACCTGAAGTGGAGAGCCCATAAGGACACACATCTGAAAGAACTCCAGTTTACTGTACAAGGTGACTAACCTCTCCTACCTGAATACTTGAGAAGGACCATTACACACTATCAGAAAAACACATAATGTTAAAAGAGTGGATTATCTTAAATGGAGTTATTAGATTGATTGTCAGGCCAGGGGTTCATACAACCTTTCAGACTTTTTGGAGAAAATTAGATGGGGATTATGGAAGGTAAGGAGATAAAAAATTGAAAATAAGGGAGCCACAAATATCATCTCAGTCCCTTACTGGGTCGAACATATCTGTTAATTCCTAAGACCGACTTCTAATTAATTCATGGGTGTTAGTAAGTTGTATTAAAGCATCTTTATTTTTATATTTTACAAGGATTTTAATATAACAATATTTTTATTGAGCAATTTTGTTAATGCTTTTTTTTCATTGTTTCCTATAATGTGTGATTTTTAGTTTTGTAAGTAATGTTAAAGAAATGCTGTAATTTTCATTACTTTTTATATAAGGGTATCTATGAGTGCCTCTAGGCTAGGGATGTTATTGAAGAGAAAACCACCCCATTACTTGTTCTGACCCATCAGCTGGGCAGATAGGAGAGAACTGAAATACAGACTCTGAATCTTTAAGAAACCAGTGTCTGTTTTCGAGAAAGCCAGGAAATTTATGCAGAAGGAGATAAACCTTGGCTGTCCTTTAGAATTTCAGGTTACATCACATCAGCAAATGCAGCTTGGAGAACAGTCGGTGACATTGTGAAAAGCAGTCACTTTAAGAGTCTGTGATATTTTAAAAACAAACAAACAAAACTAAAAAAACTGCACATCAACCAAATATTGACATTGAAATATTATTATTCTGACCTAATTAGACAAACATTTAATTGGTTTTGTGTCCATAAACAAATGCTAAACAGTACCCAAACAAGGAATGCAGAGCACTGAAGGCATTTGGCCAATGTGTTTATTTATAGAGGCATTCAATATTATTTTGACTTACTGTTCGGTGAATGTCTTTATGTAAGGTGCACTGAAAAATAAATAAGTCTTTTAATCAGTTCTTCTTTGAGTAGATGCATACATGTATTCCAAGTAGGTGTGTGCGTGTGCCAGAGGTGGAGACTTTTGCCTAGCAGTATACATAGAGGGGCAGTGCTTGTGCCTCATGCCTGTAGTCCCGCCCCTGGCTAGATGAGGTGGCGCTGCCCCGAGTCCCCTCAGTTCCTTCTCACTGCCTGTCGGCTGTAGTTTTGTAAGTAATGTTAAAGAAATGCTGTAATTTTCATTACTTTTTATATAAGGGTATCTTTGAGTGCCTCTAGACTAGGGATGTTACTGAAGAGAGCTCTCTGTGGTTGTTGTGTCACAATCTTGCAATTTATCTTCTAAGCCTAGTATTATTGAGCATAGTTAATAGTCAGTAGTGTTAGATTAAAAGTTATAGACTATAGCATAGCGGTAATGGTAGTTCTCCCCTGTGATGCAAGCATTGCACTTTGTGTGAATTAGCGATTCCCAACAGTTACCTCACATGCAGTGCTTGCTCTGCCTTAGCAAAGACAAGTTTAAAGAGTGCTGTTCGATCTGTGGGTCATTCAAAAAGAGGACTCAGGTGACACAGGACCTTTGCCTGAAGCAGCACCTGCTTGAACAGGTCATGAGGCCTGACCCAGTACTGAGGACTTCCTTAGGCTCCAGATTGCCCTCAGGTTTGGCAAGTGCTGCTGCTTCCCGTTCTGGGGCACGGGCTTTTCTGAAGAAGTGCAGGAGTTGTTCTCCGCCGTCAGCACCAAAGAAGAGGTCGCATATGATGGATATGTGAGTGTTCCAACTCCCGAGGTGACTCTTCTGGTGCCGGCTCTGGTGCATGGGATGTCATGGGTGCCTCTGACCCTCCCTAGGTAGCGGGTAGGGAGGGCAGATACCCTGTACTGTCAACTCTGGTTCCGGCCTCTGAGTCTGGTGCCAATGGGAAGAATGCCGGTAGCGACAGTGTCAGTAAATTTGGCGTAACAGGCTATGGTGGACTTCCTCTGCCTTTCAGTCCCGAAATTTGATTGAGGTTCAGACACTATTTCAGTAGGAAAGTCTTGGTGGAGAGTTGTTTGTGTTTTCAAGTTTAAACAACAAATTTGTTATGAGGTCATTGGCTTGTGCTAAATGGCAGGATTTTATCCTTATTCAGAAGACTTTTTTTATACTTACATGTGGAAATCTAAATGATAAATAAATTCATATAGATTATATATTTAATGATCTGAAGCGGTGTTGAAACAGATGCATCTAAAACCACAAAGGAGGAAGATAACGAAGCTTTTGTTATTTCAGATGCCTGAAAATAAATTTGGATATTTTTCAAGCGCAAGAGTGTTCTTGGGTAGACTTCTAAAGGAGTTTTTCATCACTAGATTTGGTAACATAATGGGGATTATGAATTTTTAAAAAGTTTTTAATATCTTGTAGTATATGATTGGGGAGTTATATGAAGAACAGGTTTGAAATGCTTGTTTTAAAATGAATATTTAGTAATAATTGTGGGGTTTTAAAAATATCTATTATTAAATCCTTTCCCTTTCCTACCTCCTCTTAATAAAGGACTGACTGCTATTTTAATCTCTCTGATGGACTAATTTGTATGAAGTAAATATTACTTTAAAACATTTTGTTTGACTATTTTAGAATTGTTGGCTTAAAATGAAATCTATTTAAATTCTCTCTGTTAAAAACTAATACATAAAAATAAGAAACAAGAGGTGAAATCCTCACTCTTTTTTGCCATTTACTTTAGTGGGGCTAGGCTATTACTTAAGGTTTCATTGTTTGCCACAAATTGTACCTAACATTCAGATTTGACTAAACTGAAAAAGTAGATCTTTACAAATATTGCAGAGATGTCATAGCTAAGAATTTGAAATAAATAAATAGTTTGTTTTCATCAGGGTTGATTTGATTTAAATCAAATTGACTTAAATCATGATTCAAATTGATTTAAATCACTAGTCAGGAAGACTCGATTTAATCATGGATTTTTACATTAAAGTGCATTCTTGTTGGTTGTTATAACCTTAATATTCTTCACAACTCAGAGATAGATGTAGGTTTCATTTTTAGAAGGTACACACTATAGTGATTTATTTTGAAAACTTTTCAGATTAGTTTTACACTATATCAGAAAATGAATGATTGTTTGGTTATTTCATTTACCAAAGGTAATTGAAGCAGATAGTTTACCTCCCAATGACTTCATAAATATCTCCAATTCAATAGGTTAATCATTACTATTTGGAGGATTTTCTTGCCATGCTGTATTAGGAGGAGAACATCACCAGACAGGCATTTAAATTGTTTTATTTAACTAAAACAACATTGTTATGTATTCTGGATTTTTTTCTTCAACAGCAAACATATAATATTTTAACAAAACAAGCATATGAATTTTTGAATTTAGTTAAACAGTCAATTTTTTTTAAAATCAGGTTTGTTTTTGTTAAAAACAATTTTAACTAAAATAGTTGAATGAAATATTAAAAAAAAATTAAATCAACTGTGTCAGCCAGGTCAACACGAGAAACTTAAAATATTGGCTTCTGCAGCTAACTCAGTCATCTTCACCTTCATTTTCCTGTTTGTTCATAATCTGGAAAAGAAAAACAAGCTTTCCTGCTTTTTCAGGTCCCAAATGATTTCTCAATTTGGAATGAATTAGTCCAAAGGAAGAAAATATTCTTTCTACACTGGCAGAAGAAGCTACTGCTGTTGAAAGTGAGATTATCATTTCAATGGTCTCTGAATCCCAGTGCTTGACTTCCACCAGTTCACTGGTGTGACTTTCTTTAAAACATCATCAGCAAACATATATTTCTTGAATGGTTCTTATTCCTAAACTGGGTCTCTTTTACGGCCTGTTGCCATTATAGGTTTGCCTTTGTAGTGAGAGAATGGTATGGTAGATCTCAAATCAATGAAGGCTACACTCAGAAAGACCTGAAGACTTCTGGAATATGCTGCTCAAACAGTTTCACTTTTGTCCCTCCCTTCTCACATTTATCTCCAGACTTCTTCTCCTTATCCAGTTCTATTCCTCCCCCAACAATCTTCTATTCATTGAACTTTTTGAAACTTTGCACTTTCAGAGAGAGGTAAGGGATTTACTCTGTGTACACAAATTTACAGAGGGACAATAGGGTTGAGGTCTGGTATTATTTCTCACCTCTATACATTATTTATTTATTTTAAACATGTTTTGTTGTTAAGAAACATGTTATCTCTGGAGACACAAATCCACAGTTTGAGAGCTGCAAAACTAAGCATTTCTGATGGTATCTTCTAGATCAGAGGTGGGCAAACTACGGCCCGCGGACCACATCCGGCCCGTTGGACCCTCCTATATCTTAGAGCTTGGCTGTAGACAATGAGAGTAGGGGCGTTAGGGGACGAGAGCTAAGGAAGCGTTGTTCTAAGTCAGCCATAAAAATGTTGGCATACTGTTATGGGTACCCGCATGGCTCCACAGTATGCCAACATTTTTATGGTTGACTTAGAACAACGCTTCCTGAGCTCTCGTCCCCTAACGCCCCTTCTCTACTTGCGCTACATTGATGACATCATCATCTGGACCCATGGAAAAGAAGCCCTTGAGGAATTCCACCATGATTTCAATAATTTCCATCCTACCATCAACCTCAGCCTAGATCAATCCACACAAGTGGTCCATTTCCTTGACACTACTGTGCTAATAAGCGATGGTCACATAAATACCACCCTATACCGGAAACCTACTGACCGCTACACTTACCTACATGCCTCCAGTTTCCATCCAGGACACACCACACGATCCATTGTCTACAGCCAAGCTCTAAGATCTAACCGTATTTGCTCCAATCCCTCAGATAGAGACAAGCATCTACAAGATCTCTATCAACCATTCTTAAAACTACAATACCCACCTGCTGAAGTGAAAAAACAGATTGACAGAGCCAGACGAGTACCTAGAAGTCACCTCCTACAAGACAGGCCCAACAAAGAAAATAACAGAACACCACTAGCTGTCACCTTCAGCCCCCAATTAAAACCTCTCCAGCGCATCATCAGAGATCTACAACCTATCCTCAAAGATGATCCTTTACTCTCACAGATCTTGGGAGACAGACCTGTCCTCGCTTATAGACAACCCCCCAACCTAAAGCAAATACTCACCAGCAACCACACATCACTGAACAAAAACACTGACCCAGGAACCTATCCTTGTAACAAAGCCCGATGCCAACTCTGTCCACATATCTATTCAAGTGACATCATCATAGGACCTAATCACATCAGCCATACATCAGGGGCTCGTTCACCTGCACATCTACCAATGTGATCTATGCCATCATGTGCCAGCAATGCCCCTCTGCCATGTACATTGGCCAAACCGGACAGTCTCTCCGCAAAAGAATTAATGGACACAAATCTGACATCAGGAATCATAATACTCAAAAACCAGTGGGAGAACACTTTAACCTGTCTGGTCATTCTATGACAGACCTGCGGGTGGCTATTTTACAACAGAAAAACTTCAAAAACAGACTCCAACGAGAGACTGCTGAGCTGGAATTGATATGCAAACTAGATACAATCAACTCAGGATTGAATAAGGACTGGGAATGGCTGAGCCATTACAAACTTTGAATCTATCTCCCCTTGTAAGTATTCTCACACTTCTTATCAAACTGTCTGTACTGGGCTAGCTTGATTATCACTTCAAAATTTTTTTTCTCTTACTTAATTGGCCTCTCAGAGTTGGTAAGACAACTCCCACCTGTTCATGCTCTCTGTATGTGTGTATATATATCTCCTCAATATATGTTTCACTCTATATGCATCCGAAGAAGTGGGCTGTAGTCCACGAAAGCTTATGCTCTAATAAATTTGTTAGTCTCTAAGGTGCCACAAGTACTCCTGTTCTTTTTGCGGATACAGACTAACACAGCTGCTACTCTGAAACCTGTCACTTCTGAAAGGTTGCCGGCCCCTGATCTAAACCATCCCTGACAGGTGTTTGTCTAACCTACTCTTAAGAATCTACAGTGATGGAGGCAATTTATTCCAGTGCTTAACCATCCTGACAGGAAGTTTTTCCAAGTATCCAACTTAAACCTACACTGCCCTTGCTGCAGTTGCTTCTAGTCCTAGACTCAAAGGTTAACGAGAACAATTTTTCTCCCTTCCTCTCTCCCTTGTAACAGTTTTTAAGTACATAAAAGGTTATGTCCCCTTTTAGTCGCCTCTTCTCCAGACTAAACAAACCCAGTTTTTTCCATCTCCCATCATAGGTCATGTTTTTTAGACCTTTAATAATTTTGATTGCTCTTCTCTGAACTGTCTCCAATTTAGAGAAATGTGGTGCCCAGAAATGGACACAATATTCCAGTTGAGGCCAAATCAGCATGGAGTAGAGTAGAATTGTTATTTCTTGTCTTGCTTACAAAACTGGTGGCACTATGCCAACTGAGGATTCCTCTCTGCTAGGGACTCCTCCAATGGTCAGATCTTCTAGCTCTGAGATATCAGTCTCTGTGCCACCAGAGCAGTGCAAAGCAGCCACAGGTGCACGCAGGTGAATGGAGGCTTATGTCTTTGATTCTAGATTTACAGTCAATATAAGGCATTGCTCTCACGAAGATCGGGGGGGCGGGAGGTGGAATTCAATTATAATATATAATGAAGACCTGTATAACTTTTTAAAATTTGTTGTTTTCTCCTGCTTGTTGTTTACTTCCGACACAGCATGACTATAAAGGCTGGTCTCCTTTGCGTCTGCTGGAGGACTTCTTAGGCCAGGGGTAGGCAACCTATGGCACGGGTGCCGAGCTGATTTTCAGTGGCACTCACACTGCCCGGGTCCTGGCCATCGGTCCAGGGGACTCTGCATTTTAATTTAATTTAAGTCAAGCTTCTTAAACGTTTTAAAAACCTTATTTACTTTACATACAACAATAGTTGAGTTATATATTATAGACTTATAGAAAGAGGCCTTCTAAAAACGTTAAAATGTATGATTGGCAAGCAAAACCTTAAATTAGAGTGAATAAATGAAGACTCGGCACACCACTTCTGAAAGGTTGCTGACCCCTGTCCTAAATAATCTGTACAGAAGCGCCAGGAAGCCCATAAAATTGGGTCCCTGATCCATGAACTATTGGAACTCATTTACAAAATTTTTCTTAAAAATAACATGAATGTATTGTCTCATATTACAGAATTATAATTTATAATCCCTATTCCATTATGAGATATCTTTGAGCTATAATGTATCTTAATTAAAACTATCTTGAGATAGGTTTTTTCTTCAAAAAGCATTTTATGAAAAAAATCCGATTTAAATAAAAAAAATCTGATTTTTTTTATTTATTTTTTTAAAAAATAATTGATTTTTATCCACCCGGGTTTTCATTTAGAGATCTATTGGGGAGATGGTTCGTCCTCCATCACAGGATAGGGCAGTCCAAAACACTAACTTCTGTCCTTGTTGCAGTGGCCTGTAGGGGACATTGCGCTGGTATAGAATTGCCAGGATGTAGGATCATGCAGTCACTCCCCCATCCATGCAGGATTCTCCCAGAGCCTCAGCAGGTGATACAGTCTCCTATGTGTGTGTGGGGGTGTAAAGTTGGCTCTCTGGCTCCTGCACAGGGCCTACTGTGCACATGTATTCCCCATGGAGAGGGGCAGGGGAAACCCTTTATGGATCCTATGCACTAGCTGGAACAAAGGGGCCACAAGCCATGGGTGAATTCTCCTATTCAGTAGCGTATACTGCATATAGTTTCACTTTGATGGAGTTTTTCAAGCGCTTATGATCATTATTTAGACCTTCATTTAGCAAGGCACTTAAGCATGTGCTTAGCTTTCATGACGAATAGCTGCATTGACTACAGTTGGGCTATTGTCATGCCTCTATCTAGACATATTCTTAAGTGTCTTACTGAATAGTGGCTGCTAACAAACATTGTTCTTAGTGCTGTACAGACATTGGAAAGAAAGCTAGATCCTGCAAACTCTTACTAACAGGTGTAGTCCACTGAAGTAAGACTTAGGCTCCAAAGCCCATTGAAATCAATGAATGTCTTTCCATTGACTTCAGTGGGCTTTGGATCAGAATCTAAATGTTTGTGGAATAAGGGCCTAAATTAGTCATAGGTAATACAGTTCAACCATGCATAACATATTGAAAGGGAAAACCATTAATTATGTTCGTCATAGTCCAAGAAACAGAACATTGAACTTAAGCTGCACAAACTACGTCCATAAAAATAACTTCTTGTTCCCTCTTGGAAGCAAGGGAATTTAATTTCGGAAATATAAATTTTGGAAAACTAGAGACAGAAGTGATTGTCTCAGTATGTCTACACATTATTTGGTGCTTTTCTCTATTTTTTTCTTTTGTTCTTTATCATGGTGTATATGGATTCTTTTTTTAATCACTGTCCGTCCAGAACCTACTTTTGAAATAAGACGTTGTTTTGTGCTTGGGCAAGAAAGTAATACCCTTTCTTATCTACTGTTTAATTTTTCTTTAGATTTAGCCCTTTCATTGTACAAGGTTGAACATTTTCCTTTTTTCTAAATATCTGATATCACTTTTTAATCTCAGCAGGTGATACATGCTACTTTCTTATCAGCCCTGAAGATGTTGGATGTTGGAAAATGGCCAATTTTTGCTCTCTGCTCTCAAGAAGAACTGAAGTTAATTCGTCAAGCCTGTGTATTTGGCAGTGCTGGTAATGAAGTGTTGTATGCAACTGAAAATGATGAGGTAATTATCAGAGAAAGTGTATATTAATGGAATATTATTTGGTAACTATTTGATTCATTATTAATTCAGGATAGATTAGCAGTGAAGCTAGAATTATGATAATAGACCCTGGAGAAGTATCATACATTAATTATTGAATAAAGAAAGTTTAGGATGGATTATTTTAATTTAAATGGTAAATGTTACAGTAGTAATAAAGAACTTGCTACATTAACAATAAGATTTTATAACAGGTGTTTGTGCTTGGCACCAACTGCAGTGGCTGTTTGGGAACAGGCGACATTCAGAGCACTATTGAACCACAGAGATTAGATACTTTATGTGGCAAAAAGATAGCCTGTCTGAGCTATGGAAGTGGTCCCCATGTTGTTGTTACTACTGCAGGTAATGTGTGGTGAGAATATTGTATTTTTAAAATGTGTGCCTTCTTCAGTTGGCCTGATTATTTGTGAGAGACCTGAGTTGTGAGAGTGAAATGGACAATCCTGTTTCTTAGACTGATCTAGTATTAGTGAAAATGCAAGGGTATAGATTCTGTGGAAGGATTAATAATTATTCTCTAGTTCATATCAAAATAGATATCTGATGAAGTGGTACATCAGACATTTATTTAACCTTTCTGATAGGATGCTATGGCTCCTAAATCACTTCAAAATATACTTTTCAAGGATACAAAGTGGAGATGGCATATTTCAAGAATACTACTAATAATTAATATATTATTAATTATTATTTATTAATAAATAATGACAGTGTCATCTGAGGAACTCAAAGTACTTTACAAAGAATGGAAAGTATCATTATTTTGGTTTTGACGAGAAAACCAAGGCACAGAGACAAATTAATTGACCAAGGCCAGAAGTGGCAGAGCTAGGAATAGATTTCAGGTCTCATCTGACTTCCATTCCTATGTCCTCTCTTCTGGACCACACTATCTCCTATCACTTTCTTTTGATGTGATTCTCTTGGTATTACACTTTTAGACATTTATTGAACACTGGGGGAATAATAGCATTCTTGTGTACAGGGGACTAATAGCCTAAGGGGCATATAAATACTTAGATAGGAAGTGTGCAGCATTGTTGAACTTGACTTTTTTATTTTCTGTCATCTTGTGATGCATCGTCATTAGATAAGTAGATGTTTTAAAGATGATTTTTCACACTTTTATTATAGAAGGAGAAGTGTACACATGGGGCCATAATGCTTATAGTCAACTGGGCAATGGTACAACAAATCATGGTTTAGTTCCCTGTCAAGTCTCTACTAACTTGGTAAACAAGAAAGTAATTGAAGTTGCCTGTGGCTCCCACCATTCCATGGTGTTAACATCTGATGGAGAGGTGAGAATAGTTAGCATAAATCTGCATAAACTGCGTTTTCCTTTGTATGGAATTTATATAGGATGCTGGAAACAGAAAAACATACAATACCTAGCACAATGGGACCTGGCCTGGCTGTCCTCTAGGTGCTACTGTGATATAAATATTTAATAATAATTGGAAGATCTGAGGTCTATCAATGTTTGTACACCTACAATTACAGGAAGTTGCTTATGGGATAGCTGATCCTAATGAAAGAACAGCACTTGGTATTGCAAAGGCTGGCTAAAAAATCTGTGACCTCTCCCATTATGCCCTGCTGTGAAAAATTTGTTCACACCATTAAATTTGGCAGTAAATTAAACTCTGTGCAAATGTGGAAGGATCACCATAGTTAAATATCTAAACCCATTGAGGTACAAAGTATTGTTCTGTTACACTCTGAGATATCGTTGGTGTCCAATTACTTGTCCTATTTTGTTTTCTTTCAGTAACTCTGTAGACAAAGAATCACAAGTATACCTATTTTATTTTCTACCAGTAACTCTGTAGACAAAGAATCACAAGTATACCCCACAGGATGCATAATCTTTGATAGTAGGGAAGGATTTCTTCTTGTTTTTTTTTAACTAGTTGAGCATTAGAAATTAGAGTTGAAAGGAGTGACAGATTTCTGGAAGAAAATAAAAAAGGAAACAAACATTTCTGTGTCTTTCCTAGATGCACAGAAAATAATTGTTGTAGTCCTGTAATCCACGTATGTTTAGAATATATTTTTTTAATATGTGCAGTTTATCTAACTTGGATATTTGGTTAAAGTAATATGTTACAGGGAATAATATGTTATTCTGTTAATGACTCTTCTATAACAGGTGTATGCATGGGGTTATAATAATTCAGGACAGGTTGGATCTGGTTCAACAGCTAATCAGCCAATTCCTCGAAGAGTTACCAGCTGCCTACAAAATAAGATAGCTGTTAATATAGCTTGTGGACAGATGTGCTCAATGGCTGTTGTAGAAAATGGGGAGGTAAGAATGTTCTTAAAGTTAAAGTATTTTTTCTGACTGAATTTTATTTTATTCAGCATTATTGGCTACAAATTGTTGATCGTATCTACCTTTGCAAGCACTATCACAGTTAAAACTGCTGAGAAAAGTAATATTAATCTGTAACTTCCAAAATCTGGTAATCTGTACTGTTATAAGAAAGTTTTCATCAGAAATTGTCCCACTTGTTCCCACTTTCCCCACCACATATATAAACATATCATCTGAGAGATAACTTTACCCAAATTAGCTAAATTTACCCCTTTCAGAACAAATCTCTGCAGTAAACGGAAAAGAATTCATTTAAAATTAATTAATTACATTCTTTTAAGAATAAATATTTGAACCTAACATTAATTTTTGAGATTCTAATCCAATGGTTCCCTAACTTTTTTAACTAACGTGACCCACCAGCTGTATTTTGTCTTTTTTTGCAATCCACCATTATATATGTGAATATATATAATGCACCCTCCGCCTGCACCGCAACCCTAAAACTGGTGTGCAGGAGAAGCCGCAGGGAATATGGGGGTTGGAAAGTAAGCCTGCAATGGTGGCTCCTGTCCCACAGGGCTGGGCATGACTCCTCACTCCCGAAACATGGGGTCTCAGCGCCACTCAGGTTTGGTCTGGCCACCTATCCATCGTGACAGAGGGGTGGCTTGGCCTAATTTGAGTGAGTGACACTGCAAACCGTGTGCTAGGGTGCAACCCTTGGAGCTGTTTAAAGAAACTGATAGACTTAGTGCCTGGACAGGTTTATTTCCTGGAGGCATTTCTGCTGTTACCTTTCATAATTTCCCATTTCAACTATTCAGATAATAAACATTCTGCTAGTAAGTCAGCATACACTAGTCAGAAATCCATACAGAGTCATCTGATAACCATCCAGCATATTTTCTGTCTTAAGAACCTGTGCGGCTGAGCTTTCATATGACTCTTCTTTCCCGTTACTCCCTGTTGCTTGTACACTTGAGACCTAGTGCTCCCACTTATACCTCCCATTCGATTACTAGAGAGTGTGTAGAGTGTCCCTTTGTCATTCAAGTGGTTGGTTGCTTCCTCACCTGGAGGTGTTACAAGAAGCAATTCTTTGGGCCATAGGGAGAAATATATCACGACTGGATCCTTGTGAAGCAACTCTCAACCATGTGCTGCTTTTAACAGCAGAAGAATCAGGCAAAGGAGAGTTTTTCAAACCTCTGCCATTGCCAGATTCTTTTCTCTGCCCCACCTCCCCATAGGTTTTTCCCCCCACCTGCCAGGGGACTTCAACAGCCTAACCTCTGCTTCTCTGGAGGAAGGGGGAGGAGCATTGTTCCCTCCTCCCTACGAGGGTGGCCTAATGTTCCCCACAGGCTAAGTCAAGGTGAACAAAATTCCTTCTCCCACTTTGCTCAGGGTCTATTACATTTTTACAGACCATCAGGCAGTCAATGATTGCAGGAAAAAGTCTCCCCTCCTTCCTGGCAACAGTTACCTTTGTCATCTCCCAAACAGATGTCTTACACCCTACTTGGTCATTTCCCATCCTAGGGTGGATGTCATAGTTTTTGCAGTACACCACAGCTGCCGCAGTGTCCCTACTTTTGGATGGAAATACTGCATTCACCATGCTCTGTACTTCCCCTGAGTGCCTGGTAATAGTAGGCAGAGAGCTTATTTCCCTGATCTAGGCTTTAGGACCCAGAGAATTCCACTTCAAGTCAGTAGGTCTTATCAATCCTGCTGCTCAGGTATTTGTTTGCATACACTGAGAAAGTAACTTGATTCCTCTTGGATGCGAATAGCGAATAGCGGAGATCCATCCCTGTCAGCTATCCCATTAGCATTTTGGCTAACACAATCTCTTGTGTTACTCCTCATTCTTTTTGCTGATACAGACTAACACGGCTACCACTCTAAAACAATCTCTTGCCACTCTGGGACTAACAGAAGAGACGTGATTTATCTTTTCTGCTTTGAAACCACAATATCATTCCCCAAAAGCAAAGAATATGGAATATGTTACAATATACCTGCAACCAGCATCCCAGACTCTTCCTGGGTCTGTACAGAAATCTGCATGTAGAGTGAAGGTTTTTATACCAGGAACTTTAACCCACATTACACATCCTGGCAGCGTTTCATGTGTTTCACAACATGGGGCTTAACTGTCATCTTAGTTCTAAGAACGAGGAGTATGTGTCGCACCTTAGAGACTAACAAATTTATTTGAGCATAAGCTTTCGTGGGCTAAGACTAACACGGCTACCACTCTGAAACCTATCACTATCTTAGTTCTAGTATCTCTCCATCTAGTGAATGTCTCCCCACTGATTACCATCTTCCACTCCCACTGGCTATGCCATTGATCTGCAGCCAGGAGGGTGCAGCATGACTTGTAGACAAAGGATTGGGGTGTAAATGGTTCAGTGTTAGCCTGTCTGCTGATGGCCTATAATGTTATGTGATTCCGTCCCTCCCTCCCTCTCTCAGTCACACAGATAATTCTGTGAGGTTGATGTTCAGCTGACATTTCTAGCACTGTACCTGGGACTCAGTGAGCAACCTGGGCAATTCCAAATAAAGTGACTCTGCTGGCCATATATGGCACACCGCTTTTCCCCATCGGTTTCCCTCCCCACTGGGTTTGGGTCTCTGTTTAGGCCCAGTCCCTGGACTCTGATCCCATTCCATGCCTGTTTGGTTTTCTATCAAACCAAGGATGACTATCCACATAATGGTCTGCCATTTTCACAGCTATAGTAATATCTCTAGGATTTGTGTTTGATTTCAGTTCAGGGTGGCGGAGTTTATAGAACTGTTTTATATCCATTAATTCGTAGGACTCATCGAACATTTTGACCCTCAACCTGTTCCCCATTTCCTTACAGAACTCCTAATTAGAGTTGAAACCTCAGTATAGGTCATATCCCTTTCTTTTCTGAATTTCCTGAAACCTTTCCCTATGCATACGAAGAGTCAGTTTAAACTTTGTCACAAAAGCTTGTTTACAATTATTTTAATCTTTGTAATTCTCCCCTCCCATAAAGGTGAAAATGTCCAAGACCTTTGTCCCAGACAGTACTAGAGGCAGCTACTGTACCTTGTCCTCCTTCCCCACCTTATTCAGTTCACACCCCATTTCGAAAGCAATAAGAAATATATCCATGTCATCCCCCTCCCTAAAGTGAGGAAGGATGAAAGGATGTGGACAAATTGGAGAGTCCAGCAGAGGGCAACGAAAATTATCTGGGGGCTGGGGCACATGACTTACGAGGAGAGGCTCAGGGAACTGGGCTTGTATAGTTTGCAGAAGAGAAGAGTGAGGGGGGATTCGATAGCAGCCTTCAACTACCTGAAGGGGGGTTCCAAAGAGGATGGAGCTCGGCTGTTCTCAGTGGTGGCAGATGATGGAACAAAGAGCAGTGGTCTCAAGTTTTAGTGGGGGAGGTCTAGGTTAGATATTAGGAAACACTATTTCACTAGGAGGGTGGTGAAGCACTGGAATGGGTTACCTAGGGAGGTGGTGGAATCTCCATCCTTAGAGGTTTTTAAGGCTCGGCTTGACAAAGCCCTGGCTGGGGTGATTTAGTTGGTGTGGGTCCTGCTTTGAGCAGGGGATTGGACTAGATGACTCCTGAGGTCTCTTCCAACCCTAATCTTCTGTAATTCTATGATTCTGAGTAATTTGGAGTCTATGCCACCCACTAGGAGAGGTACAGGAGGTATGGCTTTACCTACTGGATTAAGGATTTGAAGGCACAGTTTCTCCATCTCGAGCTGATATTGATGTTCCTTGTCCTTCTGTTTCTCCTCATACTAGCACTACTTCTGCTTTTCTTCTCTCTCATATTGATGTTGGTGCTTCTCATACTGGCACTGGTTCTCTTTCTCTTCTTTTACTTATGCTGCTGCTCCCAGTCTGAAAGCTGTTGGATTTCCAGATACACTCTGTCCCTCTTCAGCTGCAGCCTCTCCTGCTCTAGTTGTTGAGCTATCTACAACTCCTGTTGCAGGGGTGTACTTGGCCTTCATAGTACATAGCTGCTGCCACACTCAGTCTCTTCCCTGTTTCTCTCTAGGGATAGATTCCCAGATTTTTCTCACCTGCTGGAAGTTCCCTGCAGACCTAACCCATTATTCTGCTTCTGGTCATTAGAATTCAGCGAATTAACTAGCTGTGTTTTAGTCTGATCCTCAGTGTTGAGTTGCCTTCCCCTGAATAGCCCAGACAGCTGATTTTTCTTCAGCTGTTTATAATTCATCTTGTCATCTCTCTTTTTGCTGTTCCTTTCCCAAAAAGACTATTGAGTCTTTTCTCTATGCTTTCCCCACTTCAGGTACTTGCTTCACTGATGTTTGCACTTATGCAGTTCACACTCTTACAGATCCCTGCACATTCTGCTACCATATATGCCACAGTCCAGGGCAACTGCACCTGTGTTCTCCCTTTGTGGTCCAGCAAGGGCACCCATTCTGTGCTTCCAGCTGCCCAGCCATTGCCTCTCTTGGACAAAGACACGAGTCTCTTGCCTTCTGACTGGGGTATTTCCAGGCTGAATAGTTCCCTGTGATATCCCCAGCAAAAGGCAGGCTGCCTGAGCAGGCTTCTTTTGCCTTCTCTTCAGAGATGGTTAACAGTGGGATTACCTGAGGGGTTAATCTACCATACAGTGCTTTCTAAGCAAGCACATTTTGTTCCTAAAAGTAAAAGCAATATAATGAAAACATATTAAAAACAATAAAAGAAGCTACTTGCACAGTAATAAGCTTATCACAGATTACCCCAACTCCAAGAAGGGCTCTGGCAGGTGAGCAGTCCTTCCAACCCATCCAGGAGTTTTCCTGTGGCTTTCAGTTCATAACACCTTCTGCTCAGAACAAGAACACTGTTTTATGGGGCCTCAGTAGGCCAAAGTGCTTCCAATTCTTCCCTAAGGATTGGGGCTGTCTGTGGACCGGCGGTCCTATCCATTTGCTTTATCAGAAAGAAGGTCATGAGTCAGTTAACCAGTAGGCGTTGTATTCAAAAATCCTTTCTTTGTCTATTGGTCCCTGAAGAATCCAGTTTTAACTGGTGTGACTGGAGTCCCGGGGAGCCAGCTGAGGTTACTCAGGGTGAACTGCAAAGAATGGGTCAGACAATCCCCAAAGCTGGTGGATATTCCAATACTTAGATTTACCAAGCCAGCACAAAACAGCTTCTATAATACCTCATTGGTTACCCAGAAGCCAGCAACACAGTTTCCATAAAGCAACCCAGCCTTAGGTCTCCACCCAGACACCCAAGTCAAATATGATGAGGATTAGTGAAAATCTTATTCATAATATAAAAAAGTTCTACCAATTCCAAAGGATTGGACACATTACCTCCCAGGTTAATGAATATTCCAGATTTTACCCAAATACACGCTTACAGACAATTCTTATTAACTAAACTAAAATTTATTAAAAAAGAAAAGAGAGCATTGGTTAAAAGATCAATATACATACAGACATGAGTACAATTCTTGAGATTCAGATTCATAGTGGAGATGGTGAGCTTTGTAGTTGCAAAGAGTTCTTTCAGAATTAGTTCATAGGTTATAGTCCAATGTTTATATTCAGGGTGATTCCAGGTTAGGACTGGAGATCTCAATCTTGGCTTTAAGTTTCCCCTGCATGAAGCATCAAGCAGATATGAGATAAAAAGGATCAGGACCCAAGGGTCTTTTTATACATTTTTCTAGCAGCCCCTTGACCATACAGTCCAGGGTGAACAATAGGCTTTTGATGTAACCTTCTGTTTCCCAAATCTCACCGGTAATTAACTACATGGATTAACATAAAATAATTCATCCATTAAGCAGTTTATCACAAACTTTAAAGAGACATACAGACAATGACATTATTTCACCCAAGATTCATTTAAATATTAATATTCCCTTTTGATATCTGAATCAACAGCTATAGTGACAGACAGGAACTGTCTGTTTACATGGCTATCATTTAACAAGATATGAGTACACACATACAATTAGTATCACCTCTAATTTCTAACAATATAGTTTTGCATTTCAAAATTCTAGCCTGTCTACCATGGAACGGCCCTAATTACCATTCACATACTCTTCTAACGTGACATTAAAGGTTGACTTTGGGTTATTGAGCCTGCAAGCTGCTTAACCTTTTCTGGCCATGTGTCACACTTTGTATAAGATTCGCTGCCGTTATATAACAAAGGTAGCAACAATGGTTTGCATGGTCATATCATACTTTAATCAGATAACGTCACAACTGGTTTATGCAAACCTCTCCGGCAGGGAAGGGGAGTGCTTCTCTGGAGATGTTACAACTTGAGTGACATTGACTAATCACTCCCCACTGTTCTCAGTTCCTGGAGGAGCTAGATTCACCCTTCCCATGGATATATGTACTATACCTGGCTCACAATAACACACAAACAATTGCATTTTAATACAATAGACCACAAAGGTGTTAAACTTCGCTCCCAGTGCTCTAGAAGGGGGACTCCGGGAATGCCGCAGGTGCCCTGGTATGGGGGGGGCAACCTGGGTGTGCCACCTATGCTTGGGTGGGGGAGCGGTGTGTGGCCTTCTACCCCTGCCTGCCTTCTGGAGACTGACTCTTCCACTCTTTTAACTACTAGGAAACCATCGCTATGGACAAATGGATCCTAGAAATAGTGTAAGAGGATTGCGCAATATGTTTTGGTTCCATCCCTCCACCCAACCCTCCTCGTCTGTCTCAATTCAAGGACCCCCCTTATGAGAGCCTACTAAAATCAGAGGTTCACAGGCCACTGAGGAGCTACCAAAGGAAGTCAGAGGCAAGGGATTTTACTCCAGCTACTTTCTGATCTTGAAGATAGATGGGGGACTTGCAGCCCATCCTGGATTTGAGACAACTCAACTCGTTCATCAGGAAGTTCAGGTTCCATATGGTGATGCTTATACCCATGTCTCCTTTCCTTTCCACCTAAGATTAATTTGGAGCGCTCAGTTGGAAAGATGCATACTTCCATATATTGATCAGACCTTCATATTAATAATATATTCATTTCTTGGGCAGGGAAGATTGTTACCAGTACAAGGTCCTCCCATTCGCCCCTTCTGCTGCCCTCCCGGTATTTACAAAATGCCTTTCTTTCATGGCAGTGCATTTGAGATGACTGGCTCATAAAGGCTTCATTGTAGGAAACCCTGCATGGTCTTTCATATGTACTTTTTGAGAATCTATGACTGGGAATAACTTGGAAGAAATCATACCTTCCTACTCAGAAAATCCCCTAAGTTGGGATGATTTTGGATGCCCAGTAAGGAAGAGCCCTTTCCTAGAAGAAGGACTCCTGAACATGCAGTTTACTATTATAAAACTGTGAAAGAATCCCAAACAAACAATAATATTGTTTCTTATAGCCTCAGACATACATGACTCTTTATGCTCATTTCAGAATGAAACCTCTTTAGCATTGGCTGGCAAAAATTACCTGCCAAATTCAAAGAGCATTTATATAAAGCTAATTGTCCCAAAAGAGGTATTCCCATCTCTTACCTGGTAGTCACAGTGTGCTAAATAGCTGTGGCATTTGTTCCTCCGTCCCCATCAATAACTGTTACGTCAAGTTTGTCCAACCTGGGATGGGGAGTGCACTTCAGTGGCCTAACAACTCATTGTTGTTGGAACCACTTTGAATAATGACTCCATATCTATGTATTGGAGATGAGGGCAATCCATCTAGGTCTCAAATTCTTTCTGCTTCACTTAAAGCAAAGTAGTCAAGTAGTCACTGACAAAATGATGCTGTGTTTTATGTGAACAAACAAGGAGGAACTCATTCCACACAGTAGTGCAAGGAAGTTAAAGTACTATAGGACTGATGCATCCATGACAACATTTACCCGATAGTACTTCACCTAGTGGAAAAGGACAACAGCTTGGTCAATCAGCTGACAGAGAGGGGGAAGGCTACAGGAATGGTCTCTAAACCCATCAGTGGCAGAAACAGATGTTGGCAGTGAGACACACAATACCAAATACCTGAGGTTCTGCTCGAGAGCAGGAGTAGGCAGCCTGTCCATCTCAAATGCATTCCTATCCGGCTGGGGAATGGGCCTCCTCTACACTTTGTCCCTATTTCCCATTTTCTCTAATCCAAAGAGAAGTACAAAAGATAAATACTACAGTACCATGGTAATTCTTATTGCTCCAACATGGGTGAGGCAGCAGTGGCTTCCAGACCCTTACATCTCCAAGTGAGGATATGGTTCTCTCCCTGTGACTTTACCACAGGTCTATTCTCAGGAGGTGAGCCAGAGCTTGCACTCAGACCCACAGTCTCTATACTTTAACAGCATGGTCGAGAAATGCTTGTTCATCAGGCATGCAACGCATGCTACTAAACTCCAGAAAGCTATCTATTCATAAGTGCTATGACCTCCAATGGATAAGAATTGTCTTTTGGGCATCAGATAAAAACATATCTTCATCATCAGCATTGATTCAGTCCATACTTGAATACTTGCTACACCAGAAGCTGTTCGATCTATCGGTATCCTTGCTGAAAGTCACTTAGTTGCCATTTCAGCCTTCCAGTGAACAGCAGACCGAATTTATCCATGACTCAGTTAAGAGATTTATGAAGGGTACAGTGAACATCTATCCACCAGACAAGAAACTCCCCCATCATCATGGGATTTTAATCTAGTCCTTACTCAACTTTATGAGACCATCCTTTGAACCAATGAATGACTGTTCACTGTTTCACCTGTCAATCAAGACAGTATTTGTTATAGCGACAATAGCTGCCAGAAGTATAAGGAAACTGCAAACCTTAGTGGTGTCTCCACCATTCACAGTGTTCCACAAGGACAAAGTGATCCTCCACACACATCCTAAATTTCTTCCCAGCATAATAACTGATTTCAATCTTAAGTGAATAATTATAGATTCATAGACTCTAGGACTGGAAGGGACCTCAAGAGGTCATCGAGTCCAGTCCCCTGCCCGCATGGCAGGACCAAATACTGTCTAGACCATCCCTGATAGACATTTATCTAACCTACTCTTAAATATCTCCAGAGACGGAGATTCCACAACCTCCCTAGGCAGTTTATTCCAATGTTTAACCACCCTGACAGTTAGGAACTTTTTCCTAATGTCCAACCTAAACCTCCCTTGCTGCAGTTTAAGCCCATTGCTTCTTGTTCTATCCTTAGAGGCTAAGGTGAACAAGTTTTCTCCCTCCTCCTTATGACACCCTTTTAGATACCTGAAAACTGCTATCATGTCCCCTCTCAGTCTTCTCTTTTCCAAACTAAACAAACCCAATTCTTTCAGCCTTCCTTCATAGTCTTCACTTCCTTCATTAGTCTACCAATATCCTTTCCAGACCTTGTGCATTTAAATGAGTCAGAACTCTATATCCTAGATGCTAAAAGGTCAGAGGCATTCTCTTTAGGTAGTCCCTAGATCTCTTTATATTTTACAGAGAGAATAGTAAGGGCTAGGCTATTTCATCTCAATGCTTGTCTAATGGGTTAGACTGTGTATTAAGGAGAGCCACAGAGCCTCTGTCCATCTTCCTGTAAAGTTTAGTACATATTCCACTAGGGCTAAGGCAGGTTCTTTAGCATGACTTAGACATTGTTCTATTATTGAATTCTGCAGAGCTGAAACAGGGAGTTCTATACACACATTTACTAAACATTGCTTTCTCTTGATTTAGCATCCAGATCTGATGCACCGATTGTTAGGGCAGTACTCAAGACACTGTTTAATTAGGACTATGTGTCCCAGCTGTGTCCTCAGTAGATGGTATTGCTTATCAAACTATCCCAAGAGTGGGAAGGTGTACAGATTATTTGAAGAAGAAATGAAGGCTGCTCACCTGTGAGTGGAGTTCTTTGAGAATTGTACAGTGCATAGAACTGGACTCTACACATTCCCGCTCCATGCTCATCTTTGCATCTTCCTCGAAGTCCTAATTATATTCTTGAATCTGAGGAGGCAGTGCAGGAACTGAGCTGTCTGGAAAACCACACCCTCTTGTCCTCAGAAAGTTCAGGAACAAAAATGAGAGGAGGGGACGGAAGGGGTGCAAGAGTAGTGCAACAGGCACTGCTATGAAGCATTCTACCCATGATCGTGAATGCGTAGAGTCCATCTTTGAGAACTCTAGTTACAGGTGAGCAACTGTCATTTTCCCCTATGAAGTTTTTGTTTAGATCTCAGTAAAAAAAAAAACGGAAATCTTACACATCCATTTATGCAGGATTTACTCTTATTTGTAATTCACATGTTTGGTCTTTTCCAGTTTGCCTGAAAATATCTCAAATGCTTTTTTCTTTGTTCATAATTCTTGCCATTGAAAATAAGTTATGTTTATTAATGTGCTAAAACTCATCAAACCTGCAGTTCGCTGTATAAAACATGAATGGAACACTTTTCACTAAAGAGGTAGCAGAGTAGGGAAATATGGTTCCCCAAATGCTTTTTTGAGGTATTCAAAATAATATCCTTAATAGTTTACTCAAACTATATCACATATGTTTAAGACCTGCTTCTTCCAGTTCAAGATATTTTTGTTTGTTTTCTTTTGGGATCAATTTTTAATCGAGAGATGAGCTCTATGACAAAGGAAGCTAGAAGCAGAGCTTGCTTTGCATACCAGGGAACAGAACAGTTATTGGTAGTCCAATTCTATGTAATACAAATTCTAAGTATTGGATGATATATTCCTTGAAGACTTGCACTGGGCAAACAGAATACATAGGGGTAGAATTTTAGTGCACTTTATAGTTGATATTGTCAACAGAAGCTGTGCGTGCGACCTGCCATATAATGTGCAAAAATATTAAAATTAAAAATACGAAGAAGAGAGTTTCTTTGGAGGTATCGTTGCAGAGAATTGCACATTACAACACTATAAAATAGATTTCTTTTTTCAAGAGAAGTGGAGAAAATACATAGCAAACTAATTAAAATCCAGTCTTCCTTTTTTAGGTCTATGTCTGGGGTTACAATGGTAATGGCCAGCTTGGATTGGGCAGCAGTGGTAATCAGCCAACACCCTGTAGAATAGCTGCTTTGCAAGGCATTCGTGTGCAGCGGGTATGTTTATTATGTCACGTCACGCCTTTTATGAACAGAAGAAATAGCATGTGGCAAAAGCAGATTCTAAAGGGAATATTCTGCACTCAATGAAGGCAAGGTGTTAGTGGTTTGGTTAAAGACCTAAACATAATAATGAAAATATACATCTGAAAAATGAACTTTCCCCTCCACTAGAGAGAAGGGTGAAAATGTAGCCCAATTGAAGTCAATTGGAGTTTTGCTTTTGACTTCAGTGGAGCCAGGATTTCATCTGAGGAATTTTAGGGATCTTTATAATATATATTTATTTCCTCTTGGAAGGTAATTGGCACTCTCATCTTTCATTGACATCTACTTCTGTTTGTCAAAGCCAAAGTTTGTTGACCACCAGGCCACACTCCAAGGCTCCCTTGTTCTCCTTGGCTGTTCCTAGGAAGAAGAAAATGAATTTACAAGAGATGGTGCTGGAGAAATCTGTCAGTGGAGGGTTATGGGGGATTTAGGAAAGCAGTCTTTTGAAGATTGGTTCCTAATTGTAACATTGGATGGATGTTTTTTAGCAATTGAAATAAATAAATAAAAATACATAGCTTTCTATCCAATTCCCATTCACAGGTAAGGTCCCTCACAAGAGATAGTTTATCTGGGAGGGGATGCTAATGGAGAAAGAGGTCCCTAGCATAATTAAGAAAAATATTATTTCCTACTTTCCATTATCTTTTTCTCCTTTTAAGAAAGTGTTGCTGTAATAACAAGTATTGATTTAGGTCCCTAGTATTTACAGTTAGATATAGGCCTTGATTCAACAAAGAACTTAAGCATACTTATGTATATGTTGAACTGTAAGCACATAACTAGTCCCATAGAAGTCAGTGGGACTACTCACATGCTTAAACACTTAAGTCTTAAGTTCTTAGCTGGATGGAAGCCGTAGCATTTAATACTATAGTTAAATGGTACTATTTACAGTAGTTAGCACTACGCTTGGTAGCAAGCACTTACAGCATCAAGCCCATAGTTTCAAACTTTAATTTATGCCATGATACGAGTTTTACTGCAAAATTTGTAAATTCTCCTAGTTCTCTCTCACTTCACCTGCTTCTGAGGTCCCCTTGTTATGTTTCAACAATGTGCCTCTGTTATTTCTTCTTTTGTACATTTTTCATTAACTCTTACTGTGCTCTTAAAAGGTTATTGGCTTGTGAATTTTTTAAAAATATAAGCAGGTTTTCTCACATGCATTTCTTTGCTCAAAATCTCTCACCCTCTTTCTGTTCCCTATTATAGTGTGATCTGTGTTTGTTATTTTTGTAAGTTGTATTGCCTGTGTGTAATACAAATTCATGGCCATGAAAAACGCATCACAGACTATAAAATCTGGTCTTTTTTGTGCTTTTACATATACTATACAGATTTCACAGGGAGACCAGCGTTTCTCAAACTGGGGATCCTGACCCAAAAGAGAGTGGCAGGCGGGTTGCAAAGTAATTTTAGGGCGGTTTCAGTATTGCCACCCTTACTTCTGTGCTGCCTTCAGAGCTGGGCAGCCGGAGAGTGGCAGCTGCTGATTGAGGGACCAGCTCTGCAGGCAGCAGCGCAGAAGTAAGGGTGACAATACCATACCGCGCCATCCTTACTCTGTGCTGCTGCTGGTGGTGGCTCTGCCTTCAGAGCTGGGCTTCCAGCCAGCAGCTGCCGCTTTCCAGCTGCCCAGCTCTGAAGGCAACGCCACCGCCAGCAGCAGTGCACGAGTAGCAGTACCGCAACCTCCCCTACAATAACCTTGCGACAGCCCACCACACACACACACACAACACTCCTTTTTGGGTCAGGACCCCTACAATTACAACACTTGTGAAATTTCAGATTTAAATAGCTGAAATCTTGAAATTTAAAATTTTTAAAATCCTATGACCGTGAAATTGACCAAAATGGACCGTGAATTTGGTAGGGCCGTACCTATGTGTTTATCCTCTTGGATATAGAATCAACAATATGAAAATATATTTATTTATCTGAATTAATTTGCTGGTAAGTAAGATGAGATTTTTTTTTTGTTATTCATTGTAGGTTGCCTGTGGCTATGCACATACATTAGTGCTAACAGATGAAGGTCAGCTGTATGCATGGGGAGCCAATTCGTATGGTCAGTTAGGCACTGGCAATAAAAGTAATCAGTCTTACCCTGCACCAGTTACTGTTGATAAGGACAGGTAATATTTACACTATAATAATCAGGCATAAATAAAAATAATCTCGGAAGTGCTGCGCAAAATCACAGTGACTTTTTTTGGTAGAAATCACTTGTAATTGCTAGCTATGGTTATTTCACAGACCTAAACCTGAAGAGATTCTAATGTTGGATGACATTTACATCTGTAAATTAAAATTTGACCTGGCTGGAAACATATGCATTGCCATGATAAATAGATGTGAAAGGGAGACTACAAATTCTGGGGCTGGCTGTTTCCTGCCTCTCTCTCTCCTTCAGCTGCATCTACTTCTCAGAGTATTTTATGAGTTTTAATTGTATGCTGTCATTGGTGCTGTGCTGCCACTTCAGTATACTGAGTCAACCAAAAACAAGGCTTATCTTTTTATAATTTATTTGCTATGTTAATAATAGTTTACCATTAAGATTGATCAGACAAAAAATGTGGAAAATGTCAGAAGAGTGGATATTTACAATTTGCCTGTAGCTCTTGCATTAAATACTGCTTATATGTTTTTATAGTCCTTGATTAGCAAGGGGAAGGCTGGAGGGAATTAAATTATATTTCTGACTGAAAATTTAGCTTTTACAAATTTCTCAGTCTTAGTTCCTGATAATCAGTAATAGAATAATTTCTATGGATAATGCAATACTTTGTGTTTCTATCAGTAGAAATGTGAAAGTGTTCCTTACTAGAGTATATTAGGGTCTTGTTGAATAAACCATTTTGGTTTTTCTGCTGTGAAAGACTTTAAAAAAGTGTAATGCTACTCTTACAGTTGTTTCTGTCTCCACCAGCTAGAAGGAAGAGGTAATTGCTATCTGATATTGTGTGGTGTTATTTCCTCTTAATTTGCTGCTTTTTTTCAAACATCAGTGTTTATTTTTTGCTTAAAACACTTTTGCCGCAGTCCAAATATGTTTAGTACCTTTTAATAAAAATGTTATATATTGCCTTCATCGGTTGTTGGCCAAATCCTGTGTTCCTTATGACCATGGGAGTGTTACCTCACACTAAGGGCTGCAAGATTTTGTCTTAAATATATATATACACAACTTCACCACTAATCAGACAAGTTATACTTCAGACTGCAAAACAGTGGATTGTGTAACAATTAATGTGATGGGAGTTTTGAAAACCTAAAAATCAACCTCTAGGGTTAGTGAAGCATCTTAACATAGCTAAAGTGTGGGGGGTAATGTTCTTTAATTAGTGCTTTCCTTGGGTCTAGGCCCTTCATTTGGAAAATGTTCTAAAAAATGAACTACAGAATAATTTAGTTACTACATGTGCATGCATATTAGTTAGAAGTAATGCTAAGAATAGGTGTAATGGTTGCACTTTGATGTGGTTTTAATTAAATAGTAAAATATTCTATGATAAATCTGATTTGCTGTTTTCAGGGTGAAAATTGAGAGGAGTAACTAGATGCTGTATATGTACAAATAATGAACAACCTTATTTTCAGTTGTCTTGCATGCTGTGGAAACATTTTGTCATTTATGGTGAGGGGCGGATGGATGGGGAAGGGAAATATATTCCCATAAAACTTGAAATGCATGCAAGCCTACAGAAGTAGATATGTGGTAGTAAGCTTTCTCACTGCACTTTGTCCTTATGCCAGTGTTTTTGTTTGCTTGTGAATTTAGAGTTATAGAAATTGCAGCCTGCCATTCTGCTCACACTTCTGCTGCTAAAACCCAGGGTGGTCATGTGTATATGTGGGGTCAGTGCCGTGGCCAGTCTGTGATTCTTCCACACCTTACACACTTTGCCTGCACAGATGATGTGTTTGCTTGTTTTGCTACTCCTGCTGTGACATGGCGTCTCCTATCAGTAGGTGAGCTTACCATATTTTTTGTTGTTGTTGTTGCATCCTAATCTTTTTTTAAAAATTTGGTGCATAAGAAAGGATAAATGCATTTGAAAAATAGACTTCAGTAATATTTTCCAGTTTAAAATTTTAAAATTAACCTACAGCCTGTAGAGCTTGTAGTTGGCTCTGCCCTGGTTTCTCAGTGTCTCTCTCTCCCAGGTCTGTCTACTTGGAGTGCATGCAGCAGTCTCTGCCCTGGCTGATCAGGGTTTCTCTCCCAGGCCTCTCTGCGTAGAAAGATTTCACAGTCTTCACCTGGTTCTCCTTGTGGGTTCTTTACTGTCAGCTTGTGGCCCCTATGGGAATGTCTGTGTGCACTGACACCTCAGCAAGATTTGTGTATGTGATCACAGTTATTTCATTCACTGTCTCTAGTGCCAGTTCTGGTGCACGCACCTCCTATGCATTTGTGCTGTCAGACACCTTCTTCTCCTGCCCATTCTTTTGGCTCCTGCATTTCTTCCTGCAGTGTGTCCACCTCATCAAAGGGCAAAATCTTTTTATATGGCCTGTAACAGGTCGAGCACTCACTGCCGCGGCACCACCTGCTGGTCAGTCCGGGAATTAGCTCATTCCAGCCTCAGAGCGCCTCCTGCTGGCCGGTGTCTCTCCTGCTGTCATTACTTGTCTTTCATTATCAATCTCCACCACTATACTTGGGCCCCGCATCCCTCCCGGCCCGCTGTGCCCCTTCTCCTGGGTACTGTCCGCAGCAGTACTCCCACTCTCGGGATCCTCCCCTTCCCAGGGAACCTCAATCCCCTAATTCTACCTTGCCTCAGTGACTCACTGCCAGTCTTCATCTAGCCCCTTCCCTCAGGGGCAAACTGCAGTCTGAAGTGGTCACTCATCATTGGCCAGGGGGTTGGACCTGTTGCCTCTTCCTCCCCTGGCTGCCTCCCCGCAGCCCTAGTACCTCCTCCGGCCCAGACAGTAAGGCCTTGGCCTGGGGATTTTCCAGGCTGGAGCTCCCCCAGCTCCTCCTCCTGCCCTTCCCCAGCACTGCGCTGTCCAAGGTACCCTTTTCCTCTTTCAGGCAGCCAGGTCCATCTCTCTCCAAGGCTGGAGAAAGACCTTCTGGAGAAAGACCCAGCCTGGCCCTGATTGGCTGCCTCTCAGCCTTTTCTGATTGGCTCCCAGCCCTAGCCCTCTCCAAGGGTGGGCTTTTAATCCTTTCAGGGCCAAGAGCTGGGAGCAGGGCACGGCTCCAGGGGAGGAGGGGGACATGGACAGAGGTAAGGGGGTCGAGGCCGGGGCCACAGCTGGGGGCAGGGCGAGGCCAGGAGCAGAGCTGGGGGTAGGACAAAGCTAGGAGGCGCTCCCTTCCCGCCCCCCATGAGGGCTGGTCCGGGCCCTCCATGCCCCCCCAAATGTTCCTCCGTGCCCCCGCCCCAAAGGTGCACCCCACTGTTTGTGGACCTCTGCCTTAGCGGGCCCATCTGACGCCTTTCCCTTCAGCATTTGTGACGGCCAGGCTTATTTGGGCACTGTTGTGGCTGTGAGTCCTCTTGTTGCCCTTCAGTCAGGAGTTGCGTTTCAGCAGAGCTGTGCTGCTGCTGCTGGGCTAGAACACTTATTAATTCCTCTATTATCCCCTTGTTTCAGGGGTTGGTTTGAAAAGACCCCACTTCTAGTACCAGGTTGTGACGGGAGATACCTCTCGTGAGTTCTTCCTGTCATCTGGTTGTGGTACTGCTATCTTTTTTCTCCTGCTGCCCTCTTTGGTTGTCGACCTTGCCTAGTAGGTCTTCAGTGGCTCAGCCCTCTGGCAGCCTTCTGCCCTTCAGTGCAGCCTTTCTAGGCAGGCCTGGAGGACCCACCTCCACTGCTCCATCCTGGGGCAGGGTGCAGTAGGGTGCATAGGGCCTACAGCACCGGGCCACAAAGTGCCTGGTACACCCCATCACTCCCATCCTGCATTATCAAGAAATATTTTGTCAGGAAAACTTTTAGCCCATTATCCCTACAGTGAGTCAGCCTTGAAGGTTTTCATATGGGCTTCCATAGTAGGAGATAAACAAGTTCTTTGCTCTGAACCATTTGTGTCCAGTTCGTTCTGGAATATTAGCATATTTGACCATCAATAGCTAATTTATTTACCTACAGTTGTAGTTCATTTATCCTCCATGTAACTGTTTCTTAATTTTTAGCCTCAGTAAGGATTTCTGATGGACTAGTGTTACACAGGGGTTCCCCAAATCCAAAACTCTTGGTAACTTTACTCTCTGCAAGGTGGTATCAGGATAAACCCAGGGAGATGTAGTGCCTCTGTCTGCTATATGGCTGACACAAACAAATCAAAACCAAGTGCTTTCACTTAAAGCCAGCACTTTATTAGTCTCTAGCATTCTCACTAGAAGACCTTTACTCAGAGTCTCTGCTTTATTTAGTCTCAAGCACATACAAACATAATAAGTTATAGAGCAGCCCCAAACAATAGTTGCCTATGGTCTGGAGGGATCTCAAGTGGTCAAATTACAAGTTTCCAGTGGCCCGCTACCCACCAGTTGCCAGGGATTCCAAGAGATGTCCAGAAAGTCAAATCCAAATTCCTTAGACCCCTTTTATGTTAGTAACTGCTAGTTACCTCAACAACATGTCAATCAAAGAAAAAACATTAAGCAAGTACTTTTTAAGCAGTTTGTTATACAGATGTGTTTTTGCAGAGTCTGCAGTCTCATGGGCCCCAACACACACACACCAGAAGTCAAATATAGATAGACTTCCTGTTTTTCAGAGACACATACCCCAGCATATCAGAGAGGACACAGTCAGGCCCATTCCTCATGATCGCCCCTTCCTCTTGGCTTTGCCTTAGTGATGCTAAGGCTGGTAAAAAGGCCTTACAGGTGCTACTCTTTGCAATAAGCAATATAATTGATAGTCCATCCCAAAAGTTGACTGTGCCTCGAGCACCTGGTTGGATGCTAAAAATGCCCCTCGTATCTTGAACATCCTCTAGGGTCATGTACTTCAGTATGGCAGTTCAGAACCTCCCTTTGGTTGAAGACTAGGTTCTCTTTCTTGGTGTTCTACTTTTAAACCTACAATCTCAGTATTTCCCTTCATTTGGAAGTGAGTCTGTTGATCAACCGTAGCATTTTGACTATTCTAGACTATCTGTTGGATTTAAAGACACAAGGTCTCTCAGTGAGCTCAGTCAGAGTACATTTTGCCTCTATCACAGCCTTCCACTCACTCATCAAGAGTGTCTCAGTTTTTGCTTACCCTACTATGACCAGATTCCTTGAAGGCTTATACAACTTATTTCTTCCTGTATGGAATCCAGCCCTCCAGTGGGACCTTAATTTGTTTCTCAATGTTCTGAGGAAATCCCCCTCCAAACCAATGGCTACCTGCTCTCTCCTTCACCTCTTCCTCAAGACTTCATTCCTTATAGCCATTTTTCGGCTAGGCGAATGGGAAAACTAGGTGGTCTCATGGCAAACCCACCATCTTCTACAGATATAAGGTTTCACTACATCCCCATCCTCGCTTCCTCCCTATGGTCTCTTTGGAATACCATATTAATCAGGAGATCCATCTACTTGTGTTCTATCCAAAGCCTCATGCCTCCAGGGCGGAAACCAGCCTACAGAGACTAGTTGTCGGGAGGGTTCTCGCCTTATCTTTTGCAGAAAGGATGAAGGGACAGCCCATTTCCACACAAAGACTGTTGAAGTGGGTCTCGGGGTTGCATCCTAATATGCTGTGAGATTGCTGGAATACATCCCCCTCATTGAGTGACAGCACACTCCACATCTATAGCCCTCTTAAAAGATGTTCCCATAGCTGAAATCTGCAGGACTGCAATTTGGTCCTCCATCCATATGCTTGCCAAGAACTACGCTTTCTTACCTGCTTCCAGAGTTGACATGATGTGGTCCTCCGAACGGTCTTGGGTCTGCCTCCTCAGCACCCACCTTCACGTTAAGTTTCTGTTTGGGAGTCTCCTATGGTGTAGCACCCATAGGGGCATATACTTGAAGAAAAGGGAGAGGTTACTTACCTATACTGTAATTTCTGTTTTCCAAGATGTTTTGTCCTTATGGGTGCTCCACCTCTCGCCCTCTTTCCTCTCTGCTGTAGAGCCTCTGGTTTCGCAATTGAGAAGGAACTGAGTGATGGCAGGTCTGCACCTCCCTATATGCCCTTGTATGGGAGCATGAGGAACTGCTCTGCCCAGGCATGGGCCCATGGACATTGATTTACAGTCTCCATTCGAGAATACATAGGAACATGGTGCAGCACCCATAGGGACAAAACATCTTGAGGAAATCAAGTTACTGTACAGGTAAATAATCTCACTATCAACCTAGCTATTACCTGTCGAGGGGGTTGATTAACTACAGCGGTAGAAAAACCCTTTCTGTCACTGTAGCAAGTGTCTACACTACAGCAATACAGTGGCACAGCTGCAGTGCCATAGCTGTGCTGCTGTAGCATCTGTAGTGTAGACAGATGACACTAAACTAGGAGGCGTGGTAGATACACTAGAGGGTAGGGATCGGATACAGAGGGACCTAGACAAATTAGAGGATTGGGCAGAAAAAAACCTGATGAGGTTCAACAAGGACAAGTGCAGAGTCCTGCACTTAGGACGGAAGAATCCCATGCACTGCTACAGACTAGGGACCGAATGGCTAGGTAGCAGTTCTGCTGAAAAGGACCTAGGGGTCACAGTGGACGAGAAGCTGGATATGAGTCAACAGTGTGCTCTTGTTGCCAAGAAGGCTAACGGCATTTTGGGCTGTATAAGTAGGGGCATTGCCAGCAGATCGAGGAACGTGATCGTTCCCCTTTATTCGACATTGGTGAGGCCTCATCTGGAATACTGTGTCCAGTTTTGGTCCCCACACTACAAGAAGGATGTGGAAAAATTGGAAAGAGTCCAGCGGAGGGCAACAAAAATGATTAGGGGTCTGGAGCACATGACTTATGAGGAGAGGCTGAGAGAACTGGGATTGTTTAGTCTCCAGAAGAGAAGAATGAGGGGGGATTTGATAGCAGCCTTCAACTACCTGAAGGGGGGTTCCAAAGAGGATGGAGCTCGGCTGTTCTCAGTGGTGGCAGATGACAGAACAAGGAGCAATGGTCTCAAGTTGCAGTGGGGGAGGTCCAGGTTGGATATCAGGAAAAACTATTTCACTAGGAGGGTGGTGAAACACTGGAATGCGTTACCTAGGGAGGTGGTGGAGTCTCCTTCCTTGGAGGTTTTTAAGGCCCGGCTTGACAAAGCCCTGGCTGGGATGATTTAGCTGGGAATTGGTCCTGCTTTGAGCAGGGGGTTGGACTAGATGACCTCTTGAGGTCCCTTCCAACTCTGATATTCTATGATTCTATGATTCTAGACAAGAACTTAGTTGTATAGACTCTACAGGATGCCCAGCAGTCAATGATTTAAGTATACTTAATGGTTTCATAATACCTCCACAGTGGGTTTGACCACAGAGAGAGTGTTCTGAAAGTCTTAATTTATTTGCTGGGAATATCCGTGCACTTGATTGCTCTTTTCAGAGTAGCAGCCGTGTTAGTCTGTATCTGCAAAAAGAACAGGAGTACTTGTGGCACCTTAGAGACTAACAAATTTATTAGAGCATAAGCTTTCGTGGGCTACTGCCCACTTCTTCGGATGCATATAGAGTGAAACATATATTGAGGAGATATATATACACACATACAGAGAGCATGAACAGGTGGGAGTTGTCTTACCAACTCTGAGAGGCCAATTAAGTATGAGAAAAAAATTTTTTTGAAGTGATAATCAAGCTAGCCCAGTACAGACAGTTTAATAAGAAGCCATACCATCAGGGGCTCGTTCACCTGCACATCTACCAATGTGATATATGCCATCATGTGCCAGCAATGCCCCTCTGCCATGTACATTGGCCAAACCGGACAGTCTCTCTGCAAAAGAATTAATGGACACAAATCTGACATCAGGAATCATAATACTCAAAAACCAGTGGGAGAACACTTTAACCTGTCTGGCCATTCAATGACAGACCTGCGGGTGGCTATATTACAACAGAAAAACTTCAAAAACAGACTCCAACGAGAGACTGTTGAGCTGGAATTGATATGCAAACTAGATACAATCAACTCAGGATTGAATAAGGACTGGGAATGGCTGAGCCATTACAAACATTGAATCTATCTCCCCTTGTAAGTATTCTCACACTTCTTATCAAACTGTCTGTACTGGGCTAGCTTGATTATCACTTCAAAAAAATTTTTTTCTCTTACTTAATTGGCCTCTCAGAGTTGGTAAGACAACTCCCACCTGTTCATGCTCTCTGTATGTGTGTATATATATCTCCTCAATATGTGTTTCACTCTATATGCATCCGAAGAAGTGGGCAGTAGCCCATGAAAGCTTATGCTCTAATAAATTTGTTAGTCTCTAAGGTGCCACAAGTACTCCTGTTCTTTTTGATTGCTCTTAAGCATGCAAGAAGATAGGAACCATAAAATGAATCCTTTGCACTGTGATCTTTTGTGTTTGTAAATTATGAACAAATATTAAACTCTGACTGCATCATACTTAAGTGTTCATCCTCTCAGCACTGGGAGGTGGCACTAGAGAGAAAAGATATGTTACAGAAAGATGCATCTAATTCCTACTAGCAGAGCTGATCTAGCACAGACCTTGGTGTATAACCTTTGTCTTACAGCCTGTACCATAAGGGGGCAACCTTAGGTGTTCATTAGAGCTTTTAGGTTGCCTAAACAATGAATTTAGAGAGGCCAGATGCGTGAGGTAACATCTTTTGTTAGACCAACCTCCGTTGGTGAGACAGACAAGCTTTCAAACCACACAGCGCTCTTCCTCATGTCTGGTAAAGGTACTCTGAACATCACAGCTAAATGCAAGGTGAAACAGATTGTTTAGCATAAGTAGTTAGCGCACATTTGACATGGATCAGGGAAAGCACTTACTGACAGTGAAAATACCTTATTTTTTTAATTGAGAACATTGCACATTTTAGTATATTTGTATGCATTACTTCCTTTTTTAAAAAGTGTAACTGTCTAGTCTTTTAGTCTGCAGATCTATAGAAGATACTTGTCCTTACACAATCACAATTCAGAGGAAAACAAACTCTCCCTAATGTTCTAGCTTTAAATTTTTATGCTCATGCCCTCTACCTTGAAGTAGCAAGGCTAAGTTTAGATGTAAAATTAGTTTATACTTGAAAACTACATTATGCTGTAATATATGTGTGTATATATCACTAGCTGGCTTTTATAAAATCAGATCTATTGCAGTTCTGTATATAATTCCCATGGCTAAGAGCAGATTCTTATTTTGCTAATAGGACTTTTTTCTTATCATACCTTGTGTGTCCACGTTACTATTAAATACAGATGCAGCAGTTCTTTTGAGAGAGGCCATATTTTAAGATATATATAAAATAGGTTTTTGTGTCTATATATAAAATCTCTGACTTTCAGGCATGTGTATCATAGTCTTCATTCTGGAAATTACCAGAATATCCTGCTTGGCTCCTTAATTTTCTCATATCAGGAAATACAGCACACATGACACAATCATCCCTCAGCCCTGCCTTACACCTAAATAGCTATTTTCTATACTCTTGTTCTCCTGTTGCTGAGTATCTCTGACAAAAGTCCTGCAGTCACACCGACTTTCTTCACTATAGATTCACTCTTTTTCCTCTTTTAGTTCTGCCACTTTCTTAGCCAAACAACTTTCTTGCTCCTCTTAGTGCGTCTTGCACCTACAATCCCAAATACTTTTTCACTGCATTTGACTCCTTCCTTAAACCTCCTGTTTCCTGCTCACTTTCAATAAAAAATCTTGGGGATATCTTCAAAGAAAAAAAATCAGTAAGATACAGAAGGATTTCTCCACTCCACTTTTTCCACTATATCCATAGTGCACTCACCTCTGTCACTGTTGCCCTGCTCCTCCAACCCCTCTTTCTGCCCAGGTGACCCCATCTCCTCTCCTCTTGTAACTTTCCCAGCTCTGCTCTCACTCCCTCTTTTGATGTTCTCCTCAACCTGTCTTTCTCATCCAGTTCCTTTTTCTCCCAGTACAAACATACTTTGGTCTTCCCTATTTTAAAAAAACAAAAACAACCACCCTGGACTCTTCCCCCACTAATACTCAGTGTCTCTTCTCCTGTTCATCTTCACACTAATTGAACATGCTTTCTGCAACCACTGTCTGGAATTTTTAAATTTCCATCTTGACCACCTATAGTCTGCCTTCCATCCTCTACACTCCACTGAAACTGCTCTCACTAAAGTCTCTCATGACCTCTTTCTGGTCAAATCTCATGGATTGTATTCTGTCTTTGGGTTTGTCTACAATTCCGGCTAAATCGGCACTGTTGCGATTGATGCAGTGGGGTCAATTTAGAGGGTCTCGTGAAGACAAGCTAAGTCAATGGCAGCGCGCTCTCCCGTCAACGTCTGTACTCCACCTCCCCAAGAGGCAGAAGGTAAGTTGGTGGGAGAGCATCTTCCGTCGACATAGTGCTGTGTAGACACCGCTGTACATCAACCTAAGTTACATCAACTTCAGTTACGTAACTTACATAACTGAAGTAGTGTGACTTAGGTCTACTTACAGCATTAGTGTAGACCAACCCTTTATTTTCCTTGACCTCTCTGTGGCTTTTGACACCATCGACTGCTCCCTACGTCTTGAAATTTTGTCCTCTGTTGGCTTTTGTGGTTCAGTCCTCTCATAGTTCTCCTTTTACCTCTCTGATTACTCTTTCAGAGTCTCATTTGATGGGTCATTCTCCTGCCCTTCCCCCCCACACATGCTCTGTCTGTGGGTGACCCTCAAAACTCTGTCCTTAGTCTCTTCCTCTTCTTCCCATCTCTATCTGCTCTTAACTGCAAGCATGGTTTTAACTACCATCTTTGTGTGATGACATGCAGATCTTCAGTTCTACTGATGAATTATCTCCCTTGCCTGTCTTTCTGACATCTTTTTGGATGTTCAGTCATTTTCTTAAAGGAAACGCGTCCAAAACTGAGTTATTAATCTTTTTCCAATCTCTCTTCTATCTACACTTTTGCCATCGTTGTGGACCACACCACAGTCCTTTTCACTCGGGCATGTACCTTGAGTGTCAACTTTGACTTCGCCCTATCACCTAGACCCACATATTCAGATCCTTTCTAAAGCTTGCTGCTTTTTCTTTCATGACATTTCATGGCTTTTCCTCTGCTCACACAACTAAACTTTTGTCCGAGCCCTCGTCATTTCACATCTTGACTATTGCAGCCTCCTCTTTTCTGGCATCGAATCTGCAAACTTGCTCCCTTCAACTCTTTTTCAAAATGCTGCTGCTAAAATAATTTTCTTGGCTCATTTCTGTGACCACGTCATCCCCCTCTTTGTGTCCTTCCACTGGCTCCCTCTTCACCTGTGCATCAAATACAAGATTCTTGTCTTTATCTTTAAAACGCTTCATAACTTAGCCCTACCTTTGCTTCCTCTGACTGACCAATTCTATAGAGGTCAGCAGGTAATATTTTAATGGCACACATTTATATTTGCAAGTAACTCTGTTGTTTCTGGCTTCCACAACAAAATGCTGCAGGCATTATTTTGATCTATAACAACATGTCAGTTGAACATCAGCCCTTCCAAGGGGATGTACTTGTTACGTCAGACAACAGTGAAGGTGTGTTTTGTCCTGTTCATTAAGTTGATGAGGAAACAGAAAAGCAGGCAAAGTATGTGGTATTTTTAAATGTTGTGATAAATCTGCTTAATGCGCTAAGTTATATGAATTTCAAACTCAATCTTCTAAAACCATTTGAGTTTTCCTTTACCAATAAACATCTACTTTCAGCTTGTCAGTTCTTTTTAAAAATAAACATATGCAGATATTAGCTGTAAAAAGTTGAGCAATTATTTATTTTAATCTTGTAAAGAAAATATACACTGTATTTTTTCATATATTACTGGCATATGTTATAGGAAAAGGTGAGGAAGTGTCAAGCTTTTATTTGTATGAGTTTTAGCTGACTGTATTTGCTCACAAGTAGTAGAGACCTGAGTGAACTATGCAGGCCATCCTAAAAGAGAACTAGTAAAACTTTTAACCACACTATCATATGATGTATATGCCACATTACCAAAAAACTATTTTAGAAATGTTTTATTTTAAAAACACCATTGGGAATTTTTTATTTATCTTTCTACCTGTAAATCCAGGTGCCTTAGTTACCTTGAGTCCAATTGTATAAACCCAGAGGTAGCCAGAACATCCTTTAAAAATAACCTAAAATACTTCTTCTAGATATCAAAATGTCCTCATAATGTCATAATATCAAATCCTGTGTCTCGGGCCCTTCCAGAGCTAATAGTAAGTCTTTAGGTCCCACTGGGGAAACTGAGTATCTCCCATTTCCAAAAATATAAAATTCCTACTTCTTGCCTTGTAGGCTGCAAGATATCAGACTTTAAATTTGTGACATTTATGTAGAGAAAAGCTGTTACTATCCCTGGGAAGAGGAGGAAATATTTTTATGACGGGTTTGTTTGTTTGGTTTGTTTGTTTTAAAAGAAAATGGCTGTTTGAAGCTGCTGAAGGGGTTGAAGTATTAGAACTAGTCCATGAGAGATGGATTTGTGGACAGACAGCAGATGAGGATGTCAAGGCTATATGATAGACTTGTCACAGAGGTATCACAGAGGACTGTAGTATGTATATATGTACATACATGCATAGACATACAGAATTTAATACATGCAATGCTTTAAATAGCACCACTGAAGCAAGCTCATTTTTCCAATAGCTGTATAGAATTGTTAGTGTTTATCTGTAAGGCTGTTATATTGAGGACACTTCACCTGCACTTACGGATGTATTCACTTGTTTTGCTATTCTTGATGTGAAATGGCATCTCTCATAGTGGAAGTATTTAAAACAGAATTTTTTTCTTTTTTAGCAGATTCCAATATGATTTTATGTTTCTGGTACATATGCCAGAATAAATAATTTGAAAAATAAACACTTTCTGATAAAATAAGTAACAAGTTTAAAATTTAAACAAGTAAAAGTAACTGATAATATGTACTACCGATTGTAACATTAAACTTCTGAGACTGTTGAGATTTTTCTGGATGGTAGGCAATATTCCTGTACTAGGGTGAAACTTATCTGAGAGATACTAGGTGGACCTCTTTTTTAGTTGAGATACGTATTTGTTTGGAGTGGATAGTCATGTAGGAATTGTAGTGACATAGGCTTTACTCCCTGTTCTAGAGGTCCATACTCTAACATTATTGTTGTATTACTGGTCTTGAGTGGAAGGTTGTGTTTATGAACAGCATTGCTTTCATTGATATGCTGACTTAAAGCCAGGAATCATGAGATATGGAACATTGTTATTTATTCATCAATAACTCTTAAATACCTTTGTTATCTTAGAACCTGATGACCATCTAACAGTAGCCCAATCACTGAAGAAGGAATTTGACAACCCTGACACTGCAGACTTGAAGTTTCTAGTGGATGGAAAATATATTCATGTTCATAAAGTCCTTCTCAAAATTAGGTAAGGAATTTTCAAGGAATAACATCAACACTTTACTCATGCTGAGTAATACTGTTTAATGCTGTTGATATTTGGTTTCTTTCCTGTGTGATTATGAGCAGGCCTTATGCTGAAAACCACCTGCTTTTCTAAGTATTAGCCTAATTTCCTCCTCCCCTTCCTTTTGGATCCAAAAATTTCATAGCACACTGCCTAATCCTGTTGCCTATACTCTTTACTTGCTCTCCTCCAGTCTGGCTTCCACCCTCTTTACTGCGTCTAAACTATCCTGATCAAGCTTGTTAAGATCTTTTCCTTGCTAGGAAAAAGGAGCACTTATCTGTCTTCTTTCTCTGCTGCCTTCTCCTTAGTTGATCACTTTCTCCTCCTTTCCTTTCTTGACTTCCACACCTGGGGCCCTCTGATTCTCTCTTCCTTCATCTCTTCTTTATCACTTTAATTGGTAGCTCTGCATCCTCCCCTCTCACCCAGGAGTTTGTGTTTTTCAGGTTTCTGTCCTTGGTCCCTTCTATCCTCTATTTCCAGCTGGCAACATAATCACCTCCAATTGTTTCAAGTGCTGCTTCTGTGGATGCTTTCCAAATGTACATGTCTACTTCCAACCTATCCCTTTCCGTCCAATCTCACATCCTGTATGTCTTAGTTATTTCTTTGACTAACTTGGTGGGCCTGAATTTCAGACTGATCTCCCTTTGTGTGTTCACAACTATTTGCAGGTTAATAGCACTTTCCAATCTAACTGATTGATATGCAGATGTTATTAAGTTGTGTAAATTCCATTAAATGAGTCTGCATGTTATTGTTAGAACAGATTTTCATATGATGTTATTTGTGGAAGCAAAAAGCATAGCACATTTTCAGAATATCTCCAAAACTGGTCACACAGCAGGTTAGTGGCAAAACTGGAAGTAGAACCCAGGTCTCCTGACCCCCACCCTAATGTCTGGTTCACTTGACCATACTGCTTCTCATCCCATCTCCACTCTCTTGATAACTCTTTTTTTCTTCATCCTCTTTAATTTTACAATAATTTGCCCCTTCCTGACTAATGTACCTCCTCTGCCAAAACCTGCTTCTTGCCTTGATTACCATCATCGCTTCTCCATCTTCCTTTTCCTCATCTTGAATCCTTTCACTGATTTCCTGGATGTTACTGCATCAAATTCAAGCTCCTTGGCTTCACATTAATTAATCTTGCCTCAATTTACATCTCTGCTCTCATATCCTAGTACTCCACTACTTCCCTACATTGTTATCTTTTCTCCATGTGCTCCTTTCATCTCCTGCACTCTGATACACACCTTCATTCTGCCATCTTTGCTTGAAATGGCTTGTTCTTCTTTGAGGTATGTTGTCCACACAGATTCCACTCTAGGTATGCATTTGGGATCAAATTCCTTTGAAAGCCATGTCTGCTGGAGCTGCACCCCAGCACACCCTTACCCTTGGCTTTGGTGGATGCATGTGCTCAGCCGCCATTCAGTTCCTTCTTACCACCTGTGACTGTGAGATGGAAAGCCTTCAGTGCCCAGGCCTCTTGAATATTTGATGCACCTTGCTTTAGGAAGTGTTTTCATGAAAAGTAGTTGGTTAAGAGTTTAGAGTTTTGTCATAGACAAACGAGTTAGAACCTTTCTGAATTCTTTGTAGATTTTTGTAAATAATTGCCTTTTCTTTCTCACCTCCAGGCTCAAGATAACTGCTTGTTAATCACCTAGAGTGGAATCTGTGTGGACAATCACTTAAATGAGAAAGAACAGTTACCCTGCAGTAACTGTGGTTCTTTTTCGAGTGTTTGTTCACGTTGATTCCAATCAGGTGTGCGCATGCCACGTGCATGGTTGCTGGAAATTTTTCCCCCAGCAGCTCCCATCGGATCGGCTGTGGAGCCCCCTGGAGTGGCGCCTTCATGGTGCTCAATATATGACCTGCTGACCCGGCGTCTCCTCAGTTCCTTCTTACCACCTGCGAGTGGCTTGCTTACAAGTTCTATTTGCTTCCCCTAGCTTTCTAGTGTAGGTTATGTTAGTAGTTTATAGTTGTTCTGGTTTTTATTAGTTAGTAGTAGTTCTGTTAGGAGTGGAGGGTTTCCCTTCCACCCCGACCTTTCCCCCTGGGGACCTCGGGGTATGCCTCGATCCCCGGGGTTCAAGCCCTGCAAGTCCTGCAATAAGCCATGCCAATGGGCGATCCCCACAACGCTTGTTTAAAGTGTCTGGGGAAGCTCACTAAGCCGATAGGTGCAGGATTTGCAAGAGTTTTGGGCCCAGGACCAGAAAGGAGCAGGATTTCAGGTTGAAACAGCTCCCTCTGGAGGCGGCTCTTAAACCACAGCCAACCTCAGTGCAGCAGGACCCGACACCGAGCAGAGACTCACAGCACCGCCGTCCCCCGGGCCTAAGACTGTGAGAACTGCCTGGGACCTGTCCCACTCTCTGGCACCGCAGAAGAAGCACGCCAAGCAGGGTAGAGGCGGATCTCCTGTCAGACCCTCCCCTGCAGTCTCGACCAATGGGGCGCGTTCCAGAGAGGAACACCTGGCCCCAAGACCCGTGAAGTTGGCTCTGGGGAACTTCAGACATGCAAGGTGTACAATTGTGCCCGGGACTGTTGGACTCCCCAATCCATATGGTAGAGGAGGTGGGACTACCGTGAACTCTGGACACCTTCTAGGCCGCGCGGGACCTCATTGCCATGATGGCACCGTGGTCTCCGAGTCTCCGCAACAAGCCCCCTGCAGTGCCGAGGGTGCTAGCCATGGCAAGCCAACAATGGTGCGCCCGCCTGCATCTCCAGGCCACTGAACCCCGGCACCAGTCAAACTCGCAGCACTGGTCCATGATTGTGGAGGTCCTGTTCCCAGCGCTGATCATCATCGTGTCATCGATCCCCTCGATACAGATCGAGGTCTCGGCACCGGTCCCCTCCCTCGCAGCACCGCTCACCTGGCCAATGCCAATTGGCACCGCCATGGCCCTCTAGATCCCGGTCCCTGTCCTCAGAATGCGGGGTCTAGGTACTCACACTGGAGCCAGCACCAGTCAACGCATTGATGGCCCAACACGGGTACAATGCCATGGTCACCTCAATTGCAAGGACCGGCACAATGGTCTTTTTGGACTCCCTGGGCATATCACCAATCCCAGGGTACCTTGTCCAAGGGCTCCTGGTCGTTGGCATCCAAGCCCAAGCTGCCAACGGCCTTGGCCAGCCGCCCCACACCCAGAAGTGCTGAAGGGATTCCGGTTACAGCACCTTCACCGGCATAGACCCCTGCCCCTACAGTGAAACAGGGGATCATTGATCCGGAACAGCAGGTCAAGCAGGAGGTCCCCATGGACCAACAGGCCCAGGATGACCCCGTTCCCCTGCCTGCATCCTCATCCTCTTCCCCAGACGAGGCAGTAGCGGAAACTTCGGTCTTAGGATGACCACCCATAGATAGTCGCGCCCACCAGGCCTACTCTGCAGGGTGGTGCGCAACATGGGCTTGCAAGCCGAGGAGGTGGTGGAACATGAGGACCCAATGCTGGACATTTTGGCCCAGAAGGTCTATCCCGAGTGGCGCTGCCACTCATTAGGATCATTCAAAACACCACCAAAATTGTGTGCCAGACCCAGGCCTCCATCCCCCCAATGGCCAAGGGAGTAGAACGCAAATACTTCATTCCCAAGGGTTACGAGTATCTATACTCCCACCCGCAGCCCTGCTCCTTGGTAGTGTCTGCGGTTAATGAACGTGAAAGGCAAGGGCAGCAGGGACCCACGCCTAAGTCCAAGGACTCTAAAAAATTGACCTTTTTGTTAGAAAGGTCTACTCCATGAGGGGGCCTACAGCTCAGGATTGCTAATCAGCTGGCAGTCCTGAACAGATATAATTTTAACTCATGGAACTTCATGCTCAAATTTAAGGAGCTAATACCATCAGAGTCCAGGGATGAGTTTGGGGCCATTGTGGAGGAGGGCAAGACAGTGGAACGGACCTCTTTACAGGCCTCACTGGACACTGCTGATTCGGCGGTGCGTGCCTTGTCCTCTGACATAGCCATGAGGAGGACCTCATGGCTTCAATTTTTGGGCCTACGCCCCGAGGTCCAACAGACCCTGCAGGACCTGCCCTTTGATGGGACAGGATTATTCACGAAGCAAAGAGACTCCAGGCTACATGGCATAAAGGATTCGAGGGAAACGATGAAGTCGCTGGGGATGCATACCCCAGCTACTCAGTGAAAACACTTTAAACCTCAACCTCAGCTTAGGCTACCTTTTCTAGAAGACGAGGTAGGAACGGTAGGCATAAGCCGTCCCAGCCCTCGTCATCACAGGGCCAGGCAGGCACCTCCTTGGCCTCCAAGCAGGTGTTTTGAAGGTGCGCCAGGGGACGACGTGCCAAACCGTATACCGGAACCTCAATCCTACTTTCAGAATCATCTATCCCACTTCTACCGTGCATGGTCCCAAATAACATTGGATAGCTGGGTTCTCTGCATGGTAGAAGTGGGATATTCTCTCCAATTCTGCTCTTCCCCTCCCTCCCATTCCGCTTCCCCATCCCTCTTCGGGGACCCTTCTCACAAGCAGCTCCTTATCCAGGAGGTGCAATCACTCCTCGCCATAGGAGCAGTGGAGGAGGTTCCTCAGGAGCTAAGGGGCAAGGGGTTCTACTCCCGCTATTTTCTAATACCCAAGGCAAAGGGGGGTCTCAGACCCATTCTAGACCTGCACAGCCTCAACAGGTTCATGGTGAAGTTGAAGTTCCACATGGTCTCCCTGAGCATGATTATTCCTTCCCTGGATCCGGAAGACGGGTATGCCGCCCTCGACATGAAAGACGCGTACTTTCACATAGCTATTCAGCCCACGCACAGATGATTTCTGCAGTTTGTAGCCAGCCACAAACACCATCAGTTCATAGTCCTCCCCTTTGGTCCATCGACAGCCCCCCGAGTGTTCACCAAGTGTATGTCGTTCGTAGCAGCCTTCCTCCGCAGGACGCGGGTGCAGGTATATCTTTACCTCGACAACTGGCTACTCAGGGGACATACCAGTGAGCAGGTGGAGTCTCAAGTCCGACTAGTTCGAGCGACTTTCAAGAGGCTGGGTCTCCTGCTCAACATGAACAGGTCAACTTTGTCACCAACTCAAAGAACAGAATTCATCGGTGTGGTGCTGGACTCGGTGCACGCAAGGGCGCTCCTGCCAGAGACCCAGTTTCAGACCATGAAAGACATTATCCAAAACCTCAGGAGGTAGCTGACCACTACCACGAGGGGATGCCTGAGTCTCCTTGGTCACATGGCAGCCTGCACTTATGTGGTATGGCATGCCAGACTGAGGCTCAGACCACTTCAAACATGGCTCGTGTCTGTATACCACACGGGGCGCAACAGCCTGGAATCAGTGGTCACGGTGCCAGAACAAGTAGTTGAGTCCCTCCAATGATGGCTCAACCCTCGCACAGTCTGCAAGGGAATCCCCTTCAACAGCCCCCAGCCCTCCTTGTCCCTAATAATGGACGTGTCAGCTCTGGGTTGGGGGGCACATCTGGGAGAGCTCCAGACACAGGATTATGGTCGCAGGATGAGCTCTCCCTGCATATCAATATCAGAGAGCTCAGAGCAGTACGGCTAGCATGCCAAACCTTCCTATCCTGGCACCAAGGCCAGAGTGTGCGGGTAATAACAGACAACACCACGGCCATGTTTTACATCAACAAGCATGGTGGAGCCTGCTCTTCCACCCTATGTCAGGAGGCCCTTCAGCTATGGGAGTTCTGCATAGCCCACTCCATTCACCTGGATGTGTTCTATCTCCCAGGTGTGCAGAACGAACTAGTGAACCATCTCAGCAGATCGTTTCACAATCACAAGTGGGCCATCCATCTGGATGTCATATATTCCATCTTCCAAAAGTGGGGTTTCCCCAGGTCAATCTGTTTGCCATCAGGAGCAACGGGAGGTGCCCAATGTTCTGCTCCTTTCAGAAACACAGCCCAGGTTCGATCTCGGATGTGTTCCTGCTCCCTTGGGGAGACCATCTCATGTATGCCTTTCCACCATTCCCACTCGTGCACAGAGTACTGCTGAAAATCCGCAGAGACAGAGCTGTAGTAATTCTGCTGGCCCTGCCAGCATTGGTACACCACACTTCTGGAGCTGTCAGTGGACACTCCCATCGTGTTACCACTCTACTCCGATCTGATCACGCAGGATCATGGTTGCCTTCACCACCCGGACCTCCAATCCCTCCATATCAAGACTTGGAAGCTTTATGGCTAAACCCAATGGAGCTCCTGTGCTCAGAACAGTAAGAATGGTCCTGGTCGGCAGCAGAAAACCATCTGCCAGGGCCACATATCTGACCAAGTGGAAAAGGTACACTTGCTGGTGTGCTTAACGTCACACTCCTCCACTCCAGGCGTCTATACCACTCATCCCGGAGTACCTTCTGCACCTCAACCAACAAGGCCTGGCAGCGTCATCCATCAGGGTACACCTTGCTGCTATCTCGACCTTTCATCCGGGGCATGTCTGGACGCTCCATATTCACTAACCTTATGATAGGACGTTTCCTTAAGGGCCTGGAACGGCTATATCCTCGGGTTAGACAGCCTCTTCCGGCATGGTACCTTAACCTGGTCCTGTCCAGATTAATGGGACCCCCATTCGAACCACTGACGACTTGCTCCCTTCTCTATCTGTCATGGAAGGTAGCCTTCCTGGTCGCCATCACATCAGCCAGGAGGGTGTCAGAGTTAAAGGCCCTTACCTTCGACCCACCCTACCCAGTCTTCCACAAGGACAAGGTGCAACTCAGACCTCACCCGGCCTTTCTCCCTATGGTAGTTTAACAATTCCATATTAGCCAAGACATTTGTCTACCTGTCCTTTATCCCAAGCCACACAACAATACCCAAGAGCAAAGGCTGCACTCATTGGATATTCGGCAGGTGTTAGCATTCTACATTGAGTGCACAAAGCCGTTCAAGAGGTCGAACCAGCTGTTTGTGGCAGTGGCAGACGGCATGAAAGGACTCCCAGTCTCATCTCAAAGATTATCTTCATGGATCATGGCCTGTATCCGCACATGGGCCAAGGTCCAAGACCCGCCTCTTAAGGCTCATTCCACAAGGGCACAGGCCTCGTCAGCTGCGTTTCTGGCCCAGGTCCCGATATAGGAAATCTCCAGGGCAGCTACTTGGTCCTCGGTGCATACATTCACCTCTCACAGTGCCATCACACAGCATGCTAGAGATGATGCAGCTTTCAGCACAGTGGTGTTCTAATCAGCGATTCCTTAACTCCGACTCCACCTCTGGGGTAGAGCTTGGGAGTCACCTGATTGGAATTGACGTGAACAAACACTTGAAGAAGAAAAAACGGTTACTCACATTCTTGTAACTGTTGTTCTTTGAGATGTGTTGTTCAGGTCCATTCCAATACCCACCCTTCCATCCCTCTGTGGAGTAGTCGGCAAGAAGGAACTGAGGAGGGGCCAGGTTAGCAGGGTCAAAATATTGAGTGTGATGAAGGCGCCACTCCAGGGGGCTCCACAGCCAACATGACGGGAGCTGCTGGGGGGAAAATTTCCAGCACAACCTGTGAAGCAGATTCCTGAGAGTCCTCAAGAGGCGCTTCCCGCTAGTCCGGGCTCCTATCCTACAATGGGACCTTAACTTGGTTCTTTCTAGGCTCACCCTGTGAGCCTATGGGCTCCTGCTCCCTTTCCCACCTGTCATGGAATGTCGCTTTCCTTGTGGTGATAACATCGGCGAGACGAGTGTCGGAGATTAAAGCTCTGACATTAGAGCCGCCATATATGGTGTTCTACAAGGACAAAATCCAACTGCGACCCCATCCGGCCTTTCTGCCGAAAGTGGTGTCTTCCTTCCTAAGTTAAATATTTTCCTCCTACTAATTATTGCTTGTTCATAAAATAAACATCAACTTCTTTACAGGTAAGTAATCCACAGATCCATACATTTGGCTACAAGACGATGGAACATCAGATTAATAGCTTCATTAAGCCATATTACCTCAAGGTATAACTATTATCACACTTGGCTAAGAGGATAACATGCATGTAACACACCATTGCTGAATGCTTCCCTTTGCGAGCATTATCAGAAGTGCCTTACGTTTAAGAGATCCTTTTTATTGCTGCATTTTTATAACTCAGTGGGATTTTTTTTTGCCTTGTTCTGTAAGTACTCCTAAAACTAAATTGTGAGATTGATGGCTACTAGCATGTGGTGGTAGTGGTAGAATGGTGGGCAGGCCCTGTTCAAGTGGGAGAGGCCAAAGGCATTCTGTCTACCGAAAAAGATGTATCCTTGGGCACCTGGGGATTGCATGGATGAGCAGCAACTGCTATTCCCTTTAAAAGATGCAGCGTGCACTCCCCCCTTTCCAAATTCCTGACCACAAATGCAGAAGAGCTAATGGGCTCTACCCATGTTCTGCTCCATTGGAGGTCACTATCATTGCTATGACCCCCTACCTTGTGCTCAGAAAACAAAGGTACAGGATTTTGGCTGCCCCTTCAAGTCCCACATCCCTGCACAATAACGCGAGAGAAACCAAATTATAATTCCTGAGTATTTTATTGATTTGTGATTTTATGTTTATATATTTTCATGACATGAAAAATGCATAACATAAAGCAAAATATATGGAGAGAACAATTTAGACCAATATAAAAGGAAGGTAAAATAACTGATAAATAAGTAGATTTTTGTTTTTCATTTATATGGTAGTAGTGCTCTCTGTGCCATGTAGACCTATGATGAGATAATGTGCCTACCCATGAAGATATAACAAGCAGGCTTAGTTGTAAAATCTTCTGACTAAAAGAAAAGCAAATTCTAAGGTAGGGCATATAGACAAGATGCTGGAGGAAAAAAGTCAAATTAAATTGTGTTTATTCTAGGACAGGTTTTAACGGGGGACAGATAAAATGCTTGGTTACTCAAGAATCTTCAAAACAATCCAACAGATTTAACAGCTGATTCATTTGGGCACTGTCTTTCCAGTATTGTTGGAGCCATAGCTCAGTGGTTGAGTATTGTAATAACATTCTTTTAGAAACTGGAAAAAGAACCTGCTTTCCAAATATGTTGGTACTGTTGTGTGGCAGAATTGGGGAATTATAATTCAGTTAAGATGTATAATTACAGGCATAATCTGGGTTTTTAAATGCAAGTATTAAGGCTGGTTATTGTAACAAAAAGATGGTCAAGGATATGTCTAAGATTGTTCTGGTTTTAATATTTTAAACATGGAGAATGAGGAGTTTAACTTAAATTTAGAAATAAGGGCTAGATGATAACATCAGAATAAATGTAATCTACAGTACTGATAACATGATGTAGCTAGAGGGTACAGAAGTTTGGAAAAACAGATCTTCAAGAATAAGAATTGTCTTAATTAATCCTAAAATGTGTTTGCAAAAGGAGGCAGGGAATAGAATAGTATAATACTTAAAATATAAATCATGTAAAAGAATTACAATGAGTTTAATGGACTCCTCCCTACCTCATCAAAAAAAATCTGATGGTATTATCACAGCATTATATATTTTATTCTCCATCTTTATGATTGATATAGACACCTTACTTGTGTTAATTTACCAAACTTAACTATTCACCATGTGTGTCTTATTTTTGTTCATTAGGTGTGAGCATTTTCGTTCCATATTAAATAACAATGATGATGATATTATAGAAATGAGTGAATTCTCTTATCAAGTTTACCGAGCCTTCCTGGAATATCTGTACACAGACAGCATCAGTCTCCCTCCTGAGGATGCAATAGGTAATTGGCATAAATTCAAATAATGTCAAGTTACTGTTAGGAGAGAACTTAAAGTTTGTTTTAACAGGTTCTAGAAAGATGGAGTTGATCATGTTCATTGTTATTTTACTGTCCTTTAAACCTTCTTTTATGCTCCATTGCATGTACATGGATGAGGTGATCCATGCAGCAGAGAATCGTGCAGGAGGCGGAGGATGGCAAAGATGCAGTGGAAGAAAGGGGCAGAGTGAACGGGAGGGGAGGATGAAATGAACAGCAAATGTAGACTGTATTCAAAAAGGACCATCATTTCTCATATTTAAAACAGTTTTAAAAAGACCCTGATACCTTCCTAATATTATCTTTCCATTTGATGTAGTTGCCACAGACATTATTTGACCCCAAATGGGAAGGGAGCTGGCCCAGATCATCACTGAAGAGAGGGGAGATGGTTCTCTAAATAATCGCTATTAAAATGTGATGCAAACTGCAAAAAAGATGGAGCACTTGTGTCTTAATAAGTGTGAACTCTTCAATTTGCATAAAGCCTTTTTGGAGGTTTTGTGTAAAAGTGGATCATGGAATCAGAGAGAAACAAACTGATAAATCTGAAATACAAGTTTATATGGCTTGCATAAAGACAACCAAATATCTGTGAATTTTCTACCTAATTCTCAACAGGACTGCTAGATTTGGCAACATTCTATAGAGAAAATAGATTGAAAAAGCTTTGCCAGCAAACTATCAAACAAAGCATTTGTGAGGAGAATGCAATTGCTCTTCTTTCAGCTGCAGTCAAATATGAAGCTGAGGTATGGAAAACTTTTATTTGTACTAGAAGTTCCTTAGTGTGATAACTGTTTTTCGGGACATGGAACTATTTATGTTAACTATTTTTTGCAATTAATGAACCATCACACATGAATATTGTAATCAACTTCTCTGGCTTCCCTAAGCATGGACATTTCCCCTTTCAGTCCCTACAAAATGAGGCTGCTAATGTCATCTTCCTTACCCTTTGACTCGATTGTGTCAGTCCCCTCTTTGAATTCTTTCACTGTCTCCTCATCTGCTCTGGCATGACATTTAAGCTTCTCATCACCACTTAGTATATAACTCTGCCAAAGCCACTTATCCACCTTTGAGTTTTGCATCACCTTCTGATCATGTTCGTCCAATGTACCTTCACTGACCATTTGTCAGCTTTTTGCACAATCCTCTCTCTACCACCTTCCACATGGTCCCCTTACACATGATATGACCTCCTTGGGCTATCTTGTAAGGCCCTTCTCTGTATGCATTTGTTCCTCTCTCAAAGATTGACTTCTGCTATGCTGCTTACAGTGACTCATGTTGACATGTAAACAAATTGCCTGTTGTTTCTTTTCCCCTATCCTGTGTCTTCTCATCTGTCTATTCTTGGATTGTGAGCAGGGAACGTCATTCTAGAATGTCTGGAAAGCACCAATAGTGTAATGGGCACTACTTAAAAAAAATGTTTTATTTGCAAATATGCTAACATTTTATTTTGTGAAAGAAGTTTGCCTTTTCTTAATTTTTCAGTACTATTCGGTCTGCAAAATATCTGTAGTTTGGTATTTACAAGATACTTGAATATTAATTTTAGACTTAATATATCATTTCAACCTGACCAGCTAGTTAAGGAAGGTCCCTTCATGAATACATCAAACTCCCACAAATACTAACACAAGTTAAATATGTGCATTGAGACTAAATTTGTTACTGGCCAAAACATTGCCAATCCATTGATTCCAGTATAATAGCAGGTTTCTATGCATCCGAAGAAGTGGGTTGTAGCCCACGAAAGCTTATGCTCTAATAAATTTGTTAGTCTCTAAGGTGCCACAAGTACTCCTGTTCTTTTTGAGTATAATAGCAGTCTGCTTAATCCAGTGGTGAATTTGCCCCATCTGGTTGATAGGGAGCCACGTATGTGAGTAAATAGGTGTGCTGACTGAACACCACAAATATTCAGTAGTGCCAATATCTTGGTTTATTAATTACTTGCAAAATCAGTTAAATCTGTCAGCTTGGCAGGTTTTTATAATTTACAGCTTCATCCTTATTAAGAAATCAAGTCACACTGGGAGACCCAAAGGATGGCGCTGAACTGAGATCTTTTAAAATGTTTATTATTTCTTTTATTTAGTTTTGCCTTTCTAAAGAAGCCTGTAGGGAGGGATTTAAATGAGAAGAATGTACATGTCTGGTGAAGCTGGATTGGTAGGCTGTCCATGCATAGAGGGCAGTGAGGGAGAAGGGGCAAAAATGGAAGTAGAAGAAGGGAGTGTTGAAACTGTCATCATTGATGATATGACAGGATAAAAAATGAGCTATAAATTGGGATGCATTTGTGCAGAGCTTGAAGATGAGGAGACAAGAAGTGTACATTTAATATTGAGGGGTTGGAAGATGTGGGGTGGGGGAAGTGACATCGTTGAATTGACAAAAAATAATTTTGTTTGGAGGCAGAGCAATGTGGGGAGATAATGGCATCTCCACCAACCTCACTAAGTAATCAAAGCAGAAAATGACCAGGGCATTAATAATTGTAACATTAGGACCAGAAAGGAAGGGTCGGATTTTTAGTGTTGTGGACACTGAAGTGAAAGATACTGTGGTGTGGGGAAGCGCAGCAACTATTACTCTTAATAGGATAGGTTTTCATTTGAAGTTTGTTATAGAAACTTAAAAATAGACTGCCTCACCTTAAAAATATTCTACACCTTTAATTCTACTTGTCAACATCAGAAAAGGCTTTGATCAACCTGTTTCACTTGGAACTATTACAAGTGAAATTATGTGTCATGCAACATGTAAAACTAGCCTGGACAAAGCGCCCGTGAATATATTGTAGGAAACAGGTGGTGATGGGAATGGACTGGATGACCTCATGCATGTTTTCCAGCTCTACCTTCTATGATTCAGTTTTAATTAGCAACTGTAATATTCTTTCAGAAATTTCGTATTGTCCTTTAGCACAGCCATTGATTATAAACTGAAGGAGGTAAGCACTGTTAAAACTGCAGAAATAGTGAAAGTATAGGATAGTGTGTCAGCACCTTAGCTGCAAACACTTTGTAAGGCTACAAGGTGCAGAAATGTAAAACATGAAATTTCTCTCTAGAAATCATCAGTTCATAAAATAAATTGATTCCATTGACTTTACCAAAGATAAATGCATCCAGAAATAATAGTCACAAATAGGACACCTTTGAAAATTGTGGAAATGCTTGCTGAGATATTGTTTGTTTTCAGGAGTAGTTCTATGCAATTGCTATTTTTATAGCACATTTCTAATGTACTGTGGGCTGGATTGAAGATTAATTAGCTGTTATTTATACTAGAAATTAAAAGTTACGATTTCCTAACCACCAAAATTATTAAATGTCGTTCCCTGACTGGCCAGTGAAGAGATTTTTTTCAGTATAGCAGGGAAGCAACCTCCCTTAATTTTCTTTTAGACAAAGATTGTAGTACTCCTAGGATTCCTGGAATATAATCTGGAAAGAAATCTAAACTGTCATTACATTTCCCGTGCACACTCTTACCCCCTACCCTTGCCACTTTCTTCTGTATTTTTGGCATTTCCTGTTCTTCCTCTTTTTTGTTGTTGTGTCCCCCACCACACACACACTTTTTTGTGGTTCCATGCCTTTTCCCTCTGGGCATTTTTTCCCCACTTTATTCCCTTTTTCTTTTTAAACCCACTTTTATAACTGTTGGTCTCCTTTTTTGGCTTTAATTGCATCTCTGCAGAGGCAGCAGACTAGAAGCATTTAACCCATGGAAGGGACTACAAAGGGAAATGAACTAGCGTCTTTGGAACTTCCCCTCTTCCCTCCTGCCCAGTGTGCAATACTTGTGTACTTCACACAGAGGGAAACTGACTAGGATTAGTACATTTCTTTTTGCAACAAGCTTCAAAGAGGTTGCAGATTGTGAATCATGATGTCAAAATATTGCCTTGTGGCTAACTCTGTCTGTAATGTGCTTGCTGCAAAGGAGAGACTAATTCCTTTTCCTTCTGCAGAAGTTGTTTACACAGGAACAAGCTGCAAAAGGGATAGGTCTCAGTGCATAGAGAGGGAATGCTGTCACTGCAAGAAGGTTGAATGGGCAAGGCTCACTGAGTGCAGTTACTGTTGCATGGTCTACAGAACATATGACAGTCATCCACACTGGGTGTTCCTATGCTGAGAATTTTCAGAAAACCTCACTATTGATCTAACACTTGTACCAGTAAGTCTAGGACAAGACAGTTATTTTTACCATCATGTCTAATCCAGCTGCTGTTTTTTCTCTGCACGTTACGAGACACACATTCAGAGGTCAACGTGTATATCTATATCCTTGTGAGGCTAACGTGTCCTTTCATGATGTTAAATATTCAGGGTAGAGGAGGCAGTTAATTTGAGGTCCCACAATGGCTAGAAAATAAATTGTATTTTTGACAAATTTTGCAGAAGGCCGCTGTTGAAGTTAATGTGGGTAAAGGAGGGAAGGAATCATTAGCCTTTTTCCAGGCATACACTAGGAAAATTGAAGGCTTTATTGTTATATGATGCATTTATTTCTTTTTGAGTGTACAAATAACAATTTTTAGAGTTATTGCATATGGTTGCACCTTTTGCATTTTTATATTGTGTCTACCTTCAAGGTGAAATACAGAGCTGACCAAATTATGTTAGCTGTCTCCTGTTCATGTTTGTGACGTGATCCTGATTTCTGGTCATGCATAAGGATTCATTATAAAGTTCATATGAACAAATTTCATCCTGTTGTTTTTGAGGTGGTCACTTAGATTACAAAACCCACTGCAGACTAGTCAGTCACAGGGTATGCTAGCTGGTTGGATGATTGAAACTTTTTAAACAGGAGAATAATGAATGACACATTTTCAGTATCCATCTTTCTACGAAAATTCATAAACTTTCCAAATTCATAAACATTTTTGCAGTCTTCCACATATTCTAAAAGCAACCCCATGAACAACAGTGGAGTGAAGAGAAACAGTTATTTACTTTAATTGTGATTTTTTGAGATGTGATGCAGATGTGTATTCCACTTAGGTATGTGCGCACCCAGCGCACCAGAGCTGGAGAATTTTGCCTAGCAGTAGTCATAGGAGGACAGCGCTAGCGCCTTATGGCTAGAGCCCCTTCCCTTGCTATATGAGGCAGCGCCATCCGACCCTCCTCAGTTCTTTCACATTGAATAGCCAGAGAGTAGACTCTGATGCAGAGGAGACAGAGGGTGGGTTGTGGAATAAACATCTGCATCAAATCTTGAAGAACCACAGTTACTGTATGTAACTGTTTCTTCTTCAAATAGATGCAACCATGTATTGCCTTTAGGTGACTCACAAGCAGTACTCCCACGGCATTGGGCTCGGAGTCTAGCTAAACAAGGACCAAAGGACTGCCTTCCCAAAGTTTGCATCTGCTCTGGATGCCACGATAATGGCGTCATGGTTTGTAAATATATGTATCGACAACCATGCATTAGTCCTGCAAATATCCAACAGCAAGATGTCACTTAATAACGCTATTGACATAGCTTGTGCTCTTGTAGAATATTCTCGCTCCTGTAGCGGGTGTATAGCCAAAGCCATTCATATTCAGTCTTGATGCAGGAAGTTATCCACTTAGAAATCCTCTGTGAGGAGACTGCCTGTCCCTTCATACAGTCTGCATACAACATAAACAGATGAGGTGACACCGGAAAAGGTTTAGTCCTGTCCAGATAGAAGGCCAGAAATGTCTGATGTCCAGTGTGTGAAGATGCTGTTCCTCCTCTGGCAATGAATGCAGTTTAGGAAAAAATACAAGTAAATATACCACCTGGTTTCAATTAAAGACACATGAATGGATGAATGAAAGACTGAGAGTGCCGATAGATGCTAAGCAAAATGCTGAGCTAAGCAAAAGGCCCAACCACTGAAGATGCAGCAAATACTCCAAGATGTCAAATACTCCAAGATACTAGCCAGCATCAGCTGAACTCTGCGGGCCATATTGAAAAACACTTCCTCTTTGCCGAATAGGCTATCCTAGTAGAGGGTTTTCTACTACTGAGTAGGACCCTGTCAAACAACCACCGAGCATTTCTCTTCCTTATTCAACCATAGAGCAGCCACGCCATGAGATGTAGAGAGCTGAGTGTGGGATGCAGAGTGTGACTGTGATTCTGCATGAGCAGGTCAGGATGGACAGGAAGGGATACGGGAGGCTGAATTGACAGTGTGAGGCGGTTGGAAAACCAGCACAGCTTTGGCCATGCCGAGGCAATGAAGATGAGTTTAGCCCCTTATACTTTCAGCTTGAAGATGACCTGTGGAATGGTTGGAGTTGGAGGAAAAGTTTATAGAAGAGCCGACTGCCAAATGAGGTGGAAGGCATTGGTCACGGAGCCTGGACTGAGGTCCCCTTGAGAGCAGAACAACCAGCATTTCCTGTTGACCCTTGTAGCAAACAGGTCGCTTGATGGGAAGCACCACGCTGCAAAGATGACTCGCAGAACACTGGGCTTCAAAGACCACTTGTTGAGGGAAAAATTCCTGCTGAGATGGTTTGCAAGATGATTCTGGACCCCAGGCAAGTGATTGGCTATCGGAGTTCTACTCCTGTCAATGCAGAACTGCCACAACCTGATCGCCTCTTGGCAAAGTACCCTGGAGTGTGTTACCCTTTGCCTGCTCACATACTACATTCCCGGCCCCAAGTATGCCAGTGCCAGAAGTGGTGTGGACCCCGAAGTCAGCAGCAGTACCAAAAGAGCTAATGGTGCCGAGGTGAAGGATGGTGAAAGTCACCCTGGTAACATCTGCAGTGCCAGCTGCAGTGGTGCTGAGAAGTTTCCTGGTGCCCAGGACTCTTGCACTGAGCACGGTACTGGTCCTGTTTCCACAGACTATGGAAGGGGAAATGCTGGCTGCAGTGCCAATAGACCCGAGGGTTCAGTGGCCCATCCAACCAACAGGGCTATAAACAATGCAGTCCTGGACCAAAGGAGAGGTCAAGATGGAAAGTCAGAGGAGGATGGTAGCCACTTGGTAAGATGCCAATATGAAAACAGTCAGTGCTGGCATCTCCCTCGTCAGTACCGAACTCAATAGATACCTCGGGGCCAGAACTGGAGTTGACGATACAGGTCTCTAATGCCCCTACTCAGTGCCGGGGAGCAGTTAGAGGCATCCACACCATCCCATGCGCCGGCACTAACTCCATGCCAGTCCACGCTCTTCCTGGGGGAGGCAGGAGAGTCCATGAGACCTGGAACAGTCTCAATTTGGTATTATGTGAACTTTTTCCTCAGCACACTCAACAGAGAATGGCTCCTCCCCCCCCACCCCACCCCCACCCCCCTGCTTCAGAGCACGAGGCAGTAGCACTCTTGGATCCCAAGGGCGATGACCTCTGATCTGACAAGGCCCTCAGTGCTGAAGCAGGCCACATGGCCTGTTTGCTTAAAACAACACATATTCAAAGTTCCCTATCCACCTGAGTGCGTTTCATGAACAATCTACAGACTGAACACTGCTCCTTGACATGGGCCTCACCCAAGCACAGCAAAGACTGTATGTGGGGATCATTATTAGGAATCACTCCCACACACAACAGGCAATGTGTAAACCTTGGTGAGGGCATCACAGGGGAATACTTAACTACATGCAACTAACTATAATCTAAGGTTATGACTAATTACATACAACTAGAAAAAACACTAAATTAGTGACAGAGTGTGAGGTTAAGACCACACACAGCTCCAACTCCAGCCTGGGTAGTAAGAAGGCTCTGAGGGGGGTTGGAATGGTGCCGCCACACATAACCAGGTGAGGGACTATGGCTGCAAGACGCAAGTGGTGCCCCTCTATTGCTCCTGCTAGGCAAAATTCTCCAGCTCCAGTGGCCTGGGCCCACTCACACCTAAGTGAAATACATCACTGCAGCTACTCTAAGAAGCCCAAGTTTACGCATGACATCATTTGGAAATATTTTCATATTTGTCTTTCTACTTTGAAATCTAAGGGTAGGAATGCCTTCCTTCCCTTCACCCACTCTTCCCTTTCCATCTGTCTTGTATCCTAGGTTGGGCACCCCTTCACTCTACCCCTTCTCCAACATACTTTTACTGTGCTACTCTTGCTTCAATCAACTTGCTGTTTTCAGTGGATGGGCAGCATCCTCTTTTGATAGTTAACTGAGGTTTTCAGGAAGCGTGAGCTTTGAGTTGAGCTTTAGGAAGAAGGATAGCCGGATGTCAGCTCCGTAACCAATCAAAACAGTAGCAGCTGCCTTGACAAGTTTCTGGCCTTGCTATTGTAATGTTTTGTTCTAGGTATTATTTCACATTTGTAAACATTCATGTGGATATTGTTGGGATGAAACAGACAGCCAAGATGTGAATGCTCACTTAAATTTGTAATATCTTATTGAATAACTCATAACCTTATTTTGTTCCTAGGACTTAGAAGAATTTTGCTTCAGGTTTTGTATAAACCACTTGACTGTGGTTACACAAACGACAGGCTTTGCAGAAATGGACCATGACCTCTTGAAGAATTTCATTAGCAAAGCAAGCAGAGTAGGAGCATTTAAAAACTGAAGAATGCTTGCTGCAAAGGAAGATACTTTCATCATGGGAACACTTCCCCTTTGAAAAACTTATCAGCACTCAGAATGCCTGAAAGAAAACAGGACAACATCCAGTAAAGTCAGTGTCACTGTTGATGGGCGGATTTAGTAAGCTTCCAGGTAGCCTAATGCACAAGCTTTGTGCAGACGGGTATGGTATAGATAAACAATAGATATAAACAATCTGCCAACAACTTAGGTTTAAAAAAAAAATCCTAATGGAATAATTAAGTTTTCCGTTAAAATCAAGTGGACTGGTCACTGTTTTCCATTTGTATTCCTTGTTTTCTTCCTTGAAATATTTTCAAAAACAGTTCTTTAACATCTTCATCTGAGTTTACTGGATAGCATGAAGCTGGCTGTTGCTAAAGCTTCATTATGACACCTTTAAGGTCAATCAAAGTGTGCTACAAGAAGGTTCCTTTCTGGTTAATTTCTCACACCCTCTAGAGAAGTGTTGAGATAGACGCTTGTTTTGCTAAAGATAGGATAAAGGAATATATCATACAAATCCCTCTTAAACGAGCCCCTAATGTAAAGAAAAAGCCACTGAATGGATACTTTGTAAATTAGGAGCAGCAAAGGCTCAAGAGAAGACTATGCTGAATTTATTTAAGTATGAAGGACTTATTTTAAAGGGCTAGTTTTGAGTTCTTGGCTCTTAAAGTCATTTTCTCAGACGAAAAAGAATTGGTTATTTTTCCCAGGGACTTTACCTCACCTTTCCAGTGGAACAGTAACTTCTAATTGGTTTTGTCACATAATGAGTTATTTCACTGTTAGTTTTGCTGCTCAGAAACACACCTCTTCACCTGCCATGAAAAAGAAACTCAACAAAAAGGAATTATCAGTTGACTTTTCTACTGGTATTTACAGATAAGACAGGTACTTGACATGAATTATGTGTGGGGGAGGAGGGATAGGGAAAGTTATAAATCAATTCAATGATGAAATCATGAAAATTAAACTCAAAGTCTTTTCAAGTGGTAACCAGGTGCCATTCAAACACTTGCTAAAGCAATAGGTGGAGGAGGTTTCAGTATGCTAATGCTTGCGTGGAAAGACTTTTGCACTGTGGTACAGGATGCTGAGATTATAAAATGTTTATCAGTTTTGGTTTCTGTTATGATACAGAAGATTAATTTGCGTGTAAATTACTTAATCTAATTTCTGTTAAAAGAGTAGGTGAACTGGCTTTAAAAACTGATGAGCCAGTGGTTAGGACATGACCCTAGCCTTGCTCTGTCATAGACATCCTGTGTGCCCTTGGGCACGTCTACACAGCAGCTGGGAGATGTAATTCCTAGTTCTGGTTCCATACAGCTGCTAGCTCTGCTCCAGTTAGCACCTAAAAAATTGCAGTGTGACCATCCTGGTGTTACCCCCAAAACAGACCCACGGTACCACCAGAATAGCTTATCTATTGCCCCCTCCTGGGTTTAGCAGAGGTTCCCTTCCAGGTAGCCTCCTAATTTATTACTCTGTTTCTGCAGGGTGAAAGGGGACCTGTCCTAGAGGAATTACTCAGGTTTACTAACAGTTCCTTTTTAGAAAAACTCCCCAAAATATCTTAGACCAGTTACCCTTGGGAGGACTTGGATACAGCCTTCCAATAGAATTGCTAGATACACAGGCAGTACTTTTCCAAAACAAAGTATCTTTTATTATAATAGCACACTGATGATCCCTGGCTACAATGTAATCTAAGCATAAAGCTCTAGAAATAAATCCCTTAACACAATTTCTTAATACAGGTTTAAAAATATCCCAACTGCAATGTCATACAATTAGAACAGTATTAAGTGTTGCACTCTGCATACGGTGCAGTCGCTGACAGCAATCTTAAATCTTCACCTTTATACATCTAAAACAATGTAACATTCATAACACACACCTTTATTAACCCAGACAAACATACACAGGCTCATGAATACTATTTCTGTTCTGTATTTGCAGTATACCTAGCACTCTTACTTGCTGTAGGCATCTTTCCCTCTGCTCTCTCAGGGTCCATTCTGTTCTATAGTGCTGCCAATATAGTTACAGGGATAGCTCAGTGGTTTGAGTATTGGCCTGCTAAACCCCAGGTTGAGAGGGCAACTTAGGGATCGGGGGCAAAATCAGTACTTGGTCCTGCCTAGTGAAGGCAGGGAGCTGGACTCGATGACCTTTCAGGGTTCCTTCCAGTTATAAGAGATAGGATATCTCCATTTATTATTATAATTCTTCCCCAATTTTTAGCTAATGGTGGCAAAGTGATGTTTTTAGTGCTGTGCTTAGGAAACAGAAGAGAGCTGCTCAAAAACCTCTAGTATCACTGGAATGAGCAGTGGCTTGGGCTAGTCAGCTGAGAATAAGCCTACCCAGGGGCATGGATATGTACTTGGCTAGCTAGTCTGAGCTGCTGTGGCCACAGTTATTTTTAGGCACTAGCTCACGCAGAGCATGTACAGCTACTCAAGCTGGAAATAACATCTCCCAGCTGCTGGGTTCAGGTACCCTTAGTCTATGTCTCAGTTCTGTCTCTGTCAAAAGGGGATAATAGCACTTCCCTACCTCTATTTCCTGTGAAATGAAAATTTGGGCATCTGCACTCTACTAAATAGTCTGCATTCAGCGACTAAGGACACAAGGATGCATTTGTAGATGAGGCTGACAGGAAAACCAATTCTTAGCATATCTATCACCCTTTAGTCTCTTCGCCAAGAGCATTATTTCAGTTCATGCTGTGCACACCAAAGCTTGGGCTGGTTTTTTTCAGGCAGCTTTTTATTTTTGTAGTAGTAACCATGTGGGACTAACTCTTTGAGAGAACTTCTCTTCAGTGATGTCTGTTTTGAGGATAAAATGCAGACATCTTGGTTTGTTCATTCAATGAGGATTTTATGCATTTAATTCTTGACCCGGACAATTTAATAGTATATTTATACACTGCTATAGGCACATGTAGTAAAAATATATTTATTTAGCTTTCATTCACATTACTCATTAAACAGCAACAGAAGATACTTTCCTTTGCACTTAAAGGGCCAGCCTTCAGAAGTGCACTGACTTGATGGTTGGAAACCAAAATGCGTGTGTGTTTATACAGGTGCATGCTTGAACAGCAATGTGAGTACACTAAATCCAGCCTGGGCGGTAACGGTTTTATATTTTTTTGTTTTTGACGATTGAGGATGCTGCCACGACCACTCCTCTTGATCTTGGAATTGGATCCATTGTTAGCCAGTATTTAATGCGTTTCCGGAGACTCCAGTTCAGACAGCAATGAAAAAATATTTGTAGACATTTGGGACTGTAATCCTAGACAGGTGAGGTATTCATTCGAAAACTTGACTGATGGCCTAAAATATCCTTGGACAGCTGAATAAGAGACTCCTCCAACTAACCACTGGGGAAAACAGGTAAATAAATATTTCTTGAATTAAATGGAACTTAAAAGGAATAAAATAAACTACTAAAATAAAGGGGCTATCACAGTGATTGATGTTAGTAGGTTCAGCCTCATGGTATTTTCTAGGACCCACCTTTAGAATGATGGAACTTTATTACAAAGCATGTTCACTGTGTAAATTGCTGTAGTATATAAATGCTTTTTATATAAGCTGAAGATAATTGTTTCCTTGGGATTATTTTGTAAAATAAAACCTTTATCCATTAGCATGACAAATTTTGCTTGACCTCTAAAGATGTATAATGTTTGTATCCCTACCGTAATAAAATATCCAGCCAACTTCAGATTTCTGTAAAAACTCATATGGCTTAATAGACAACTAATAAAACAGTTATATTTAAGATCTTAGCCTTTGACCTGTTTACTTTTTATTACAATCTAAAGCTTACATCAAATTGCTTCGACCATTCTTAAACAGCTGTTTATTACTTCCTTATTAGCACGTTGTGGGGATGAGGGGAGAGAAATAGGTAACTTACAGGATAAAGATTATAGTTTAAAGACCACAGTCTTTTTCTAAGGGCTCATTTGCATGTGGCAAGCTGGGGTGAAAATCTACCCGTGCACTAACCTGCTGCACACTAGGTATCGGTGCAGACCCTGCTGTTATGCACTAGAAGTTCCATAGTGCCCTTTGAACGACTCGTCTTTCAAAGTGGGGTAGGATCGCTGAGTGCTACAGAACTTTAGTACCCAGCAGCAGGCTAGGGAGGGGTAGATTTATAGCCCAGCTTCCTGGGCGGTGGGAGGGGGGAAATGACTAAGTGTTTGTATAGACAAGCCTTTAAAGAAATGACTGTTAGACTCATAAGCAGCAATAAAACCAATGTCTGCACAAAAATGGGGGGAATTTGACAGGAAAACAGATTTCAAGCCTTTCAAAGAAGTTAATGCAGTAGTGAAAAAGAGTGATTGCAACTAGATGAAATGGCTTCTGTGTTTTTGACATACCACTTCTGCTTGGTAAAGAAGGTTTGTTTGTTTTTTTCAGGATACCTATATAAACTAAACTTGTTACATTTTAAAATATTCATATTGTATCGTGTGCTGGTTTCTTACAACAACACAACCTTCTACAGGTTTCCCACCGTTTCATGCACTTTTATAATTGGTTTCTTTCTTGGCCTGCAAATAACTGCAGTAACTCTCACAGACTCAAGTGGGTGCACATGCTGTTTACTTAGACTTGTCTAGAGTACCAGTGTTTTGGAAATACAAAATTCTTCATGTATAGATTTACATGAAAGAGCTGAAGTTGAAGAGGAACATAAATAACTGAATACAGTTTTTTATATTCTGTTTCAGTAATAGTTAATCTGAGAAGTTACTCTGACCTTTAAAACACATCATATCAGGAAATAAGAGACATAAGGAAGGGACCCAGACCTGGTTAAAACTGTAGAGAGAAAAGGTCTCTAGTACTATTGTTTGTCCAACTTTGGATCCTTTTCCCTTTCTGGAATAAACTTTCGAAAACACTAGATCATTTTGAAGAGCTGTGTGTGAAGCAGTAATAAAAGTACTAATTGCAAATGTCATAACCTTTCAAAATCCTCTAATAGCAATTGGAGCATTTACTGTAACTCACCGGAAATATCAAATGTACTGCTTGGAAATTGTATCCTGACAGTTAATATGGTAGTTTCTGTAAACTGGAGATAAGATATTTTGCTGAAAACGTTTATGTTTTTAGGTGAAGGTTCGGGTTAAAGCAGTCAGAAGAGTGACAAATTTTGCTTATAGCACCCAGGGGCAATTTAAAGTCACATGTACTGATTTTACAAACATTCTGGTCAGCACTGCAAAGCTAGCATAGCAACAAACTTTGTATCCAGTCAAACCTTACTGAGAAGATAGATAAGTTTTAAGCTCCAAGTGGCAGGGACCTAAGTTAGACATAGCAGAGCAACAACTGACAGATAGTCAGAGGGAGAGAAAATGGGGGCTACAGCAGTAAGAAACTTGTTAAATAACTTTCTATAATATACATCTTACTTGCTTTCTTTCTGGTTTGTGTGTGTTACTAGTTGGAAGGTGGAAAATCAGTTAAGAGGGTCAGCGTGGTATAGTAGACAGAGCACTATTCCCATTCTACCTCCCATGTCATCAGTAGAACTTCCAATTAAATTGTAATGCCAGATTCTTTAGTTGGTGATGACGGAAGAAGCAGAAAGAGTAACCTGATTTTCAGATGGAGTCTGCATTGTTTCATCTGCGGTTACACAATCTAGTGGGTAGGCCTAGACTGGGTAGCTGGAGATTTGAGTTCTCTTCCCATCTCTGTCCCTGCCATTGACCAATTCTGTTTCACCAGTGTGCGTCACGGTCCCCTCCTGCCCCTTGTCTTGTCTATTTAGATTGTAAGTTCCTCAAAGCAGCAACTGTATATGTTTGTACAGTGTCTAGCACAAGGGGGTCCTGATCTTCATTGGGGCCTTGTGTGCTACTGTAATACAAATAACGATAATGCTGGGAGAAAATAGTTAGAAAAATCTGAAATGAACTCAAACTGGGGAACTAATGGAAGTTTTGTAGATGGCTAAGGGCCCAATTGTGTAATTAGAGCTAGATCCCTGCACATGTACAGAGCTTCACTGAAATCGATGGGACTCTGCTCACACCAGATGTAGGATTGCAGCCTAAGCATGAAACAGAAGGCTGTTATTTCCACATGATACTTTATTAACTTTATACCTAATAAAAAAGGAAGTTACAATGATCACCAATAAATCTTATTAAAGCTATTTTATTTATCTTGAAAGGAATGAAATCCATTAGTTGTACAATATGCAACCATACACTTTTAAATGTAGTCTTCAGTCTGCCTGAACAAAACAAGTACATTGTCACAGTAGAGAAAGGATAGCCTGTCTAAGTACTGAACTCTGCAGTTCTCTAGCCAGCAAAGTTAAGATCTGGGCACTATTCGAACTGCAATTATGGAGCTTAAAGACAGTGTATCCCATTATTTGTAGTATATTTCACCTGTAAACTCTGCAAAAAAAAAAAATAGGCAAAGAAACCTAAGATACTAACACTTCTGTACATACTTCAGGAAGTTGAAACCATATTCAGACTTAAAACTGAAGGTAACTGTTTTATTTCAAAGTTCATCAAAATATTTCCAAATCAATATACTGTTGTACAGTTTTTAAAAATTGCTCTACAATTAGATTTTGACTGACAAAAACTGATCTCTAAAAAAACCAGATGACACTACCAAAAGTATTTTCTATTTTCAACTAAGAGATTTCCAAATAAGTTACCCACACAAGATTTTTTTAAAACCATGTTTCTGTGTAATAAAACCCGGGTGCTTTTTTCCTACTGTATCTACTTTAATTTAAGCAGTTGCACAAAACTAAATCTTCATTAAAATGAATGGATAATTCTAAAGGCAGCAGTCATGAGAAAGCTCTGCTAGAGCTGTTTTTTAGACTGCTAGAAGTAAATTACTTTTTTATACCTTTATACTAGCAAAACACCCACAACTGAGGAGCTAATTTAAAAATGTATTTGTTTAGCAATAATTCAAGTAGCCTTAAAAGTTGTGCCCTTTTATGGAGAGAGGGAGGACTTGGACCAAATTTTTCAGATCTGGATGCTTCACATGTTAAACTTGATCTAAATATGAATTTGGTTGCACTTTGGAAGTCAGGCTATTCATTCTTAGGAGGCCAACTTGAGGCACACAGGTTTAAGTTACTAAAAGTAGGGTTCTGTTCCCATTTCTTGGCAAAATTTGAGTAAGCTAAATCATTGACTTCAGGCAAATCAGTATTTGTAGAGGTCATTGCAAGAAACTCCAGATTGTAACAGTATGATTTCATTTCATGTGCATTTTTCTTATTTTTCAGGATCCAGAAATATCAGAAAGTGCACTTTGAGTGTTTTGTACCTGGGGGGGGAACTCTGTCCCTGGAACATACTTTCTCTCTGAGTAATTCATACTCAGTTAGGTTCAAACTGACTAACAGATGACCAGCAGTGTAACTGTCCACTCAAACTGTGAGGGGAAAAAGTACTAGAAGATGTTAAGAATCTGAGGTATCTGTTATTTGTTTCAGTAGTATGGCTATGTGAGTTTACTTTACACCTTGTTTGCATGTTGTACAGGCCTAATCCTGCAACAGTTATGGCTGTGTGCATAGTAAAGTTAATGGGCCTTAGCATGGTAATTCTACAGAGTCAGAAGTCGTTGCAGTATCTGGCCCCTAATTCACAAAATATGCAAATAGTGCATAAAATTCCAACATTAAAATGAAATCTAATGAACAAAAGAATTAGTGCATTTCAAATCATTCTATCTAACTTTATTTTTGATAGAAGAGTTCAAAATAAGTAGAATGAAATGGCATTAAATGAACAATGTTGCAATAAGAAGCTGAAAAACTCTTCCAAATCCTCAAAAATATATAAATTAATAAACTCAGTGGCTTACATTGTGTACATGCTACATCATACGGCATAATATAATGAAAAACACTGAAGTTAAAAAAAAAAAAAAAAGGCCAAACATTTTAAACTAGCAATCATAAAAAAAGTAATTAACATGGTGGCTGAAAAAGAAAGACAAATGCAGAGAAGCATGCAGTGCACCGCATGGTCCTGAGAAGATGTTCACTTTTCTTCAGTGGCTGATGTATCAGTTCCATCATTTAGTTTTTGCTTTTGCATTCTTGTTCGAGTAGACGCTAGAGAAAAGTTACAGTAACTTTACCACCTTTTATAGTAAATCAACTTGTGCAAAACAACTTTAAAGGGTATATTTATTCATGATACAAAGAATTTAACTTTTAGCCTGACAACTTTTCAAATAAACAAATTAAACCCTAATTTGAACCACAAGTACTCAAATATTTACTTCTGAATTACTTGGATAATTCTGACTTCCCAGTTTATTTTACAGCCTTAAAGAACTGTGTACTTACATTGTACAGCTCTGTGTGCTTATACTGGCTCCCATTACTGTAGTATTCAAACTCTGTATCTCTCTCTTTCCTGAGATAAAGCACGTCAACTGAGCCCTATATGTGGGTCAAGTCCTTTTGTTGCTCAGAGATACTAATACCTTGATTAGAAGAGAGCTCTGCATTGGAAGCCTGAATCACCAACTTCCTCTAAAAGGAACTTTTCCAAAACTTCAGTGGCTAAATAACCACACACTAATAAAAAGTAACTAGATAGGGGGGAGGGATAGCTCAGTGGTTTGAGCATTGACCTGCTAAACCCATGGTTGTGAGTTCAATCCTTGAGGGGGCCACTTAGGGATCTGGGGCAAAATCAGTACTTGGTCCTGCTAGTGAAGGCAGGGGGCTGGACTTGATGACCTTTCAAGGTCCCTTCCAGCTCTAGGAGATGGGATATCTCCATTAATTTATTTATAATACTAGAACATTAACTCTTAAACTTTGCAACTAGTAAACTACAAACAGGACTGAACCAAATTTTAATTCCCTACCCTAATTTAACAAAGAGATATATAGAGGTGTTTGGTTCAGCAGACATGCCTGTCTTAGAGAAGAAAATCTGATAGGTTAAACAACTGTTTTTGGTGGGCATATCCCCTGATTTATACACAAGATGTGACAAGCAGTGAAAAACTATACAGTTAAACCAATATGGAGAGCAGTGTTCTCAACCTGTACCCCTTTCTGGAGTTTGAAGCCCAAGCCTCACTGCCTGGGGCTGAATCATGTAACTTAGCTTCATGGGGCCCCGGGCAATTGCCCTGCTTGCCACCTCTTAATGCCGGCCCTGCACTTGCGACCCCCCTAAACCCATCCTGTGACCCCACCCTGGGGGTTGCAACCCCCAGAAACACTGATCTAGATCAGCAGTTCTCAAACTGTGGATTGGGACCCCAAAGTGGGTCACAATCCTATTTTAATGGGGTTGCCAGAGCTGGCGTTAGACTTGCTGGGGTCCGGGGCCAAAGCCTGAGCCTCACCACCCAGGACTGAAGCTGAAACCTGGGTGGCGGGGTTCAGGTTACAGTTCCGCTGCCTGGGGCGGTGGGGCTTGGGCTTCGGTCGTCCCACCCAAGGTGGCAGCGCTTGGGCTTTGATCCCCCTGCCCAGGGTGGCAGCACTCAGGCTTTGACCATCCCTGGGGTGGTGGGGCTCAAGCTTCAGTCCCCACTCCTGGGGTCAGGTAGTAATTGTTGTCAGAAGAGGATCATGGGTGTAATGAAGTTTGAGAACTGATATAGATGAGTTGATGTACCCCCTGGAAGATCTCTGCATAACCAGAGGTACTGGTTGAGAATGACTGGCTTAGAGGACTGACAAGATGTGGTCTCAAGAGGGAGGGTAATTTTGTTTTGAATTTGGTGGGTGAGAATTTTACTTGAAAAGCTGACGGGAAGCCTGTAAATGAAGAAAGAAACATTGATCTGACTGCCTGTAACCACATCTAAGGGAACATAGAATGTTTATTATAGCTGATCTGTGGTATTTCAGTATTAAAACAAGGCAATGTACAAAACTATGCAAAATGCAGTCTTCTGTGCATATACACTTAATGGAGCACATGCCTTCCAGGTACTGAAATCCAAAGCAGTTCACCTGTTCTCTTAGGTGCTGCTGTATCGGGATTATTCGTAGTAATTTAGTAGAGGTGACTTTCCACTGGAAAATGTTTAGGAATACATCTCGGTGTGACTGCTTTAAAAGGTGAACTTTAACACAGATTTCACTGCCTGGCTATATGACACAAGCAGGGATAGAAGACTGAAAAGATAAAGCACATTAAGGTGGAGCCTAAAGAGTACCACTCTACCAAAAGCTGCATCTGAGACCCACCATCAAATGTAGCATGTAGCCACATAACTGGAAGGCTTCTGATCTTGAGTGTCGTCCTTTATCTTCTGAGGCGTGAGTCCTCTGTATGCATTTTTAATGTAGTTTAAGCCATTTGGAAATGGTGTCTTTATAGGCTTTCATGCTGCTGAGTCTGGGATTGAAACAGGATGAGACGCAAGCATTTTATCAACTGTTCTGTCCTTTTCAAGGGTATCATGAATCTTTTCCTGAGATCCAGTGTGCACAGCTGATTTTTTATTTTCATACTTGAAGTCAGTATTAAAAAATATAGCTACTTTCTGGGATGAATTCTTCCTCTGTATTATTTTGTCCCTGTGGAATATGCAGTATAGCAGCTTGCTGGAGCATGCTATACAGCCCCAATCCTGCCAAGATAACAGGTCACTGATGGTTAAGAAGGTAATACCGGTGAGTGCCTGCAGCACTAAAATAAGGGTGGGATCTTCAAAAGTGTACCACATTGGCCTAACTGCTCCTATTGAACTTGAGGAATTGTACCATTCACTTCAATGGGAGCAGAGTTAGACCAACTCTAAGCACTTTTGAAAATCCCACTCAAATCCCATCAGACATCTCATTTTAGGTCTAATGCTTTCAACAGGTATGTGGATATGATCTGCCAAAGAGGCCCTCTGGGAACAAAGGACTGAATACTAATGAAATCTGCACTTTAAGTACTATGCACCAGTTCCAGTGATGATGAGATGAAAGAGCTAATGGGATGTGAATTGCTTTATATCTGCAACCTCTCTCTCTACCAAAAACTGAAAAAGGTTTCAAATAAAAATGTAAGCCTTCAAGGATGATTCCTTCCTGGCCAATAGGAGTGTTCTCTTCCTGCCCAGCCTGTTTTCTTTATCTCTTCCTATTCAGAAGCATCATGGACTTCGTGTTCAACTTCTGAGAGAATGTTGAGAGAGTAGGTTATTCCTCCTTGATGACAAATGCAATATGGCCTGGGATGTCAGATACGTCAGCTCTGACAACTTCTGATTCACGATCCAGTGGAGAACAATCAACACTATACTGTCTTGTTTGATCTTCTATACCACTCTGGACAGTCGTGGAATTGGACAGAAGGTATAATAGGGAATTGGGATGACCAGTCCAAGGACAGATCCACTGTTGCCACTTTCTGGAGATCCTCTCTCTGAAGAGGTTTTGCAACCTTTGCTGACTCTGAATACTATTTACTAAACGAAAAGGGACTATTTGTGTAAGTAAGTAACATTTGATTGAGTAAAGGGTGAAAAATCTGGCATTACAGTGGTATGCTGGTTTTCTGCAAAGGTGAAAAGTTATCTAGGATGTTATTAGTTTGAAAGCTCAAGATGCAGACACCATTTCCTGAGATCTCTGGTCTCCACAGATCCTGAGTCAAACTGAAGACGCTTCACTGACTGCCTCTGTATGATCTAATGATGAGAGAAAGTCTCTTCATAGACGGGGATGATGCCAAAATCAGTCTCCCTCTTTAGCTTTCCATATTTTGTGCATTTGTTGAGTGCCTTGAGATTCAAAACATTTCTGATTTTTTCTAGATCTCTTTAGGCCCAGGATAAAGATGGAATATGTTTCAGAGAATCTCTCTTTAAAGAGCATTGGTTTGGCTGGCCTTATCAAGAGGACACAGTCTGATGCTGCCTGCATTGTCAGTTTCTCAGGGTTCTTTGTTGTCCTTAGTTGTATGAAGCAAATGTAGGGATTCCTCCAACGAACATTTTAATAATTTTTAAAGACCTATTGATCTGAGAACTTTTCTATATGAAAAAGATATATGTCCACCAAATGGAGAGTATACCTCTTGCTCAAGAGCATATTTTATGCAGTTCAATTTGTGAACTTCAAAGGTGGGTGTTTCAGGTCCTCATCTTCTGAAGGTTCTGTTTCCAAATGGACCTCTGGATGTTCCTTTAAACCTGTTGTAATTAAAAGTCTAAAAGGAGGGGCAACTTCGTTAAGTGTGTGTATGCCTACTTCCTTGAAATGGTGAATGAGTAGCATACGGTTATGTGCTTGGCAGCTGCATTACTGAAAAATCCTCTGAAGATCTCTCTCTTGGAAGCGAGCTGAGGCTACCAAGAGCATGGGTTGGTGCTTAGTTTTGCATGCGCACTATCTTTCTGCTACACTGATAACTACCGTGGACCTTTATTGAGAATGATGATGATATCCATGGTAGCATGAAGAAAGATGATATCAAGATCTTGTTCAACAGTGCTTATGCTCAAAGGTCCCTTGTGGAGTGGAGTTTCTTAAGTATTTTGTCAAGGTTGGCTTTGTTGAAGTGAATTGTTGAGATGGATCCTCAGGCTGCTTTTTATCTAAGTTTATAATTTCAGCATCCAGCAGCCTTTTACTTTCCACCCAATTCTGGGAAGGCGAATCCCCCTCTGTTGGGATGACAGATTTCTTTGTCTCAGCTGCCACTGCAGCCTGATTTTTTAGATATTTGTACCATCTGTTGGTAGCTTGGCTATTAGTTGTAAAGTTTCATGATCTGCCTGTTTTGACATCTGCCCTTGGAAAGTTGGCCCAATGCTGAGTTGATTAAATCCCTTATGGCTATGTTGATTGTGAATTTAGAATGTCTTTTGTTAGTGGATCAGAAACATTTATATATCAGCAATGGATGGTTCTGGCTTGGTCTTTTAATGGGGTTGTTTCCAAACTCAGTGCCAGTAGGTCTCCTTGAACCATAGTAGTATAGTTCTTACTGTGACCCTTTGAGAGATGGAATTTCCAGGGTTCCCACTCGGGTTTTTTGGCCATCTTGTATTTCCTTGGTTGCAAGGAGCTTCAGTCACAAGATTTGTATAATTCAGTGTAATCTTTTGCTTCCCATTCTCTTTAGCCTGACCCCAGCTTTTTTTTTTTTTTAATTATTTTCAGAAGGGTATTAAGGGATGACTCCAACTCCTCTTCAAATATCCAGCAGAGAACCTCAATGGGCATGCCTGAGAGAAGGGGATCAATAAGAAATTGAATACGGGCAAAATTCAGCTAGTGAAGGGAGGACTGAGTTTCTCTTAGGCAAGGGAGCCTCCTCCCCCCAACTTTCCCTTGGAAGGTATTTCTGTGATTAGTGGAGTACCACTACAGTAGCTCTGTGTCTCTCTGACGTGATAGCACTGCTGGGCAGTGGGTTTTTGTGTTTTGGTGGGTTTCTTGCTGCTTCTAGTCTCTCAAGGGGCCCAGCCATTTCCTAAACTTCTGCTCTTCATTTAGCTCATTCAGTTCCCAGTCCAACTGAGAAATCTGTGAGCAGAAGAGGCATCATGGTCCTGTAGAAGAAGAGGGCCCCAGACTGCAGATTGTCTCCATACTTTCTGCAAACATTTGCTCCAATACTCCAGCTAGAAGACATGCAAGTCTGTACTGGGAAGCAAGGGGGGACAGAAGATGAATCAAAGTAGAGCTATTGTTGGTGAAATTCCAAGATAGAATTTAGCAGATGGAAAGATGTTTTGAGCTCCAATCTCTACAATGGATCCAGACACTTGAAGGAACATAGATGGGGGTGGGCTCTCAAATGAAAGGGTCTCCCTGCCTCCACTGACCAATGAAAGGGGATCCAGACCACATGTAGGGATCACTGGACACATCCTATGTAAATTGTAGTAATTTTTAGGGGAGTGGGGGGTAGGAGTGGCAGCTTTCCTTACACAAAAATGATGTCATGGAAGGTGTTAGGGGTTTTGTGTGTGTGTTGTGGGGCGGTAGTAGGGAGCAGTCGTACTCAAGAATTTCCCCCAAATCTGCCTTCATACTAAAACCTTTTCCATCCTAGGGTGTTAACTGCAGTTGCCTCTGAGACAGCATTGCTACTGGACCATCAGGCAGCTGGAAACACTTGTTCACCAGAGCACCTCTGGTGGATTGTACTTTGGTTTTTGTACGTGTATTTTATTTTTATTTTTGTGTATTATAGTATTTATCGGCAAAACCAACAGTTCCAAAAGAAACCAGCACAGCAACACTTATTTACCAGACTTTACAAAAACTGCTTAAGCACTACAAACACCACTGTTTAACATTCACTGTACCAAGCAGTTTATTACTGGAACTAACTTAGAAAGATTAGATCAGTTACCAAATCAATTTAAATGCAACTCTTTTGAGGTTAAGTGCAATTTTTATAACCGGTAAACCATGCTTACAGTTAAATAATTTAAGAGAGGCTAAACATCCGTTTTCACATTCAGTATTAAAGCTTTCAGTTCAATACTCTTTTATAGGTCAGACTCACACAAGTTGTCACAAACAACATCTGACGGTCTGAAAAGAAAGTTAGCACTAATTCGTCTGTAACACAGTTATGTCCTCAAGCCTCACCAAATCCCCCAGATATCTACCATGAGAGTTCTGTTGTGTGTCCAGGGCAGTATATGGTATGATTCCTCCCTATCCTCTTCAAAAATGTGCCATACAACTCCATATAATAGATCCCAACTACAGACTGAGCACATACTATACATCTCTTAAGATCCCCTTTCTATCCAAAAGCAAATGATAAATTTACAACAACAAATCTTTTGCATATTACTTAGAACCGTATTAAGGGCAGTATTTATTTAGAAAGCTTCAGTCTAAGAATGCCAATGTTTAAGAAAAATTTGTCATGTTCATACACTAGCTACAGGAAATGTCTATCTTACATGACATCTAGGTCAGTTAGCACACTTGAAATGGTGGCCCAGTATTTCCATTTTAAACTACAATTTCAAGATCAGATGGAAACGCTGTAAGACTGAGTAACGTAATAAATGTACCCAGTAATTCCTGCTGTTACTTAAATTATGTAGATGTTTAGCAAGGTTTTTATTTGGAGAAGTTGGCATGCAGGGAAACAACCTTTTTTATCCAAGACTGTCATTTCTACTCATTTACTACAGTAGACCATACTTACTCATTTCTGCAAGCTTTTGCTGGAATTTGGACTCTCCAGATAGGTGTTTGCTGTGGACAGAAAACATTTCATTGAAGCAATTAGTATGTTCTTTTTATTTTTGTCTAAATAAAGCAAGTTACTAACTGTGGTTAGTTCACATCAGCACCGTCACCACCTCTTTCTGGTTTCTTGCAAAAAATGCAAACCCAGCCCTAGTATTATTTTCTGCATACTAAAGCTGATTCAAGAGTTATTAGCTTTCTGATATTCAGTTTTATCTTCAAGTTTGCTAAGTTTGACCAAAGCCACTTGAGACAGTAGTTTAATATCCAATTCTGGTCTAGCACCCAGTACTGTACTTGCTGGAGAGACTCAGCAGGAGAGACTCTTGCTCCTGACACTAGAGAGGTTCAGATTCAAGAAGCACTGGGCTAAAATCTATCACTAAAGATTTTATATTATTCCATATATTAGGTAAAGAGAGGTAATATCTTTTATTGGACCAACTTCTGATAGTGAGAGAGACAAGCTTTCGAGCTTACGCAGAGCTCTTCTTCAGGTCTGAGAAACAAAACAGTGGAAAATACTGAATTTTGACAACACGGCTACAACAACACTGCATACATACATTAGCTAAGACATAGTACCTCTGTATGATGGTAGCTTGTTTCCTTTGTTATTATTTTGCTAAACCTTATCTTATAGGCCTCCAGAAATAAAAGTACATGAAGCTTCATGACAAGTTAAGAACTATATCCTACCTTCCATCTGCCTCATCCTGTCCTTCTATATCAAAGCGAAGTCTCTTCAGAGGTTTAGGGGCAGTGCTTACTTCAGCACTGCGTTTCAGCTGACGATCACTGCTACCCACCATTTGGTTTATTTTCTGAAACTTCTCAGAAGTCTGGGATTACAAGAAGATCATAAAAAACATTCCCAGTTAACTATGTATATCTTCCAGACTACTAGCCAAAAATCAATTTTTCAGAGTTCTAGATATCTGCTGTCTTTTAAGAGCTCTTTAAAACTTTCCCAAACTACCCTAATATAACATGGAAGATTTTTTTATAAATTCAGGCTATTTCAGAGATGCTAGCAAGTGCTCCAGCAATCTTTGTGTTTACAAATTCCACAACACACTCAACTAAAGCAGTGACACCGACCAGTTCTACAAAACAGAAAACTGCACATTCCTTCCAAATGTTTTTTTTTTATATATACAAGATTTGACATTCAAAAACTTACGCTCACCCCAAATGATTCACCAATTGACACCAGGATTCTGTCAAGACAAACAAAAAGACAACCTTTAAAGATAAAGCCTTATTTAACAGTGAAAAGACAGAAACACTCACAAACTTACACAATTTGGCATGAAGACTAGTGAAGAGAACATATGCTTTCTAAGACATTGGCATATTAAACTAAAGAAATCGTTCCCTTATCTCTTAGCATAAAAATATGCTAAGCATTCAATGAGGGTAAAACATTCACCACAACCTTAACAATTTCTTCTTAAATGTTTACAATTCTAGACAGAACGAGGAAGTGCTGAACCACCAAATTAGAATCACCTTGAAGTGAACGTGGAAGAGAAATTGTGGAATTGGAGAGAATTAGAGGCCCGCTTAGTCCATCCCATGTTTTTTGACAGGAACACCCCCTTCTCAGAAGGTGGGTAGCCCAGACATGCCCTTCCTTTGATCATTACCTTTAGATGTTTGCTAACCAAAATCATAGCAGGAGTTTAACCTAAAACATACAATGATATTTGTAACTTTTTAATGTTCATGCCCATGCAATCCTTGGCCTCTGTGCTGAGCCTGCCCACGAGGGGGCCTGTTGTGATGGTGTTCACTAGGCACTAGACTAAGACAACAAACTTATTTTGCAGAGGCCAAACAGCCAGAGTGTGGTAACGAATGATGTTCAATTGCTACCATCCTTGGCGGAATCAAAAACTAGTAGCATAAAGCTACACTGCTGATCCATTACGAGTCCTCTGAGCCATCAGTGCACATGCTGGTTGCACTCAAGTAGTTCACATTTTACATGAATATGATATACATAGACAGTGAAAATATATATCAAATCAAATGAGGCACATCTAAGAAGCAATGTTTCTATTTCATACCAAATCCATCTCCCAGTGGATTGGTTACAAACTAAAAGGCCTCAGTCTAAGAAAAGGTTGCAAATAGGGCTCAAACTTTGGACCAAAAGAAAGAGCTATAGCCATTGATATCTAACAAAATCACAGTGTATAATTTCCTAACTTGCTTGAATTAAATACTTATTTGTTACTGTCACCTGCTCAGAAAATTGTTTATTACCAACCTGGATCTTGGAGTCATCTTTGTGGGTGACAACATCCCTTCAGAGAATTTGTATGGACTCTTCAAGGGTGAGATGTAGATGTTACTTCCAGCAGGGACACGTAGGGGAGAATTAGAAAACTTGTAAGGACTTCGAGGAATGTGGGGGATGGGTGACAAGGTGGGAGGCTATGACAAAAGAGTAAGTAGGATATTTAATCGTTACAATATAATATTTGAAGTCAGTTAACTGATTAACTTTCAGCACAACAAATATATAGGAGATCAACAACTCACCCTATTGGAGGCATACTGCAAAATGTTAGTTTTCAGTTTCTGCATAAACACTAAGTTGTAGAAGACGATAATGGAGTCATATTGTCCTTCCCTGATCAGCACTCGTTTGAAAGTCTACAACGGGTTAAAAATTATATATTAAAAATAATCTTAAATTTGAATTTCAGTCCAGTTCCCACAGCATGCACCATTTATTTAAATCAGCACGGGCTAATATTTAAGGGTGTTTGTGTCTTGTGTGCTAGCTGACAAGCACTGCTGCTTAGGGCTTTTCTACACTCCGTTTTTGCAGATTTAAGTAAAATCCGTAGAAAAACTGACTTAGTTACCTTGGACCCCCAATCAGACACAGTTATACCAATATTAATCTGTTTGTATCAGAAGAACTGCATTCACAGTCACGAGCTGCATCAATTTAACGGAATTGGTTTTTCTACCAATTTAGTTACATAAGTGCAAACACTTAGGCTTTGTCTTCACTTGGAGCAAGGGGTGCGATTCCCAGCTCACGAACACATACTCACACTAGCTCTTGTCAAGTTAGCATGCTAAAAATAGCAGTGTAGCCATGGTAGCACAGGCAGCGGCGAGCAGTGGTGCCACAGGATAGCCACCCTGGTTTGTACTCAGGATGGCTAGCCCATACTGCGGCTTGCCGCTGCCTGTGCTACTGTGGTGACACTACTATTTTTAGCATACTATCTCAATGAGAGGTAGTGTGAGAACGTGTACGTGAGCTGTGAATCACACTTCTAGCTCCAAGTACCCTCAGCGCAGACTAGTCCGTAAAGGCAAAGGGAATTTCTTTATGTCTGATGCTGGAACCATGAAACCCAAGTATGAGAATCTTCTCTGTATGGTACCGTTAAAGAATTTTCATTTGTATTTTAAAATAAGAAGTTTTTTTTAGACAATCAGGTTTTTTAAATAAATTTACAGTGAAACCCATGTGATAGCCCACTTGGCCACAGCAACCACCCAAAGGTAACCCTTAGCATGTTGCAGCCCCAATTCAGCAAAACACATAAGCATGTGCTTACATATCACTTGCTATAATTCTGACTGAAATCAATGGGACTTAAGCACATGCATAAATTATTAGAATAATCAGAACTTAAATAATCATCTTTCCAACCTCACCAACTGGCTCCCACCTACATCAACACCCTATTCTGAAAGGCCAATTTATCTGCTCTTAACATCAGTGTTCATAGGGCCACATGCTGCATACACACAGTTCATGAACAGGAAACAGTACGCCTTGCATAGTTCTGTGCATTCTTTTAAGTTTTCCACTGAAACATCCAGCAGTTTAATATAACAAACCTTACATTTTTATTTCACTTACATCTAAGGCAATTAGTGGACAACTGCCTTGGCTATAAGTGACTTTTCATAAATAAAAAAATCTTTAAATATTTATATTTTAAACTCTTTGAACCAATGATATAATCTTTGCTATCAGATAAGTCTGATTTAATGTATTGGATTCCCTTTAGCTGTTCAAGTAAGGTTCTCAATCACATTTCAGTGGAAGACCCACCTCCCCTAAAACACCCCTTTGTTGGTTACTCAAGTAGTCATTTAGACAGGTTTAACCATACTGTTGTTCTGTTAAAGAAGACACAGACACATTCTGAGCAATACAGCTTATTTGGGGCTAAATGCTGCTCTGTTTGTTCACAGCAGTAGTCCCATGGACCTCGATGGAATTATTTCCAGAAGTAAGAAGAGCAAGATGTGGCCACTAAACAGAACAGAGTACGTACAGAAAACAAAGATTTTAAAACTGAAAATATTGCAAAAAATAGTTCACTCTTTTGTAACAAAAAATATAACAATCACCATACTTGGATTTGTGCTATCAAATGACAGCTGAGAGCATCAGCTAATTTAGGCAAATTAGGCTCTTTGAGATGCAATGTAATCTAGTGGCTAGAGCACAGGAGAAGGCTGCAGGATCCCCTGAGTTCTAATCACAGTTTCACCACTGACTGTTAATGTGGACAAGCCACTTCACCTGTTTGTTTCAACGCTTTGAAGATGTAAAGCACCGCATAAGTACTTATGATTACAGACTAAAACTACAGTAAAGGACTGTCAAGATTGAATTCAAAAGGCAGGAAATGCTAGAATTAAGTTTGCCCATGCATCCTTATTTAGGCCCTCGTTTGCATGTGTATTATGAACAGAGGACCAGATTTACAAATACATTTAGCACCTAAAGTTACATATAGACACCTAATGGGATTTTCAAAAGCACTTCAACATGCTAGGCACTAATCTTCCAATGGGAGTTTAGTGCCTGCCTTACCTGCTTGGGTACTTTTGAAAATTCTGCCAGGTGTCTATTTGCCTTTATAGGCACCTAAATATCTTTGTAAATCTGACCACAGGTCTTTAATTTACATAACCACACACTATATTTTTCACAGGATGAGTATCTTTAATAAAAACTATGGCTTGCTTCTTTGAGGAGAGTAACAGCCGTGTTAGTCTGTATCCGCAAAAAGTCTCTAAGGTGCCACAAGTACTCCTGTTCTTCTTCTTTGAGGAGAGTTATCAAAATAAATGTGTTTGCCACATACTTTTGTGTGACCTTGGTAAGTCATTTAACCTCTGAATGTCAGTTCCCTTGTAGGTAGAATGAAGATGACACACTGGACTTGGAGATCCTGGGAGGGATGTGCGCAACATTATAACAAATGTTTATGGATGACTCTTCTTCAGCTATCCCTCGATGCGAGGATGATGTCTGCCAAGGGAGTTCATTGGTGGGTTTTTAAGTGGCTGAGGAGCCCAATTCGTGCCCTGCAGATTTTCCCACAGAAGTGACCAGTGTAATCTTGGAGACGACAGTTGTTGGCTGGACTGTTGTGCCCTTTTCCCCCCTTCTTTGTCACTTCTCTGTCTCATGAGTATGTCTGTTCTCCTCAAAGTGAGCAGTGGTGCCTCTGTGTTCTGTTCCGTGTCGAGTCCTCCCAGTTTGTTGGGTTGATGCCACCCTTCTTAAGGTGTACTTTCAGTATGTCTTTGAAACGCTTCCGCTGCCCTCTGCGAGCCCTTCTTCCCTGACTTAACCGAGAGAAGAGTACTTGCTTCAGAGGGTGAGTGTCAGACCTACGTTCACAGTGGGCAGCCCAGTGGAGTTGGTGTTTCATGACCTGCCCTTCTATACTGCTGATGCTGACTGCAGAGAAAACGCTAATGTTAGTGCATCGGTCTTCCCAGCTGATCCTGGAAATCCTCGTGAGGCAGCGCTGTTGGAAACATTCCAGCCACTTAAGATGTCATCTATAGGTTACCCAGGTCTCACACACATAGAGAAGAGTGGGGATGACAACTGCTTTGTAAACCAAGATCTTGGTGCCTGTTTAGAGATCCCTATAATTGAAGACTCATTTGAGTAGTCTTCCAAAGGATGTGCTGGCACAGCGGATTATGTATACAATTTCTGTGTCAATGCTGGCTATTTGGGAGATGTGGCTGCCAAGGTATTGAAAATGGTCCACATTTTCCAGGGGTTCTCCGCTGATGGTGATTTGTGTAGTACGAAGAGTAGTTTGTGCAGGTGAGGGCTGGTAGAGTACCTTGGTTTTCCCAACATTGAGAGAGAGAGATCAAGATAGGCATCTGCAAAAAGATTTAAGGTACTTTGCAGGTCGGTCTCTGTGTGTGTGAGAATGACACAGTCATCTGCATACTGAAGGTCAGTGATGCTGATTCTCGTGATCTTAGAGTTTGTTTGGAGGCATTGGAGATTATCATAGATTTATCATAGAATATCAGGGTTGGAAGGGACCTCAGGAGGTCATCTAGTCCAACCCCCTGCTCAAAGCAGGACCAATCCCCAGACAGATTTTTGCCCTAAATTACCCTCTCAAGGATTGAACTCATAACCCTGGGTTTAGCAGGCCAATGCTCAAACCACTGAGCTAGGAGTTGACCATCCATATGATACTCAATCCCGATTCCACCAGGAAGGCAGTCACGGATGAGAATCAGGATCACAGCAAGGTAAATGGAGAAGAGTGTTGGAGCAATGACACAGCCCTGCTTGACACCAGTGCGAATGATGAATGGTTCAGTCTCTGAGCCGTTGCATAGAATGGTGGCAGTCATCCCATCATGGAGTAGTCTGATGATGGAAATGAATTTCTGTGGACAGCCAAATCTACACAGCATCTTCCATAGGGCATTACAATTGGTAGAGTTGAAGGCCTTGGTAGATCAATGAATGCCATGAACAGTTCCTGGTGTTGCTCTCTACATTTCTCCTGAATCTGTCATGCCACAAAGATCACGTCAGTTGTGCCTCAGGATGGCCTGAAGCCACACTGTGATTCAGGGAGGAGTTCCTCAGCAAGGGGGAGAAGGTGGTTTAGTAGGATCCAGACAAGGATCTGCCCTGCGATGGAGAGGAGAACAATACCTCTCTAGCTCCTGCACAAAGATCTCAGCACAGTGAATGCCCAGAAAGAAGAACTGCCATAATTGCCAGAGAACTGGCAAGACGCAACATTGACACTGCAGTTCTTAGTGAGACCTGCTGGGGTTATGAGGGCCAATTTAAAGAGGATGGTGGTCACTACACCTTCTTTTGGAAAGGAAAGCCACCTGAAGAGAGACACATTCATGGGATTGGCTTTGTCATCAAAAATAAGATCACCAGTCAGCTTTTGGAGCTTCCCATGGGGATTAACAAGCATCTCATGGCTCGGCTCAAGCTCAGCAACACAATATGCCACAATCATCAGTGCATATATCCCAACACTTGATGATGAGGAAGACAACAAGGAGCAGTTTCATAGTGCTCCCGATGCAATCCTCACAGCCACACCTAAGTCAGACAAACTCATCCTCCTGGAAGATTTCAATGCCCGAGTCAGACAGGACTCCCAACTCTGGAGCAGCACAATAGGCAAAGAAGGGCTGGCAAATGTAAACCCCAATTGTATTCTCCTCCCCAGCAAATGTGTGGAACATGACCTGCTCATCACAGATACCATCTTTAGGCAGAGTAACAAATATACCACCTGGAAACATCCTCAGTCCAAACATTGGCACTTCCTTGACTATGTTATAGTCAGAACCTGAGATTATGCCGATGTCCGTATCACACGAGCCTGGAGAGGTACAGATCACTGTTGGACAGACCATCAATTAGTAAGATCAATCATGTACCTGCAGCTCACTCCACCACACCGCAAACACCCAAAGACTAAACAAAAGTGGTACAATGTCAAAGCACTTCAAGACCAAGCCAGCTGTGAGATGTTCCAGCAACACCTGTCTGAGAAACTCTCTAACTTGCCTGGTAACATCATTGATATTCAAGAGCACTGGGATCAACTTAAAAATACCATTCACAGTGCCTGTGCTGAAACTATAGGATATTCCACTAATCGGCACCAAGACTAGTTTGATGAAAACAACGAGAAAATCCTAACATTAATTAAACAGAAAAGAACTGCATTTTGTAACTGGCAAGATAATTCCTCTAAACAACGAAAACATGAGGCTTATCACCTGCTCAAAGCTGAAGTCCAAAGGAGGCTATGTGACATCAAAAATAAGTGGTGGCAAGAGAAGACTTCTGAGATCCAGGGTTTTGTAGACCAGGATGACATGAAAAGCTTCTTTCAAGTAACAAAGGCCAGGCTCCAAAGGCCCAACCCCTTTACATTCCCAGGATGGCTTCACCCTCCTTAAGGACAATGCGGCCATTAAAAAACGCTGGAAGGAGCACTTTGAGAGCCTACTAAGCCGTGAATCCATGGTATCTGAAGACACCATAGAGCAGTGGTGGGCAACCTGTGGCCCATCAGGGTAAACTGATTGTGGCCCACGAGACATTTTGCGGACATTGACTATCCGCAGGCACGGCCCCCCACGGCAACCAGTGGCCGCAGTTCGCTGTTCGCAGCCAATGGGAGCTGCAGGAAGCGGCGGGCCGCAGGGACGTGCTGGCCACCGCTTCCTGCAGCTCCCATTGGCCGGGAACAGCAAACCGCAGCCACTAGGAGCCGCAAAATGTCTCAAGGCCCACAGTCAGCTTACCCTGCTGGGCCACAGATTGCCCACCACTGCCATAGTCTATATTCCACAACGCTCAGCAATGGAACACCTTGCTGATCCCCCATCTTCTGAGGAAGTCTGGCGTGCCATCACCCAGAAAAAAAATCACAAGGCACCAGGCCCAGACAGCATCTCAGCTGAGGTTTTTAAAGCTGGTGGAACAATGCTCCAGCACAAACTTTGCCAACTCCTCAACAAAACCTGGACCTGCGAAGAAATTCCACCTGCCTTTAAAAACGCCATTGTTACAATATTCATGGATGACTAATACTTAAAGATTGTACATACCTCTTGATTTGTATTGGTGAGCTCCTTGTATGCTGTAACAATGATTTTAAACCTAAGATCTACGTTCTTTACTTTGCATATGCCATACATGGAACACATCATGATCTATTAAAGAAACAACGAGAAGAATCAGAAATGCAGCAAATGTTGTTATACTTCAGATTGAGAAAGCACCTATCCCTCCTCCCCTATATTCTTACATGTTTTTCTATTTACATGGGGTGCAATCCAGCTGCATGGAGGTCAATGAGAGTTTTGCCATTGACTTCAGTGAAGTCAGGATTGGTTACTAGAAATGAAGGTGAAGATCAGTAGCTCTAGGATTCCTACACTGAGCTAAATCAATTATCTACATGTCATTCCATCCCATACCAATCCTTGGAGGAGAAAACAAAAAAGGCAAACCAATGTCCCCTTCTTTTTGCAAAAAAGTTCACTAAACAAAAATGATAATATTTTTCAAGTTCACATTTAGATACAGTATAAAGCTGAAATTTTAGGGTAGAAAGACAAAATGTGGATTAGTTAGTATTGACTTCCCTGGGCAAAATTAATGTATTCACAGTAAACTTCGGCCTTTACTCACTACTTTTCAAAGATTTTTTTGATGACACATGCTATGCCTTTGACATTACAGCATAAATAACTTTCAGTAGTTAAACGTAAATTGAGGCCTTCTTAAATACATCAGTTCACTGTATTAAACTAATTTCAGCTTTGAATAATCTGCCTCTTGTGGGAAATAAAAACCTTATACCAGAATTTAACAGATGAAAAACTGAAAAGCAACATTTTGCTGAAAAGCAAATATAAATCTCATTGATTTATATTACCTGGTCTAAGTGCCTGTCTTTCATAAGTTCATATTCATTTTGCAATGTGTGCTGAAAAAGGGTCCAGATCAAGTGTTCTAGTTCAGGGTGGTCAAACAGAAGCCGTAAGCAGAGGGTATTTAATCGAAGATATGCCAGCCGATACACTTGAGAGAAGAGAAGAAAAATTAATCACATTGGTAATAGAGAAACTTGTATAAGCCACTGTTCAGACTGCCTGCCTTTAATTGCTGTATCAGAGGGTGAGTGACTTCTCTAGCAGGTAAAGAATTTCTCTTTTAGCTCAAGTAGGGATGGCTCATGCTTTCAACAAAGGAGGTCCCAGATTTAGCCTTCAGTAATGACCCATGATGTCGGAAGCATATGCCAGAAGAAGACACATGGTGGAGATGATTTCCATTTGCAAAGCGCATGATCTGTCATTGTGTTGCTGCTACACTGAAGGTTTCAATACACTGGCATTATTCATGACCATCTCACATTAACAACAAAACCGACTCGGTAGACAAGGTTATTTCATTAAGGGGGTTGGGATTTTCCTTGTCTTTGCTTGCATATTATGTCTGATGAGATTATATGTGTCTGTATAGAACACGGGGTATATGCAATATTACCTGTAGGTTGGTTTATAGGAATTTTCAATCCAAATTAACATTCTGGCAACTACACTTAGACTAAATTTTGCAAGCATCATATTACAATAGCTCAAAGCCTAAATCAATGTGAGACTGCACAAGTCTGCCTGCTTATAAATTAATTTTTACCTTTAGGCTACAATATGTGTAGAACACACATATTCATCTTCTGGTATTGTACTAAGACTTTCCTAATACTAAACTTGTTCAGAGTGCTTTAATGCTTTCCCTAATGAAAGAATGACAGCTGATAGTTCGTACAGTGTGTTTATTACAGTTTCTTGATATATTTTTATGACCTCCATTAAAACAAGGGATAGATGATGATAGGTTACTTTGCAGTTTCTACATATACGTGTTCTACATATAAATGCTCCTTCTTGTTAACATGATCTACAAACCTTTTTTGTAAAATAGTGAAAGGGAGGTAGATTTCTGTGGTTTCTGAGTTTGAGGTGCCAACACAGGCTGAGCATCTATTATAGGAATGGGGTTTAAAGCTGTAGAGCCTTTCTTCTTCGGAGATCTGACAGGAGAAAGATATCTGCGTACACAGCATGAATAAAAATAGTGAAATAAAAACAAAAATGACACTTCCAAATAAAAAACAAGTGAACAAAGGTAAATACACAATATACATGCATACTTTTCCATTCCCCTTGCTAGAAGGGAAGAGCCTTCATTGAAACAAGTCATTCCTAAAATTGAGAACTGAAAATCAGAGGTATTGAAACCATATTTCTCCTCTTCTCCGCCTCAGGACCAGGAACTGGTGAAACTAGCATCTTTCCCAAAAGTCTAGCCAATCACAGCATATAAGAGGAGGTTACTTACCTGTAATGGGAGGTTCTTCAATATGTGTAGTCCCTATCTGTATTTCACTGAGGGTTATGCGCATACACTATGCGCCCAGAGCCAGAGTTTTTCAAAGTAGTATTGCTCGGCAGTCCATGCGTGTGCCCTTGTATTGCCTTGTGGTTTCACCTGAGGCAATAAAGGGTGCGGCGGACTGACTGACATTCTCCACTGCCGACCTACAGAGCTGCAGCAAAGGGGAAGGAGGGTGGTATTGGAATACAGATAGGGACCGCACATCTTGAAGAACTTCCAGTTACAGATAAGTAATCTCTTCTTCTTTGAGTGATGGTTCCTATTGTATTTCACTGAGGGTGATTGACAAGCAGTACCTAGATAGGAGGAGGGTGCAAGGAAGATGGCAAAACCATATAACAGAAGATCGCTATGCCGAATGAGGCATTTGTTGCAGAATCATGTACTAGAGCAGTCAGAGGAAAAGGTGTGTACGGAACTCCATGTGGCCGCCTTACATATGACCACAAGAGGCATGTCATGAAGTGCGGCTATGATTGATGCTTGCGTTCTTGTGGAATGAGCTTGTATCCCATCTGGTGGAGAGTGCCCTGACAATTGATAGCAACACATAACGCACTCTGAGACCCACTTGGAGATTCTCTGCGTAGAAATGACCTGTCCTTTCATTCTCTCCACTATGGCGATAAATAGCCTAGGAGACTTCTGGAACGGCTTTCTCCTTTGTAGGTAAAAGGACAAAGACACACATCAAAGGACTAAAGCCGCCCTTCCTCATTTGAGACATATAGTTTTGGAAAGAAAGTAGGCAGATGTATATGTTGGTTGAGGTGAAATTGGGAATCCACCTTTAGCAGAAACTTGGAATGCTGTCGCAGCGAGACTTTGTGCTTGTGGAACCTAGTGAAGGGGGGGGGGGCGGGTTGCCATCATGGCTCCCAGCTCTCCAACCCTCCTCACTGAGAAATGGCAACAAGGAAAGCAGAGAAGAGAGAGAGGGCAGGAGGACAGCGGTTTGAAGAGAGAGTTCATTAAGGACTAAGTCAGTGGTTTCCAAACTGGGGTTCGTGAACCCCTGGAGAAAATTCCCTAATGGCAGACAGAGCTGTCCCTAGGCATCCCGGGCAGCCTGGGGCCAGCAGCCTGGAGCCCCTGGACTTCCAAGAGCTAAGCAGAACAAAGCAAGCATCTCTATCACACTGAGGAGATTTAAACTTCAAGACTCCTTATAAGAAATAGAAAGGGAGGTGGATATTTTTTGCTGTTTTTAAAATTAAATAGGCAGCTAGGATTGTTTTTAAATTATTATGAAGAACAAGTTTAAGCTTTGTTGTAACGTGTGTTGTTTGCCTGGACTGCTCAAGACCTGAATGCTTGTGTAGGAGGAACTCTGAGTTGGTTTCTTAAATACCTTCATGCTGTTTCACATCTGATACTCCTTGATGAAACATAGGAGCCTTGTCTTATAACAGGCTTATTCAAAGTGATACAAGCTACGAAAGTGAGATCTTGGAAAAGTGTTGCCGTTTTCATAATGTAATAAAAATACTGTAATGAAATAATAAATTAATAATATATAGTGTATAATAAGCATGTCATAAAAACAAATTTTACATTTCCAAGATCACTGCTTTTATAATTTATACTCAGGTAAAGGAGAAAATCCCTGGAAATATTCATTTTTAGGAAGGGGTTCGCAAGACTTGACATTTTAGTGAAAGGGGTTCACGGGTTGTTAAAATTTGGGAACCACTGGTCTAGATAATACTCAGTCCTGCCATGTAGACCCCTTCCAGTCCTAATTGAATGCCCTTCCACTGGAGGATGGAAAGCACTGATGGCAACTGCAGGCTCTCTGACAGAGCTGAAAGCGAGTTCCCAGGTTTTCAGGTGGAGGAAATAGTTTAAGAGCACGGGGATGCCCACAGCTTCAGGGGCAAGACCTTGCTGTTGGGTCCAGGAGGTAAAAAGTGCCCATTTGGCCTGACAGGATCACCTCGGGGAATCCTTTTAGCTACTGGACAGGACGTCTTGTACTGCCAATGAGCATTCTCGTGCTAATGGAGGTGTCCACGCAAAAACCATGCTGTCAGGTGTAATGTCCATGGATCTGGATGCCTGAGTCTGCCATTGTTTTGTGTCAGCAGTTCTGGAAATGTATGGAGCAGGAGTGGAGGTAGTTTTGACATGCGGAGAAGAAGAGGGAGCCAGAATTGGCAAGGCCATAACGAAGCAATCAGAATGGCCATCACTATCTCCTGCTGGAGTTTGCGGAGGACGTGAGGTTGGAGTGGGAGGAGGGGGAAGGCATAGTTCGTCCAGTCTGACCATTGTCGACTAGAGCATTGCCCAGTGAGTGGGCAGGAGTCCTCCCCTAGTAAGTGCACCGGAACATGCAGCGAACTTTGATCTACCAGGACAAACAGTTTGTGAGGTCTAGAAGTGCTTCCGAATCTCCCCGGAATCAACGGTATCCAGTCTATTAATGGGACCAGAACCGGTAAAGGCATTTGTCTCAGGACCAACAATTCATGGGACGCCAGCAGAGTTGAAGCAGGACGGGTATGCGGATCTGGCATGCAGTGCGGCCTCTGTTTGCTCATGTGCCTTGGAGCGCATAGCTCGTTTGTGGCCGGAACGCATGGACAGTTCAGTGTCCTTCTTGGATTTAGAGGAAAATTTACTGCCATGCTAATGCACATGTTTCCGTGGTTCATGGCTAGGATCCATCTCAGGGTCCATAGCACTGGTATTGACAGATCCATATGGAGGCTCCGCAATAGGAGGAGCACTCTTGGATTGCTCAGGCCAATGTGCAGGGGGTTTCCCCAGACAGGATCCATTTGCAGCCCATGACTACATCCAGGAGGTGCTTCTTGAGGTGGAGAGCTCAGCCTTCCCGTGTATGGGCAGGGAAGGAGAGACAGATGCTGCACCTGGAGGTGATGTGGGCTTCCCCCAAACAGTACAAACAGCGTTGGTGTTCATCGCTGGTGGAGAACGAGCAAGGGCAGGAAGCTCTGACTTTGAATCCTGGCATCATTGGCATAATCCAGTAACCAGACCCAGGAGCAGATGGTGGTGAGAAGGAACTGGAGACCTTTTTCTGTCTGACCTGCCTTTTATTGCCTCGGGCAAAACCACAAGGCAATAAAAAGGTGCATGCATGGACCACCGAGCAATACTACTTTGAAAAGCTCTGGCTCTGGGAGCATAGCGCATGCGCATAACCCTCAGTGGAATACAATAGAGACCATCACTCAAAGAAGAAACAAAGCTTCTCTCTGCTCTGCCAAATTGTTGGCTGCAGGCATTTTTTTTCCCTCTGGCACTGTTGGGTGTAGAGATTACCCCACTTGCCCATGTCTGGAGGGGCCAGTGAGGAGCTGCTGCTGGCAGACCAGATCAAGGGAGTTGAGAAGAAATGCTGATCATGGCGTTGAGTAGCAGCTGTAATCACACATGCTGGCTTATGGCATCACAAACCTTTTTGAAAATATGGGCATACTAAGAAGTTTTGCCAAAGTATTTAAGTAAAAAGAGAATATCTATCCCTACACAGATGAAGTCATGCCATGTAACATAACAGTTTGCAGGGAAATCGTGGTTAGAAATGACATTAGAAGTATAAGTTTGATGGAGTTTGAGAAAAGATATTTTAAAATTTGGTTGAGGATGGCCTGTTTTTAGTATGAGTTCCAGCAAATGTAATGCACAAGTCAGCGTAATTTTAGTACCAAGTCCAACAAGGAAAAATGCAGTATATAAATAAATAGTTAAAAAATATTGTGAAAGAAATTAACTCCACACAGCACTTATCTCCAAGCATGCACTTTACTTACAGATCTGCCGCAGTGTGGTTATGCTGGAGAGGAAAGTTAAGAGAGCAGGTGGGCTCAGGTTGATCAACTTGGCCTTCTCGTTCCTTGGATTGCTTAATAAGATCAAATAGAGACGAATCCTAAAAAAGAAAATCATAGTAAATAAATAAATTAATGGAGATATCCCATCTCCTAGAACTGGAAGGGACCTTGAAAGGTCATCGAGTCCAGCCCCCTGCCTTCACTAGCAGGACCAAGTACTGATTTTGCCCCAGATCCCCAAGTGGCCCCCTCAAGGATTGAACTCACAACCCTGGGTTTAGCAGGCCAATGCTCAAACCACATGGAAACTGACTATCTGACAAGAGTCACATCAACAATTGGGGCACTGCTCAAGTGCTCTATGTTTCTATTTATTTCTAGTGTTCACTCTGCACTTCCTCTGGCAATGGCTTCAGTTAGCCAGTTCAAGGACATTCTGCCTCCTCCATAACCCTCAGTTAGGATTTGAAAAGGCCAGTGTGATGGTCCTGTGCTCCTCCTCCTTTTTTGACTGATCCTGTTCCAGTTCAAGTGCTTCCTGGCTTATTTCAGCTGCTATGTGTTAAATACAGAAAGACTCAAGAGCATCAAATTGCAGTTCAAAGGCACTTAAGATCTCCTTTTGGATTGTAGGTTGATTACTGGTTCTTTTGGCTAAGGAGGAAAGAGGAAGTCTGAACCCTGCTAAGATCAAAGATAACGGAGAGGTGATGGGGAAGGACAGTGGGAGGAGGGTACAAGTGGAGTGAAGAAGATGGATGAAGCAAGGATCTCACACTGTCATCATCAATAGCAGAACCTCAGGTTCCTCGCGGCTTATCTGTGAAGTTGTTGGTAGAACTATATAGAAATGCATGAACAACATATTCTTGCTTCACACCATAGCACTAAACTAGTCTTGAAAATACAGATGTGCTGGATTTTTTGTTTATGTCGACTTCAGCAGGGGGCTCCTGCTTAGCAATCATACTCTTTCAGTAATGTGACACCAAAACCCAGCCACCAATATCGAGTCAGGAATAACGGGGAGAAAAGAGATGTATCTATTTCTGTGGTGTTAAGCTTTGTATTGGAAGTAAAAAGGCATTATTAGTCAGGTAGTAAACAGTGGCAGATATGGATGAGCAAAACGTGGGAAGTTGGCATTTTCCTACCCCTAATCTGAAGCAGAGAGCATCAACACTGATGGACTTAACATTTTACATATACTGAATGTGTTGCTTGTCTGTTCAAGGTCCATCAAATTCTATGGATGAATGTGTTACTTATAAATATACATGAAGAGACTGCAAACGCATTTATAATAGCAAAATTGACAAAGGAGTCTGTAATGTGAACACAGCACTGATTTGTAGGTTCACAAGCAAATGTAAAGTAAACTGGTCATCCCAGCTGCACCAGTCTGGCATAAAGGCAAAAAACTTCAAACACTGGTATTCGGTTTTTTCCCCTACAGCTCTATTATTCTGAATGGGAATTGCAGTGTTGCAAACTCTTGAGATTGTAGTGTAAATCTCAGGATATTTGGGGGATTTTCTCAAGCCCTAGCACCTGGAATCAGGTGATCCCAATGGAATCTCAATTTTCATTAAAAAAAAAAAAAGAAGAAGAAGAAGATTCTCATGGTTGTGGAGAAGAGCTTGAAAACATGAATCCTGCAGGTTCAAAAACCAGAAGACAAAAAGAACCCAACATATATTTTTCTTACAATCTCATAATTTCCAAGCCATGATTTTTGGCAATACCGGCACTGTCTAAGCCATAGCAGAGAAATGATGTACAGTTACTGGCTCATGACTGCAGTTATTTCTCAGTTATACAAGTACCTGCAGGCCAACCAGGTGATGGGGGCTGGTTGCATGACTTTTCTCAGTAACTACAAGTATTTACATGACTATGATTTGCTTGCCTATTACACCTTTAGAACTCCCACACATGTCCAAACAGACAACTGTTACCTCAACTTCTCACTCTCCCACCTACATCACGCCTCAGTTCCTCTCAACAGTCCCTCCTGCTGTCAATGCTGCTCCTGTCTCCTGAAGAAGGTAAGTCCCCTTCCTGGAGCAATTAGTCATTCATTTTTCAAGCTTCCCCTCTTCCCTTGACATGAATAACAGCTCCACTAGCCAAGGGGGATGGGAGATTCCTGTACCCATTCAATTCAGATTTTAAATATCTATGATGAGGAAAATACTCTTCTTGATGAAAAAGAAGTAAGAAAAATGTATTAAGGCAAACAGCTAGTCTGGGGGTGGAGAGGTGTGTGAGATGGAAGGAAAACAGAAAAGCGGAAGACCAAATTTCAACACAATGAGAGAGTGTCTAGTGGTTAAGCACATGGAAACAGGAGTTCTGGGTTCTTTCCAAGTAGGCTGCTTTTCTCCTAGTTTTCCATCCCTTTAAATGTATTTGAATTGACTTTGGTTATAGACAGACTTAAGTTACATATTTGCCTTTGTTTTTCTCTATTTTCAAAAAATGAAATATATTTATCAAATTATTTCTTTGGGGAATCTGATCTCTTGAATGCTAATTTTTTGAGCCAATATATGAGCCACTGAATACAGGGGTTAATAGTGCAATCACTGAGACTTAATTAGAATACAATAATATTCTAAAACTAGGGACTTTTCTTGAATGTGCAAAAAATGAGGTCATTATCCACGAGTTCCGGTTGGAATAATCAATGCTTAAAAAAAGAACTTTGTACCCAAGACTCAGTTTTATCTATTGATAAGGTTTATCTCAGTGACTTTTGTTTGTAAAGTAACTTTACTCACTTTATCTGAGATGTTATATTGCTTCTCAAATCTTTTAAACAGTATTTCAGATCAGTAGACTCTCCACCCATGAACAGTTTTAGTGCACACATTTTTTAAAATGCCAGAGTAAATTTTTTGCTCAAGAATCTGACTGATGTCACTGGATACATAGTACGAATTAAAACAACAAAATAATAACATTGCATTTCTTTTGGGGATCTTAAAGTGCTAACTAAGATAGGTAATACAGCCCCATTTTATTGAGGTGGAAATGGAGACATGATCTAGTACCACTAACTTGTCAGAGTCAGGAATAGAGCCAAAGTTTGATTCTCAGTTGTCCTCCCCCAACTCTAACCATTAGACCATGCTGCCATGGTAATACTACTTTACTGAGTTCAGAAACTGAGTTTTAAGAAAAAAAGTTTAACATATGCACCCAGCCAAAATTCAAATATCCTTTAAGTATCAGTAGTTTTCTGAACCAGATGTACACAATTCAGAATTGCATTCATGAGGACTGGGTGCTTGTTTTGGTTTCAGAGTCCACCAATTACAACAACAATGCTTAATCTTCTTTTAGGTAATTTGTCAAAGAAATGAAATATTTTTGAGTCTTTGTGAGGCTCAGAGTAAGAACAAGTAAATCTGTGAGATCTTTCACCTTAACAAAAAAGTTTCTAATTCTTTAGGTTTTAGATTTCTTAACATTTAAATAATTTCCTAACACACTTTCAAGCTTTGACTCCATAATGCATCTTAGTACTATGGCTATTGCTAAACTATCTGAAATATATAGTGTAGCCAAACTTTTAAGCAACTAAAAATAATTATGAAATTGGTAAATTAAATCAGATATTTTAATATTAAGAAGCTATGAAATCTTTGGAAAATATTCAATAATTGGATGTGTTCCTTTCATCCAAAGCAAGAATAGATCTGAAATTAACAGCTTTAAAAAGAAGCTGCAAGAACTTGCTTCTAGCTACCACTTTGTATTCACTCTGCCAGAGGTGAAAATCCCTATGGCAGTTGTAAGGGTTTAGAACAGTGGTGGGCAACCTGCGGCCAGTCAGGGTAATCTGCTGGCGGGCCACGAGAGAGTTTGCTTACATCGACCGTCCGCAGGCATGGCCGCCCACAGCTCTCAGTGGCCGCAGTTTGCCGTTCCCAGACAATGGGAGCTGCGTGAAGCGGCGCAAGCCAGCTGCTGCTTACCATTGGCCAGGAACGGTGACCACAGCCACTGTGAGCTGTGGGCGGTCGATATAAACAAATTGTCTTGCGGCCGCATGAGGCCCATAGGTTGCCCAGCACTGGTAGAAGCTTCACTTTCATTTGCAAAGGCACTTCGAAAAGCCTAACAAAACCACTAGCATTCAGAACGATGAAACAATTTAGGCCTACCAAAACAAAATCCTAACTAACCCAATGATAACTTAATTCTCCAAACCTAAACCGCATATCCCATAAAAGAACTGAAGATTAAAGACCATAATTTCCAACCAATTGGATAGACCTTATCACGGTTTCATTGATTTAATCTGCCTATCTTCAACCCTACTTTAGTGACTTTACACACAGTTGGAGGTGAATAAAAGTTGGATGCATGCAAAATATGACCCTATTTGGGCTTGCTTTCTGTATGGTTTCAGGCAAAGAAACAATAACAAAAGCGGGGCTGAGGATTTCATTCAGATGTTAATACAGTCTGATTTGTTTTAATTCTTTAACTCAAAATGTGCATATTGCTCGTTTATTTAACAGGACAAGGTTTTTTGTACTTTATTGGTGTGTTGGAATAATACTATAACTTGATCTCCTCTGTTTAACATTAACACAACATTAATTTCAAAAACAGAATACCACCATAAAGCTGTGTGGGAGCCTGTCCTATAAAGAATTTTAATCTCTTTGGCTAGAAGCTAAGACCGTGGCAGATGGGTTAAAAAAAAAAAAAAAACAGGAGACAAAGAAGCAGAAGAATATAATCATTATGATTGCTGCTTAGCTCAGACTAGATGAGAGAAGTCTTTTTCATGAGATTTTTTTATTCCAAATACCAGTATCGCATATTTGTTATGCAAAAGTGAAAAATGGCTAATTTGCGCTACATCCTCAGTTTAACTCCAGCAGAGCAATACCTGCTTTTACCAGTGCTGAATTTGGCTGCACATAACTTTTCATTAACCTCCCTGCTTTTCTCAAATGTGAATACAGAGTTGCTAAACTACACTTGAAGATTGGCAGACATGTTAAACCAATGACACCATGGTAAGTGCTATCTATTTGGTAAGTATGTAAGCACTAAATACAATTCATTTTTCAGTTATTTTCAAGCATCGAAAACTGTACTAGACATCTCGTAATAAAATCTGATCAGCATCCCAAAAAGGTTACAGTCTAAATTCAATATGGCACTAGAAGTAAAGGTCAAACAACAAAGGAAGGAGACAATACCTATCAGAGAATGTTGTAAGACAGAAATTGTTCTTGTTTCACTTGTTTTCTTTTCTTCACATTCATGTCTTGTAGGTGAGATAACAGAGTGATTTTAGGGTGGATATAAAGAAAGGAAGGTTGATGAAGAGATCTGGAGAAGGCCTTTCAAGTATAATGGGAACTACAGAAGCAAGAGGCTCAAATTCATAGTTGCCTTATGTGATTTTTAGCAGCTAGACTGATGCAAAGGGGCTGTAGGGAGGTATAATAATCACCTCACCATTTCTTAGGAATAGCCCTCGAACTGGGGGTGAGCCAGAGGAGGGGAATGCAGTTTGGGAATGAGAGGTGGTGTAGCCGGGCTATGTCATGTCCCAGCAGTTCTGCACCCATGAATAGGGGCCACTGCAACAGGGTGCAAGTTAGTGCTACCACCAAGCTGCCCTCGCCTACACTGGGGACACCAGCAGCTCCTGAACAAGGGAATGTGCAAGGTGCACCTTGCATGTATCTAGGCTGAAGACATTTGAGAAACAGGGAGACAAAAGGCTAGCAGCATTAGCACAGCGAAGGCAAACATTTGTACGCAGCAATTGATGAGAAAAGTCAGAGTTGCTACAACTAAAAAAAACCGGATCTATAAAGTACTATGTGCTTTTCCTGGCATTCACGGAATAGGGAATCCAAACTCATTTCACTAGCCATCTTGCAAACCATTTTTTTGCACATTTAAACTTTAACCACAACGGTATGTTGTAGACATAATGCAAGGATAGTGACCTTAGTTCTAAGTGGTAAGCACTAATAGGGCTAGCTCAAAGATATTAAGCAAACCAGTGATAAGATTCTGCAAACAACTTAGATAATGACTCAGCTGCCCTGTAGCTCTCTACATGTAAGCCAACCTTCCACACCAATAATTAAAAGAAAAGCAATTGTCAGTTGTAGCTTTTTCTAGACTAGTTTGCCCTGACTAAAATCCGAGCCCCAAACACCTTTTTAAAAAACAATTTCAAGCTAACGTAGTTGCATCAATTGTGTGTTTAACCTAACTGTGTTAAACCCGTTTTTAAAAGCCATTCCAGATTACTTCTGAACATGTTCTAATAAATGGCTTGGAATGTCTCCATAGCAGTTATGTACAAGTATTTCTGTGTAGGACTCAACACATTTTATAATAGTCTTTAGCACAAAGAAAAATCATTCCCAGGAACTAAAGGGTTAATATTCAGTGCCTCCGATTAAATGGAACTCAAAACAAATAGATGTGTTCCCACTATCATCAGAGAGAAACATTTGTACCTGAAATAATTAGATTTGTTGTCTGGATCTCCGCAGTATTTACATTTCAGTATGACTACAGTATTTGTGCAAGTCTCACGCAGCATTACTTTCTTTTTTAAATTAAAGCCAAGAGGCCCCAGGGCCGCCCTGGGGGGGGGAGGGAGGGAAGTGGGCCAATTTGCCCCGGGCCCCACAGGGGCCCCACGAGCCCTGGCCGAGAATCCCTTCCCTGGCTACTCACCTGGTGGCTGTCCAGGTCTTCGGCGGCACTTCGGCGGCGGGCCCTTCAGTCGCTCCGGGTCTTCTGTGGCATTTCGGCAGCGGGTCCTTCAGTGCTGCCAAAGACATGGAGCGACTGAAGGACCTGCCGCTGCCGCAGACTCGGAGCGCCACCCAGTGAGTACAAGCGCCGCAGCGGGTGGTGCCTTTTTTTTATGTCCGCTCCCCCACTTTGCCCCAGGCCCCCTGAAGCCTCTGGGCGGCCCTGAGCGGCCCCAGACTTCAGAAGAAACAACCTGAATTCCTCTCAGTAATTTCTCAAAGTGAAAAATCCAGCTCAGTAAGTACACTGTGCCTTACCCAATCTGAACCATGCCTCTTGGAAATGATAATGATGAAATTTGACTTTAAAACAGATTTTTAAAAAGCAACATATAGCAACAATTATAGTTTTTAAAGAATGAATCAATTAGGTTACAGGAGAAAATAAATTCTTCAAGATTCAGTATGTTGCTCTATTTTCAAGTAGGCTGACCAGGTACCTGGTTTTCAGCCAGAACACCCAGTCGAAAAGGGATCCTGGTGGCTCCAGCCAGCACTGCTGACCGGGCCATTGACTGTCCAGTTGGTGGTGCCGCGCAGCAGGGCTGGCAGGCTCCCTGCTAGCCTCCACGCCAAGCGGTTCCTGGAAAGCAGCCAGAATATCCCCCCCCTCTGGCTCCCACGCATACGGGTAGCCAGGAGGCTCCGCATTCTACCCTGGCGCTGAGCGCCACCCCCGCAGCTCCCATTGGCTGGGAACTGCGGCCAATGTGAGTTGCGGGGGCGACGCCTGTGGATGGGGCAGCGCACAGAGCTTCCTGGCTGTGCCTCCACGTAGGAGCCGGACATGCCGCTGCTTCTGGAGCTGCTTGAGGTAAGTGCCACCCATAGCCTGTACCCCTGATGCCCCCCCATGCTCCAAACCCCTCAGTCCCATCCCAGAGCCCTCTCCTACACCTTAAACTCCTCATCCCCAGTCCCATATCAGAGACCACACCCCCCAGACGTAGCTCTCACCCCCTCCCGTGCCCCAACCCCCTGCCCCAGCCCTGATCCCCTTCCTACCCTCTGAGCCTCTCAGTCCCAGCCCGGAGCACTATCCTACACCCCAAACCCCTCATCCACAGCCCCACCCCAGAGTCTGCACCCCTAGCTAGAGCCCTCACACATACCCCAACCCTCTCCCCCTGCCCAGAGCCCCCTCCCACACCCTGAACCCCTCATTTCTGGCCCCACCCCGGAACCCGCATCCCCAACCCAGAGCCCGTACTTCCTCCCACACCCCAACACCCTGCCTCAGCCTGGAGCCCCCTCCCATACTCCAAACCCCTCGGCTTCACCCCCAGCCTGGAGCCTACTCCTGCGACCCAAACTCCTGGCCCCACCCCGAAGCCCGCACCCGCAGACAGAGCCCTCACCCTCTCCCGCACCCTAACCCCCTGAGCCAGCCTGGTGAAAATGAGCGAGTGAGTGAGGGTGGGGAGAGCAAGTGACAGAGGAAGGGGGGATGGAGTAAGCAGGGGTGGGGCTTCAGAGAAGCAGTGGGGCAGGGACGGGGCATGGGTGCTCGGTTTTGTGCAAGTAGAAAGTTGGCAACCCTATTTTCAAGTATATTTCATTGCAGCCTAAGTTGGGAGATAAGTAACAAAACTTGAGCTCATTTTTGGAACCACATGTACCCAAAAAACACTGCTATCATACTAGAAAATTCTAATTGTGACTGTTTAAAACATTGAGACTGTGTGTATCCTTCAAATTAAAAAGCACTCATTTTCTTCAGGTATTGGCTAGATATGGCACCTCTTTCTGTTTAGATTTTTGGTTAAAGCTTCCTGCTGTGTAACGCCATTTCAAGTCTCAGGTGTTTTTAATTTCTTGGAAGAGCAAACCTACATATTTAAGGGTGACCAGACAGCAAGTGTGAAAAAATGGGAGGGGGGGGGGGTAATAGGAGCCTATATAAGAAAAAGACCCAAAAATCGGGACTGTCCCTATAAAATTGGGACATCTGGTCACCCTATACATATTGCATATGTAAGGAAATTGTTATTCTTGGAAACTTTGCAGTCAGCAGTTTTTAGAAAGAAGGCAGTCACAGTCTGTTCCTAAGTTCTCTGAAAAGCCTTGATTATTCTGGAAAACAAGCAAAACCCAAAAACACACACCCAATACGCCCACAAAGGAACATGGAGCCAACATGAATTTCCAGGTTGCACTGCAAATATAGGAGGCGGAGGGAGGGCTCAACTCTAGAGACAGGAAAGCGATCTGCTTTCCTAACATAAGCAAGGATGTTAAAAATTACACTATTTAAATACTAGCAATATCTAACTCCTCCAACACTTCCTGACTCTAGAGCCCAGAATATAAATACATCCTAAAAATGCTTCATATTGTCTAAAACAAAAAAATACTAGAGTGAAGTTCGGCCTATAGGAAATAAGTTGTTGGCATGGTACTATATCAAGGCTTGGAAGGAAAAATGCACAAAGCGTTTTATGCAAATCTTTATTATGGTTATTTGCTTTAAAAAGTATTTGAGTCTAAAAATTGTGTGGAAATGAGAGAAACAAGAAAAATTAAAGATACTGGCAAAGTTTCCAGTGTAGTAATACATTTTATACCTCTACTTCTTTCTTTCTACAAGGCCTTGGTTCTGATTTTGACACTTTTGTGTCTGACATATTATTGAGTGTGTCAAGCTTACATATCTCAACCAACCTAATATTTGCTTACGGCAGGCAAAAATCTGGTAATCATATTCTAAGTAGCTTTCAAAGCAGAAACATCTGCATGGCTTCTGAGCAGTTTGCTGACAGAGTTTAATAAGATGTCTACAGCTAATCAATTTTATTTTACAAGCAGTTATTCAACAATCAAGATAAAATACTCCATGAGAGCTGGAAGTGGTAATTCAGTCAGAATTAGGTTAACCAAAAAGGCATGAAATGTTTTGGCCAGTGACAATGTTAGTCTGTTTTCTCTGAAGAAGAACAAGACATTTCAAGATACAGGCAGAGAGATTCTATACGCATCTTGCAGAACTGTGTATTCTTAAAATTACAGAGTAAAGCTCAAAGAATTGGACAACAATAAATACACTTTATCTTGACATGCTGAAATTAATTTCTTAATATTTTCCTTGTTTCATACAAATTTTATTTATATTAAAATATATTTTAGTTAACATTTTCTAACATCTACTAAATAAATTTTTCTCCATTGTACTCCCAATTTATCATTCTCTTGGAGATGTTACTGTTGCTACTCTTTAAACAATGCTGCAAAAAGCTGATCTGTCAACCTTTCTCCCAGCTACAACTTCACTCCTTCCAATCCTTGAAGGCAAACTCACTAACAACCAATCTACTCTTTTAATCTGCTGGGTCAACCACAAGCTGTAATTCTGTAACCCAATCTTAGAGTCGATGCTAGAATTAGTGTTTCATCATGAATCTGCATTAACTGTTTATATCTTACAGAGATTTGAGAAATACCACAGAATGGAAGGAACATGCTAATCTTCATTCTTTATATAGTATGGATTAGCCCAAGTAAGTGATGGAGTCAAAAAATATCACATATTGAAATATGAGTTAGGGCATCCTGGATTCTCAAAGAAGCTAAAGGAATCTTGTTAATTACTGAGGGATGCTGTGAAATGCTTAAGTGTTACTTTTTGATGACACAATTAAGATATTCATCTACAAGCAAGGTAAAGAAACCCACCCGATTATAATTTATCTATATAACCTGAATTGTGATGAAGTTGTAACCTAGCAGTACACATCTTTATTAGGGTTGCCAACTATCTAATCGCACAAACCCAAACACCCTTGCCCTGCTCCCTACCCCAACCCTTCCCTGATAACATGCCCCCATTCACTCCATCCCCCTCCCCCCCTCTGTTGCTCACTTTCACCAGGCTGGGGCAGAGGGTGGGGGTGCAGGCTCTGGGCTGGGGCCAAGGGGTTCGGAGTGCAGGAGCGGACTTCAGGCTGAGCCTGGAGCAGGGGGTTGGGGTGCGGGAGGGGGTGAGCAGTGCAGGCTCCAGGAGGGAGTTTGGGTGCAGGAGGGGGCTCAGGGCTGGGGTAGGGGGTTGGGATGCATGCAAGAGAAGGTGCAGTCTCCAGCCAGGCAGTGCTTACCTCGGGCAGCTCCCAGAAGCAGCCAGCATGTCCAGCTCCTAGGCTTGGGGCGGCAAGGCAGCTCTGCGCGCTGCCTCTGCCCCCACAGCTCCCATTGGCCACGGTTCCTGGCCAATGGGAGCTTTGGAGTCAGCGCTCGGGGGGGCAGCGTGCAGAGACCCCTGGCCATCCCTGTGCCTAAAAGCCGGACATGCCAGCCACTTCCGGGAGCCGTGTGGAACCAGGGCAGGTAGGGAGCCTGCCTTAGCCCTGCTGTGCCACTGGATTTTTAGCAGCCTAAAATCTCCCGGATTGGCTTCAGTAGCCTCCGGGAGATCAAGCCTGAATCCAGGAGATTTCCTGCCAATTCGGGAGGGTTGGCAACCCTAAACTTTATTTGAACCTCCATACCACCTGCAAGAGTCTTGATGCAATATTTCCTCCAGCAATCTTGATTATTTTTCAGAAAACGATTTAAAACAGTGGTTCTGCAAAGCCCTTCCTTGTAGTCCACACAAATAAATCTTTTGAGAAGCAAACAATAGGATCAGGAGTACTGGAACAAGAGGTAGTTCTATGGGAGGATATTTCTCTCTATCCACAGAAGTTTGAGAACCTCCAATTGGCAGGTACCTTTAAAAATGCTATTTTTCTTTAAAGGGACAAGGTGGGTGAGCTAATATCTTTTATTGAATCAACTTGATGACATTCAAGTGGAGTAACAGGTAAAACTCTTGTCTCATAGAAAGTAAGTTTGGCAAAAGTAACTTCACATCTTTCTTGTATACATGAAACTTTTACCATTTGTTTCCAGGATCTAAAAATCCTATTACCAAAGTTACTACTAATTCTATATTCAAAAAGAATCTCTCAAAAACCTTAAAGTTAACAGTGAAACCTAAATAAATCTAAAATACATAGATACCCTAATATTGTGTGGAGGATATTTAAATATTTATATTTTTCTTCAAATACTCCAAGAATTTTAAATAACTGGACAAGCAGCAAATGAAACCCAAGATGACCTTCAAATTTCAACATGCAATGCCACTGGCAAGTGGTAAGGAAAAACAGACCATTTCCAGATTGAATTTCAGGTATATAGAATAAAAATATTCTTCACTTGTGCATATTCCAACACCTCACCATCTCAAAGCAAAATAGCAGGGAAATTACTTTAGGTTCCAAGTGGAGTTGTGTTCTTTTTATTTCCAAGTGTATACAGAGTGCCCAGTTCTGCTTTCAGTTATGCCGGTATACACCATGAGCAACCCCACTGAAGTCAACGGAAATACCAGTGTAAAACTGATACAAAATCATAATCGGGGCGGAATATTAAGTTATTGTAAACCTATTATTTCTGTATTTTTCAGAACCCAGAGCACTCCTTGTGGGCTCTGAAGGAGGATGTGTATATGTACATGCTCAGTGAGGACGGCCAGGAGGAACTGGGATCCCCAGTGCGCTGTATCCTTTCTAGAAAATACACTTATACCATTCATAGCAATTCAGATGAGACAATTTTCTAGTTGTAAATCTGGCAGTCTGATTGTTTTTTAAGTTTAAATAATGAAGACTTCCCCCTCTGTCCTTCAATCTCGATTTTCCATAGTCACTATGAAACAGATAAACCACCGATATGTCCAGTTCTGTTCACAATGAAGTCAATGGATGTTTTGCCATTAACATCAATGAGAAAAATTTGAGCTAGGAGATTTCTTATCAGCTACTGTCTATGGGACTTCAGAACTTTCTTGATTTACAGCATATTTTATCTTCCTGATAGCACTCTTTCAGTTCCTCCAGTTGACAGTTTGTCAGCTCCAGGCTACAGAGATCTTGTGGAGATTTCATATTTGTCCTTATCTTAACACTTAAAAGGTCTCATTGGCAGGCCACAGCACAACACATGAAACAGGAACTAAGAACAGGTTGGATAGCTAAACTGAAATCCTGGCCCCATTGAAGTCAATGGTAAAATTTCCATTGACTTCACTGGGGTCAAGATTTCACCTTACTGCTCATTTTCCCAGCTTCTGTCACCCAAACCTCTCCCACAGAAAAGCAGCACTAGTGCATAATTTATCACTACTCTGCTCATTTTCATCCTCATTTATGGGTAAATTAATGAGACCTCCATCTGCTGGAATGGGTTTCCTTCAGGATTGCACTGACTGAAATGTATATCAGGCTGAGCTTCGCAGCTCCACAAAAGCTCCTAAACGCCACATGGCTGAGCTAAGGTATTTCAAGAACAGAAGTCCTTTTGCAGAGTTGCACTGCAGAAGCTTGGTTTCAGCCCTTCGAAGATTGAGGTGTTGTGCAGGCTGATGGTCCTGGGACAGAAATAAAATTGACATTTCCTGTAATAATTCTTTTCACTGACAGATTTTCATAAGTACCTCCAAGTACTTTACAAAACAATTGTATGTAGTAGACCATCTTTGGTATTAGCCTGATCTGTACTATACATTCTCCCATTTCCCTGTTTTGACCCCTTTCTCTCTTACCCCCCTCCAGAAGTATGCCTTGCTCTATTCTAGAATCCAGGATTCTATGAGTGGAAAATGTGAGAGTTGGGAAAGCATCATCCTAGTCCTTTTTTTTTTTGCCTGCCGTGAGACAGATGACTGCCAGACACTGGAAATATAACTCCTGATGTAAGCTACGGTCAGCAACAAAACCTGGATACACCAAAAAATGTGCTCCCAAAAATGTTCAGAATATGGGTAGAGGGGGGAAAAAATCAGCTGCTGTGCTTTTAGTGCAAACCAAGCACAATTCCAGGGGCGGCATTCGGATGGGTTTTTATTTTGCTCCGGCATTTGCGCTCTCGGAGGGTTTTTTTGTTTTGTTTGGGGCGGCAAGAAACCTAGAGCCGGCCCTGAGTGCTGTATACTTTTTTCTTTATTTTTACTAATGACATCAATTAATTTGACTAGATTTCCAGTTAATTGTGTCCCTTTTAAAAGTATTTTGAATTAAAACTTTTAAAAAACCCACAAACACGACTCTGTTTTAGTTGTTTAGGGTAAGTTGTCCAAAGTTAGGCATAGCAGTCCAAATATGGCATAACACAGGGGTGGGCAAACTATGGCCCATGGGCCACATCCGGCCCGCCAGCCGATTTAATCCAGCCCTCGAGCTTCCACTGGGGAGCGGGGTCGGGGACTGGTCTGTGTGCACATGCCGCTGCTCCGCGTGGTTCCCGGAAGCAGCAGCATGTCCCCCCTCTGGCTCCTACGCGTAGGGGCAGCCAGGGGGCTTCACATGCTGCCTCTACCCCAAGCGCCACCCCCGTGCCAATGGGACTGCAGGGGCAGTGCCTGCTGAGGGGGCAGCACACAGAGCCGCCTGGCTGCACCTCTGCTTAGGAGCTGAAGGGGGGACATACTGCTGCTTCTGGAAGCTGCTTGAGGTAAGTGCCACTCAGAGCCTGCACCCCTGACCCCTTCCCGGGGCCCAACCCCCTGCACCCTTGCCCTGATCCCTCTCCCACCCTCCGAAACCCTTGGCCCCAGCCCAGAACACCCTCCAGCTCCCCAAACCGCTCATCCCCAATCCAGCCCAGAGCCTTCATCCACAGCCCTCCCCTCCCCCCTGTCCTAGCCCCGAGCCCCCTCCCACATTCCAAACCCCTCAGTCCCAGTCTGGAGCACCCTCCTACACCCCAAACCCCTCATCCTGAGCCCCACCCCAGAGCCCGCACCCCCGGCCAGAGCCCTCACTCCCTCCTGCACCCCAACCCCAATTTCGTGAGCATTTAAGGCTTGCCATACAATTTCCATACCCGGATGTGGCCCTCGGGTCAAAAAGTTTGCCAACCCCTGGCATAACAGATATTTGCCACAGTGCTAGAAGCCTTTATTTGTATATCCCTGGATCAAAAACATGAGGATCCTGTAAGCAAAAATGTTATATCACTCTATATTTAGGCAAAAGAAAAGATAAATCGGTTCCTCTTCCCATGAGAAGTTGAGAAATAGCGGTGGTTTTCTTATGAAGATACAAGTCATTCCAGAAAGGACAAAAGAGAAGTAGCATCAAAGTCACACAACTATAAGCACCAAACAGAGGGCTGAAATACTCTAATTTCAATCTAAACTTCCTTTTTATTTTTAAATAACTTTGCTTGACCTTCTATTTAACTTACTGGAACTAAAAGGTTTCCAGCCCAAGTACTTGTGCTTCCAGCTTCAATGTTTTACATTTGAAATATTTTGGGGGATATATGTATTAGAACATAGCTAGTAAGACATGAATATAGCCCACGGGGTTAATATTCTATAGGAAATATTTAGAATCTTACAGGTTTTACACACAAGACTTTTAATCAAAGCTTTGAGCTATGGAACAGGATGTCAAAGGACGTAGTAGAGGCTACAGTCACTCAGAAATGATCAGTGTTGCCAACTCTCACAATTTTATCACAAGGTTTGTGATTTGATGTTTTTCTTAAAGCCCCAGCTTGAGAGAATCATAGCGCTCTCTCATTTTTTTTTTTTTTAAGTTTCTAGCCCTCATGGTTACAGAAAAAAGCTTGAAAATGTGAATTTTAAGGGATCAAAAACCAGAAGACAAATACAAGGAACCCAAAATATATTATTTTTAAAGTCTCATGATTTTTAAGGCAATCATGATGATTTTCGCAGAGGGTTAAGAGAGGAACCTGACTATTTAAAATGTTACGGGTTGGCAATGGTAATGCTCTACAATGGATGAGAATCTGGGGACTCAGCATTTCTAGGCATAATTAATAAAATACCGGCTGGTTCAACAGATCCTTTCATCCAAATTTCCTCTTCCCTACATATAAACAAAGAATAACAGATTATACTACAGAACTGTATTAAGTCAAACTTTCCATTATTCAAAACAATAAGGCCACTTTGAAGTCTATGATTAGCCTGAGTTTTACATGGTCTTGTGTGTAAACTAAGTTACTGTGTCCAACTTCAATACAAATTTGTCTGTAATGGGACTTGTGGCTGTCAACAGCAGTTTCTTGAAGTTACTGGGATGACAATGAAGAGAGGAAAAAGACAGACATTTTTCTATTCTCAGAGTTGTGGTTAGCACGTCTGCGAACACTCTGGATATCGGGGAAATCATATGAGAAATCTGCACTGGGAGTGGCTATTATTCCTGTACTGATTAGAGATCGGAAAGTAAAGATATGCTGCCATCAAGCCGCCTGATGTGAGTGAGTCCTTCAAGCCCAGAGATGACTATATATTGTGCTTGTGCAGATATCAGTCTCCATTCTGAACATGCATACTTGTTCAGGGCCTTTAAATTTGCATAACTCTGGTCCCGTTTTATCCAAAATCATATATAGTAGTTGTGACACTGCACCTCATATTCTTCACAGTGATATTATGATATGAGTATTGCATAATTATGATGCATTTTGTACAAGATGGGTCATGTGAGGTGTCACTGGAAAATTTATGATTTGCTGAATATGATTATCCTATTTGTATGCATGTATCATTTTTGTATCTAAAGTTATGAATATTGACTATGTATCTGTATTTCAAATGTGCTTACTCTAGTTGACACCCAAAACTAGCCTTTCTGGTACAACAATGAAGAAGCCACACAGTGCTGATAACCCATCAGCAAAGACAATGGACCATGGAAGAACGTAACCTTCCTATAAACATTCCAGACAGCTTGTAAGTAATGTCTGCTATGACTCAGCAAGGTTTGCAAGGGAATGTGACCAGGCCACATGACTCTGGACTCCATCTTGAGATATCACTATTTTTCCACAAAGTGTACTGGGAACCAAGTTTTGAAACAAAGGGTTCCCACCGAATGCTAAAGCTATATAAGGCAGACAGTGTTTCTTCACTCCCCACACAAGAGGACTCCTGGAAACACCTGAGGAACAAAGAGTAAACTGGGGAAAGTGCTGGACCCAGGCTAAAGGGCTTTCTAGCCTGTGTATGAAAACTTGGGAAAACCAAGCTGCAAAGCAAGTGCAGCTTGTGCCTTAACAATCTGCAAGTCTGCTTATACCATCACTCTGGGTGAGAGACTGCTAATCTGCTAATTCATATCCAATCTATCTAGTATGTTAAACTTAGTTTGCATTTTTGTTTATTTGCTAGGTAATCTGCTTTGATCTGTTTGCTATCCCTTATAATCACTTAAAGTCTCTCTTTTGTAGTTAATAAACTTGTTTTATGTTTTAATCTAAACCCAGTGTGCAGTTAAGTGATGTGTCTGGGGAAAAATCGCAGCTTGGTTTAACACACGCTTCTTGCATATTTCTCTCCACATTGAGGGAGGGGCGAACCGGGTAATACATTCATACTGGTCGGTGTTTTGACCATGGTACAGCTCAGGGGTCCTAGGCTAGGGAGCTGGTGATTATTTTGGCTGTAGCCTCTCTATTGTTGGTTCATGCAGTGGTTGGTCAGAGAGCCTGCATGTAACTACAGCTGGGTGTGTCCCTACCTGCGTGGATGCCAGAGGAGGTATAGGACCGGGAGCGGGTCTGCAGCTTGCCACAGCAACACAGTGTGACAGGGAGTCTAGGGTGGTGAGCCACAGGTCTCGGTGCTACCCCAGTTCCAGGTGGCACCCTGTAGGGAACCAGTCACAGTAGTAAGTACTGGAGAGTATGGCTTCACTGCCACCTGCTTTTCTATATCTGTTGGGACTGGCAACTGAATATATGTTGGTTTTCATTATTTTACCAGCTTGATTGTACATCCTATTCTTTGATCATTTCAAGACTCATCTGTCTTAATTTGATTTCGGTTGCCACTCCATAAAAATTAATTTCCATCCTATTTTACAAGTTCCCTTGGACAGGCTTCCTCTTGAAATAATGAATGTTTAGTTTCTACCTAGACCTAATCTTTCTATATATTTAGTTACCTGACAATACTCTAGAATTACTAGTATAGTCTTTCCTCTGACCAAGGCTACCCTACCACACAGTCAAAACAGGTGATCATACACTTCCACATAAATGACATCTAAAGATTTAGCGGAAGAACTACTTTTTCCCCAAGTTACCCTAGGACAGAAAGCCCTATAAATCTGACATTTCCTACAGGGTTTGTTATGAGAGAAGGGATGAAAGAATGTCTTCTCCTATCTCCTCCTCTTTGTAACTGTCTGGACGATGGCAAAGATTGCTTTTCCTTTCTAGACTGTCAAACAACTTGCCTCAGGAATATTTTGGCATAACTAGCGTGTGGCTGGCTGGAGGGTCCTTCTTCCACTACTCGTCAATAAATGTCTGCATGCCACTACATTAGAGGTCAATCTGAAAACCATAGTTTATAAGTCTACTGAGGTATCAGCAGAAAGGATGAGGCCAATGCCATCTTGTATGTGAGGGCTCCTAATTTATAAAGCAAAGATTGCTTCATAAAGTAACTTAGCTCATTAGTCCAGGCAACAATGATCCTGGAGAGCCATAGAGTCGCAGAAATGTAGGATTGGAAGGGTCCACAAAAGGTTATCTAGTCCATCCCTTTGAACTAAGGCTGGGTCAAGTATACCTAGAACATCCCTGACAGGTGTCTGTCTAACCTGTTCTTAAAGCCATGAATGAAAGGGATTCCACAGCCCCCCTCAGTAAGCTACTGCAGTGCTTAACTAGCCTTATAGTTGGAAAGCTTTTCCTAATATCGTTTAGCTGGAGATCCAATTCCTGGAAGAGAGAGTATGTCTAGGTGGAAGTTAGTACTGCTTCCTAAGACTGGCTCTTGAGTAGTCATCAAGATACAGAAAGACAAAAATTGCTTTTAACTGAAAATAAACAGTTACTACTCCTAGAACCTTTGTGAACATCCTTGGGGCCAAAGAAGGGCTGAAGGGAAGTACTCAGTGTTGATAGAGGTTTGGCTGCGTCTGTTCCCTCTGTATGCCGTCCCAGCTCTGCGCAGGTAGCTGGCCCAGCAGACCTCGAGTGAAGCGCCCAATGACCATAAGATCTGTTACGATACGAAGGCACCCAGCAAAGTTTAGTGTTGACAATGCATGGTACTAGTATCCCGCAGACTCTACCAGATCACTAATACACGTATGCCCGTAACAATGGACCAGCTCAGTGAAAGGAGGAACTTTCCGTTCCTCCCTAGGCCAGACAGACACACTCCCTCTAAGATACCTCTTTATACCCCAATGCAAACAGCTTACATATTGCCCCACTGATGTAGCTAGGTGCCACCTTCTGACGTAGCAAATCACCACCTTGTACCTGTTGGTTTGGTCAAAATACCTCTATCCATTATGTTGTAATCCTGACCTCATCTTTAGGATAGGTCAGTGTATTACTGTTATCTTTGGGGAATGAGTTTGGTCTCAAAGTGTTCTGGTACCACCCTTCTGGAATGTGTTTGTGTGAGTGACTAGCACTACTTAGGAATGTATATTTCTGCAATATCAGCCCTGTTTTTCCCAGACTCTGTGAGCAGGGCCTGCCTCTTGCTCATAACTTAACTTTGCTTTATATCAGCAAAGCTTTGACCACTACTTCTAGTGCAGGCCTCAGGCCTCATACCAAGCCTCTGATACAAGGCCATATGTTTCAGGCTCTCTTTCTACTACATTCTCCCACTTTTTGTCTTTTTATGGGGAGGACGTTTACCCGTCGTCCCAGAAAAGCATAATGCATGGACTCAAGATGACCCAGTGGGCTAAACACTTATGTGGTCACTTTACTTTACCATCCACACATTTATGCCCCATCTGTCTCTTAGTCTGCACATTCCCTTGTATGACTGATGGACAGATTTTATTTTCCAATTATGTCTAGTCCCTTATGGTGAGCCTGGGAACGTTAGGCTCATGACCATGACTGATATGTCGGGTCTAGAGTTGGTCTTTGATAACTTTTTGGGCGGCATGAGGAGGCCTTTATACTTAGTTGGTCATCGATGAGAAGGGCTTTGGTCAGGATTATAAGTGTATTATACTTATATCTTATAGAGTAATATAGGGATTTATATATATGAGGGATTACATGATCACTTCCTTGAATAGATGAATACCATATATATTCCCACTATAACTTGCGATCAATGATAATATATGAGTAATGTGAATAGTTGGTATACATATGTAGATAATGTACATATATACACACACACATATATATATATATATATATATATATATATGCTTGTACCTTAAACATTCCTTATAGGACACATTTGGTCCAACACACCTCACAAAGTATCCAAGTATACAGATATCCATCCACACTTACAAATGATATAAGTACAAACATTTACATTTAAAACATTGATAAGCATTTGATTATTCCTTATAATGATGATTCATAACTATAGCAGTGTTGATAGCTAGTTCCGTTCCTTTCTCAACCCGGTGTTGTACTGTGGCTTTTTTGGTTTGATGTTGCATGTAGCAACACATTACCATCAGAGCAATTACTGTTATGGCTTGTATTCCCATCAATATTACACTAAGTAACCTGACTATTGGGTGCAGAGTAACAGCCTCTGGGATTGTCCACCAAAGTGTTTCCACCTCTCTTTGTGCACATTCTACTTGTTCTATTTGTTGTTGGATAAAATGAGCTATGGGTATTAATACTTCCTTGGTTCTTGCCGTCAAATCATGCATGTCCAATTGTAATTGCTCCAGTGGGGGGTTTCCAGGAGGAGTAATAATTTCAGTGGCAGTGCTGACACTACTTGTTTGCCAAAAGGCCTGGGTTCCAATTTGGACTGCGCTAGTGACTTTCACACAAAATCCTGTATTGCTTCCAGGGCAAGTAGGTCCATGTATAGAAAAATTGGAATATCCTAGGGTACATACCACATCTTCTATTCGTACCACCTCATTGACTAATTTTTTTTGTTTGTTTCAATTGGACCCAGCCTCTTTTTGTGTTGTTGGTGTCGACTGTAGCATAACATTCACACAGCCACCATTCATTATGTTTTGTACAACAAGCCTGATTAATCTCCAAGCCAGTTTCAGTTACTAGGTGCACAATGGAATACTGAAAATGATTCTAGCCCAAAGTGAAACATGAGTATTTCCTGGGATGGGGAGTGTGCAAGGGAGGACACATATTGCTACAATAGAAATAGGCCTCCTGTAGGTCGAGGACCAAAAAACCATCTCCTGCCTCTAGAGAAGGGATTATAGCTGCCAGAGTCACCATCGTGAACTTCTGAGACTTTAAAAATGTGTTCAGTTGTCTTAGACTTAAAATCAGTCTCCACTCTCCATCCTTCTTTGACATGAGAAAATACTTTGAGTAAAACCCTTTCCACCTGTGAAGGAATGGGACCAGTTCTGTCGCTCCTCAATGAAGGAGAGAGTGTATCTCTTGACTCAGCATAGTCTCATGAGAGGGGGTCCCTGAAGAGAGACGGGGAATGTGGGTGGGAGAGAGGGAGGCAGGGACGTAAAGTGGCTGGTGTAGTCCAATATTATAACTTTCATAACCCACCTGTCTGCTGTAATGTACTACCAGGCCTATTGGAAATGGGAAAGGTGGTCTCCAAAAGAGGGAAGGTGCGCAAAAGGTTGCAGCTTGCAAACTAGAGGTGAGAGAGGAGTCAAGCCCTTGACTAACCCATCAAAATTGTTGTTTTGATGATGACTGGGTGTTGCTGAAGGAGGGTGAGAAGCTCTTTTCCTCTGGAATTTTTGTCTTTTTCTAGTGGGTTCAATGAGTGTGAAATCCAGAGAACTGGGCTGGGAGTGATCTCTGGGCAGTTTGAGACCTGCTAAATCTCCTCTTATTCATAGAATTGTATATACCCAGAGACCACAATGTGGCCCTGGAGTCCTTCAGTGTGTGCAGGGACTCATCTTTAGTCCCCAAGAAGAGCTTCAGACCATCAAACGGGAGGTCTTCAAAAGTATTCTGAACCACAACAGCTGGAGCCATAATGCTAACTGCTGTGGAGGTGGATCTAGCAGCCATGTCCATGACATCCGAGGATGCTTGGAGAGGGGTTCTAGCTAATCATCAATCCTCCTTAATGATGGCCTGGAAGTGCTTTCTACGCTCCTGTGGAAGATGTTCTATAAAGGTTACAAACTTGTTGCAAATCATACTTGGCCATGATTGCCTGATGAGGGTTGTGGATCAGTATGCCTTTCGGCCAAAAAGGTCTAACCTCTTCTGGTCAGTAGTGCTGTTTACGATGCTTATTTATGGCATCCATCACCAAGGAATTAAGTGCAGGGTGAGGAAACAAAAATTCTGAATCGCGGGGGAACATAATACTTTTTACAAATTGGCAGGCTGGTGACAGCAGTTTGCCACACAGTCTTTGCTGGATCCAGGAGTGCAATCCTGATGGATGTTGCCGATGGCAGAACTTCCAGGAGCTTGTGTTGTGAGTCTTTAAGCTCCTCAAGAGTTATCTGGAGGGTATCAGCCATCCTCTTCACAAGGTCCGAGAATTGGTGGAAATTGTCATATGTAGATGATGGTGGAGGCATGACTGCCTCATTCGGATATGAGAACCAAATAGAAGTTTGAGGGAACTTCTTGAGAAGTTTTGAGAACTTTGTCTTCCCTAGCCTCCTGTTCCTCAAAGTTCTCCACATGTTGGGAGTTTGGTGAAGGAGACTGTGTAACCCTAGTCTCCTAGTACAATGGAGCTGGAGGTCTGGCAAACTGCTTCCAGTACACTGCCCAAAGATCCCAGCATGGCCATTGCAAGGGCCAATATGGGAAAAGGGTTGGTATCCAGAACTGATCCCACCATCCCTGACGTGAATAAGGATCCTTGTCAAAGTATGGGTTTCTGTAATGATGTGAAGGGGAACACCGCACTGATAAGGAGGAGACTGACTGAATGTCTCCTTCATCCTCCTCAATGTCCTCCAATGGGGGGGTGGGGGTAGGAAGAGGGAGGAGAACAGAAAAGGCTGGAGAATCCTGTGGTACCAGGAAGCAATAGTAATCCAAAGACCAGGGTCTCGGTATCAAGAGTTATTCAGTACCCATAAGCAGTAGGAACTCCCACTTTTCTAACACTGACAAGTCCCTGGAGTAGAAGAATTCCTGTGGTACTGAGGTGTCAATACCAATGCAACAGTTGAAGTGGATGGTACTATTGATTTGAGCATGCAAGTGCTGGGCCCAAAGGTGTCTGGCACTTCAATTTTGCCAGTACCAATGGAGCCAAATATGAAGGCACCAAGTCTGAAGTAGATGGTACCTTTCTAGAGGAGCATCTGTCCTGGGTCTCCCTGTTCTTCACCAATGGTACCAGGGCCCAGCTGGAGCCAAGCTTCTCTGAAGTGCTCCGGGATCTCCCAGCCCTGCCAGTACCGGAGGAAGAGTCCATCACCTCCATGGTACCGAGTCTAGACATCAAGGTGTCTGACACCATAGACTTAGTGGGAGATTGGGGCCTTCTGGGAGCCATCTCCTTGTGGTGGGAGACAAAGTCCATCTTCTTTGGAGCCTTTCCTGAGTACTCTGAAGTCTTCCCCCTTTTAGCGGAGACCTCAGTCGAGGTTGAAGGAGCACTGGATCTGTCTAGAGACACATGTACAGGGGGCAGTCTCCTTACCTGACTTGGAAATGGCTCGAAAGGAATGCGCCATCATCAGAAGCTTCAATTCAATAAGGCGGACAATACTAGAATGCTGTTTTGGCCTGAGACAACAGAGAAGGAACCGAGGGTGGTTCTCCACGCAGCTCTATATACCCAGTATGTGCAACATGAGATTGTACAGAGCGTATGGCACAGGCCAAATGGACACTGAAAATGGAAAATCTCCGATCAAGGGCTCGAGAGATGCATGTGCACCTGAAGTGGAACAACTATAGGGACACAACTGAAAGAAGAACCATTGATCACTATTCTCTGAGTATGGTTTTTCAACCAGTTGTGCACCCATCTTATAGTAATTTCATCTAGACCACAGTTCCCTAGTTTGCTTATGAGAATGTCATGAAGACTTGTGTCAGAAGCCTTACTAAAATCAGGATACATCACATCTACTGCTTCTGGCCAGCCACTAGGCAAGTAACCTTGTCAAAGAAGGAAATTCGGTTGGTTACTTGTTCTTGACAAACCCACAGTGCCTATTACCTATCACTCTATTAACTTCCAGGTGCTTCACTATTAACCTCTAGGTGCTTACAAATTGATTGTTTAACAATTTGTTCCAGTAACTTTCCAGGTATCAAAGTTACACTGACTAGTCTATAATTCTCTGGTTCCTCTTTGTTTCCCTTTTTAAAGATAGGTACTATATTTTCCCTTCTCCATTCCCTCTGAGAGAAGCAGGTAGCTGATGCAAAAACTTATAAAAGGGCACCCTTTGCTTTAATTTTCCTCGATGCTATAATATTTGTTGTATTGTTAGATTACTATCAGTGGGAACTAACTCTTTAGTTCCCAAAAGCTACAAATGTGATGAATTTTACAAAGTAATAATGGAGTTAGGTTTTTTTACTTGTTTTGCAAACAGATCCATACAATGAATTCTGAAGTTTCTAAAACCTCAAACTGCTGATTTGGTATGCAAGTATTAATAGATTTTTCTCATTAATCTGTGATTAAGTATTCCTAACACTGAATTAATGGTGCCACTATGTCTTTGCCTGAAGATATGAGGAAATATTCACATGCAGATTTTAATGTTTTCTTCCTATAATTCTAAATTTATTATTTTAATCACTCTTTTCACCACTGTGCCAAAACAAATCTAGAGATTCCATCTATTTTTCCAGATTTTTCTTCTCTCCCTTTTTCTATTTGACCATGAGTAAAAACTACTTTGTTTATGCTGAGATCTTGCCTTTGCTATTCCAGCCTACTAATTAATTTACCCTAATTAGCATACCCTCAATATCTTACAATCTTGCATGTGCTGAAGGATTCTTCATGGTTCCATTTTCCTACTAACAACAATGACTTCTTTAACAGTTATTCACTTTAAAACATTACTACAAGTTGTAAAATCAATTTTTAAGCAGAACTCTAAATCAGTGGGAAGTGCTACTTAAAAACTGATGGCAGACTACAACCCTGAATGGAAGTGGTGGATAATCATTTTCATCATTCGTCTTTGATGTGCAGCATTGTTCTCTGTAGCTTTATTACTTATCTCCACTTGCTCTGCAACTTCTAGCAAATCTTTCAAAGTAATAAAGGAAACTATTCATCTCTAAACTCCAAAAATATCCCAAACTTTAGATATGAACATAACATACGAACATAAGAATGGCCATACTGGGTCAGACCAAAAGTTCATCTAACCCAGTATCCTGTCTCCTGACAGTGGCCAATGCCAGGTGCCCCAGAGGGAATGAACAGAACAGGCAATCATCAAGTGATTCATCCCGTCTCCCATTCCCAGCTTCTGGCAAACAGAAGGTAGGGACACCATCCCTGTGCATCCTGGCTAATAGCCATTGATGGACCTATCCTCCAGGAACTTATCTAGTTCTTAACACTGCCTTTTTAAATCAAAGAGCAACATTTTATAGCAGGGGTCCCCAATGCGGTGCCCGCGGGTGCCATGGCACCTGCCAGGGCGTCTAAGTGCGCCTGCATACTGGCCGACGGACGAGCATCCACCAAAATGCCGCCGAGAAGCAGCGTCATCCAGAGGCATCGCTGCCGAAATGCCGCCAATTTTCAGTGGCATTTCGGCGGCGACGCCTCTGGATGACGCTGCTTCTCGGCAGCATTTCGGCGGCGACGCCTATTGACATTCGGCAGATGCTCGTCCGCCACCACGGTCCTCCATGGCTCATCGTCTGGCGCCCGCCAGACGAAAAAGGTTGGGGACCACTGTTTTATAGAGTTGCCCTTTTGCCGAAGCCCTTTCTCTGCAATCTTTAAAGCTCTGCTGAAAGTTGTTCCACTGTGTGATTTAGCTATGAGAAAAGCACTTTTTATCTTTGCAATTAAGCAGTTCTCCCCAAGGGGTAGGGGGGAAGCAGCGGAAATTAGGAAATAAAGGAACACACCCAAAGCTGTCTGAAATTTATCTGAAATAGAGATCTAAAAAGTTATTCTAACATCCTGTTTTTGAAAACAGAATGTTTTGGAGGCTTTCAGGGACTGGCGATAGTTCCTGGTGATTGCCAGTCGCTCAGTTTGATTCCACATCCATCTCTATGAATCAAAGATCATAACTCAGTGTTGAACAATGCGCACAGCTAATTACGATTTTTTTTCTGTACTAAATACAGCACACAAATATAAACTGGTACAATTCCATGAAGAATTTTTTTTTTTTTTTTTTTGCTATTTTATATAAAAATCTGTTAGTAAAACACTTTTACCTAGCAATTTACTTAACTGCATACTTTGACCATTAGCATTGTCCATTTTATTTAGCTAAATTAACTGAAATCCTTTAACAATTCCTCTTCCCTTGTCAATAATCTATGCTTCCAAATGTGCACACTTTGAATTTTCTTTAAAAACATTTTCCTACTCACTGTGCATTTTAATGATCATACTAATTAGCAATTATTTAGTGGCCTCCATCCAAGCATCTCAAAACACTTTATAACAATTATTAAGGTTGCCTATCCCTTTGCGGTAACATGTATAATCCCCATTTCACTCAGAGAAACTAAGGCACAGAGAGTGTACGCAGATTGTTCAAGGTTAGTATAGGAAGTTTGTGGCACAGGAATAGTTCTAGTGACTCACAGTCCCATGTCTTAACCATAACAAATTCCTTCCTCTTTTTACATATCTATATATTAAAAAGAAACATTTACATAATTTGTGTTTAACTATAGATACAATACTTCCTACTGCCATCTCTCATCTGTTGAAAATAACTAGATGATAAATGCTTGCAAGAAATTCCTTGTATGAAGAACCTGGTGGACTATTAGTTTTTTCAAACAAGTTTACATGCAAACAGGTATATTCCAGAATCATGGTTTAATAAATATTTCTCAGCAGTAACATATTCATCTTCCTTTCTCTCCTCCAATATTTGGGAGATTTCATAATACAGGAAACAGAAATGACTTCAAACATGCCAAATCATATCGCATGATGGCAATGTATTTTGATATAAAGAAAACTTCAATACAAAACCACATCATTGCTCTAACTAATCAAAGTTCTTGAGCATAGTTTCAAAGGGCTATTAAACTTTGAGATAAATTCATTTCACAATAAAACTATTTAGTACAGTAGCCAGAATACAGCTGAAATCACTACTCATCACCAAAGACATCAACTTAATAGTAAAGATTTAAACGTCTTTAAAAGCATCTCATTCTGAGTCTGTAGCAGCCATGGTTGATGACCAGCTAAGTAGCAAATACATGAAACATTACATGAAATTTTAATGACACAGTTTAAGGCATGTTGGGTACACAGATTCCCATGGTGGTGAGTCACCTATCAGCAAATTAAGTTTGTTATAACAGCATGTTGAATTCTATTGGCTTAAATAGTCTTAAAGGACAGAGAGAACTACAGTAGTGTTGACACTATCAGAATAAATTAGATTAAAAAAACATGTCCAGGATTCAATTTATTTATATTTGACACTAAGCCATACAGGATTCTGGCAACTGACTTGCTACTTACCACAACAAAGACAATTACACATTTTTATGGTGTTGCTCTTATGGCCACAACAACTTCGAAAATTTGGAAAGCTTTCAAGTAATGAAAGCCCTACATTGTTTTATTTCAATAAAATGTTTAATTAACCGTTCACTTTTAGGTGGACATTAGGATTTAATGACCCTATTCATTTGCTTATTGAGGGCAAGGTGCTCTCTGGGGTAGGAGGAAGCAGAAGCTGTAGCAGCTGTTGCTGGCAGGCAGTCTCCCAGCTGTGATGCTGGGAGCCTGTTACAGACAGAAATTTCCCACCTGTCTCCCTGCTCCATTATTGTAGCTGGCGTACATGTTCCACCCACAAGTGGTTATCAACAAGCCAGTATACATTAAGTACAAGTGAGGATGACAGAAGCAGTGCTGCCACTAAGGCAGTAGCCAGCTAAAGAGATGTGCAAATCCATTCTCTGCTAAACCATGGGATGATTCATGGTCTTTAATCTGATGTTGGTAAAAGCAGGGATGGGCTCCTCCTTCTTCCTCCCCATCTGGAGACACCAAGAGGCTTGCTGATGGAAGCTCAATCTTTGCTAGTACTGGCATTTGATCAAGGGCCCAAACTCAATCCTCACTCTAGCAGAGGACCAGGTTACACATGTATCCTCCATCCTACCTTCAGTCTTGGAGCTAGGATACAGATTGAGAGGAAAATCTCTTATAACTATATTAGCCTCCCGGCAGCTGTTTCCTCCTGCCCCAGACATCAAAGTATGCCCAAGAAAAACTTGCCCTCACTAAAGAAGTGGAGGCAAGGTCATTAAAAGACAAACTCTTTCCACAGATTAACTGCTAAAGAAACATGTTTTTTAAATGGGGCTTATTTAAGGGCTTTCCATATTTGAAAAGCTGATTGGACCAACACTTTGAAACTTAATCCAATAAAAAGGAAAGAGGAAAACATTGGAAGATTGGCAAAGTGCTAGATCATGAGGACTCCAAGAATAATTGACGTTCTAGTTCTGTGGTTTTCAAACTGCGGGTCGCAACCCAGTACTGGGTCGCAGAATGTAAGGCACTGGGTCGCGGCGGTTCTGATCAGCACCCCCAAGCGGGCCGTTAAAGTCCCATTGGTGGTGCTGCCCGGCTAAGGCAGGCTAGTCCCTACCTGTTTTGTCACTATGCTGCACTCCGGAAGCAGCCAACAGCAGGTCTGGCTTCTCCGGAAACAGCCAACAGCAGGTCTGGCTTCTAGGCAGGGGGGCCTGGGGGCTCCACATGCTGCCCCCGCCCCAAGCATCGGCTCCGCACTCTCATTGGCCGGGAACCACGGGAAGGCCGTGTCTGCAGGCAAAAGCTGCGTGGAGCCGCTTGCGCGCCTCTGACTAGGAACTGTCTGCTATGGCTGCTTCCGGGGCGCAGCATGGTCCACGGTGCCAGGACAGGAAGGAAGCCTGCCTTAGCACTCCAACTGCACCCCTGGCCGGGAGCCACCTGAAGTAAGTCCACGCCCCAATCCCCTGCCCCAGGCCTGAGCCCCCCAAACCTGGAGCCCCTTTCTGTATCCCAAACCCCTCATCCCCAGCCCCAGCCCAGAGCCTGTACCCCCTCCCACACCCCAACCCCCTGCCCCAGCCCTAAGCCCCCCCCAAATCCAGAGCCCCCTCCTGCATCCAAACCCCTCATCCCCAGCCCCACCTCACAGCCCTCACCCCCACAGCCTAACCCTCTGCCCGCTCCACACCACAAACCCCTCGTCCCCAGCTCCGTTGGGTCGCAGACATCAACAATTTTCTTCAACTGGGTCACCAGGAAAAAAGTTTGAAAACCACTGGTCTAGTTTGGATGCCTTAGCTGAGGAAATATAAATAACACTATGTAAATGACAATGGCTAAAAGAAATTGTGTTGGATATAAGGAAGAAAAATATTCATTATTTCTCCCTTATGATCCAAGATCATGTCAGTCTGCCTGAATAGGATGGAGATATTCAAAAAACAAGCCAGTGAAGTTGTATATAAACTGAAAACTTGACAGCACGTTTAAGATTGGGGGTTTTCAACTATTGTTTCTGCAGGAAGTCACCTTCTGCAGCTTAAGATAAGGACACTGCTTCTAGTGTGGTACGAAATGCCCCATTTTAACTATGTGAATTGTCTGGGTTGAAAGTGAGGGCTTTCCTGTGACCGGGTAGATGGAAGTGGCTAAGAAATTTGTTTCAGTTTTGAAGTGCAAGGGACCCTAAAAGTTGTTTCTCTGCTCAGCCTAATTGTGTAAGGACTTCTCGCCCTGCCAGACAGGAGAAACTTCTTAGTTGTCTGTCTGCAGGGTCTGCTTGAGGTCAGGCACAGCCAGCAGCAGAGCAGTGATCCCAGTGGGAACTTGTAGCGGGGTGGACACCCGCTCCTGCCTGAAAGGGTCTGAAACAGCCCTGGGAGAAGGCTGGTAGCTGCTAAGCTGGGCTGATTGGGGAAGCAGCTGTAGCTTAGGGTTACCATATTTAACAAATAAAAAAAGAGGACCCTCCACAGGTCCCTGGCCCCGCCCCAACTCCGCCCCTTCCCCGCCCCAACCCTGCCCTAACTCCGCCCCCTCCTCCCTCCCACTCCCAGCCACGCGAAAAGGGCTGCCTGCGCGCTACCGGCTTCACGGTTTGCCGGGCAGCCCCCAGACCCTGCGCCCCCGCCCGGCGCTTCCCCAGAGCAGCTGGAGCTCGGGAGGGGAAGCGCCCAGCCGGGGGCGCAGGGTCTGGAGGCTGCCCGGCAAACCGTGAAGCCGGTAGTACTTGGGCTTCGGGCAGCCCCTATGCCTCCGGACCCTGCGCCCCCGGACGGGCACTTCCCCTCCCGGGCTCCGGCAGTGCAGGGTCCGGAGGCATGGGGGCTGCCCAAAGCCCATAGCGCTCGGCTCTTAAACAAAGCCGAAGAGTCAGGGGAGGAGCAGAGCCGCCACAGCTGGAGGCTCTGCTCCTCCCCTGACTCTTCGGCTCTGTTTAAGAGCCGAGCTGCCCAAGCGCTACCGGCTTCGGGCAGCCCCCATGCCTCTGGACCCTGCACCACCGGAGCCCGGGAGGGGAAGTGCCCAGCCAGCGGCTGGGGTCCGGAGGCAAGGGGGCTGCCTGAAGCCCATAGTGCTCGGGCAGCTCAGCTCTGAAACAGAGCCGAAGAGTCAGGGGAGGAGCAGAGCAGCCGCGGGAGGGGGAAGTGCCCGGCCGGCATTTTCCCGGACATGTTCGGCTTTTTGGCAATTCCCCCCGCACGGGGGTTTGATTGCCAAAAAGCTAGACATGTCCGGGAAAAACCGGACATATGGTAACCCTACTGTAGCTGGGCCATACCCTAATCAGGCTTCAGCTGGCCTATATAAGAGGCTGGGAGCCAGGAGCTCAGTAGAGTCTCTCTCTGCCTTCAGAGAAAAAAGGGCTTGGCCGTAGGAAGCTAGACAGGGTACCTGGTAATAGGCCAAGGGGTACTGGGGGTTGCAGAGGACAGCCCAGGGCTAGGCCAAGGCAGCCGGTCCAAACCCAACCTTGCTGATGATGAGTGGCCTATACTGCAGTCTGCCCCAGAGAGTGGGGGCTAGTTGGTGACTGGCAGTGGCCTTATTGTGAGGTGAGGTGGGGTTAGGGGTGGGGGTTCCCCAGGAAGGGGAGACCCAGCGTGTGTGGGTATTGCCAGGGGGCAGGACCTGGGAGGGACACGGGGCCAGTGCAGAGGACAAGGCGGATCACCGCCCGCAGAGGGCGCTCCAGAGGCTGGTGAGCTAATTCCCTGGACAACCGGCAGGAGGCGCTGCAGGGGTGAGTCCGGACCTCCTACATAACTAAAGTTTCATGGAGGTAAGGAAAGGAAAATTCATGCCACATTGCTGTTTATCTCCCACTTATGAAACATACAAAAAGAAATCAGAGGTCTTGCTATAGATCAGATACCTGAGTTCCTGGATGAGTCCTCTCACCATTAAAGATAGCAACATGATTCATATGCATCAAATGCTATCCTCACTTGATGCCTTATACACTGGAGTATCTTTTTCTGGAAGTCCTCCAGTTTGTCCTCTACATACAATCCTGGATGGGCTTCAAAGCCAAGTAAAGAGGAGCAGCAGTGGATGAGGCCAGACGGAGACCCTCAGCTTGCCCCAACAGCAGCAGTAGCATCCCTCCCAACCCGCCAGAGGACAACTCATGTGGGTAGCCATCAGTACCTTTCAAGCAGGTGTGATGAGCACAGTAGGGTATGGCTAGGTTCCTGACCGCCTTAAATCAACATTTACTGTCTATTTAAGTTTAGAGAAGTTAGTCTAGCCATGATAGTTGAGGGAAATCTATTACAAAATTTATTTTTCAAAAATGATAAGCAAAATGTTATACCAAAGTATATCAGTTAAGCTAAAGTGGAAAATGCAGTACAAACTCAAACACAGTATGTCACAAAGGAATTGAACCACTGTGACAGACGTGAAGAGAATTTTTTCAGCTGCTTATATACCAATTCTAGGAGTCAGGGTAACAATGCAGAGGAATTGGAAATGCTGATTGATTAGAAGAAATTTGATATAATTGGTATTACTGAAACTGGCATGATTGCCATGTTAAAATTGGTGGTTATAACTTGTTTAGGAAGGATAGCGTGGGGGAGGGTACTCTAGGCTAAAGCCTCTATTACCTATTTCAGAGTTATTGATAACTCAGAACCACAGGATCCTGAATGCATATGGATCAATGTGCTCACAAACAAAGTCCAGGAGGAGATATCAGTGAGAGTCTATTATAAACCACTGAATTAAGCCAGACACCGGATGAAATATTCATTAAGCACCTGTCTCTGTGCGGAAAGAAAAGTGTTATGGGTATTTCAGTTTGGGAGCAGCGGAGGCACCAGCACTTCAAGCGCGTGCCTGGGGCAGCAAGCCCCGGGGGGCACCCTGCTGGTCCCTGCGAGAGTGGCAGTCAGGCAGCCTTCGGCGGCATGCCTGCAGGAGGTCTGCTGGTCCCGCGGATTCAGCAGCAATTCGGTGGCAGGTATGCCGAAGCCGCAGGACTGGCGGACCTCCCACAGGCATGCCCCTGAATCCGCGGGACCAGGGACCTCCCATAGGCATGCTGCCGAAGGCAGCCTGACTGCTGCGTTTGGGGCGGCAAAAAAAGCCACTGTTGGGAGACATATGCTGGAAGTCTCATTCAGCCAGTAGTAAAACATCATTAGTTTCCAATAATTATAGACTATTTTCTAACACAAAAAGGTATTGAACCAAACACCAGGTAACTATTTTGAACCTTTGTGGATGCAGATGAATCAATCACTGGACTGGAAGTTGGTGGTAGCTGCCCAGGGACCAATGATCATGACCTGATTACATTCAATCTGAGCAAACAGAGGACCATCCCAAACCAATAATATTTATACTTGGTGATTCAAAAAGGCTAATTTCCTAAAAATTAGGAAAATTATGAGGAAAAAATACTGGGAGGTAAAACTTGGACAAAAAAAAGTGAATGAAAATTGGGAGTTCTTTAAGAGGAATTTATTAGATGGCCAAAAAGCCAGAATCAAGAAAAAGGACAACTTTGGCAAGAAACCCATCCTGGTTTAGTAGTGAAGTGAAGACAGCAATTAAAGATTTAAAAAAGCAATATATAAAAATGGGGAAATAGCAAACAATATACATTAGAAGTTATGAAGTATAGAAAATTTAAGGGAAACTTAAGACATTGGGGAAAATGGATGGACAACAGTACTGGGGATAATACAAAGGATTTTTTTTTTTAAAGTCTATTAGGAACAAAAGAAATTCTGTTAATGGTATATGCCCATTACTAGATGGAGAGAGCAAAATTGTTAATGATGCAGAAAAGATAGAAGTTGTCAATAAATATTTCTGTTCTGTATTTGGAAAGAAACAAAGATGTGCTTGTATTACATGATGATAGAGTACTTTAATCATCATCTTCCAAGGATAAACATTTTTAAATAAGCATGCCCAAATAACTTGTACACAAGAGTCCTAAAACAGTTGGCTGAGGAGATCTTTGGACAGCTGATGTTAATTTTTAATAAAACTTGGAATACCAGTGAAATTCCAGAAGACTGAAAGAGTGGTAATGTTGTGCCAGTGTTCAAAAAGGCAAGTGGGATGACCCAGGGAACTACAGGCCTGTTAGCCTGACATCAATTCCAAGCAAAATAATGGAAAAGCTGATACTGGACTCATTTAATAAAGGATTAAAGAATAGGAATATTATTGTTAACATGGTTTTATAAAAAATAAACAAATCTGATTTCATTCTTTGAGATTACAAGATTTGTTTATAAATGTAACTAGATATAATCTATTTAGATTTTTGTACGGCATTTGACTCAGTACCACTCAACATTCTGATTAAAAAAATTAGCATATACAATACCAATTAAATTCACAATAAGAACTTGCTAACTGACCAATCTAAAAAGGGGTTCTCAATGGGGAATCATCATCCAATGAGGGTGCTTCCAGTGGGGTTACACAGTTCATCAGTGATTTGGAAGTAAATATCAAATCACTACTGAAAAAAATCTGCGGATGACACAAAGACTGGCAGATTGGTAAATAATGATGATGAGGTTAGGGCAGTCATACAGAACGAGCTGGATTACTTGGTAAACTATGTCCATTCAAACAAAACGTGTTTAAATACAGCCAGATGCAAAGTTTTCTAGGAACAAGGAAAGCAGGCCATACTTAGAGACTGTACCCTGAAAAGCAGAGGCTGAAGACTATTTAGTGGTTATAGTGGACCAACAACTCAATATGAGCTTCCACTGCAATGGTACCGCCAAAAGGGCTAACGCCATTTTTGGGCGTATGAAGAAAGGAGTATTAAAGTAGGAGTAGAGAAATGATTTTATTTCTGTGTACAGTGTGGGTGAGACAGATACTGGAATACCACATCCAGTTCTGGTGTCCACATTTAAAAAGGAATGTTGAAAAATGGGAGAGCATGCAGAAAAAAAATTAAAAATATATATATATTTGAGGTTGGAGAAAATGCCTTACAGTGAGAGATTTAAGGAGCTCAATCTGTTTAGTTTATCAGAAAGAAGATTGAGAGGTGATTGTTTACAGTGTATAAGTATTTTCATGGGAAAAAACACTAGGTGCTCAACGGCGCTTTAATCTAGCAGAAAAAGGCAAAACAAGAATTAACAGCTAGAAGCTGAAGCAGACAAAATCATATTAGAAATTAGGCACACATTTTTAACAATAAGGGTGATTACCAAGTGAATTGGTGGATTCTCTATCTTTCAAAGTCTTCAAATCAAGACTGAATCCATTCTGGAATATATGACTTGGCCAAACACAAGCTACTGGGCTTGATATAGGACTAACTGCATGAAATTTAAATGCCTGGGATATCAGGCGTATACAATGATATCAGGTGGTCAGACTAGATCAGGGATAGGCAAACTTTTTGGTCTGAGGGCCACATCGGGGAATAGAAATTGTATGACGGGCCATGAACGCTCACAAAATAGGGGTTGGAGTCCAGGAGGGAGTGAGGGTTCTGGTTGGGGTTGTGGACTCTGGGGTGGGGCTGGAGATGAGGCGTTTGGGGTATAGGAGGGTGCTCTGGGCTGGGATCGAGGGTGTTTGAAGAGTGGGAGGGATCAGGGCAGGGGCATGGGGAGAGGCTCAGGGGTGCAGGCTCCGAGCAGCACTTACCTCAAGCGATTCCCAGAAGCAGTAGTATGTCCCTTCTCCAGCTCCTATGCGGAGGCGTGGCCAGGTGGCTCTGCACACTGCCCCATCCGCAGGCACCGCCCCTGCAGCTCCCATTGGAGCACCAGAGAGGGCCATTGGAGCACACAGGAGCTGGAGTAGGGCCATGCCACGGCTTCCGGGAGCAGCATGATGTGCCCCCCTCAACCCAGTGCCCCGGGTGGAGCACCGGAGCGGGGCTGAGCCGTGTGGTGCAGCCCCTCCCTGATCCAGTACCCCGGCTGGAGTGGGGCCGAGCTGCGTGGTATGACCCCTCCCCGACCCTGCACGCCGGCTGGAGCGCAGGAGCAGGGCCGAGCCGCGTGATGTGACCCCCAACCCAATGCCCTGGCTGGAGTGCCGGAGCGGGGCAAGCTCCAGACCCTGCTCCTCAGTGGGAGCTTGCGGGCTGGCTAGTTTGCCCAGCCCGGACTAGTAACTTCTGGCCTTAAAACCTATGGATTCACATTGGTCTTTTACAGAAGTAGTTATGCAATGGAATTGCATTTGTATCACAACTATGCTTTGAGAGCCAGTTTCTAAGAGGAAAAATGTTTAAATCGTTTTTAAGATGTGAAAAAAATCACATTCAAGAGAGACTTTTGGTGGACCACATGTGTCTCCTGGACACATTTTATAAGGATGCAATCACAATAGATTCATTGCAGTGCTCAAGTACTGCTGGAACACTCCAGAACACTGTTCCACAACTTTTTTGGGTTGATGGAATGGAATCATGCAGCACTTCCAGTACTTGTTTTCTGGCACTTGGAACCCTCTGTATCAGTAAGAAATGCCTCAAAGAAAACAACACACTAAAAGCTACAATTAGTGTCTGATGAGAAGCAGAAAATAAGTTAATCAAAAGGCATCCAGAATTAACAGAAGCTTGTTACTTAACTTAGCATTTATTATTCTACAAATAGAATATTCTGCAGTCGATTTTTAAACACTTCTAAAATGCAAATTTAAATTATCTAAACGTGAACATCAAATTAGTGCCAACAGTTGCTAATTGAAGTCCAGTTTGGCTATTAAACTCTACAAAGAAACTCAGAGCAACAAAACAAAATGTGAGTTAAAAGAGAAAGATGTTTGGGTTTTCTAATCAAGAGCTTTCATAACCAGAAAGTTCAAAAGTCCATGTAAGTAATGTAACCTTTCTGGAGGTAACTATAAAGCAGATTACAACTGTTCATTACAGGATGCACTTGGGAATGGAGAAATTTAGAAAATTCCAAAATAAAGACAGACTAGAATATTTGAACACAAACTCTTTGTAGTCAGACAGTTGAACCTCTCCATTCAACACTGCTATCACCAATGTGTTAATTTCATACAATAATTAGGGAGCACAAGATAGTACCATAGTGTAGTCAGTGCTTTCTGCAACAGGACAATTTTTAGCGCTTTTCTGTCGGGAAAGTGAGGTGCAGAGAGTTAGTGACTATGCTGATTTGGGGTCTGCTTCAAAGCCCACTGAAGTAATTGGAAGGTTTACCTTTGTCTTCAGTGGGCTTTGGATCATGCCTTTTCAGCCGCAGATCTGAAATTGCTTTAGAAGATGGAGAGGCTGAGGCACAGACAGGTGACATGACTTGCCCAAGATCACCCAGCAGGCCACTGGCAGAGCCAGGAACAGAACCTAGGCCTTCCAAACCCCAGTCCAGTGCTCTATGCACTAGGCCTTACCGCCTATACACTGACATCCTAGCTAAATAAAACACAGGCCTAGAAATCAGGTGACCAGAGATCTGTTACTTCCTGAGTGATCTCTGACAAGTCATTTATGCAAAAACTGTCAGACTTGCGTGCCTTTGTGATGCATCTAAATCCATAGTTAGGCATTTACATCATTGGTGCTTAATCTCATAAATGAGTTGATTTCCATTAGTAAACTTATTTAGGTGCTTAAAATGTGGATCTAGGACAGGGGTGGGCAAACTACGGCCCGTGGGCTCCCTGCCTGCCCTGGCCCCATGCCGCTCCTGGCATCACGTCCCTGCAGCCCCTGGAGGAGGCAGGAGTGAGGGCTCTGCGCGCTGCCCTTGCCTGCAGGCACCACCCACCACAGCTCCCGTTGGCCAGGAATGGGGAACCGGGGCCAATGGGAGCTTCGGGGGAGGTACCCACAGGCAAGGGCATTGCACGGAGCCCTCTGCCTCCCGGGGCCGCAGGGACATGGTGCCAGCCGCTTCCAGGAGCGGCACAGGGCCAGGACAGGCAGGGAGCCTGCCTTAGCCCTGCTGCGTGCTACCACCACCCCGGAGCCGCTCAAGGTAAGTGATGCCGGGCCGGAGCCCGAACCCCAAGCCCTTCCTGCACCCCTACTCCCTGCCTTGAGCCACCTGCCACACCCTGCACATCCTACACCCCAACCCCCTGCCGTACCCCGCATCCCTCCCTGCACTCCAACCCTCTTCCCTGAGGCCCCTGCTGCACCCCGCACCCATCCTGCATTCCAACCCTCTGCCCTGAGCCCTCTGCCCCCCCCGCACACTCCACACCCGTCCTGCACCCCAATCCCTTGCCCTGAGCCCCTTCCTGCACACCACACTCCCTCCCCCATCCCAACCTCCTACCCCAGCCCTACATTCATGGCCCTGCATGCAATTTCCCACCCAGATGTGGCCCTCGAGGCTTAATTTAAGGCACCCAAGTTTGTAAGTTTTGGGTTACATATTTGTGCCATAGTTTTCTTTTACTAAGAAAGTGACTTAATCACAGTCCATACTAAGACGAGGACCTAACCCCTGAGTAGAGAAGCGAGCTCAAGACTCCTAGGGCCTGAACCATTGAAGCCAATGCAAAGATTTCCATTTACTTCAGTGGGCTGTGGATCAGTCCCCTAAGGCATAAGGAAGTCAAAACCCAAAATATAACTCTATATAATTGGCTTGCTTACAGTAAGCAAGACAATTGGTTGCTTTTAGCAACAACATGAAGTAAAACCTACACTGTGACTGAAAGTTAACAGCGCACACATAGCCACAGTCTGCTCAGTTCATCTTTCCAGCTCCAATATATTTAGAAATTGAAAACTGAGTATGCTTCTTGGTTTAACAGGAGTCTCCAAATGTGGACATTTAGCAGGTCATAAATGTGAGGAAGTAGAGCTCAACTGCTTCACTTCCATCAAGAAATCGGGGTAAAACTGTTTGGAGCGAAAGAGAAATTTGCCAGTAAGCCTCATCTGATGCATTTCTGACTTCTGATTGCTAAGCTTCACATTGAAAAACCAGGCCACACCCCTGTGAATAAGTTCTCTAATACCTACCATCATTTACAATGGGAATAGAGTATACGCTATTTGCTAACCAAGCCATGGCTTAGGTGTGATTGCTTAACATTTAGCTTGAAAGAACTGCATCAGTCACACACATGCACAAGGATTTCTTCTTCTAAGACTGTGAAATACACATTTTTGGCGCCAGAAAGAGACTAGCATATCTAAACTGAGGGTCTCCTCATGCCATCCTGTAAAGGAGTTCTCTTTAAAATTTACAAAGTATTTTAATAAGCAGAAATGTATTTATTGTATTAGGCAGTGACTAGTAGGAATAATTACAGAAAGTACAAATAAGTGATTCACTTTACAAAATTATCAGAACAGGTATATTACTTATATTGCGGTAGAACCGAAAATGTATTAGGTGCTTTACAATCAGAGGAAAATTATTTCCCTGCCCCACAGAATGTACAATTTAAAAAGACAAAGACTAGTGAAAAGGAATAAAACATACATGCACAGTGATCGAGGTGATAATAGACATGTCTTATTAGTTAGAAATTTAGCTGTGTGTGATTTTAATTGTTAGGCTCACTAAATTCTCCTTCCCAATCCCACAACATATTGCTTTATTCTCCCCTCTGCTTCCCCCCTTCCCCCAGTAGATTCAATTCTACTGTCTTTATAATCTTCCCTTCACATATATTAACAGTTCTCGTAGGAAAAAATAAATAAAATATGCCCCATTGACTTTCTCTGACTTCAAAAAGGGCTGCTCACATGAGGAAAGTTATGCATCTGCTGAAGTGTTTAGAGAATAAGATCTAAAACTGCTTAATCAGCTAGTCTGTTTCTTGATAAGCATTATGTATCATCACAAGGAAGGATACTTTTTACAAAAATATATCTTTAAGAAAATTTCAGAGGTAGCCATTAAGAATTTCAAAATGTAAATAACAATTTTACTAACAAAGAAAATGAAATGTTTAGATGTGGGCGTTATTCCGCCAGCCCAAAAGTCTTTCACAACTAAAAAGAAACAAAGATTTTGCACTGAATTTGTCAAATAATTAAAAAAATAAAAATAAAAGCACTTTTGATGACAAGGGACTTTTTCCTGCTACATAAAGAGTTAATCGCAGACTGCTCCACCATTCTGAGTATTTGCATGCCTCTGAGGTATATTTCCTGCCGACATATTATCTGATTAAAGAAAGGCAAACTGAATTGAAACCATTCTTTCTTTTAAGTCCAGCCTCTTCTTCCTGTGATGTCATATTACAAATTGACTGAGCTCTTCCCCCCACCCCCATCCCCTTTCAGAATAAGCAAGGCATACTACACACTCAGCATCTGAGGAGGAGATCTAAATTCAGCAAGAACAAACACGCTTTGGAATTGTATTTCTGAATTTCTAAGCAGCCTGCTTTCCGCCCTGTGGGGGTTAGCATGCAGGCAAGTTGAAAAGCTTGTTTTACTGCAAGGCGGCAGTGAAAGAGGTGGAAACTCCTACATCTTACAGAGCCCAGGAAATCTTTTCCTAAGGAATCTCAGTTACACATTCCCAGTTAAACAACTTTGGAAAATCTGCGTTTAAAGTACTTCTCTACTTTTTGACTTGCAGTTGAACATAAAGCAGCAAGTTCTGTATCAGCTTCATTAACAACTGGGAAAACAAGAACGTGGAATTAAATGCAAGGATGACCTCATCTGTTGCCTGTAAGACTATGTTTATTATCGCCCAGGACTGGATGTGTGACTATTGTGGAATTTGGAAGAAAAGAATGATCTCCTGCTGATTCCCAGAGCAGTATCTTCCTACTGCAACATTCATGTTTCAACGTGGAAGTTTTAAAGTAAAATGGGAAACTTATGAAATCACTCACAGACCAAATTCATCTGCAAGCTACCCAGAGATTTTAAAGCAGTTACGGCAGAAGGGCTGCTAACAACAAAAGGAATTCAACATTGCAAATTTAAATTGCCATTATAATGGAAAGCTCTAATTGCTCCACTGAGGACTCCTTTAAGTATATTTTATATGGATGTACGTTTAGCATGGTGTTTGTCCTTGGTCTAATATCAAATTGCGTTGCTATTTACATTTTTACATTCACATTGAAAATGCGAAATGAAACAACAACTTACATGCTTAATTTAGCGATATCTGATCTGCTTTTTGTATTTACATTACCCTTCAGGATTTATTACTTTACAATAAGAAACTGGCCATTTGGAGATATATTTTGCAAGATCTCTGTCACCTTGTTTCATACAAACATGTATGGAAGCATTTTCTTCTTGACTTGTATAAGCGTAGATCGCTTTTTAGCCATAGTGCACCCATTTTGGTCTAAAACTCTTAGAACCAAAAGAAATGCAAAAATCGTCTGTGTTGCAGTATGGATAACTGTACTAGCAGGAAGCATGCCAGCAAGCTTTTTTCAGTCTACTAGCATCCAAAATAAAACTGGACAAAACCAAAACACATGTTTTGAAAACTTTTCTAAGGATACATGGCAAACCTATATATTAAGGATTGTTATCTTCATTGAAATTGTGGGATTTTTTATTCCACTGATCTTAAATGTGACCTGTTCTACGATGGTTTTAAGGACTTTGAATAAACCAGGTACATTAAGTCGGAACAAGTTAAGCAAAAAAAAGGTACTCAAAATGATTTTTGTCCATTTGGTGATATTCTGTTTCTGTTTTGTGCCATATAACGTTACCCTAATACTTTATTCTCTTATGAGAACACAACCATGGACTAATTGTTCATTAGTAACTGCTATCAGGACTATGTATCCTATCACTCTATGCATTGCAGTTTCAAATTGTTGTTTTGACCCTATAGTATACTATTTTACATCAGACACTATCCAAAACTCAATAAAAAAGAACAGATCAGCTAGAAGACGCAATTCCAGATTCTCTGAAATTCAAATTACTGAAAATTTTATTCAACACAGCCTCCAGACTTTAAAAGCTAAAATATTTGACAATGAATCTACAATATAAATGGAGAGAAAATACTGGGACTGAAATGCACCTTTCTTCAGCTGTGAAAATGTTTTCTTGTACACTGAATAAACTTTCTTCACTTAAAAAACTGTTTATATAACGATTAAAAATAGGAAAAAGTTAAATGTCACTTGTAAACATACTTCATAGAAAAATGTAATTATTGCAAGAATTACAAATATCTTTATAGTTGTCAGTTTTCTCTTCTGCCTTTGTCACAGATTCCATGACCTGTTTGTCCCTGCTGTGTCTCCTTACAATTTTGAACCACACAAAAACAGATATTTGGAAACCGAAGTTGATACTAACAAGGCCCAAAAGTGTTTTACAATTCAACATATTATGAAGTTAGAAGACTAGGTCTTCACATTGTTTTGTTAACAGGTTAAAACACTTTAAATAAAAAATTAAATTGTGAAGACATTATTTTAGGCTGCAACTATTTTGTTTACATGCGGATTTCTTAATATCTGGATTCTTCAAAGCATTGATCAAGTTATTGCAACTCTGGTGTCAGTTCCACAGGTTCCATACCCACCATCTTTTGTAGGATTGGTTTACAAAAGTTAAGCTATTCCTTTGTAAAAATAAATTTATAGATGGATTAAAAAGTATGTAAAGTTACTGAAACAAGATTTGTCAGTTATTTAGATAAAAATATTGCTGACAAAACCAACTCAAAACTGTTCCTAAGAAACTACAGCAAATACGACTAAAACAAAGACTAAAATAAGTGTTCTGTTTGGGTTGTGTAATTTAACTTCAAAAGTGCTTCTTTGCTATTGAAAAAAAATCGAGTATTCCTCACATGAACAAAGATATCCTAGGTGACATATTAAATATTATTTTCCAAGAAGACAAGAAATGGCAGTTAGCTGTTTATTGTAAAGTACCCTCTCCTAGATGTTCTGTATGTCACATAAGCACCATAATTTTGATGTCTAGGTTTTTAAATGTGAGCTTCTTATACATTTAGAGATAATAAAAATATTTATTTATTTGAGATGCCTGAAAACTGCTGCAATAAATCCGGGAATTTTTAAGAATTAAGAGCTTATCTGAAGCAAGATGCAACTTTGTTTAAAAGTGCCATGTGTTTCATACATTCTTCAGAAGCTGGAGTATTGTGCATATCTTGCTCAGAATTTGTTTACCTTTACTGTAAATAATAAATATTTAAAAAGTTAAAGAAGTGTCAAGTGGTGGTTTCTCCCAAAGATGATAAAGTCTGGAATAAAAATTGAACTAAAGTATACTTGTGTTCTGGATTTCTCTGTTCAGTTATAATATGTAGATATGTTACTAGCAATTCAAGCACTCTTACTTCTGGGCAATCTGAGGAAGGCTGAGTTCATGTTACAGAAAGCGTGTACTGCACTTGCATTTTGATGTTCAAGTATATCGTCCAATTGTGTCTATCACTAAGTTTTATTCAAATTTCATTTTAGGTTAGAAATACATATTGGTTATGGTTATTGAAAATGTACATTTGTGCTACTTAAAGAGCTTACCTTAGCAGAATTTCATTCTGAACGACTTTGGCAGCCTAACCATACAGCAATATTACTATCCCACAGTCATATAGAAAGGAAAACCCAAGGTATCACAAACTGAAGTATATACTACAAATGTGGTATAGAATTCAGTGGATAATGGCCTGGGTAATCCTCCATGATGACAGGAAAGCTTGAATGCATTCTCACAAGAAAAGTTTGCCATAAACATAAATGCTAAGGGTGAGTTTATAAAATGAAATGGGGGATCCAGAGAAAAATAAAAGAGAAATACATATACAATCAGAACTAGTATGTCATCATTGACATTAACTCTAACTCCTAAAAAGCACAGTATAACATGCAGTTTCATAGTAAATTCTTATTTACAGCGGAGTTTGACTCTGCAAAACAAAATTTTAAAACTTGTGCCTTACAGTACAGGCACAGTGTACATCCAGTGCTATAAAAAGATCTCAGCGGGCAACCTTGAAATTTTTCTTTGGTTCATACCAGACTTTAGAAAAAAATAAAACCCAGAAAGTTATTGGAATATATCTGTTTGCAGTGTTATAGCCGTGATGGTCCCAGGATATGAGAGAGACAAGGTGGGTGAAACAGTAACTTTTACTCGGCCAAATTATATTGACCAACAGAAGCTGATCCAGTAAAAGATATTACCTCACCCACCCACCTTGTTTTAGAAATGCATCCAACAGTTATACACATGCTATTCAGATTAATAAAGTCACTGGCAAATCTGTGCAATTAAAACTAGTAATACATCTTGATATATGCAGCGATTCAAAGAGCTTTTTAACCTAATGATATAATATTGGCACCTATAAAATAGCATTTAAAGTATAATTTAACTGAAATTTATAATCAGTTATACTTATGAAGAACAATAATCTAAATCGCTTATTTCACTTTAGCTTGTAAACTCACATTTTTTTAGTTGTTCTAAGTTATTTTACATAACTGTTTGCCTACTAGCAGATGCACGGATACCTTTCGAAGTTAGTTCCTCACTGTACAAGCACACACAAAAAGAACAAGGATCGAGCAGTAAAATTTAAAATTACTTGTTAGTGCAGTAGCTTTGTTACATTGTTTCATTGAAAGGCCTTTAATTTTGTCTTTTTCTTGCTCTCCTCACAAGATGCTTAGAATGATGTTCTGAGAGTCTCATTATTGGTGTGTGCATATGTGCACACCCTCACCAGCCTGTCATCAGCCCCCATCCTTCTACCAACAGAAAATGATGGCCTAGGTTCTCAGCTAGGCAAAGCTACTCAATTAACTGGAAAGTTAATTGTGGCATGACACCCCTATATCATAGAAGTTAAGCACAATGAACCCACCCCCAATTCCTCCCAGAATGTGGTGGGGTGACATGGGGTAGCTTTTTTGAAGTTTACATAAATACAGAATCACTGGCCCGGAGGCCAGAACAGGCTGAAGAGATAAAATTGCACACAAGGGAACTGCCCTTTAAAACAGACTTTCCAAGGTATCATTTAAAAAAACAAAGCCAAACACTAAGGGTGTATCTACACTGCAATCAGAAGTGTGACTGCAGCATTTGTGGACATATCCAAGCTAGCTTTGATTTGGCTAGCTCAAATAACAATAGCAGTGAAGCAATGGCAGCACTAGTTGCACAACCCTGCCCAGGACCCAAGGTCTGTACTCCAGGTACCATGAGCTGTACAACTCCACCCAGGACTCTAAGTATATACAGGAGCAGCTAGCAACTGAGGCTTCACTGCTATTATCCAAGTTAGCTGGATCTAAGAGTACCTCAGTCACATCCCTGATTGCAGGGTACACATACGCTAACTGTAGCTCCTCCCACATTGTACTCTCAGGATTTTCACTGCAAGATGGTCTAAGCCAGCCTCTCTCAAATGTGGCCACCAGCAGATTTTTCTGAAGCCACAACAGCCTCCTGGCCCAGGAGTCCTGGGTGGAAATGGCTGGAAAGGAACAGCAGCCCCTCCCTGCAGTGACCAGCTGTTGCTCCTGGATGAGCTGCCTTGGTGTTTGCTGGTGTCGCCCACAGGGGATCGGTGCCCTGCACTGCACAGCCTCCTGCGGGCTCCGGGCAGTGCCTCTGCAGACACATATGGCTGGTGGGCACAGCACAAGAAGAAACTTGGACTCCATAGGCAGCTGGTGATTCCCGACCCACCTTCTCAGGGGTTGTGAGCCTTTGGGGCTTCAGCCGCAGGGCTCCACTTGTAGGTGTAGGGATCTGGCTCTGGGCTTCAACCCCAGGGCATCGGAGCTTCAGCAGGACCAGCCTTATAGGTGAGCTGTGGTCAAGAATCAAGGAGTGTGGTGGGCCTGGGGTGTGAGGCCATGGAAGGTAGCTCAGGGCAATGGGGGAGGGAGCGAGGGGAACGAAGCAGGGCCCGGCAGCAATAGGGGGGTGGGGAGCCCGGTGAGGCAGTGGGGAATGGGGGAGGCAGCAGGGGCCAGTGGGGATGTTTCTGTTGTGTTTAGGTCCAGTAAAGAATAAAGACAACTGTATATTATTTTTATTATTGAGTCTGCAAAAAAACCCTACATAAATAAATTACAATTTGGATGTGTATATGTGCATATTTGTTTTTTTCTAAAAAATAATTATTTTAGAATTGCTGGCCACACTCTGAGGCCACCAAAAAATTTGCTGCAAGAGCCGCAGGTCTAAGCACAGGACTAGGAGCTCTTGAGTTCCAATCCTAACCTTGGCACCATCTCCCCTCTGTGTCCCTGAGGCAAGATTCTTAGGCCAAAAGTTTTAAACCAGTGTGCATAAAAAGTTCGCTTACTAAAATCATGCTCAGGCACCTAAATAAAGTTACCTGATTTTCAGAAGTGCTGAGCATCTGCAGCTCAGCAATTTTTAAAATGTAGACACCTAAGCACAGATTTAGGCCATGTCTACCTTAGCAAGCTTACAGTCACTTTAACTTCATAGCAATGCCTTTACTTGATTGTCTTAAAAATCTGCGTATGGGACTAAAGACAAGAAAATATTCATTTTTGTTACCTGTGCTTCACAATGGCAAGAAAATCTTTAGCTCTGGCCCTAATTTAAACTTTTAGAAAAATATTAATATTAGACACCAGTCATTTCACAAGGAAGAGATGTTCGCTTTCCAGGTATTGTAAGAATGAGTAATAAAGACAGTATTGCGTGTGTATAGATATAGATAAAGTATATATTATTTAGATCTCAGATGAGGCAAATTCTACCGTCAGCAGAGGTAACATCTCAAACACAGCCAGAATAAGTGCAGATTTATAGGTACGTTGGCCAAAGTTTTCTAAAATTGGAGCTTCACGTTAGGCTCTTAAGTCCATATTTAGGCACCTATAAGGGGGATTGCCAGAAGTTCCTATTTTGGAAAACGTTGCCATTGCTTTTCAAGGGTCTGCAGAATGACTTTTATAGTTTAATTAATTCCAAACCTCACAGCGGCCAAAATGTAGCAGAGAAGAATAGAGGAAGTTGCTCATATGCAGCCTTAACTTGTTAAAGTGGTGTCATTATGGTCAGATTTGTGAATAAAAACAATAGTTAGCTAAGACACCTTCTTCCTGGGCTAATTCAGAGTCAAATGCTTTCTCTAGTGACAAAAGTAAGTTTTAAATTACTTCCCTCCTAGGAGTACTGCACAGCCAAAAAGCTAAGAGACGGTACTAGACACTATTCTGGCTCATACATCAAACAAACATTCATTGAATGAAGACTGTTTTTGAGTGATTATTTGTGATCCAGAGATAAATCAACTTGACTTTCAGATTCCAGGCTGAATTTGCAGGACAGGGAGTTAAAAAAACATTTTTATTTGTAAACAAACAAGCTTATATGGACGAATTAAAAGGCAATAAATATAGAAGCTCAAAAAGGCATTTTAACAGTTATTTTTCAATGCTGAAAAAGCACTTTAAAAGTTAAAGCAAGGTTTATACTCTTGGCCTGTTTTTTACTTGTGACCAAAACCTGCATATTGGCTATTTTGGGATTTTCAAAAGCACCTAAGTGATTTCGGAGCAAAACCCCAGCAAAACTCAATAAGACATTTGTGCCTATGTTGCTTTTGAAAATCCCACCATATTGTATTAACCCACTCTACCATCTTGTCCTCAAAATTATTTTCTATAGTCATTTTACAGCTGAAATTTTATTTGTTCATTGAATTCCCAACAGTCAATCTATCTTAAGGTCTATACACCTCAATAGATCTGAAAATTCAGATAAGTTCTAATTTTGTTAGATCTAATCATTTGTACCTTAGGGTACTAGCGTTTGAGTGTTGGGATGGAAAGCTAAAGAGGACACTCTCCCCACATTTAAAAAGCCAAGACCAATAGAAATGTTTCTGTAGTTGATTTAGAACGAAATGGAAACTGTTGTTTAGAAGTTATTAGCACATCTATGCTGAGTTTGCTACCCCCAAACACTGCAGTATTGAGAATCTGAAGTAAAAATGATAAATTTGAGAGTAAATTAATTTTGCTTGAAAATCAATTAAACTTTGTTTTAATTCTGCTTTAGCAGTCTAAGGTTTGGTCAGAAGCAAGGATCAGTACAATATGTTTTGAGTTTGATCTTTATCTTGACAATGTCCATTTAATATTTCAAATTGTATGTACGGGGGATTTTAAATGCTTCTCAGCTGAAGACAAGATAATGTATATGTGAGTGGTATGAAGGCTGCTTCAACTTCAACCACACCTTCCCTTACCTCTTTCTCTGTAGGATCAGTAAACTTTTGTAATATGTTCAATATAATACATCAAACATGGATGAAACTTTGGGAACAGAGCCCTGTCTGCAAAGGGACATTTTTGGGAGAGACTGGACAGCCTCCTTTCCATTTCAGACATATGACCTTAGTAACAAATAAAAAAGAATGAGGAAGCTCAGAATTCTAATCCATGCTTTGACACTGAAACCCTCTGTGGCCTCAAACTAATAATTTATTTTTTGAAGTTCCCCTTCTATAATGGGGATTACAGATAGAACTGGTCAAAAAAATTTCCATCAGAACTGTGACAGAATTTTTGCCTAAATGAAATATTTTGCAGAAAATATCTGCTTTACTCAAAGATATGATTTTTTGTTGTTGTTGTAAAACTGAAAAGCCAAAACCTGAATGGTTTTTAATTTTACATAGGGGAAAACAAAAAACATTTTCTGGCCAGCTCTGATATGCAGCTACGCACCTCACACAGCTGTGAGGTGGATTAGATACATTAAGTACTTTGAACATGAAAATCTCTGTGTCATGGCATGTCCACCCCATACAGGACTGGAAGGGGTTAAGATGGCCAGGTGAACCAATTAACTCCATAGGCTGCACCTGGAGGAGAAGCCAGGGAGCAGGGAATTCATTGGAAGCAGGCTCAGGTGGAAGGGCCTGCAGAAAGCCCAGGAGCTGAGAGCGAAAGGGGACTGCTGGGAAAGTCTACAGTCACTCCCTGGGAGAAGGGGAGGTGCATTTGGGCTCGCCAATCCAGAGAGGGAGGCGGCCAGGTAGGTAGGACAGGGCTCAGGGAAAAGCAGTAAGGTCTAGAAGGGAACAGATCTTGACTGCTGGCTAGAGGGTCCGTGAGCCAGAACCTGGAGTAGAGGGCAGGCCTGGGTTACATAAGAATGGCCATAGTGGGTCAGACCAAAGGTCCATCCAGCCCAGTATCCTGTCTAGCAACAGTGGCCAATGCCAGGTGCCCCAGAGGGAGTGAACCTAACAGGTAATGATCAAGTGATCTCTCTCCTGCCATGCATCTCCACTCTCTGACAAACAGAGGCTAGGGACACCATTCCTTACCCATCCTGGATAATGGCCATTAATGGACTTAACCTCCACGAATTTATCTAGTTCTCTTTTAAACCCTGTTACAGTCCTAGCCTTCACAACCGCCTCACGCAAGGAGTTCCACAAGCTGACTGTGCGCTATGTGCAGAACTTCCTTTTATTTGTTTTAAACCTGCTGCCCATTCATTTCATTTGGTGGCCCCTAGTTCTTACATTATGAGAACAAGTAAATAACTTTTCCTTATTCACTTTCTCCACACCACCCATAATTTTATATACCTCTATCATATCCCCCCTTAGTCTCCTCTTTTCCAAGCTGAAAAGTCCTAGCCTCTTTAATCTCTCCTCATATGGGACCCATTTCAACTCCCTAAACATTTTAGTTGCCCTTCTCCAAATTTTTTCTAATGCCAGTATACAGGGCCGGCTCTGGCTTTTTTGCCACCCTAGGCAAAAAAGCCACCCGCCGCCCCCCCAGTGTGGCAGGGGAGGGCGCCGAGCCCGGCCGCGGGCCCGCAATCCCCGACCAGCCAGAGCACCGGGAGCAGGGCGGAGAGCCCGGCTGGGGCTCTCTGCTCTCCCCGGCAGCAGAGCGCCAGGGGGAGAGCGGAGAGCCCCCGGCGGCCAGAGCACCGGGAGCAGGGCTGAGATCCCAGGCGGGGCTCTCCGCTCTCCCCGGTGGCCAGAGCACCGGGAGCAGGGCGGAGAGCCCGGCCGGGGCTCTCCGCTCTCCCCGGTGGCCAGAGCGCCGGGGGGGAGGGCGGAGAGCCCCCAGCGGCCAGAGCACCGGGAGCAGGGCTGAGATCCCAGCCGGGGCTCTCCGCTCTCCCCGGCGGCCAGAGCGCCGGGAGCAGGGCGGAGAGCCCGGCTGGGGCTCTCCGCTCTCCCCGGCGGCCAGAGCACCAGGGGGAGGGCGGAGAGCCCCCGGCAGCCAGAGCGCTGGGGGGAGGGCGGCGAGCCCGCCGCGTTTCTCCGCTCCCCCCGACCGGCCGGAGCACCGGGGGGAGGGCGGCGAGTCCGCTGCGGCCCGCTCTCGGGCTGGAGCGCCCCGCCCCGCCGCCCCCCTCCAGGCGCTGCCCCAAGCACATGCTTGGTGGACTGGTGCCTGGAGCCGGCCCTGCCAGTATATCTTTTTTGAGATGAGGAGACTATATCTGTACACAGTATTCAAGATATGGGCATACCTGGATTCCCCTGCCAGCCACTGAGGCAGTGGCACCATGAGGCAGTGAATAGGAAGACTGCCTAGGACTGCTGAAGGAAGATTTTATTATCCCGGAAGGGGAATAAAGTGGCCTGGCTGGAAAGCTGTGTCGTGAAAAGGCTGCAGCAGCTCCTGGAGCCAGAGAGGGGCTTCAGATCCCGATAGAGAGGCAGAGAGACAGCGTGCAACCGAGGGAAGGGGCTATTCCCCAGAACGGCGAGGAAAAGGCACCATTCCTAGCGGTGAGTAGACTACCCCATTCCCATCACACTCTGCCACAACTAACAAAGGGAGACTTCTAAAGTATACTTTCCAAAGTTTTACATGAAGAATGAGTTCTTTAAAGCCACCCTTTTCCACACACTCTTAATTTTAATTTCTCTTTTTACAATGAACTGCTAAGTCTGAATAAAAAAAATTCCTTCCTGATAAATTCGAGTCACAGCAGTCTTTGATCATTACATCCACTCTCTTGAGAATACAATGCTAACTCCATTTCACATGCAGCAGTTGCTATCCTCCAGTGAAAAAATGCAGCATTGTGCCTACTGGTTCCATACTTTACAGTCTTTTGTTTGTTTTTGGCAGGGACTCTAACACACTGTATCTATTACTCTAGATCAGTGGTTCTCAACCTATTGGCCACTGTGGGCCGCATCCAATAGTACCTGTCTGGCCCTGAGGATGTCACATGGGCTACAGCTGTGTGCTGATTGGGCTGCAGGTTGAGAACCACTATTCTAGATTTACACCAAAAAGTGCAGCAAAGAGTGAGCAAATCCAGGCAAGTGAGTTGAGAGCTACTGAAATATGAAGAGCCACAGCTCCTGTGATCCTGTAGTTAACAATGAATTTTGTTTGCCTTCAATTGTAAGTAGCTTTAGCTATAACAAATGCTGCAGTTGTGATGCTTTACTTTTCTAAAAATGAAGAAAACAGTGACTGAAGTGTAGATATCTGCTAGCTGTATCAGCAGTATGTTGCAGACCTTGTTATTCCAGTGTAGCAGGGCTTAGCAATAAAATGAGAGTAATGATGGCAAAGACCGAGTGTGGTAGCCTTTGCACTCCCACGACTGAAGATGAGGAACAGCTTTGATTATATGGCTCAAAGCCCTTCAGAATTTCTATTTATTGAGGTCAGAAGGATTTTTTTTTTTTAAACTACTTTTCATTTTGTAACATTTAGAAATGCAAGATTTAGTTAAATAATATAACTATTACCGGTGTGGGATGATAACAAGTGGACTTTTGCAAATAAAATTTTGCACTCCGACTCTCCTCCGTTGAAAGGTAGGTAATGACGGATCTACCATCTTTCTACCACAGGGGTTTTTGTTTAGAAATATTTATACTTACATGTAAATCTAATGCAAATTGTTCAAATTTTCATTTCTTAAAGTTATTAAAACAAAAGGAACTTAAGAAGTCTGTTAGCCGAAATAGTTAAAGTAGCAAACAATGGAGTTGGCTGGACACAAAGGGAGGAAATATGCTGCATCTTTTATTATGCTGCATCTTTTAAAATTATGATGCAGCAAATTCTCAGCGGAAGGTGTCCTAGTCCAGAATTATTTTCCAGACTGGGGAAGCCAACTATACACTGCCCCATATTCAGGGAGGAATCTAAAGGCTCAATTTAGCCCATTATACTTTACATTTAATGTATATTATGGGTATCAATAAATGCTGGTTCTAAATATAATATCCTCCTAAAGCAGCTCATTAAATGTTTGCTCAACACAACAGGATTTTTGTTTTCCTCTCATAAGAATAATTTAAGTGTTCCTTTAAAGCTTCCACGGTACTATACATAGGAATTATATTGTGATGAAACTAAACAATTATCAGAGTATTGTGAGCAACCACAGTACTGAATTTTCTTTTTGTATCAGCCCATAGACATGCCTACTGTAAAGCTTTTTTTTTTTTTTTTTTTAAACAGAGGCAAAGTTTCACATGCTGTTAATACTGCTGATATTTACATGGGTGGGGTAGGAATCGTAGTCTCACTTTGAGGGAGGGAAGCTACAGGAAATACCAAGTGGTGTTCGAGCTATTCAGAGTGAGAGATGGAGGAAGGGAGAAAAAATGAATAGCTGAAATAAACACTGAAAATGTGTGATTATGATTACTTTCCATGTGTAATACATGATTAGAAATAATGTATATAGAGAGCCTACCATAATGTGGTCCTGATCCCTAACTGGGAGCCTCGGGGCACTACCACAATATTTTAATATAGTAAAACATTTGATATTTTTAATTTATATTTATAAGCTTAATTGGCACAAAAAGGATAATTAATTCATATAACTGAGAACAAAAAAAATAAGCAATTTCAAAACAATTATCCAAAGGTTACCACAACATACATTGAAACAATCATGCCTATACATGAAATACCATTAATAATGCACTTAATAGAGTAAATACAGCAATGCCACTCTGTGGTCTACAAATTTAGCAACACGTGCACTTTATGACTATAGCATTAAATGTCTGGGTACCCAGGGAAAGAAAGAAAATGTCCACCAAGAAGGAAACTCAAATTCAAGCAACAAGTGGTAACATTTCAGTTGGACAATCAGATACTGCATTCCCACTGAATAGAACTTGTCAGAAATTTTCCGACTGAATGGTTTTCCATTGGGAACTGCGAATTCGCTGAAAGCTAAACATTTTGTGGAAACATGCCAATTTCGACTAACCTTCCAATGGAACACAGGCCAGGTTCAAAACTTGCCTGCAAGCTCACCTGCCCAACTCCTCAGTGGCCCACCGAAAGGACTGGTGTGGAGTTGGGAGCCCAGGACATCAGGCTCCTGGGGCAACTCCTGCAGCCTAGGGAGCCAGCTGGCCTGTGAGTTAAACAGTTCAGTAAGCTGGCTGGCCCAGGAATATGGAAGATCTGGGGTCACTGGGCTGTCCTGAAGCCAAGGACCCTGGAAACCCTAGCAGTTCCTGACGGAAACTGATATTATTCTTGTCAGAGACAAGGTGGGTGAGGTAATATCTTTTATTGGATCAGCTTCTGTTGATGTAAGAGCCAAGCTTTTGAGCTACACAGAGCAGGTCTACTTCAGACCTTGTCTCTCTAATATCCTGGGACCAACATGGCAACAACAACAATGCAAATAATTGCCAGTTTCACTGCTGCTATTCAAGTCAGGAGCTGCTAGGGAACCTGGGGAACACGCAGTTTTAGACAACGTGTTTCAGTGTTTTCAAAATGAAAGTTTTACAGAAGTCCCATTTGCAGGAAAATCTGAAAATATTTGTTTCCATTCTGAATCAGAACAGAACCAAATTTCAAAATGGTGAAATTTCCTCTGGAAATTCTGACCAGCTATCACCTTGAGTGCTAGAAAAGAATGAATATGGCTGAATAAAGAGCATACTGAAAAAAAAAAATTGGGACTCCTGCCTTTCTGACTAGTGAGAATTTCTTTTTGACTTCCATAGGAAAGTAAAGCACAAAATGGCTCACATCACAATGCAGCAATAAATAGGGAGTGTCATATAACCTCTGAGACAGTTATTTGGGGCTGTGGTTCAGATATATCAGGTAAAACTGTTAATAAACCCAGCATAACTCCACTGGATTTAATAATTACATTAGATAACCTGTGTAACTGAGCATAATTTCACCCAGAGGAGCTGCATTGCTATCACACAATAGAATTTGGTCCAGGTATCATTTAACTTTCATATTTAAAGAGACAGTCACATCAATCTTAGGATATGTCTACACTGGCAACTTTCTGCGCCACAAGTTATACCACTTTTATTAAAATGCTGGAATTAAACCACTGTTGCGTGTCCACACTGTGCTCCTTGTGACACTGGAGCGCATCCACATTAGCAGCTCTTGCAACGGCAAAGACAGCAGTGCATTGTGGTAGCTAGCCCACTGTGCAACTGGCTGCAGGATGCTTTGGAAAGGGTTTGCAATACCTCATGGAGCAGGCACAGTGTCACACGATGCAGGTTTCCCAATCCCATTGTTCCATGGGCATCCTACTACATTGCCAGCTACTTTTCAACTGAAGAGTGAGAGAGACAGACAGAGAATGTGTGTATGTATGTATGGGGGTGGGGGGGAGAGAATGTGTGTGTTTTGGGGGACAGAGTGTGACAGCATGCTGTGTTGTAAGTTCAGCCAGCATCATGAAGCAACCAGTCCTGAGGCAGGGAAAAACCCCATCAGCCCCCGCCTCCCTCCCTGGGCTCTCTCTCGCTCTCTCTCTCACACACACACACACACACACACCCTCTCTGTGTTCAACAGCACAAGTATTCCACATTAATGGTTTGCTGGGCTCTCGCTCTCTCTCTCTCTCACACACACACACACACACACACACACACACACACACACCCCTCTCTGTGTTCAACAGCACAAGTATTCCACATTAATGGTTTGCTGTGTGTTCCGGAGCAGATCAGCATAGCACACAACAGCTGTTAGAAAAGGTGCCTGAAAGGGAGCGGCGCATATCTCCAGGGCAGCCGAGTTCAAAACAATGAGCAGAGCGGTCACTTGAGGCATTATGGGAAAGCCCAGAGGCCAATTACAGTGCAGAACGCAATCAAGTGTTCACAGTGGCAACAGAGCGCTGGAGCCTCTGCACAAATAGTCTTACGACTCTCATTGAGGTGGTTTTTTTGCAGCGCTGCAACTGAGGAGTTTCTGCGCACAAAGTGGCTTGGCAGTGTGTACACATCTGCAATTTGAGTGCAAAAAGCTGCTTTACTGCGCAGAAACTTGCCAGTGTAGACAAGCCCTTAATCAAAATTCAGGCTTTGCAAAACCAACTTCTACAAGACTTAAGAGCAACAAATTTGTTTCCAAGAAATTTAAAAAATAATTCCAGTAGCAACTTTAAAAACATTCCCCTAAAGCATCTGCAGAACAGATATTTCAAAATTTGTGGTAATATATAAAAAGCTGAAACTGACCAGAAATTAAAGTTAAGCTTTTTCATGTCCATTTTACAAGCTGCGATAAACATAAAATAGTAAATACACAGAACACAATAAAAAGTAAATTCTTAAAATTCTCAGTTTTAATGTTTGTATTGCAGTTTATTTTATAAAAAATAATCTCTCTAAGGGGAAGAGAGAGGTTAAAATCAGAAGCAAGTCCAGTGAGAACTGTTTCCAAGAAGTAGCCTAAAGGAAATCTAACAGCACTTATTGTTACCGATGAATTTTATCATGCTAACAAACCCCTTAATTTGTCTTTTCATGACTAGCTGAAATTCCTTTATTCAGAGGCAAATTAATTCTGAACTTGTGCATACAAAAAGCAGTACAATTAGGTAAAAATACTGAACAAACAATCATCATACATTATGAAGTGCTGCACTGCACAGTTGCTGATGGCTATTCAGTACTCATTTCTGGTTGTGTTTGTACTTGAATCAAAATTATATCATGATGGCTGCACCTTTTAACAGGGTTGGGCTGAGATGGTTCATTATTACTGCAATATATGAATCTATGAATGTTGTGTTAGCACTAGCATGACCAATTCCACCTCTGGCTTAATGCATGTCAAACTTCCTGGGGAAATAATGGGGTTTCATTTGAACTTGACAGCCGGTTTCCATAGCCTGGATTTTGAAAATTAGAAATATATTTAACAACTAAGTACCAAAGACTGGTTTCTGGAAACATGATGATTTTAACTAAGTTTGACACATAGTTATTCTTTTTTTAATTCAATGAATTAATGATTGAATTATCTGATAGCAGAAGTGAATGCAATCACTACATTTATTATAATATACAATTATTTCCATTCTAACTATGTTTTCAGTTGCTAATAATCTTCCAAAACTTTCAGCTATGGGGCTGAAGTTTTCTAGGCTCAGTCTGTGCCTCTTTTGGGGGGAAGGAGGCCAGGGGGGAAGAGAGCATTTGGGGGTCGAACAAAGAAAAATGCAGCTGTTTTTGAGTACTAGCTAGGTGAAAAATCTCTTCCCAAAATAAAAATATCTTGCAGACTCTTCTGTAGGACCACAATTGCTGGGGATAGAAAGCTGAAATTTGGCATGGAAATACCCCTAATTTGGGAGCGCTTTTCAGCGTCCAGTAAAAATTGGTATTGATATGCTTAGTTCTAAACCTTTGAAAATTGAGCATGTGCAGTATAACTGGTATAATATTTTAATATTTGAAGCAACTTATGCAGCATAGCCTTCCGTTGCTCCAAAAGTGTGTGGCTAGCCTAACCGTGTAATTAAAAACGTACTAAGTACATGCAATGACAGCAGCCCTTATTCAGTGTTTCTTTTGTAAGGTTAAAGTTGTACAGCTCCTGAGGTCTCCAGGACAGGGAAGCATCTAAGGTGTGTGGAACAGTATATTTTGGTGGCATTTAGCCCAATAGTGCAACATCATGGAATTACTCCCACCCCACCCTAATTTAAGAAAAATAATATCGAGAACGTTTCAGTTGTATAGTTAGCACACAGGAAAGTCTGAAAGCAATAATGTTAAGGTTGCAAAAACAACCTTAACTCTGCTCCCTCATGCATTACCACAGTCTTTAAAATTACATACTATTTCATGTAGTTTTTTACATTTCAACCTTGCTATAATCCAAAAATACTGATATATGTGTGCTTAAATTGGTTTCATTGACATACTGGTTGAGTATATGCTCAGTGAAGAAATTCTTTTCTCTCAGGGGAATTTTAATAATGTATTCGTCAGCAATTTACTATGCAATTACATTTTACCCACAGTACAGCCTTCTTTTAAAGGATGCATTAAACTAGTTTAAATGTATATTTAGCGGTCTTAAATGTGCCAGCAAATACTCACTATTACATTAATCTGTAATATGCTGTGTAAAAAGAGCACTGCACTTCAATTAAATGGCTTTAATGGAATATCTGGTATACACACAGACTGCAATCACTATATGTTTATCAGAAGTTATGGAAAGAAGTGTGAGATTTGAAGGAGGGGAAAGAGAAGACATAGCATAAGGGGTCATGGAGGGGTTCTAGGCATAGCTGTATGGAAGAAGTTAGAGACCTGGTAAGGGTGCTCATCCCCATAAGAACAATATTCTAGTAAACCAACTCTACCCTCTGGAAATTTTACATGACTCTTGACTAGGGCTCTGTGTCTGTCTCAGAAGTCATAGATTCCGTGTCTTTCTGCAACCTCCGTGACATCTGCAGCAGCCAGTGTGGCTGACCCCAGGGCCACCCAAGCAGCTGGTCCCAACAGCCACACCGGCCGCTGCTCAGACAGCCCCAGGGCCAGCCGCACCAGCCGCTGCTCAGGCAGCCCCCACAGGTGGGCTGGGGAATGCCCAAGCAGCGGCCGATGCAGCTGGCTCCCGGGATCGGCTAAGCAGCAGTCCCAGGGGTGGCAAGAACAGCCGCAGCTCATTGGCCCCCGGCAGCAGTCCCAGGGGTGCCTCGCTAGAGCCCCTCCTAAGGCAGTGAGCCGCCAGCTAAGATTTAGTCAGGGGGTATTTATAGTACAAGTCATGGACAGGTCAAGGGCCATGAATTTTTGTTTATTGACCATGAGACCTGTCCATGACTTGTACTAAAAATACCTATGATTAAATTGTAGCCTTACTCATGATACTAGTCAAAATACAACTTTTTTTTTTACTTTCCTAAATAAATCAGGATAAGAGTGTCAAACTAAAAAAGCAACATATTTAAAGGAAGTCAGTAATTAAACACTATACAGAATTAGTCACAAGCAATCCACAAACTATCCACTTTCTCTCCCAAAAAAATTCCATCATGTCTGATGGATTAAAAATCTTCTGAAAATGTTTTAGATCACGTGTATGCCATGCCCGTCTCCTACGGTACTCAAACAAGCAGAGCACTAGCGTTTCCAGGAACCCTACTCTGTAGCAAATAAATCATGCAAATGTCAATAACCTGTCTGATCGTAAGCACTGACTAAGCAGGCACAAAGTGCAGGTTGAGAGACAGGAAATGCCAGTGTGTGCGCTTGTGCATACCTGCAGAGAATCCCAGTGCCTTCGGTTTCTTTTTGTAGAATCACTCAAAGTAACCCTTACTCTAAATCACCCGGTAACCCTTCTGGGAACAAAGGAAATGCATTTTCGGTTATTAGGAAGTGAGAAGGAAAGAAATCCATGTAATTTTTATGCCAGATCAAATATGGGTTTTATCAAACTTTGAAGTGTTTAACAGTGCAGTGAGAATGCCTCTCTTAGGGCCATACTTGGTAAGCAGAGGCACTCAAGCTAGATCCCCCTCATTACCAGAAAGGGGGCAGCAGGCAGGATGCTCTTTGCCAGGGCTCTGAGACTCTGGAACTTACTCCCCTACCCTGGGTCTGAAATAGCCCAAAATTGGTGATTTTCCAGGCACAATACAAAAGATGTGTTTGAAAGGGTCTCTGAAGAATGCTAAGAGTGTGCTTCCTAGGTGAAGAAGGGAACAGGGCCCAGCTGGTCAGCCAGATTCCTATGGAACTGATTAATGCTGTTGAGATTAAATTTAATTATATGTAAGGGCTCTTAGAGTCTTGGAGAGGTGTATTTCTTAGTTCAAATTTAAATAAAAATTAAATCTTCATGCCATTCAATCTGAACACATCAAATTGAAATCAATCTATACATACATCAAAAATATGTCAGTGAAGTGTAGCATGAACAAACAGTAGAAAAAGAGTATCGTAGGGCAAATCAATGATCCCTTTGTCTTAATAAGGAATTAAGAAGCCATATTAACGGTTTCCATAATTATCTCCAAACAGTCTGCATCCAGAAGGATCGAGGGTTTCAAGTAAAACAAGGGTATCCTTTGATGCTCTGGTAAGGACACAAATAACCCAGAGGAGGGAAAATATTCTCATCATGAATGAATCAGTGTAGAGCAGGACACCTTTTCAAAACTGTTAGTTCTGAAAGCAACCCTGCAAGCTTTTCACTCCTCTCTTCTGGCAGGCTACCCTCTGATGTTCAAACAGGAGATGACCTACAAAAGCATGATCTCCTTCCCAAGTACAGATGGTTAAATTAGATAACTGTGAAAGTGATAAAACACTTTTACTAGGACCAATCATGAGACTAGTGTATAACAGGATATATTATCTCCCAATAACATAAAAACAAAACTCTAATTTAAACATTTTTACACTGCTTGAAAAATCTGAGAGAGATCAGATACACAATTTTTCCTCAGTAAAATTCTGCAAGATGCCTTTAATTGTGCATCTCTTGAAGTTAGCTTCATTGTCTGAAGTTTGTTTGTTTTTTTAGTTATTCTGTAGCCAGTTTGTCACCAAAAAATAAATTATTACCAGACTCCTGTCTGAAACTGAACCTTATGAATCAATTTTCAAAAGTAGGCAATGGAATGAGCAAAAAGCCAGAATCAAAAAGAAAATCCAGGATAAAGTAGGACAATTTACTATAAATACCTAAAGAAAGCCAGCTACTGACTAGGTTTGACTATTCAGTAAAGTAGAAACTAAGCAGAGTTTCACTCCAAATTATGGAATATAAAAGATGATGCAAGTATTTGTAAAACTTTTTCTATTATTTTTAAAACCTTCTACTGTTATCTAATCTGTAATAGTTTACTTTCACTCAAGTTTCTTTCATAGTAGCAGAGCACATTGTACCTCTAATAAAGAAATTTCTGCTTTCAGCACACACAAAGAAATATTTCAGTCTCCTGAGATTCCATTTTCTTTGGATTTTAAAAAAAAATTAACCACTACGAAGTGTTTAAGAGAAGACTGCTTGCTTGGTAGCCATTACACTGACTTCCAGAAAAGAATGGTCACACTTGTGACCAATTATCCTTACACCAGTTTTACACTAGTGAAACTCCACCGACTTCAGTGAAGGGAAAGGATGAGAGTAACAGTAATAAAACTATGCGGTTCTGAGGTTAGCTAATGCACAGCTTAAAGGGTTATGAATGAAATACACATTCTTTTCTTTAAGTTTACCTATGTAAACCAACATCAGTACTCCCCAATGACCCTCTCTCTAGTTCATGGAATCTATTCCCCCATCATATAACCCCCCCTGTGAAACTTCCATTAACATTTATGGTGGCTACACCTGCATAATAATTTAATAATGATGGTCGGCTCAAATTTTCCACCACATCTAGTTTTGAATAATCAGTACAATCTAACACTTAACCAAAATGTGTGAAGAGTGTCTCTAACATGAGAACAGGAGTACTTGTGGCACCTTAGAGACTAACAAATGTATTTGTTAGCCTCTAAGGTGCCACAAGTACTTCTGTTCTTTTTGCGAATACAGACTAACACAGCTGCTACTCTGAAATCTAACATGAGAGTAAGGAAATTGATCTGTTTCCTGTGTGGCTGATTTGGAATCAAAAGGCAAATCAAGTGGTTTGTTAAAATTAAGAGTAACCTAGCATTTAACACAGTGTGCTCTTTATGACAAACCACAAGTCAAATGGCTTTGTACTGCTTTTGCAAAGTATTTAAAAAAATTAAAAATATTTACAAGTCTGAACTATATCTTTCAAATTATCCACCCTTTCTGAAGAGACCTTCTAGTGATGTGCATAATTTATCTATCTCATACATACACAGCAAAAACAACAAGGAGTCCTGGTTGAGCTAGAGCATATCTTCTAGAAAAACATCCAACCTTGATTTAAAGACTTCAAATGACAGAATCCACAACATCCCTCTAGTTAAGTTGTTCCAACTGTTAATTTGCTAAAAACCCTGCATCATGCTCCTAGTCTCAATTTTTCTAGCTTCATCTTTCAGACTTTGGATGTTCAAAAACTCACAAAGGAGTTTAAGGCTAGAAGGGATTGACCACTGGATCATCTAGTCTGACCACCTGTACATCACAGGCCATTACATTTCACTCATGGCTCGTCACACGGCACCTCAGCCCAGACTATAGGGATTTGATTGTAGATTGCTCTGATGTGTTGCGCTCTAACTGCCCCATGTAGACCCTGCTAGCACAAACTAAAAGGTACCTACTCTGTTAAAGCATATCTTCTAGAAAAGTATCCAGTCTTGATCTGACGACACTAGGAGATGGAGAATCCAACATTTCCCTTGGTACTCTGTTCCAATGGCGAATCACCATCATTTAGAAATTTGTTCCTTATTTCTAATTTGAATTTATCTGACTTCAGCTTCTAGTCATTGTCATGCTTTTGTCTAATAGACTGAAGAGCCCTCTAAGTGCTTACTGACTCTGATCATCATCATCTTTTAAAACTCTCTCAAATAAATTAGTCTTTAGTCTCTCACTGTAAAGCAGGTTTTCAAGACTTCAAAGCATTCGCCTCGCTTTTTTCTGAATCCTTCCCAGTTTCTCAACATCCTTTTAAAGTGTTATCACAATGTACTGAAATATTTCAGTACAGTTCTCATTGATTTCTTATACAGTAGAAAGAACACCACCTCCCTATTTCTACTCTATACTCCTTCAGTTATACATCCAAGGATCACATTCACTGTAAGGGGCAAATTCTGCAATGTTGTAAAGGAAAGAGCTGCAAGTTTATGATTCATTTAAAACAAGCTACACAAAGTTGTTCACCAGACATTAACATTTCAGTGAACAGACTCTTCCATAGGGTCCCCATCCCTTGACATATTAAGCTGACTCTTCATTACAAGCCTGAAACCAAATATGTACCAAATATCACAAGTTTACTACCATTGACCAGTTTGTTCAAGATCAGGTCAGCACAGAGCTACCAAGAAATCTAAACTGATCCAAGTTGGGGGGACAAGGCAACTCAGTATTCAGCAACAATAATATCCAAGTACTGTACTAACACTCTGGCTCTGAATAGGAGCAACAAGTATCAAGAAAGAAAGAAACATGAATTAATAAATGTTATGCTTTTATTTTTTTGTCTGTTTTTACTGGCACCAAAATATTATGTATAGTTTTGGAGTAGTGCATTTAAAATATTCTGAGCCAGATCCTCAGATGTTTGTAAGCCAGCATATGTTCATTGAAGTCAGTCAAGCTAAGCTGATTTATACCAGTGAGAATTTGGCCCTCTGTTTATCATTTAAGACATGTAAAAATCAAGCTAATTTTGGTTTTGTGATTTTATTACTAATAACTCTTAATAATACAATTTTATATATAATCTAATGGAGTTGGGTATAATTTCTTTTCTCCATATAGGCACACGAAGTGGACAAACACATTTTTACTTATTTTAAAATATTACTTACTGATTGCCATGCAAGGGATTCCATAATTCGATGTTCACAGCGTTCTAGATGTTTTATCATCTCTCTTGTCAAGCTTGGTTCTGCTTTAATAAAGCTTTCAATCACCTTGTAGAAGTCAAAGGCTTTTAAATCAAGTACATTGAGAATCCATGGAAAAGACAAATCCGTTTCAGTACTGGTGCCATCACTTTGTGAAGCATTCCCTGAAGTAAAAAAGCCCAGAACTAGTTATTCAATATTAAAGTGATACGATCTCTTGTCAATTTTTCCCTCTGTATTTATTAATTTACGGCTGCTTGTCAGTTTCAGATACTTAAATTTAATGTGCATATGTAATTACTAATTTAATGAATTTTATATAGCTATTACTACTAATAAACAATAGCAATGGTATCTTGCACTTCTATAGCTTCGACTTACTGCCATATGTAGCCATGACAACCTCAACAGCACAGGCCAGAAGAGATGTGTGGAAGATATTATTGTTCAGAAGTTTGCTGAAAAAGAAAAAAAAAAATGCAGGCCTTAATACTAGTCTTAGCACACCAATAATGGTTTTCTATTATGAGTTAGGAACATATACCTAAAATTGTGAACTGACAGGCGCTCTTCCTCCTGAAATAGATGAACAAACACAAGGTTAAGAAATACTGCTCAAAAAGGAGCAAAGTATTAAGAGTAATGCATCCTCATTAAACTTACCGACTTTAACATGGATTCCATTACTCTGTAGTATAGCCTTACACCAAGCTTATATCTCTAAAAATGAAGAAAGTCAAGAACATTACAGAAAGTTATTGCAAGGCATAATATAAAATTGTCTCTGAAATCTGACACAACAAAGCCAAAATACACTTCCATCCTTTGGAAAGAACGTGCATGCTGGGACCACTTAAAGAAAATCTGATTTGTCCCAGCGAAGTTGGCCAGTGGTGCTAGGGTGGTCGCCAAGGATTACTGGGGATCGTGACTGACTGAAGTTGTAAGAAGATGTTTAAGTCAAAGTGCAGAGGTCAATTTTGAGTTGCCAAGATGAGAAAGCAGAGCGGACAGCTGGAAGATATTGAGCTAAGTTGGGTGAATTTGCTATGCAAGTCACTGTAGGGAAATACAAGTGGCCTGATGACTGGATGGGAAATAGGCCACCAGGTCCATTTAAAGGTTCACTAATCCTATTCATGAGGCCAGATTAATGGGTGACTATATAAGTACAGTTTCAACTATGTTAAAATACTTCATGGTAATTTTCCTATGCTTCATTAAAATAACGTTATTTTAAAATATTTTTAAGCGTATGCATTTTTTCTTTCTAGACCTTCCTATGTATGCTGAATTGTTTGTCAGATAGCATCTTAGAGCCTTGCCAGAGTTACATGCCCAGTTTCCCAGGTTGAGAAAATATTACTTTATCACTCCCAATCTCCACAGTAAAACACAGGTAAGTACATTTTGTCTCACATTAGCTAATGTTGATAGCATTCAAATGAATAATATGAAATCAAAATATTAGTTGCCTGTGAGCCAATTTCAGCACATCCCTGTCCAACTGCTTCAGCAAATTTCTCTTTGAAGATGTTCCCAAGATTTTCTACTCTTGCCAGGATACTTTCTTTAGGGTTCACTGTACAGTTCTGAAACATATTAGAAAAAAAGGATATTTTGTTTAACTAGGTATATCAAAACATGTTTTTACAAGTTAACCAAGAATATTTTTCCGCTTCAGCTTTGTAGCACACCATTATATTAATTAGGTCATCAGTATGGTTACGGAAGAAGTTAGTCACCTTGCCCAGCAATGGTGGTTCTTCAAGATGTGTATCCCTATATGTGCTCCAGTGTAGGTGTGCTTGTGTCCCTGTGCTGCTAATTGGAGAACTTTGGTAGCAGTGTCTGTTAGGCCTGCACATGTGCTCTCTCTCCTCATGCCCTGCCACAAGGCTAGCCAGTGGGTGTGGGCTAACCCCCCTCAGTTCCTTCTCTACCACAGAGTCACTGACAAAAACTGAAGTTGAGGGGAGGAGGGTGGGTTGTGGAGCACCTATAGGGACACACATTTCGAAGAACCATTGTTACTGCAGAAGGTAACTACTACTTCTTTGAGTAGTGTCCCTATGCGTGCTCCACTATAGGTGACTCCCAAGCAGTATACATTCCACATCCTCCCTCTGGAGGGCTGGGACTTCAGAGTCGGGTCAGTTACAGATGACAGCATTGTGGAGCTGAAGATGGCATCCCCAGCAATCGCATAATGTTCTGCGAAAGTGTGGACTGACACCCATTTCGCTGCTCTACAGATCTCTGAGATAGGGACATTCTTGAAGAAGGCAATGGATGAGGAGATTGACCTTGTGGAGGGGTCATACTGTGAACTTTGTAACTTTGTCTGATACCATTTCGAGACCCACATGGAAAGTCCTTTTGGCTGATATTGCCAAACCCTTGGATCATTCTGCAATGGAGGGGAAAAGTCTGGGGAACTTCCTGAAGGCCTTCGTCCTGTCCATGTAGAAGACTAGGGCTCTTCAGAGATCTAGGGTATGTAATATAGCCTCTCTGTTGTCTCGGTGAGACTTGGGATAGAAGGTTGGAAGGTTCATGTGAAACGGGGAGGTTACCTTGGGAACGAATTTTGGATGTTGTCCGAGGATAACTTTGTCCCAAAGAATACTGAATATGGGGAATGTACAATCAGAGCCACTATTTCCCCTATTCTACTGGCCGAAGTAATCATTATCAGGAAGGCCATTTTCATCAAGAGGTAAGTAAGCGAACAGTTGGTCTGGGTTCAAAGGGAGGCCTAGTCAGTCCTTTCAGTACCACGTTTAAGTCCCATGTGGGAGTAGGAGGCCGAGCTTGTGGGAAGAGGTTTACAATACCCTAGAGGAAACTTTTGCTGGTCAGGTGTGACAGCACTGAGTACCCCTCCACTGGATGATGGAAGGCTGTTATTGCCACTTGGTGGACTCTAGAAGGGTTTATGGACAGCCACGATCTTTTCAGTGCCAGGGCATAGTCGAGAATGTGTGGAAGTATAAGGCTGAGGCCTTTTTCTGCAGCCATATTAGGAGACAGCAGCCATGAGCTCAGAAGCAGAAAGTCACATCCTCACAGGGCTCCTTAAAGAGGAGGGCTTGTGTGTGTGTGTGGGGGGGGGGGCGGGGAACCCTCCAGGGGAGTTCGGGGGGGGAGGGGGGAACCTGGTCTGGGGAGCAGCCCCAGGACACGACTGGCCCCTAGGCAGGCTAGCCCCTGGGGCCTATAAAGGCTCGCTGGGATTTGCCCCTCAATGAACCGATGTTACGGGGGGGGGGGGGGGGGGGGCAAAGTGCGCGTGCAAAGTGGAAGCTTCGCCTAGGGCGCAAAATATCCTTGCACCGACCCTGCATCCTCACATTCCATCTAAATTACATTAAAACAATGTAATATCAGACTGTTAAGAAGGCGATCCTATCCTAATAATACGCATCATCACCAGATAAAGAAACAGATCTTAAGATAATTAAAGAAAATTTTGTTTGATGGCATTCTGTCTGGCAAGAAATCACTTAACCAGTTGTGATTGTGAAATCCCTACTTAATATTGTTTTGTCTTTATGGTCCCCACTTCTCTATTGTTCATCTAGATGGTCTCTGTCTGTTACATAACTAATTTTGCTAGGTGTAAATCAAGGAAGGGGGTGGGGTATGATTGGTTAAAGAATTGTTTTACAATGTATTAGGATTGGTTAAAAAATTGTTTATTAATATTTCAGTAAAATTATTGGTTAAGGTACAGCTAAGCAAGGCTCAAGTTTCACTATAAACTGCGTTCCAAAAGGAAGTTCTTTGGAACCAACTCCAGGACACAGCCCCAAGATCAGAGCTGCCAGACGTCAACACCTTGCCAATCATAACCGTGCAGAAGGTGGAATCCCCAGATGACTTGATCCTGACTGGCCATTAGGGAAAAGTTCATCTGATTGATTGGGAGTGGTGAGCGTTGTATGCTTAGTGTGTACATTCTGTTTTGGTGATTGTTAATAAATAGAGGTTAAGTAAGATATTACTGGTCAGGCTCTTTCACTGGTGAAAGAGCCTGTAAACCTGCAAAGGATCAAGCCCTAAGTCCACAGGGAAAGGGTGTTTGCACTGATTCCACAGAGGAATAGAGCCTGGAGCCCACGGAGGGGTAGAGTTAGGTGCCTTTCGCCCGGAGCCCTACGAACTGGGAAAGATTAGGGGTGCCTAAATCAACCGGGTTACGCCTTGAGCCCTAGGAACTAGGTAGAGGTGGAAGTCTGGAACCCTAGGAACTAGGTAGAGGTGGGATGTCCAAGAGTGTACTGGCAACAAATTTAGGGTAAAGTTGGGTGCCTTAGAGTGTGTGTAACAAAGAATTTTGTGTGGGTAACAGAAGAACGGAGATTTGTTGGGACATGCACCAAATCCGAAATCTGGACCATTTTTGCAGGTAAGTATGTCATATCAAGAATTTTCTGTTGTGTAATAATATTTCTTGCATCACGGTTGAACAGGAGCTCTCTAGGGATTGGAAGGAGCCATGCCTTGAGGTGAAGAAGCCAGGATGGGATGTGAGAGATTAGGCTCTGAGGAGGCAATCATCCAGGCAAGGGTAAATCATGATCCCTTGCGAGCATAAGTGGGTGGCCACTACTGAGAGAACCTTGGAAAATGCTCTCAGCACTGAAGACGACATGAAGGGGAGTAACCTGTACTGGTCGTGATCTTGTCCCAGGATGAATCTGAGAAATCATCTGTGAGTTGGTAAGATTGAGATGTGAAAATACACGCCCTAGTGGTCGAGGGCCGAAAACCAGTCTCCCTGTTCCAACGCCAGAATGATCATTGCTAAAGTGACCATCTTGAATTTCTGAGCTCTGACAAACTTTGAGAGCTCTGAAGTCTAATATGGGTCTCCAGCCCCCCTATTTCTTGAGTATTAGGAAATACCGAGAGTAGAACCCTTTGCCTCATAGATGCTGAGGTACTGGTTCTACGGCTCTTAACTGGAAACTCTCATGAGAAGGATCCCTGAAGAGGGACATGGAAGGGTGTTGTGGAGGAGGTAAGGGGTAAAATGGATAGAGTACTGAGGCGAATGATCTCTAGGACCCATTGATCCAATGTTATGTGCCCCAGGTACTGCACAACGCTGCCAGACGGTGGCAAAATAGGTGGATTAGCAATGGTTGGATGTATCAGTTGTAGGGTGTGGTCTATTGGCACCTCAACCAACGTGACAAAATTGATGTTTGGATGTGGAAGGCTAGGACAAGAAAGATTGCTGGCCAGATGTTTACATCTAGAGAATTTAGTTTTTTTCCTCGGTGGCTCTTAGTATCGTTGAGCTGTGTATTGGGAAGTGCATGGCTTATGCTGGGGCCGTGGACTAAATTTTCTCTTTTGTCCCAGCGTGTAGATGGCCAGCAAAGGAAGAGTGCTTGAGAATCCGTCAGAGGGTGAAGTGAGGCATCAGTTTTCTCCACGAAGAGCTTAGTGCCCTCAAAGGGAAGATCTTCCATGGTTACCTGCACCTCCTTTTGGAAACCCAAGAGGCACATTTCATCACTACCACCATGGAAATGGATCTGGCTGCAGTACTGGCTGCATCAAGGGCAGATTGTAGCGATGTCTTTGCTACTAGTTTCCCTTCTTGGATGATGGCCTTAAATTGTTTGAGATGCGACTTGGGCAGCTGCTCAATAAAATTGTTCAGTTTCAAGTAACTCCCATACTCGTATTTCACCATAAGCACTTGGTAACTGGCAATTCAAAACTGATCCGTGGCCGAGGAGTATGCCTTCCTTCCAAATAGGTCCAGACGCTTCCAGTCCCTATCATAGAGCATGGACTTCATGTGGTGTTGATGGCCATGAGAACTGACAGCATCCACCACAATGGAGTTAGGTGGAGGTCTGAAGAAGAGGAACTCTGTTTCACTCGCCAGGACACAGTACTTTTTGTCTGCTCACTTGCAAATCAGTGCAACCGATGCTGGGGTCTGCCATATGGTTCTTGCAAGATCGAGAAGGGCTTCATTGATAGGGAGGGCCACTTTTGAGGCGAAAGATGACTGCAGCATGTCCAGGAACTTATGGTGCATGTCCTTGACTTCTTCCAGAGGTATCTGGAGAAAGTCAACCAACCACTCTCCTTGTGAAGTCCTGGAACAGGCAAAAATCATCCACCAGGGATGGTTAGGGAGGCATGACAGCCTCGTCTGGGGAAGAGAAGGAGGATATGGTTTTTGGGGTCACCTCCTCCTCGACATCACCCTCACACTCCTCCAAGACTTCTTCTGGGAGCTATAAAGCCCTGGATGCTGTGGTTGAGGAAGTGTGTCTTGGGGGCTCATGGGTGGGACTAGAAGCCCGAGAGTCCTGGAGATGGTAGGCAGCCCAGGGGCCCCAGTATGGCCGCTGGGTGGCATGGAGCCTGCGGTGGTGTCCATAGATGGCCATACAAGAATGGCAGCGGTGGGGCCATCTAAGGTTATGGCTGGGGCCCTGCTGATATCAGGCACTGTTGGGTGCTTGGGTGGAATACTGAGATATTTCTTCCTCCAGTTCACTATCTGAGTCTGCACTGGAGAGTGGGGGAGGGGACGTGGCAAGGCAGAAGGGAAGACTCCCGTGCTAGGCAGGGACTCAGTGCAGAGGTCCCAGTGCCCAGGAGAGGAGACTCTTGTACGCACTGGCCATTCAGGTACCAGATGAGGCATCTGTACTGATAGGACATCATGTACCAGTGTGCCATGGAATGTTTGCTCCTCCTCTTCTTCTTACGTGCCGTTGACTTGGTGTCTGTGCCCAATGGGTCTGTGGGTACGTCCATAGTACCTGCCGCTGTAGTCTTCCTTGGGCAGTGGGTACCGGGCTTGGTCTGTCTCAGTGCCGATGCTACTCAGGATATTGATCATGCCGGGGATTGTTTGTGGCTAGCTCTCAGCTCTCTGTGGGGACTTCCTGCGCTCTTTTTCAACTTATGAGAGGGGTCGGTGGCAGATTTCTTCACCCAATGACCCTTGGATGTTGAGGTCTGTGGGGAAGACTTACATCTACATGGAGAGTCTTGACGCAGGTCTGGAGATTGTCTGAGAGCTGCCTCCATAAATATGATTTTCTGCCCTCGCTCTCTGTCCTTACGAGACTGAGGTCTAAGCTGCTGACAGAGAGTGCACTTCTGAGGAATGTATCCTTTCCTGAGGCAACGAATGTACTGTGAGTGCACGTTTGCAACAAGGATAGCCTAGTTGCAGGAAAGGCACTTCTTGAATCCCAGAGTATCAGGCATACCCCGTTGTGGGGGATGGGCCCCCAATGGAAAGGGCAGGAAGAAAAAACTATTGGCGGGGGGGACAGGATGTCAAAAATAAAAGACACTAGACTAACTACTACTAAAAACTAGGCTCTAGGCTACAAAGAAAGCACGAGGTAATAGTCGCTAACAGAATGCTAATAGCTCCATCTCTAGCCAGGGGTGGTTGAGAAGGAACTGAGTGGGGTTAGCCCACACATGCTGACTAGCCTCATGACAAGGCACAAGGAGAGAGAGCGCATGTGCAGGCATAACGGACATTGCTACTGAAGTTCTCTGATCAGCAGTGCAGGGATGCAAGCACGCCTACAGTGGAGAACCCATAGGGTCACTACACAAAGAAGTAGTTCTGAGTCTTTAAGAGAGATTAGGAGGCGGTCATATTTTTATGCTCAGCAATATCCATTAGCTACAGCCTGATTCAGCAAAAAGCATCTGTGATAGGGCATCTGCCCCACACTGGCGGGACAACTGACTGCAGTGACCGCTGGGGAACTGGCTGTACTAGGAGCTAAACTCCCCCGGAACGGGTGGTGGGGAACATGGATAGTAACACAGCCGGAGAGCCGAGCCATGAAGAGGATGCTGCGGTTCCTGATGCTGTGAAAGAGGTTGCAGGTGGATTGCCAAGAAGGAGTGACGGTGTGCAGACCACGGACAGGGGCATCAGCCTCTTCCCAATTCCCAGAACAATAAGGAGGAGGTGCATGTCTGGAGGTGAGTGTGCTCTGTGACAGCCTCTTAAGCACATACTTAATTCTATACATTGGAACTACTCACACAAAGTCAATGGGACTACTTAAGTGCTTTAAGATAGGTACATGCTTAACAGCTTGTCCACAAGGGGAATTCAAGACAAAATTAGTGCAAAGTAGCTAGGGTATGAATTTAAAGCACAAGAGCCATTCTGCAGTAACTCCTCATGTGGACACTTATTCCACAATAAGCTTGCCTTTGTGTGCTTTAGCTTAATCTACTTTCTAACCTAAATTGCACAAAGGCCCTCTTACTGCAGAATAAGTGTCCCCACATGGGGAGTTAGTGAACAGTAGGTATTGACCATTAGCTATTCCTGGCTTCCCCTTCCCTCCCATGTACGCAAACCCTAAATAACTTTCTGAATCAGGACCTAACGGTCTCCTGTTCATAATACAGCCTCTAGCAATACATTTGGTTTTTCCCCCTAAACAAATTAATCTTAGTAGAGTTGAAGGACCATAAGATTTCCAGCAAAATATCAACAATTTGTTAAGTGCTTGTAAAATTCACATACAGACAAGTGCCCTTTCAAAGAGCAGTACTAATGCATGTTTAAACGGTCATGAGTCCTTAAGAGGTGTACTAAAGATCTTATATTCATAACTTATGGTAGGTACAAGTGCTGTTGCATTCCTGTGTCCTTGTTGGTTTTACAATGCACTGAACATCAGGATATTTGAAACATAAATCTTGAACTGATCCTCCATCAAAAACTACAAAGATCAGAGCTGACATTCTTGATATTTCTAAGGTAAAAATTAAGCAGAAAAGAAATTTCTTTCACATCTTTATAAACCATAAAGAAGAAAAAGAGGGCACAATCCCCACTATTTTTAAGAAGTCCTTTCTAGGTCTCCTTTAGTAAAGAACACATGCTATTTACTTGGTTGATAATCCGAAGGATATAATTTTATAGGTACTTCCTCATAAATGCTTACTCTAGTTAAAAAAAAACCTAGTCACTTACATTAAAATATGAGATGAGATTATCTGATGGTTTATCACTTGCTGAATTTAAAATCATCATTAACTGCTGGATAGTATTCATTGCAGCCCTGAAAAAAATGTAATAAGATATATGTTAAATACTTATTTTGTATACCTTCAATATCAGGCAAGAATTTTCTAATTGTTCCCTGATACAGTTTCCTGAAAGGCAAACAGCAAATCTATAAACAGATTAACAAATCAATACATAACTAACTCAATAATAAAACAAACTGGTGGGGAAATTAAATACAGGAACTCCTCACTTAAAGTCATCCCGGTTAATGTTGTTTCGATGTTAAGTTGCTGATCAATTAGGGAACATGCTTGTTTAAAGTTGTGAAACGCTCCCTTCTAATGTCGTTTGGCAACCACCTGTTTTGTCCACTGCTTGCAGGAAGAGCAGCCCTTTGCAGCTAGCTGGTGGGTGGTTGAAACCAGGGTGGATCAGCAGCCCCTCTATCAGCTCCCCACTCCCCTAAGTTCCCTGTGCAGTAGCTGTCCCTCCCCCCACTGCCATGTGCTGCTCCTGCCCTCTGCCTTGGAGCTGCTCCCAGAGACTCCTGCTTGCTGTACGGGGAGAGGGGGGAAAAGAGGGGCTAATGTCAGGGTGTCTCCCCCTCCCCCCTGCTCCTGCACCCCGCTTACCCCATCTTCCATAGAGCAGGGGGGACACACGACCAACGGAGAGAGCTTCTAGGCAGTAGCTGCGGGTCTCGGTCTCAGCAAGCTGATTTAATTAACAAGGCAGTGTACTTAAGCCTGGGGTCAGCTACTTAAAGGGGAAATACACATTTTTTCTCTCACACACAGGGTGTGTGTCTCTGTCTGCCCTCCCTCCTTTCCTGCTGTCTTGTAGAATATTGTGAGAGAACCCTTGAGGGCCCAGTCAATTGCTAGTTCATTTAGCAGTAAGGCATTCCCTGGGAAATATCCCACCCTCTGACTCCTCCACCTCAACCAAGCTTCACAATCATCACCACTGTGTACTGGTATTAAATTGTTTGTTTAAAACTTATACTGTGTAATACAGTCTTTTGTCTGGTGAAAAAAAATTTCCCTGGAACCTAACCCCCTCATTTACATTAATTCTTATGGGGAAATTGGATTCGCTTATCATTTCGCTTAAAGTCGCATTTTTCAGGAACATAACTACAGCATACTACTTTGACTTAAGTTATGAATATTCATCATCATCGCCTGAACCCCATCACATCAACATCAACAAAGTAAAGTAACAACAGAACGGTAACAACCTAAACGTTAATATCTGGCAAACAAGATGTGCAAATAGCACCAAATTATAATGAAAATGGAGGTTCTGTAAATTAAAACATTTTTCTCTTTACTCTTATCTACAAAAGATAGCTGTAGCATTGTCTATAGAGCCAGGAACTAAAATTAATTCTGCACTGTATTGTCGGGCTTGCAGTGTCATAAGAAATTACAGAATTTTGATGCAGATATTTTGGAGGAGAACATTTGTTTCTATATCATGACCACCACCATCACTCCCCTAGGTCTGCCAATAGCCAGTAAAGTGCATTAAATACTGGTCTTTTCATTCTACAGACTCAAAATCAGAAAGTGGCCACATTAAACCTGAAACCACTCCCCCTTCCTGTTTTATTGAGAAGGCCGTATGCATCTGGAAGTCCCACTCCCACCTTCCATCGCTCTAGCTAGACCAGATGAATTTTAAGATAATTCACAAGTTAGGATTTGGAGTATTACATAAAATGGGTCATGAAGAGGAGTGGATTACATTAAATGAAGATATTAAATATTGGGATGCACAACTCTACTGATATTTAAGTTTGTTTTCTTATTAGGCAAAGTGAGCAGAATCCTTTATCACTATTTTGATTAAAAGGTTTAAAATACTATCTGAGTTATTTACAAGTTCACACATTTTCCGCCTTTTCAGAGACTTTAAATAATAAAAATTTCTCCAGAAACTGTCTTATTAGACTGTTTTTACAGACACACAACAGGTGAAAGCAAAAACCACCACCACCTATTTAGGTTCTTACACTCATGCCTACAGGTTTCTTGCCAAAAATGGATTTCAAACCCATATAATGCTGTCCATTGGTTCAAAAAAAAAAAAAAAAAAAAAAAAGCTACCCCATGTAACTATGATGCCTTTTGTCTTTAAAGATTGATAATGTTTAAAAGGCAGTGAAAATACATAGGGTCCCTGCTCCTTCCAGAAAAATGATGAAATTAAAAGCACCTCAAAAGGCTAGTTCTTGTTACACTAAATTAAAACATTTTCCCTCCGGGAAGTCCAGCCCTAATGCGGAAATCAGGACTCCCCTCAGATAGCATGTAGCTGCAGGGATGGTGATGGAACTGCTACTTGTTTTAATGGTTAAAAATGATCCTGTCAGACCAAGGCAGGTGCTTGTTTGTGTGCGTTAATGCCTGACCATCTCACATTTCCAAATTTTTGGGGTGTTATGCACATACATATAGATCTGGGGCACATACCCAACATGAATTAAATCTAAGAGTACTGACATGCAAACCTTCTACATCGTGGCATATTTCAGGAAAATGTCTTTATGTAGCTTGTATTTTCTATTTATGGTTTTACAGGTGATGTATTTAAAAGTTTTGGGTTTTTTCAAATAGAACGAACGTATGATTGATTTAGCAATGTATCCTCAAGCTCTACTAAGCAGCTTGACAAGCGTCAATAGTTTATATTTCCACATCACTATATTCCTGAGAAATGATTAGATTCTGAAGTGAATGTATTGTAACGTTTGTTTTCTCCCCAATTTTTAAATGTAAATATATTAAACATACAGCATCAAATTGTTGCCAGTTCTAACAATCACTGTGGTAGGTGTTATGGCACTGGGTAAAAAAAGATTATGCCGTAAAAAGCACGTTAGAGATCTAAGATAAGCATGCTTGCTCAGAATGGTATAAATAGTCATCTCGGTATGTGCAACCTTCTGATGAATGATAGACTAGTTTAGTCAAATTATAATCCAATCATGTATAGATAATTTGTACAGCTGTTATGCCATATATGCGCTCAAGTAAGGTTAGTAACCAGAACTGAAGCCTGTTCATGACTTAAAATATGCTAAATAAAACTAGCCATATAAAATACCTATTAATAAAGTGGAATATTTGCTTAATAATTTACCCCTATTTATCAAAGCCTTTTTAAACCTGCCAGACAGTCTAAGGTTCTTTAATTGAAAGTCTGTAGTCTCATTGTTTATAAAACAGGAACAGAAAGAGGACTGGATATGCCCAGCCATTACATTTATATAGGTACCAGAGTCGCTAAGAAGTTAGAGCACTAGTCCTAAGCTACAGTTCCCATCTTTTTTTTTTTTTTTTCCATTATTGTTTGTTGAGTGACATAAGTAAATTTGAATAGCTTTGTTTGTATATTTGTTTTAACCAACTAAAAATTACACGAAGAGGAAGCAAATGTAACAACTCCATAAATGTCAGTCTAACAATGAAATTTATTATCTTACTCCTCCACTCTTGATCAGCCCCTTCATGTATATTGGATAAAACACCGAGGGTTTACAACTTATGACAGTGAATTTAGCTAGCTTGCTTAAAGTGAAGTTGTTCATACCCCTTCTCCCTAGTCACAGTCTGTCCCCTCATATCTCATGCTTAAGTTCTTCTGGCTCTTACACAGGCTGAGGCCTCAACTGCTTTTGTCAATACAGATCTGGTAAATGGCCACATCTGGACAGCTTTCAACACTTGCTGAGAAAGCAAGCTTTGGGGGTCCTGGCATGCTGTAAGACTTTACGGCATTGTTCCCTTACGCTTCCCACTTTCAGTCAGAGATCTCTCTTTATGCACCCTATTAAAAATCCTTTTCAATTCCCACTGGTTAGAGTTGTCCCAAATCGATCTCTGATTAGTATATCTCTGGGGTTAAAGAAAATTTTCTGATTAGCTGAGAAAATAGGGATGGGGGCTTTTATTCACAGACAGAATGGACTTATATGAGTGCCTGATTTCTTGGATCATGGCACTCCAGGGATGAACTGCTTTTTCTTCTGCCACTTTAAAAATTTTGATATGAGTTTCTCTAACAGACTTTTTTTTTTTTTTTTTGTTAAAGCAGGGATGGGAAGAGACAATACAGAAGCTGTTCTATGAAAGCACTAGAATGAGACCAGACAACTCAGTGTTATTATGCCCTTAACTACTATTTAAACCCAGATATCACCTAGGTAAAGCTATTTTTCAAAACACTACCCCTAGTATTTAAACCCAGATACCCCCTAGGTAAAGCTATTTTTCAAAACACTACCCAAGGGGTCCGATCCAAAAGCCATTAAAGTTAATAGAAAGACTCCCCCTGACTTTAATGGGCTTTGGCTCAGACACAAACTGTCAAATAGGGAGAATCTATGGTAAGTTTAAAAGTAGACACCAAGTTTTCATAATAAACCTTATGAGCCATCAGTTAGTTGCATACAATCACCTCTGGGTCATAAGTGATCAAAAGTTTACTGCCATCTGCTGGCAGTTTGGTAGTCTATGCAAAATGAGTTGCTGGTCCTAGTCCAGTTCCTAGTGGGCAGGTATCCAGGTCTATATAACTATCAGCTGGCACCTGTTTGGTAGTTTGAGAAGAGAGGCAAAGGACTAAATAGGCATAAAGTCTCAACTTCCCCTTTTGCTCCTAGAATGACTCTTGGCAGGTCAGAGTAGAGGCACACCAGCAAAGCTTTGTGCAAGCTTGGACTGCTACTGCTGCCTATCTTGTATTTGTTTCTGTGGATAAAAGGATTCTAGGCTTCATGGATGTGAATCTTAACCTTTCACAAGCCATGTACTTTGTTTTAAAATGCTGTTGTAATTTGAAAAGTGATGACACAAATGGCATCATGAAGTGTGTCTGTCAACGGCTTCCTTACGAAATATGTGGAGTTTATAAGAGACAGTCTAATTCACAAAACTGCAAACTAGACCTGGGAACTGAAAGTCAAGCTGAGTTCTTTCTGGTTAGAAAATCATAACAAGTAATAAAGATTCTTCAATTCGCTTTTAAGTTGCATTTTATTCCAGATGTGCAAATCTAGAGCTTCCAGCTTCTCTCCCACAACTATATAGGTTCTGCAACAGTAAAGAGTAGCAAGAATTTATTTCTTGTCAGTGCAGTATCTTTACTAGCATGTGAAAATGAAAGTAGTAAATAAGTGTATGATACTTTACATTCTCTCCCCACAGAATACTAAAGAGTCATAAATCTTTACACAGCAGGCATGGAAGAAAATGTTTTATTAAAATGCACTCCAGTGATGCAGAGAATGAGCAGCACATTTAAGGAAGTTCATTTTCACACTTTCAGGCACACTGATCTATTTTACACATATAACTCATGCTCCCTTTATATTTAGGGTATCAAACCTGCAATGTATTCAGAGCTGCCCAAGTGCTCTCAACTCCCACGGATCTCAAGGGAAATGGGAGTTGAAGGCACTCAGCACTTCTCAGGAGGCTGTCAGCATCTTACAGGAATGGGGCCTTGTCTTAAAGTGATCTTAAAATCAGGACTGCTACATTCTTCAGTTCAACAATTTTTAGAAAATTCCAATTCAAGTAAAAACAAATGGATACAACTTTTTTAAATGTTTCATACCGAACTGGAGTCTGTGGAAGTATAAGATTAAGCTCTTCATCTGGGTTGTTTTTCCTTGGTGTTCGTTCCAACTGCAAGCTGTAGAAGGGGAAAAAGCAAAACCTTATGGAGTACTGATCTTTGAATATAGCAAGTCTCAAAGAGGTTTTCTAAAATTAGGGTTACCATACGTCCTCTTTTTCCCGGACATGTCCGGCTTTTTGGCAGTCAAACCCCCGTCCGGGGGGAATTGCCAAAAAGCCAAACATGTCCGGGAAAATGGCGGCTCTGCTCCTCCCCGACTCTTCGGCTCTGTTTAAGAGCCGGGCTGCCCGAGCGCTACCGGCTTCGGGCAGCCCCTGTGCCTCCAGACCCTGCGCCCCCAGCCGGGCACTTCCCCTCCCGGGCTCCGGTGGCGCAGGGGCTGCCCGAAGCCGGTAGCGCTCGGGCAGCCCGGCTCTTAAACAGAGCCAAAGAGGAGCAGAGCCTCCAGCCGCGGCGGCTCTGCTCCTCTTCGGCTCTGTGTAACTTACACAGTGTAAGTTACGCAGAGCCGCCGCAGCTGGAGGCTCTGCTCCTCTTTGGCTCTGTTTAAGAGCTGGGCTGCCCGAGCGCTACCGGCTTCGGGCAGCCCCCGTGCCTCTGGACCCTGTGCCGCCGGAGCCCAGGCGGGGAAGTGCCCAGCTGGGGGCGCAGGGTCCGGAGGCATAGGGGCTGCCCAAAGCCCAAGCGCTACCGGCTTCACGGTTTGCCGGGCAGCCTCCAGACCCTGTGCCCCCGGCTGGGTGCTTCCCCTCCCGGGCTCCAGCCGCGCTGGGGAAGCGCCGGCTGGGGGCTGCCCGGCAAACCCTGAAGCCGGTAGCACTGGGGCAGCCCTTTCCCCCTGGCTGGGAGTGGGAGGGAGGAGGGGGCGGAGGTGGGGCTGGGCTAGGGGTGGGGAAATGGGCGGGGCCAGGGCCTGTGGAGGGTCCTCTTTTTTTATTGATGAGATATGGTAACCCTACTAAAATAATTTTTTTAAGCTGCTGGAAAAAAAAAAAAAATCTGTGCACCAGATTTTCAGGAGAGCTCAGTATCCAGCAGCTCCCATTTTTCATTGTCTGTAAATCACTGATTTAAGCTAAATAGATAAAAAAATGGGTTTAAACTGTTTATGTACAGCTGTATTAAGGGTTTTCCCTGGCTTAACTATGTCAGTTTAGTCCATTTAGTTAAACCAGGGCATTCTTCAGCCACACCCACTGCTTTAGAGGATGCATATTGCAAGCTCTCACACCTTCATTGAAGGAACAAAAGTGCTGAACTTTTAAAGACGTCCTTTCTCCAAAACATTAACCACTGAAGTTCAACAGGAGTTAACAAGTCTGAGACAATGTAACTAAAGGTTTTGTCTGCATGGCCCTGCAGTTCAGCTTAGGGAGGGTGTAAATAACAGTGCACACCAAAGTGCTGCACTATAACTCCCTGGTGTGAGCACTGTGAGCATGAACTAAAACTCATGCCTGCAGAGTCCACATGGAGGAGTTACAGTGCAGCACTTTGGTATGCACTCACTCCTGTAGGCCAAACTGTGGGGCAATGTAGACAAGCCCTGAGAACCCATTCCTCTCTCAATTGCTCAACTTGCACTCATGGATCCAGGGACTTGTGTAGAATGGGAAAATAAGCAATGTTAAAATATGTTAGTGAATATGTTAATATGTTTTTACATATCAGTTAGCACCTAGTTTAGACCGGCCAGGACAGTGATTAAAAATGTGTTACCTGAATAACAAGCCTAAAAAACAAACAAACAAAAAGATTTTCAGGCTAGACAGGACCTGAATTTCCAGTGTAAAAAGTGACCAGACAGAACAGTAAAACCTTTTAGGGTATCTTTATATATCATATAGAAGTAAAAAGAATTAAGAAGAGTGTGTTACCATTCTATGTGATTACGCTGTAAAGTTTCATCATTATCCAGAAATAATCGTGCATCTATATCTTTATTTTTCAGGTAAAGCTCTTCATATTGTCTCGAGAGATCCTCAACCTGAAAAATGTGAAAGTTTTATTCTTACAGGATCAATTCTGAGGATGTATTGAATATTGTATTCATGAACTAGGGAGAGGAAGGGTTCATTCTGTATTTTAATATAGATATTTAATTTATTTTGACACAAATCTTTCAATTCCCAAAGTCATTTCACTATACATATAATTAGGGCTCTGTGTCTGTCACAGAGGTCGCAGAAGTCACGGATTCCGTGACTTGTGCAGCGGCCAGTGTGGCTGATGCTAGGGCTGCCCAAGCAGCTGGCTTGGGGACCAGCTGCTCAGGTGGCCCCAGGGACTGCAACACCGGCCATTGCTCGGGCAGCCCTGGGCAGCCGCCCCTGGGGCAGCCAGAGCAGCCGCTGCTCCCAGCAGCGGTCCCCAGGGCAGCTGGGCTTTGGCAGCTGATGCCATTGGCCCTGCCCCTGGCCCCTACAACAGCCTATTACGAGATGGAAAAATTGAAGTTTGGAGCCCACATTTCCTCAGAAATTTCTCCTGGAGCCCTGAAAATAGCTGAAATTTCATTGAAATGGGGTAAGTCTTTTAGAGAGTAGGAGTGGTGTGCCTACAAATAAGTGGCATTTTATAAATACACTGACTCCTGGGAAGACCTTTCTATATATCTGGAGCTCTGTGCTGTGAGAGCAGGGTCTGGCTGGATAGGGAAAGAAGCAATCACAGATTCAATTCAAATCTCCCAAGCTCTTAGGTTTGGAGCTCCAGAATGCACTGGTGCCTCAGAGGCCAGGAAGTTTGAAATCCACGACCCAAGAGCAGGTTTTCTGGCAGCTATTAGTTCTCTCCACTGCGTGACCTTGTCTTATTTCTTTTTAAAAAATCCCTAGGCAATTATATGCAGTATGTTTATGAAGCTTCAAGACTGCACAGTTTTTTTGTTTTTGCATTTTTTTTTAAACTGAGCATCAACATAGGAGTTGGGGGAGAGGGGGTTAAAGTTACTGGCCAGATTTTGGCCTCTACTCCAGTTTTTGCACTGCTCCTGTATGGCCATAAACACATCTTAGGCAGCTATCAGAGGATGCTCACAGGTGGCATAGAGTCAGCTCAACTGGCTCTATGCCACCTACCCCCATAATACGCTTCAGCATGCTGGAGGCAGGATGTGTGCCCAGATTCCTGCTGTGCTCTACCAATCCCCAGATAGCATAGAAGACAGACCACTCTAAGGCTAAGGCTCCATAGTGTAGACGTCAATGACAACATAGCCTCCTAGTGTAGACACAGCTTACATCAGTAGTTTTTCTGTTGCTGTAGGGACACCATCTCCCTGAGTGACACAGCTATGTCCATAGAAGCATTCTTCCATCAACATAGTGGCTTGTATGCTGGGGGTTTTAGCAGCATAACTATGTCAGTCACAGGTGTGTTTTTTGCACACCCCTGACCAACGTAGCTATGGCAATATAATTTGAATGGAGACCAAACCTAAGTTGCATGTGAGGCTGAGATACGCCCAGCCAGTCCCAAAATTGGGATGCTTAGTGCCACTTTTAATTCTCCACTCTCAGCTGCTCCAGGCAAATCTCAGCTGTAACACATCATTTATCCCCATGATTATATAATTATATGTTTTACTCTAGTCAGATTATCTTCAGAGTTCCATTATAACCCCCTCTTTTCATACAGTATGTTCATAACTTGTTCAACATGTGTCTTTTGGCAGGAAAGCATTTACTACCCCACAATTTTCTGAAAATTAAGGTTTTTTAAAATAGATTTCTTTTCCATTTCAGAAAATCAGCCTTACATCATAAACCAGTCAGCGGCTGCTACTGCTGCCGCCTTGTTCACCTAGCACAAATTTTTACCAAAAACAGCAGCTGTAATTGTGAATTCACCTCCAACGCCCATATTTACCACAAGTATGAATGTCACATGCACACCTATAGGGGGATTTAAACATTAACATTAAGCAGCCCAGGCAGTTTTGCTTACTTCTGAAAAAAGAATTTTAGTCTAAATATATTTATATCCAATGCTAACGGCTATTTATGGAAATGACACATGCTACTAGCAGGAGCGCTGCCAGCTTTTCTGCCGCCCTAGGCGGCGGAAGGTCCTGCCCTGAAATGCTGCCCCCCACAGAGGCAGCAGAAGGTCCCGCCGCCGAAATACTGCTGCGGTTGCCAACCCGCAAATTGTAGCACCCTAGGCGACCGCCTAGATCGCCTAATGGGTTGCGTCGGCCCTGGCTACTAGGTCCTATAGCACTGATCACAGCTAAGGCTGAAAATTCTGAGAGAAATATTTGTTGCTAGTTTTGTACAGGCCTTCATTTGACCTCTGCCTATTGCACTGTGTATAGTCCTTTATTTTGGGGTATCTCTGGAGTTCCTCACTCTGGAAGAGTGAGAATCCAGTGGTGATGGTATTTTTAAAGAAGGTGGAATTTGTAATCTTGCAGTATTTGAAGTACCATCTCATATGATTCTCATTCACAGAGTTTGGGAGATAATGTTTTTCAGGTGGTTTTGATGTTAAAATTCTGTGTGAGAGGTTTATGTAGAACTAGCAATAGTTAAACAACTGATTTGTTTTGTAGGTAGGTTGCATTAATCTGTCAGCTAGGAACTATGTAGTGTGCTAACTTTGTCTGAGTGTGACTGGAAGTTCAGCCAGAGCTGGAAGGCGTGAGTCTCCTATGCTTAGGGACTGTTTTTGTTTTTCTTGTAAGTTTACTGTTGGTAAAGACTATCAAAGTAGTAGTGGGCTTGGAACTCAAGACAGAAGAGGTCTGTAGTGGGTCCTATGTTTTTGCTTTGTCTTTCCTGTTAAGAGCCTGAATAAAATATAGCTCTCCAGGAAGTGTGGAGATTCTGGTTTACACAACAGCTTCAATAAAACATTTTCCAGTTACCAGCTTTGCCACGAATACAGACTGAATCACAGTAGTTTAATTGTGTAAAGGCCATTTTTAATCCAATTTGAAAAAAAAAAAAAAAAAATTAATATATCTTATGCTTCATAAATGCTTACTGGTTAAGGTCTCAGTCCGGCAACTATAATACATGTAGATAGACTGCTGCACCCACACTGAGCTCCAATGAAGTGAAGAGGGCTCTCTGCGAGGTACAGCAGTCCACAGTTTAGTCAATTGCAAGAGTACAGCCTAAATCTTGAGGATATTTATATATCCAAGAGCAGATTAGCTAAATTGAATTAAATTTAAAATTGAGAAGGTGTAGTATTAATTTTAAGAGAGATTTGCTTGATTTTGCAGCCTTTATATTGCTGTAGCATTAAATAACCTATTGAAATCAGAGGAATGAAGCACGGTTTAAATTGTACTTCATTTTGAGAAGAGTAACAAGTTCATCCCCAGGAAGCGCATTCTTAAAGTTTAAATAAAATTAAAAAAAAAAAAAAAAAAAAAACAACTGTATATCCTATATTAAGAAGACACTTAAACAAAAGGCCTGTTGTGAATCTTGGAAATCCTATTAAGTCACTTTTTCTTGTGAAACACACCTTTAATCCATTATAGGCTTCTTCCAGTGACAACTTTAGAACTGCAGTACAGTGAAAGGACACTTACGTGATCTTAAACATTTTAGAATGAACCACAGTATATATAACAAATATTTTTAATTGCTCTAATTACCTCCGGAAGTCCATTTGAAGTTACAATGCCAACAGAATTCAAGAACGGAATAAAGCTTGTGAAATATACATTTTTGACCTGGAAAAAGTAAAATGGCATAACATTACCAATGTATAGCGGTACTAAACATACATTATTTTTACAAACAAGACAGCAAAACAAATTGACTATGTTAAGCTTATTATAAGCCAGGGGTAGGCAACCTGCGGCACGCGAGCTGATTTTCAGTGGCACTCACACTGCCCGGGTCCTGGCCATCAGTCCGGGGGGCTCTGCATTTTAATTTAATTTTAAATGAAGCTTCTTAAACAACATTTTAAAAACCTTTTTTACTTTACATACAACAATAGTTTAGCTATATATTATAGACTTATAGAAAGAGACCTTCTAAAAACATTAAAATGTATTACTGGTACGCAAAACCTTAAATTAGAGTGAATAAATGAAGACTCGGCACACCACTTCTGAAAGGTTGCCGACCCGTGTTATAAGCTATTCTTAAATTACCTCAGATAGTACTTAATTTCAAACATTCAGTCAGAAATAAAAAACTATCCACACAGCTGAAGATTTAAGTTAATTACTAAACTGTGTGTGAACATCTACATCCACTGCTAAAAAACTTGAAGGGTCAAACTGTGGGGGGGGGGCAGGGGCGGGAAGGTACTCTTTCGAGCTCCAGTTTCTTCAGTTTCTGTTCACAGGAGACTGCAGATATTCATCATATCCCTCTCTTACATGCCAATATGCGGATTAAAAGAGCAGTTACCTTAGTTTCTGTGGTTCTTTAAGATGTCTTCACATGTGCATCCTATTCATAGTGTGCGAGTGCCCCAGCAGTATAGCTTGGTGTTTCCATTATCAGCATCCTGTAAGAGTCATGCTCACACTTCTCAAGTCCTTGCACTCCCTCTCCCGAGAGCATAAAGTGAGCAATGACCCCAACTGCCACCCAGTTTCTTCACCGCTCAGAATCCAAGACTCCAAGCTCCAGGGAAGGGAGGGGGACGACTTGGGATCCACACATGCAGACATCTTGAAGAATCAGTTACTATTAGATAAAGTGATGTTCCTCCTTTGTACTGCACATGTGGATGATCAGCTAGAAGTAACCTCAAATGGAGGTGGGAGCTAAGAGTTATTTGGGAAAGAGGGAGGAAAAGATTACAAAACCACCCTTCCAAAATGGGCACCTGTACTAGAAGCATTCACTAATAAATAACGTTTTGTAAGCATTTGAGCTAAAGTTCAGGTAACTGCTCTGCAAGTCTCCAGTATTGGTACCTGACTTAAACATGAAACCGAGGTCTCTTCTGCTCTGGTAGAATGAGTTCAAATGTTTGAAAGGGGACTTAATATATGCACTTCAAATACAATCAGATACCCATTTTGAGATGAAGTCTTTGAGATGAAGCAGACATTCCCTGGGATTTATTACCATAAACAATAAAAAAATCTTTAAGTTTTACAGGAAGATTTAGTTCTATCCGGAGAGTAGAACAATGAATCTTTTCACAGCCAAGGTACATAATTTAGCTTCAGCTGGAGACTAACGAGGTCTTGGAAAGAAAATTGGTAAAAGAAGAAATTGATATGACAGTCCAACAATATTTTTGGAATAAAAGATGGATGACATCTCATAGTTACCTTGTCCATATGAAAAACTGCGTACGGAAGGTTAACCATTAATTCTTGTAATTGATTTATCCTACGTGCTAAGGTAACTGCCACTAATAATGCCATCTTCATTGATTAAAAGTGAATTGGACAGACTGATAAAGAATTTAAAAGGGAGCTCCATTAGAGAAGGGAAAGCACTAGATTTAAATCCCACATTGGAGCAATCTTTTTTTTATAGAAGGGGGGCGGGGGGGAAAACACAGGCCTCTCAGAAATCTGCTCACTCATGACAGAAAACCAAAACCTTCTATAAGCAGATGAAAAGTTGATAGCACTGCCAAATCTACCTTAATTGAAGAACCAAACTGGAATGTTTTAAATATAATAAATAACGTAAGATTTTTGGACTAGAACACTGAGAAGTAATATGACCCTTTAATAATACCCATAAGGAGATTGCAAGAATTACATATACTTCAAAATGAAAGCAGACTATTTCCTGCTCTGAAGTAAGCTATTCTGTACTTCTGAAGAATATTCTCTACCTAATGAAGACATCCAGAAACCACCCAAGCCATGAGATGTAGTAATCCTGGATTCGGGTGAAAAACTAAGCCATGGTTCTGCAATATTATGTTGCACTGAAACAGAAGCATGATAAATTGATGATTGGTCAAAATCAGGAGTTACAAAAACAAGAACTGGCAAGGACAAGTGGGAGCTATCAGTATAACCTCAAGCTTCCTTGCTTTATCTTCCTTAACACCCCTGGAGTTAGAGAAAACGGAGGAAAGGCATACATCAAATGGAGTGATTAGCAAATCATGAAAGCTTCCACTATAGATCCCAGACTCTTTCCTGCTTGAGAACAAAACAGATGCTTTGAAGCAACAGGTATATCTGGAGAAACCCTCCCACCTTTAGAAGATTTGACCAATAATGAATAATTTAACTCCACTCACGAGACAGTCACTTTTCTGCTTAGTGAGTCTGCTAAGCCACTGTTCTCCCCTACAAGGTGGAGAGCTATCAAATTGATACGATTCTGGATACACCATTCTTGCAGAGCTGAAACTTCTTGATATAGAACTGATCTGGCCCCTCTTTGTTTATGTAGTGGGCTACTGTGCAGTTGTTTATGAGAATTTGGATGAAAGAATCTGATCAGTGGTAGAAATGCCTTGCTACTAGACTCAAACATTTATGTGTATGTAGGACTCCCCATGAAGCCACAGATTGAGTCAGCATCAGACCTATATGTGCTCCCCAGTGCTTCATGGATACATCAGAATTGTAGATGGTATTGGAACAGCAACTGGTATTCCCACATGTACATTTTCTTTTGTTGTCCCATCATTTCAAAGAGTTTAAAACTGGTCACTGAAAGTGAGGAGTCCAAATTATGTTGTGCATTTTTCGTTTGTATATTGACTTGATCCAAGCTTCAAAAGGTCAATCACAGATGGGCAAAGAAGTCAAAGCTACGTGACACCATATGGTTTATAAGTTTGAGAAATATCTTCACTGATGCCTGAGTGTGATTGTGAAAGTAGAGGATAAAGTGCCTTATGGTCTGAAATCTGTGAAAGAAATGCACTTGTTGCTATTGAATCTAGTTGAGCCCCTTCACGTTCCATCAGCTAGACCTGAACCAGATTCTATTTTTTTTTTTAATTGATTTTCAAACCTAAGGATGAAAACAGGATCTTCTTCACTTCTAAGGTCACCTGTTCCTGAGATTTTCCTTGTACAAACCCATCACCCAGATGAAGGAAAATGTGTAATCTCTGAGGGGTAGCAGTGTTAGTCTGTATCCACAAAAACAACGAGGAGTCCGGTGACACCTTAAAGACTAACATATTTATTTGGGCATAAGCTTTCGTGGGTTAAAAATCCACATTTTCACTCCATACATCTGAAGAAGTGGATTTTTTATCCACGAAAGCTTATGCCCAAATAAATCTGTTATGAGTGCTGTGACATTGCAGTCTATATGGTTTTATAAAAATATGCTAATGAGTGAATATAATGTAACTGGAATATGCTTCATGCAAAAGGTCTCTTGTAAGGTATCATTACAAAGCTTATAATCTACTGAGTGTGATCATCTGATTTGTATAAATGTACCACTCTTGTATCTGAAACTAGAAATATGAAATATAACTTTGAGGGCCTATTGTAATTATGCAAAGTGTGGGCCATTAATGGTGGTTTGGAATCTTGACTCCCATTAACCAGGACAATTGTCTGCAGCTGGCTGTGTTTTACCTGTAAGTCTTCCTGTATACATGTGTGCTGGCAAGTGGGTTATGAAGTCTTGCAGTGACATGTGATCATGTCACCTGAACTGGAATCCATCTTTAACCTAGTGTCTTTCCATTGAGAAGGAGGGGGTGGGAACCCAGAGAAGGACAAAGGATTCCCGCCTTATGCAAAAGATATATCAAGGGGTGGAACAGGACAAAGGAGGAGGAGCTATCATGAAGAATCCCCTAGCTACCACCTGAGCTGGAACAAGAGCTGTACCAGGGGAAAGAATTGTGCCCAGGCCTGGAACGTGTCTAGTCTGAGGAAAAAACTTACTGAAGCATCTCTGAGGGTAAGATTATCTGTATTCAGTTTTATTAGACATAGATTTGCATGTTTTATTTTATTTTGCTTGGTAACTTACTTTGTTCTGTCTGTTACTACTTGGAACCACTTAAATCCTACTTTCTGTATTTAATAAAATCACTTACTTATTAACTCAGAGTATGTATTAAAACCTGGGGGAGCAAACAACTGTGCATCTCTCTCTATCAGTGTTATAGAGGGTGAACAATTTATGAGTTTACCCTGTATAAGTTTTATACAGGGAAAAAACGGATTTATTTGGGTTTAGACCCCAGTGGGAGTTGGGCATTTGAGTGTTAAAGACAGAAACAGTTCTGTTGCTGCTTTCAGGTAAACCTGCAGCTTTGGAGGAAGTAATTCAGACCCTGGGTCTTTGCTGGAGCAGACGGGAGTGTCTGGCTCAGCAAGACAGGGGTGCTGGGGTCCCGAGCTGGCAGGGAAAGCAGGAGCAGAGGTAGTCTTGACACATCGGGTGGCAGATCCCAAGGGGGATTCTGAGATCTAACCCGTCACAAGTGCCTTTTACATCAATGAAGAATTGAAGGCTCCAGCAGTCTTCCTCAGTGCAGACTTCAAGGAAAGCCTTCTCTCGTCAGGCTCTGGAGATAGGGAGCAGCACTGAGCAACAGATTCAAAGTTTCACATTTGTCAAACAGCACTGATCTCTGACAGCTCCAAAAGTGTTTGGGAAACCTCCTCAGGTCTCCATAATCCTCTTAAACTCAGGAGTCCCATCCCTGGTGACCAGAGCACTCAAGAATTGTGCTGGTACTGAAGAACTTTCTGGACTCTGTCTCTGTTCATAATCTGAAAGTGCCCACATGGACTTTTTTATAAGGAAGAGTTTTAACCTGGACTGTGTTTCTGAGTGCACTTCTCAATAAATTTGAAGCTCACATACTTAACATACTCTTCTCCTGGGCAGTAAAGATACCTGTCATGAGCGTCTGTTGGGGGAATAGCCCCTGCCCCACCCCCACATAATTTAGAAGCCTGAGGGTTTGACTGTTCATGTGACTAAAAACCTACTAATTGACTGGGATTAAATTAGAGGCAACACACACACACCAGTAAACACTAAAGCCACAATAACTCAGTACTAAACTATCCTAACAAGTAACTATAACTATAAATAGGACATCAATGTTGTTCCATTTGCTATGCTTAGAGTGGTCCAAAGGAATTGAATGGCAGTTGGGGTTGTTCAGCTTGTTATACCCTAGAGAAGGAGAGCACAACCCTTATTGGAAACTACTAATGAAAACATTGCAAGCAGCTGCACTGGGGCACACCATGAGTAGAATCCACATGTCGAGTACTCGAAGAAAAACTAAGTTAGATGCTTTATTTCACAGTTTAGTCTCCCATATTAAAAGGCAACTGCATGCACTCTAATAGCAAGAGGAAGAAATATTGAGAAAGGGAAAAGATTACTGACCACTGGATTTAAGCAGACTGATTATCAGGTAAAAAAAATAATTAAAACATGGTTTACTACTGCCTCAATGAATATCAGGTTTTAATCATATTTTTGGATTTCGCCTTGCTTGATGGACATTACACCAAGATCTAATATAGTGAATTTTTCAAAAAGCACAAATCTTACCTCATCTAAGTTACAACCATATTCTTTACAAAGGACTTCAATAACTTTTGTATCTGTGTCAGTTTGTTTTGATGTACGTGTACTCCTGTTCTGACCTCGCCTTGGAGCTCGAGTTGAGCCATTAATAGACATTGCACTCACATGAGATTCTGTAAATACAGTCAGCATTACCACAGGATTTAAAAAAAAACAAACAAGTTGTAATTAAAAACCGAAGACTACTTCGGACCTTTACATTTAAGCCACAAAAGAGGATGATGTGGTTTTAAGAAGAGAGTCTACATATGCTATACAGTAGAACAGGAAGCACACTTATGGTTTATATACCAAGAAAGGGGAGTTGCATCATACAAAATCCACATGAACAGAAAACTAATGAGAGACTATCTGTATAAGTCTTTAGACATTATGTGTTTAAAGCTACTTATGTATGGAATTTAACACTACTCAGCACTTTTCATCCACAGCTTCCAAATCATTTTGCCAATGGTGAGTAAGCATTATTCTCCTGTAACATCCAGAGTTAGGCCACAAGTGAAGACTACATTTCCCAAAAGCTCTACAAAGAAGGTTACTTACTTGTAACCGGAGTTCTTTGAGATGGACTTTGCATATTCACACTCTTGAAATGCACCCAGTAGGTGTAGCAAGACAGTGGTACCTTCTAGTAGTGGCTCACCCCTCCCTTTCTCCTCCCACCGGCAACACTCATGCAGACTCAAGGGGCATGGCATGGCCACCTCAGTTCCTTCCAACCTCTAAAAGTGCAATACCAAGTAAATATAGAATTAGGACTCAGCAGGAGCAGGAAAGGCAGGCAGGGAGTGTGAAAATACAGAGTGCATCTCAGAGAACTCCGGTTACGAGTGTCCTCTGCATATTCCTACTCTTGTGATAGTTTGACAAGCAACACATCAATAAAGACAGGAGAGAGCAGAATCTTAATTGAATAGTGATTGAAGTACTGCACTGTCAAAATGAACTTCAGACCTGGATCAAGATCCAGTACTTAATTTGTGCCAGGGCTTGCCAAGGCCACCTGATTAACAGTATTACTTATTTGCAAAAGAAATACCTTGAGAGCCAGATGGATCACCCTCAATTCTCCAAGGATGTTCTGTGGATGTAACCACCACATTTCAGAAAGCCGAATGTCATTCGGTACTCTATTTTAAGCCAGTTTTGCTGCTGCCTCATTCTGAGCCTGGTACATGGAATTATGTATGTTGTAGAGGCCATGAGGCCCAATAACATAAGAAAACACAGTTGAAAGGGCTGTAGCCCCAGCATTTGTATGGAAATGGTTATTTTCAAGAATCTCAAGAAAAAAAAGCTTTTCTTTCACAGAGTTGAAGACTGACTGAAAAAGGGACCTCTCCTTGTTTATAAAGGCTTAAGATTTTGAAAGGAAAGCAGGTCACCTCAATGGCTTCTTCTAATTCTTCTTTGGATGGGCCCTTCAGGAGTCAATCGTCTAAGTAAGAGAAGATAAAAACCCTTGCTTCCTCAGATGAGATGCTACTGGAGCCAGACGTTCGGTAAAAACTCAGAACACAGCGGAGAGGCCAAAAGATAAGACTCCGTATTGAAGTGGTCTGAATGAAGGGCTAAAGGTAGATATTTGCAGTGGGATATCCTTAGAGATATGGAAATATGCCCCTTTAAGGTCAAGAGCAGCAAACTTATCTAAAGTAGACAGAGACAAAATGATTAAAGCCAGAGACAGCATTCTGAAGTTGCCTGATTCATCTGTTTAGAGCTCTGAGATCTAAAATTGGTCTGAGGTCTTTGGGGATTAGAAAGTAACAGAAGTACAACCCTTTGTTTCTGGAGTTCAGAGGTACCTGTTCTATAGCACTCAGATGAGCCTGTACTTGCTTTGTTAATAGCACCTCCTGAAAAGAAAGGGGATATGGGAGTTGTATGGAGGAAGGACTTTGATGTATAGCCTCTCTTTACTGTATCTAAAACCCATCTGTAATACCCTGTTAGTTTCCATGCACTGTAAATCTTTGACAGTCTCCAAAACCATATATGGGATCTTCCAAGATTGGTTTGAAACGGTTGACTAACATGTCAAACCTGTGGCCTGACATTCAGTTAGGAAGATGTGACTGAGGAATTCTTTGACCTGTCTTGTGTCTGCAAAGATATTTGTTGTTTAGGATACTGTTAAGAACAACCATACAGGGTCAGATCAATGGTCCATCTAGCTCAGTATCCTGTTTTCCACCAGTGGCCAATGCCAGATGCTTCAGAAGGAATTAACAGAACAGGGCAACTATTAAGAGATCCGTTCCCGGTTATCCAGTCCCAGCTTCTAGCAATCAGAGGTTTTGGGACACACACAGCATGGCCTTGCATCCATGACCATCTTGGCTAATAACCATTGATGGACCTATCTTCCATGAACTTACCTCATTCTTTTTTGAGCCCAGTTATAGTTTTAACCTTCACAACCTCCCCTGGCAACAAGTTCCACATATTGACTATGTGTTGTGTGAAGAAGTACTTCCTTTTGGTTGTTTTAAACCTGCTGCCTATTCATTTCAATGGGTGACCCTTGGTTATTGTGTTATATGAAGGAGTAAATAACATTTCCTTATTCATTTTCTCCACCCTATTCATCATTTTATAGACCTCTATCATATTCCCCCTTACTCATCTCTTTTCCAGACTGCAAAGACCCAGTCTTTTTAATTTCTTCTCATATGGAAGCTGTTCTATACCCTTAAACATTTTTGTTGCCCTTCTCCGTACCTTTTTCAATTCTAATATATCTTTTTTGAGAGGGAGCAACTGGCACACAATATTCAAGGTAGGAGTGTACCATAGACTTATATAGAGGTATGATGATATTTTCTGTTGTCAGATCTCTCCCTTTCCTATTGGTACCTAACATGGTTAGCTTTGACAGTTGCTGCACATTGAGCGAATGTTTTCAGAGAACTATCTGTCCACAATGACTGCAAGATCTCTTTCTTGAGCGGTAACAGCTAATTTAGATCCCATTGTTTTGTATGTATAGTTGGAATTGTCTTTCCCAATATGCATTACTTTACATTTATCAACATTGAATTTCATTTGCCACTTTTGTTGCCCGGTCAATCCAGTTTTGCAAGATCCCTTTGTAGCTCTTTGCAGTCAACTTTGGACTTAACTATCTTGAGTAATTTTGTATCGTCTGCAAATTTTACCACCCCACTGTTTACCCCCTTTTCCAGATAATTTATGAATAAGTTGAACAGCACTGGTCCCAGTACAGATCTCTGAGGGACCCTGCTATTTACCGCTCTGCATTCTGAAAACTGACCATTTATTCCTCTCCTTTGTTTCCTATCATTTAACCCATTACTGATCCATGAGAGGACCTTCTCCAATTAATGCCTTTTTTTGTGAGGGAACTTGTCAAAGGCTTTCTGAAAGTCGAAGTACACTATGTCCACCAGATTACCCTTGTCCACATGCTTGTTGACATCCTCAAAGAATTCTATTAGTGAGCCACAATTTCCCTTTATAAAAGCCATGTTGACTCTTCCCCAATGAATTGTGTTCATCTATGTATCTGTTAATTCTGTTCTACACTGTCGTTTCACCTTCACATCTTTTGCAGTGAAAACAGAGGCAAAGAACTCATTGGTCCTCTTGCTGTTTTTTTATTAATTATTATTATTTGGGATATACATTTAGTTAGATCCTCTATTATGGTGTTTTTAAATAGTTTCCACGTAGCTTGTAGGCATTTCACTGTTCCTTTTAATTTCCATTTGACTAGCCTCCTCATTTTTGTGTAATTCACCTTTTTGAAGTTAAATACTACTGTATTGGGTTTCTTTGGTATTTACATTATGATCACTATTACCAAGAGGTTCAGCTATATTCACCTCTTGGACCAGATCCTGTGTGCCACTAAGGACTAAGTCAAGAATTGCCTCTCCCCTTGAGGGTTCCAGGGCTATCTGATCCATGAAGCAGTCATTAGTGGTGTCTAAAAATTTCATCTCTGCATCCAATCCTGGCTACAAACACAGAAAACACAATAATAATTTGGGATTATGGTTAAAAGATACAAAACCAAGGGTAGGAATAAATGGACAGTTTTCAGAAGGGAGAGAGGTAAATAGTGGTGTCACCCAGGGGTCTGTTCTGGGACCAGTTCTATTCAACATATTCATAAGTCATCTGGAAAAAGGGGTAAACAGTGAGGTGGCAAAATTTGCAAATGATACAAAACTACTCAAGATAGTTAAGTCCAAAGCAGACTGAGAAGAGCTACAAAAGGATCTCACAAAACTGGGTGACTGGGCAATAAAATGGCAGATGAAATTCAGTGTTGATAAATGCACAGTAATGCACATTGGAAAACATAATCCAAACTATACATACAAAATGATGGGGTCTAAATTAGCTGTTACCACTCAAGAAAGAGATCTTAGGGGTCATTGTGGATAGTGTCTGAAAACATCCACTCAATGTGCAGCAGCAGTCAAAAAAGCTAAGAGAATGTTGGGAATCATTAAGAAAGGGATAGATAATAAGACAGAAAATATCAGATTACCTCTATATAAATCCATGGTATGCCCACATCTTGAATACTACATACAGATAGGTCGACCCATCTCAAAAAAGATATATTGGAATTGGAAAAGGTTCAGAAAAGGGCAACAAAAATTATTAGAGGTATGGAACAGCTTCCGTATGAGGAGAGATGAATACGATTGAGACTTTTCAGCTTGGAAAAGAGACGACTAAAGGGGATAGGACTGAGGTTTATAAAATCATGACTGGTGTGGGAAAAGTAAATAAGGAAGTGTTATTTACTCTCTCTCATAACACAAGAAGTAGGTGTCACCAAATGAAATTAATAGGTAACAGATTTAAAACTAACAAAAGGAAGTATGTCTTCACACAATGCAGCGTCAACCTGTGGAACTCCTTGCCAAAGGACATTGTGAAGCCCAAGACAATAACAGGGTTAAAAAAAAACTAGATAAATTCATGGAAGATAGCCATTGATAGACCTATTAGCCAGGATGGGCAGGGATGGTGTCCCTAGCCTCTGTTTGCCAGAAGCTGGGAATGGGCAACAGGGGATGGATCACTTGATGATTGCCTGTTCTGTTCATTCCCTCTGGGGCACCTAGCATTGGCCACTCTCAGAAGACAGGATACTGGGCTAAATGGACCTTTGGTCTGATCCAGTATGGCCGTTCTTATGTTATTTCAACTATCTTCATATTGACTGGGAACATTTCACTTCTCTACTGAGAATTTCACAATTGCTATCACCATCCTGGTCACGTGGTTGGTAGCATAATCCTACTGCTATACTCTTATTAATGAAACATGGAATTTCTATCCATGGAGTCTATGGTACTGTTTGATTCATTTAAGATTTCATTCATATTTGACTAGGCTTTCTTTCACATATAGTGCCACTCCCCCACCAATGCGACCTACTCTGTCATTCCTACATATTTTGTACCCTGGTATTACTATGTCTCATGGATTATCAACACAGCACCAGGTTTCTGTGATACCTATTATATCAATATCCTCATTTAATACCAGGCACTCAACTTCACAGATATCAGTATTTAGACTTCTTGCATTTGTATATAAGTGCTTACAAAATTTTTGATATTTAAAGCTATCTTCTCTGATAAGAGGAAGATGAAGATGGGATATTGCCTCTGATACCTGAACACAGGTGTTTACATCCTCCTTCTATAGGAATTCTGCCTCCCTAAAGATCTCGCTGTGGATCACATCTTTCAGTTTTCCCAGTGTCTTCTCCATTTTTGCATTAAGTAAATCATCCCCTTCAAAGGGTATGTCTTCTATTTTAAATCCGGTATTCAATGGGAGAGAAAACAAACATAAACCAAATATATCTTTGCAGAGCTATTGCAGATGCCAATGATCTTGAGGCAGTAGCAGGAACATCTGATGATGCCTTAAGAGTGTGTTTGGCCACGTTTTGGTCCTCTATCAAGGGCTGATATTAATTTCTTTTGCTCTTCTGGTAAAATGTTTAGTAACAGACATTGTCTCCCATAACAAACTGATATCTATCCATAACTGCTTAGTAGCTAGCTATGCACATGTTTAAGAAGAAGAAAAGAATTTTCTGCCCAGAGAATCCATTTTTTTTTTTTTGCTTCTTTATCAATGGGGGTGGAAAGTTAAAAAGCTGATCCAGACTTTTGCTGTGTTGCAGCTATAATGAGATTGGCTGAGGGTACACATGAAAACAATAAAATCCATCCTGTGGGATCTGACATAATTTGTCTGCCTTTTTAGAGATTGGTTGACACAAAGATGGTTTGGATCAAAGGATTTTGCAGTTGCCACAGCCATTCTAATACAGGCAAGGAGAATTTAGCATTGGCAGTAGACCCCAGAGCCAGTAGTCTCCAAAGCTACTGATGGCGATTTTTAAGTTGATGCCATCCTATCAACCGATTCATGAAACTGAATTATATCCTCAGAGGGAGAAGATGCTGTTGCTTCTGATGACATCATCACAGTAGATGAGCCACTCTGTATCTCTGTGACATCATGTTGAAAGTCCTTCTGTGGAGGTCCCTCCTGGTAATCTTCTTCTAAGAATATGTCCTGTTCTAATGGGGATGGGGAGAGAGGCATTCTGTAATTCACATCCACAGATTGCGTTGGAAGATGCTCCAGCACTGGAGAATTCAACATTCTAGACTGGTAAGGGGAAAGAGAAGAATACATCCAAGGAGGCATAGACCAGTCCTGCCAAGTTCCCCAAGCTGATATCATATTCCCATGAAGGATACAGTGGGAATCTGGCATTACCTCGTGCATAACAACTTTGCTGGGAGAAGGCTATCTTTGACATAATCATAGGAACCAGTTCAACCTCCAATTCCGGATCACACACTGAAGCCTTCGGCGCACCCCAAGAGTGGGAATATGCAGAGGATGCTCAAAGAAGAACCTGGAATTTCCATTCAAGGGAATATTTAAAATTTATTTTATTTTACATAATTTGGAACAAAAAACTGACATTTTTGAAATTTTCCAGAGAAGAACATTTTAGATTTTTGTTTCATTAAGGTCAAAACCATGTTTTTTTTTTTAATAAGGTCAAAGTAGTTTATATTTCATCTTTACTGAATTAACTTTTATAATTATATGTTGCATTATATCAATGTATAAACTATTATAGTATAAATTAAAAAACAAAATATAAAATTACATTTAAATTGGTATTCTAGATTGGTAATTGTCAGTTTGGTGATTGGTAACTGTTCAAAGTTTTTGCCCAGCTGTTCTACTTTGGTAGTCTCATCTTAGTCCCCTTTTGTTTTATTCATATAATAATTTAACACAATTTAAAGCCTTTCCACTGTCACCAGGACTTGAATACTACACTGTGTTACTGATCAGGATTGAGAAGATCTGCCAGATTTGTGAGAGAGCTTAAGCAGTGCCTGTGCAAACCGTGGCTGGCACTCATCTGGAATATTAATGTAATATTTTGCATATTGTCAACTCAATATTTATTTTTCTTAAAGCTCCAGCTTCTGGAGTCAGGGGATATCAGAATCTCACCTTTCATATTAAAACAAGTTTCTAGTTCTCATAGTTGCATTTAAAAAAAAGAAAAAAAGAAAATGTCAACCCTTAAGATTCAAAGGCGGCACAGAACGCAGATTTTTTTTAAATCTCAACTTTTGGGGCCAGACTCAGGATTTTTGAATGTTTGAGCTTGGCAGTACTATGTATAGTGTCTATCCTACATCAATACACTTTACAAAGGATTAATTTAAACTCCTATCAGCTTTGGGGAGCCATATCTTAACCCCAAGGCTATTCTTTCTCCATTAGTTATTTACATGGATGTTAAAATTGTCCTCATTTTAAAATAAAAAGGGAGAGAAATAGTATTTTTGACCATTAGAGTTCAAATGGAGTAGGGGCAACATCAAGACCACCAATAATCCATCCATTTATCAATGAATAATCAGACAAATTCAGGTTATCCGTATGAGTTATGGATCAAGACAAAAAAGCCAAGCATATTACTGATGATATCCTTCCCCAGTCCTGTTAAAGAAAAAACCCAATTAACTCCAGCTTTTTCCCTTGTTCAATATGTCATTAAAATCTGTGTCCCCTGGTGGAAGATACCCAACATAAAAATGAAGTACTATCCAAAGTTACACAAGACTGTTATTTGTGACACCACTTTTAGTGTTCTTAGTAAGATTTCCCAAGTTTTAAATGTACAAGGAGGACATACTAAAAGTTACTGTTTAGAGAAGTTTATGATTTTCAACAGGAATGAACATTTACTAACGTAAGAGTTAGACTTAAGTCAGCTCAAAGTCAAAGCAAGGAAAGAGGAGGTTACTTACCTGTAACTGGAAGTTCTTCGAGATGTGCGGTCCCTATCTGTATTTTATGCATGCACACATGTCCAGAACCAGAGAATTTGAAAGCAGTAGTGTCCATTGGTCCACACATGCACCCCTGCCTCTCCTCATGGTTTCGTCCGAGGTAATAAAGGGTGGGGTGGACCAACTGCATCTCCAATTACTTCACCACCACATATCCAACAGACCCATAGCAGAGGAGAAGGAGGGTGGGAAGTGGAATACTGATAGGGAACGCACCTCTCAAAGAGTCTCCAATTACAGGTAAACAACATCCTGTTCTTCTTCATGTGATGGTACCTATTGTATTCCACTGAGTGATTATCAAGCACTACCTAACTCAGAGGAGGTTGCGAGGATGAAGATGGAATGGTTGAACAGGGGACAGCCACACAAAAGGAGGCATCCACCATGGCGCAATGCATAGCAAAAGGTGTGTACTGAACTCCAAGTGGCTGCTCTATATATGTCCCAGAGCGGCACAACACAGAGGGAGGCTAGAGTCAAAGCCTGGGCTCTTGTGAAATGGGCCTTCATCCCAAGCAGGTCTGATAACAGAGTGTAATGAACCCCGAAATCCACTTGGAGATTTTCTGTGTGGAGACTGCCTGCCCTTTAACTCTTTCCGCTATTATGACAGTTGGGGGAGGGGGAATTTCCTGATTGGCCTTCCACCTACAGAAGACAAGACCAAGGACCGATGGACATCGAGGGAGTGGAGTTGCCATTCCTTTTCCGAGGAATAAGGCTTCAGAAAGAAAGCAAGTAAGCGAATGGATTAACACAAAACTGGGAGACTACCTTTGGTCAAAATTTGGGATGCAGGCTCAGAAAGACTTCATCTTTATAGAAAGTTGTGAAAGGAGGGTCCGCAGTCATGGTCTCAAGTTCACCAACCCTTCTAGCCAAAGTGACAGGAAAAAGGAAAGTGACTTTCATGAAAAGGAGGGACACAGAGCACAATGCCAGCAGTTCAAAGGGTGATTACATTAGTGCAGGTAGAACTAGGCTGAGGTCCCACTGGAGAGCGACGGGTGGGGAGATTCTCATGAGGCCTTTCCAAAACCTAGCAGTCAATGGAAGTGGAAAGACGGAATTTTCTTCCACAGGTGGGTGGACAGTGCTATCTGATGCTTAGTGGACCTTGAGAGAGTTGAGTGTGAGACCCAATGCCCTCAAGGACAGGAGGTAGTCCAGAAGAAGGGGAATTCCCACCACTTCTAGGGAAAGCCCCTTTTGTTGGGCCCAGGAAGCAAAGTGTTTCCACTTGGCCCGGTAACAATGTCTATTGGACTCTTTCGTGCTGCTAGAGAGGATGTTTTGCACCTCTGATGAACATGTCAGTTCTAGAGACGCTGTTCATACAAATACAATGCTCCAAGAAGCACTTGTGAATTGCCTGATCTTATGCTGCATCAGTAGAATGAGGAAAGTAGGGATGGAAACTGGGGGATGGGCAGACATGCGGAGGAAGTTGGGAAGCCAGAATTGTCTGGGCTAGCAAGGGGTGATCAGGATGACTGTCGCTCTGTCTCGTCTGATCTTGTGGTGTACTCATGGTAGGAGCGGAAGAGGTAAGGCATAGTTGATCTGGTCTGACCAGGGGAGTATGAGAGCATCGCCCTGAGAAGGGAGATCAAGACACCCTCCGACCCCGCAGCAGCACGTGCTTGCATTTGTTGTTGACGGGGGAGACAAAAAGGTCTCTGGTCAGAGTCCCCCATTGGTCAAAGATGTCACGTACCACAGTGTCATGGGATTCCCACTCATGGTCGATCACAAAATGTCTGCTGAGCAAGTCTGCAATAACATTGTGTCCCCGGGAGATAGACTGCAGATAAGAGAATCTAGTGGATGATGCACCAATTCCAGAGGTTGACTGCGTCCGTACACAGTTGACGTAGTAAACATTGACATTGTTGTCCAACATGATAAGAACAAAATGGTAATGGATGAATCGGAGAAATACTTGGCATGCCTTCCTTATAGCCCTGAGTTCCAGAATGTTGATGTGCATCCTGGATTCCCATGGAGTCCATGTTCCCTGTATCATGTGATTGCCCATATGCACTCCTCAACCTATGAGGGATGAGTTGGCGATCGTCTTGTCTGGGGAAGATGGGAGAAAGGGAACCCCTATGTAAACCTGTCATGGGTCTGTCTACCAGTGGAGGGGAGTACCCAGAGTAGGACATGAGGTCGACGGCATGATGCATGGGTGAGTAAATCTTCTGGAGCCACATCTGGAAGCAGTGAAGGTAAAGGCAAGCGAAGGCAGTGACGTGTATGCACGAAGCCATGTGGCCAAGGAGGGACAGGTAGGTCCTGGCTGGGACAGAATTGTTGACAACATGGGCTATGAGTTCTTGCAGAGTCTGGAACCTGTCCATCGGTAGGCAGGCTCATGCTGTGACTGAGTTAATGTAGGCCCCTATAAAGTCTATGGGTTGTTTGGTCCAAGGCTGATTTTTCAACATTGATGCTGACTCCAAGGGAGGAAAGGAGGCTGAGCTACATGGAGGTTGAAACTTGGGCTTCGCATCTGTATCGTGCTGCCAGGAGCCAATTGTCAAGATAAGGGAACACAAGGACCCCATAATGCCTGAGGTATGCCACCATGACTGAGAAAACCTTGGTGAAGACCCTGGGAGTGGTGGTGAATCCTCATGTAAGGACCCTGTACTGAAAATGGTGTGAGCTGACCATGAACCTCAGGTACTGTCCGTGGGCTGTATGAAAGTCTATCTGAAAGTGGGCATCTTGCATACTGAGAGCTGTTCACCACATGCCTTTTTCTAATGATGGGATGATCGCTGCTAACTTGACCATACGAAACTTGGGCATGAGGATGAAGCAATTGAGAAGGCACAGGTACAGAATAGGTCTCCATCCACCTTTCTTTTGGGGTATTAGGAAGTTGAATAGGAACCCCATCCCTTGGTATTCCAGAGGAACCCATTATATAGCTCCTCTTTGTAGTAAGGAATTCACCTTTAGGGTGAGGATGTTGTTGAGAGAGTGATCCCTCAGGGTGGATAGGCTGTGGATGAGATAGCATGATGAACTCAATTGTATAGCCACGTGGATGACATTTTGCACCCCTTTGTCCATTGTTATTGCACTCCAATCTGATAGAAAGAGTGCTAGGCAACCCCTGAAAGGAGTGGGGGGTTCTATGGCAGTAAGCGAGGCTCTCTAAAGTAGTGGTTCTCAACCAGGGGTCTGGGGCCCAACTGGGGGGGCCGCAAACAGGTTTCAGGGGGTCAGCCATACAGGGCCAGCATTAGACTTGCTGGGGCCCAGGGCAGAAAGCCTAAGCCCCGCCGCCCGTGGCTGGGGCCCAGGGCAGAAAGCCTAAGCCCCGCCGCCCGGGGCTGAAGCTGAAGCCTAAGCAAATTAACTTTGCAGGGCTCCCTGTGGCATGGGGCCCCTGGCAATTGCTCTGTTTGCTACCCCCTAACATGGGCCCTGGCTTTTATATGCAGAAAAACAGTTGCTGTGGCACAGGTGGGCCATGGATTTTTTAGAACATGTTGGGGGGTGGGGGGGAGCCAAGAAAGAAAAAGGTTGAGAACCCTGCTCTACAGTTCCTCAGAAAGATCTTTTCTATGGGAATTGCATCTGGCAGGAAGAAGATTGTGAAGGTGGACCCGGAGAACAAGATCTTTGAGTCTTTTGACACTTCTGTGGTGGTTTGTACAGCCTCTAATGGAAAAACTGGAGGTTCTGTAACATTGTGCGGGCAGTGGACAGTAGAATTTATGCTTGGGAGCAGGTGTGTAAATACCCAAGGTACAAAGTGTAGCTCTCTAATCTTTGAGGGCATGGAGAAAAATCATCTGTTTTCTGGTTAAACAGATAGGATCCACTGAAAGGCAGGTTTTCAGTGGTATTTTGCAATTCCCTGAGGAAACCAGAGGAACAGAGCCACAATTCCCTCCGCATGACTATGCCTGAAGCCACAGAGTGCGATGCAGTATCTGCCACATCCACAGCTGATTGAAGGGATGTCCTTACTACCAATTTCCCTTCCTCTATTGCCTAGAAGTGGGTCCGGTCTTGCTGCAGCAGTTTTTCAGCAAAGTCCTCTAGTTCGCTGTAATGCAGGAAATTGTGTTTGGCAAGTAATACCTGATCATTCAAAATCCTGAATTGAAGGCTGGCTGAGGAGAAGACCTTGTGAGCCAAAAGGTCCAACCGCTTGCCCTCCTTATTGGATTAAATGGAGCATGGGCGCTGTTGTTTGGACTGTTCCGACGCTACCTAGCCCACAAGTGAATTGAGGATGGGAGGGGGTGCAAGAAAAGAAACTCAGATCCCTTAACTGGTACATAGTAGCATTTTTCTACCTCTTGAGAGTAGGCGTATTGTGGCTGGTGTATGCCAAACTGTTCTAGCTGGCTCGAGGGTGACATTGTTAATTGGCAGAGTAACTCTACTCAGTGCTGATGAGTGAAAGATGTCCAGCAGCTTACATTGAGTGCCTTGGATCTCCTCCAGAGGGATGTGAAGCTCTCCTGCCACTCTACACAGGAGATCTAGGCCAGCATGACAGAGCCGGAGGATGTTATGGTGGGCCCCATGGTACAGGGAACCAGTGGCTCTGTGGCAGCTGGAATGGAGGGATATTGCCACAATATAGAAGGCTCCTTAGATATTCGTAGTGGTGGTAATGGATGGACAGTCCCTGCCCCCATCTGACTCTTTCGAAGATGAAGACTTGGACACCTGTTCCATCAGCAGTACCGTTGGAGCTGGTGGAAGCATATAGGCCATCGGAGCATGGGGTGCCTCAGCTGTGGCATGTCATGAGTGGGAGATATAGTCTCCCTAAAAGTAGAAGGCTCCAGAAGGCATGGAGACCTCAGCTTTCCTAGAACAAATACTTCTTGGTATTTGGTACTTTTCCTGACCTCCCTGGTATTAAGGGTACTCTTTCTTCACCGGGAACCAGAGCAGTGGTTTTCCCCAGAGCCGACAGTTCTTGTAATCTATGGGGTGCCGATACTGACAGGATATGAAGTTCAGTACCTGATACTGGCTTGTGCGGTCTCTTCTTGTGTTTTACAGCACGCTCCCTCCCCATGACTGGAACTCGTGGAAGGAGTGTCCCCTCTCTCAGGTTTGGGTGAAAACTTACTGCCATGCTTATGTGCATGCTTCCTTACCTCCTGACTAGGCCCCAGCACGGGATCCACAGTGGTGGTCTGCCGGTGCCAGACTCAGATTCTGTAGCTGGATGCACACTCCTAGCTCTCTCTCAGGCTGATGTACCGGGGAGCTGTCCAGCCTAGGTCAGAATGAGGTCTCATGGCAACTTCCATGAGGTGCTTCCAGAGGTGGACAGCCCAGCCTTCTCGGGTAAGGCTGGGGAAGGACTGCACCTGGATGCAATGTGGTGAGAAGGAATTGGAGATGCGGTTGTCCATCCCACCATCACCTCAGACTAAACCATGAGGTAAAGCCAAGGGCGCATGCACGGACCAATGGACACTACTACTTTCAAATTCTCCAGCTATAGATGAATGGTGCATATGTGTAAAACCTCAGTGGACTACAATTGGGACCATCACTCGAAGAAGAACAACAGTACCTATATAGCAACATTCTGTATACACCTTTTCATTCTGAGTTACGATTCCAACCACCGTTTACTCCATCTACCCACCCCTCTTTCCTTCTCCTCTTCATGGCTGCATATTCTGTCCCCTATACTCTTAGACTGGATCGTAGTTGAAAATTCTGCAGTGAGGTGATGTTATCACATTACTATACATCAAGAAAGCTTTGTAAAATCATGCCATCGTCCACCTTTCTTTCATTTATGTAATATCCCAATCAAAATTTAAGTAATGCTTTTCAATCCATTTTCTCAAGTCCCTTGTATATTCGGTAGCAGTATTGCTGATATACTACCAAGCCATTACAATACTCCTGTGGGGGTGGGGAAGCAGTAAAGGGAGGGAAGGGATAGTAGTAATGAAAGACTTTTAATACATTAAATATATTGCCATGTTCTGTTTCATTCAATAACCCAATTTAAATACAATTGTGAAGTAAGTTAAGATAGAACAGAAGATTTATTGCATTCAGTGTGGGCACTGCTGAAGACCCTAAGGAGACTGAAGTTGATTTCTTTATGAACTTTAAGCTTCTGAACACAAAAGATTAAAATCCTTACTGTATGGCTCCTTGAGCATTGCCGGTGGTGATAGTTTGATAAAATAATCAAGGACACATAACAGTAACTGGAAAGAGATCACCAGGTCATCTTCCATTTGCAATACTTTTCCTGAAAATGTAAAAAAAGAAGGACTTTATGAGTCAATGCTTGGAGTTTAAAATAAAATTATTCCTGACAGAAGGTTTCACCTCAAAACCACTGTTAATGGATTCTAGAAAATGTCACCTAGGATGTGAGCATGTCTGAAGTTTGATGTATTTAGCCATGCATGATTTGTAAGGATTTATCACTGTGGAAAGAACATACATAGCTAATTCATATTTTTTTTCTTAAACTGTGAATGAAGTTCTTATTTTCCAGCACATGACTTTTTTCTCCCCCACACACACTTTTTACTCAAGAAGGACACTGTAGACAACTACTTCGCCTTCATGCATCACTATTTTCTATTTATGTAATTTTTCCCCCTTTTCTGTTCTCCAATTACTACTTAAACTTGGTTTTACAAAAAATACTTAACTTCTCTTCATTTATACAGTCAGTTAAAAGCACAGCAATTGTTATATTCCAAGCTCAGGTTAGTCAGGCTGTCCAAACAGTCTTTGTGATAGGTGATATACTTACAAGTTATAGAAGTAGAAGAATTAACAGCACTTGAAAAATTAACAGTACACGGTGTCTACAGTTTAACAGTTATCCTTACCATTAGGACTAGAAGGTTACCACCTAGGCTCGTTTCCAGCCTCAGTTTGACTGAGCTCATCTACTTCCAAACCTCTTACAGAACTTTTTTATTGACCTTCCTATACCTGGTAGAATTTTACCCCTTCCTCATGACTCTCAAAAAGGCAAAGCAAAAAACCTCCCATAGCCTTACTTTATGGCTATATTCAAGAATTTTAGGAGGAAACAAAAATGCCATTGTTTCAGCTGCTCCTAAGCAGGTTTTATTGACAGTTGTAAACACAGGAGCTTTGTATACACTAGGACTCCCGCTGGTGCAAATGAACTAATTCTGGACCAATGAGGATTTTTAAAATAAATTCTTTAGTGTAGAATAGTGGTTCCCAAACTGGGGTTCGAGAACCCTTGGGGGTTCACGAAATGTTACAGGGGGTTCTCGGAAAAAAATTCCCTAATGGCGTCGAGAGCTATCCCTAGGGACCCCGGGCAGCACAGGGCCAGCAGCCCGGAGCCCCTGGACTTCCAAGAGCTAAGCAGATCAAAGCAAGCATCTCTATCACACTGAGGAGATTTAAACTTCAAGACTCCTTATAAGAAATGGAAAGGGAGGTGGATATTTTTTGCTGTTTTGAAAATTAAATAGGCAGCTAGTATTGTTTTTAAAATTATGATGACGAACAAGTTTAAGCTTTGTTTTAACATGCACTGTTTGTCTGGACTGCTCAAGACCTGAATGCCTGTGTAGGAGGAACTCTTTGAGTTGGCTTCTTAAATACCTTCATGCTGTTTCATATCTGATACTCTTTGATGAAACATAGGAGCCTTGTCTTATAACAGGCTTATTCAAAGTGATACAAGCTACAAAAGTGAGATCTTGGAAGAGTGTTGCCATTTTCATAATGTAATAAAAATACTGTAATGATAAATAAGAACATAAGAATGACCCTACTGGGTCAGACCAAGGGTCCATCTATCCCAGTATCCTGTCTTCCAAGAGTGGCTAGTGCCAGGTGCCCCAGAGGGAATGAACAGAACAGGTAACCATCAAGTGATCCATTCCCTTAGGCTCATTCCCAGCTTCTGGCAACAGAGGCCAGGGACACGTAATAATAATTAGTGTGTAAAAAGCATGTCATAAAAACAAATTTTGTATTTCCAAGATCACTGCTTTTATAATTTATACTCAGGTAAACGAGAAAGTCCCTGGAAATATTCATTTTTAGGAGGGGGTTCTCGTGAGACTTGACATTTTAGTGAAAGGGGTTCACAGGTTAAAGTTTGGGAACCACTGGAGTAGAAGATGCTTCAGATGCTGATTGTACTGCTATAACAATATGGTGTTGGCCTCCTATCCTTAACTAAGGCCCAAGCCCTTCACAGAGTGAGTCTTACCACAGTGAATAAACAATTTTACAAACTTCTCCAGGTCCATTTAAAAATATATAAATAAAATACTGGTCACTTTTAGGCAGCCATTTCCATGAAATAGGGGCAATTATTTAAAAAACAAAAACCCCACACATTCCACCCTTAAATCCAAGTGGCCAGAACAGCAACAGCCTCCTAAAAGGCAGGAAAGATATCACATACCATATTCAAACTTCCCAGTCCATAATACCAGCTAATAGAACAGCCAAACAGGGTCTTGCTTCTTGTATTGGAGATATCAAACAAAAAGTTTATAAATTCACTCCATTAAAAGAAATTAAAATAATTCTACTATAAACATAATTTACCTTTCGCCAACAAAAAAGTGATCCAGGAAGTTTTCAGAACCAATGGAAAACTCAATTCAGCAGAAGTCCTATACACAGACAACAAAGTAGTAAAAATTTCACAGCAACCGTTCTACAACAATTCTGAATATAGTCTCTGGAGAATCACTTGAGTCTGTGGACGCATTCATTTAGGGCAACACAGGAAGTTTTCCTACACTTTAAGGTTTATTAGTATCAATACATTCTGAATGGAATTAAAACTACAAACAAATTTTGAAATGGAAAGGTTAACTGTTCTTATTCCATTCAAGAAATTCTAAGCATTAATGTATGGGTGAAGGAAGTGAACGTTTATAATTTACTCAAATTATTGGGAGTATTAGTAAATTATTATTATTTCTCTTGCTCATGACTTTGACAAAAAGGTCCTATTCTCCAGTCACAGCATTAACTCAATCTAATTTTGGGAGCAGACAATATTTCCTCTCATCTATTACTATGTTTATGAAGCTCATCCTGGCACTGTTAGTTTCTTCCATGCTGATCCATAAACCAGCAGGTGGAGATATTCAGGGTGCAAGTGGCACCATCAATACACTGACCAAGTATATCACTTCTGCAAATTTCTTCATTTCCCACTGAAACTCACCAAGTCCCTGCTCAATCTAAACTAGTCACATGACATGTTGGTGCCATCAATAGATGGGTTTTTTGTATACACTTTAGAAATAAGTAGTTAGAAAAGTAAAATACTAACATATGTTTTGGATCGCCTCCTAAATTTTATATATATAAATTATAAAAGTCAAACTTACTGACTGCTGGGTTGTATTATGTAGATAAGTCCACAAGTCCTAGAAAAAAAATTCAGTTCCTTACTTCGCATATCTTTCTCAATCTAAAACAAATGTGTAGCAATATGTATTTCTGCTGTATTTAGCTGAAACAAAGGCCACCTCAGAAAATGTCAGTTATTGTAATTAAAGAACATTGCCAATCTATTTTACAAGTGTCACAAACAGACACAATGGGCTGGTTATAACTAGTAGTTTTACAAGGAGCAGCTCTTGTTGGAAAGCTTATATCAAACCTCACATAATAAAGCAATATAAAAACGTGATCTATTAAGTAATCATCATATTTTCCCAGAAAGCCAGGATTTACATACACGTTATTTTCCAATGTCTTGTAAATAAATAGAGTCTGTAGTACACTCTCAAACCACTGGATGAAATGTGTCTTGAGACTGTTTCACAGTCTTTATTGTATCAATGTTAAAATCTCAGGATTCTGTTGAAAGAGTCTTACCATATCAATTTCTTCTTAAAACCACAGGCTCTTGGAGTCAAGCAATTAAAAGAGACTCAACTCTCATTTTAAAAATAAGTTGCCCTAGCCCTCATGGTTGAGGGGGAGAATAGAAACCACTAAAAATATGACCCAAGTGTGCAACCTAAAGGCTCAGGAACCAGAAGTCAAAAACCTTAATAATAATAATAATAATAATTGTAAAGCCTCATGATTGAGTCAAAAACTCAAATTTTTGAATGCCTGAGGTTGGCAATACTGTTTTAAATTTTATCTTTCTAATCTGCCTCACAGTCTCTTCTTCTATAATGTCACTGTCCAAACATTTTACAGAAAAAAGGTCAGAGGGGAAAAAAAGAGGAATGGGTGGGAAAAGACACCAGACAAATATTCAGGGGCAGGATTTAAAAGGAAAAAGGGAATATGCAGATTAAGTGACATTTTTATACTTCAGAAAAGACCTATGGTTAGGGTTGCCAACTGCTTAATTGCACAAACGCAAACACCCTTGCCCTGCACTGTCCTGCCCCTTCCCCAAGGCCACGCACCTCCCCATTCCTGACCAATGGGAGCTGTGGAGTCAGCGTTCAGGGCAGGAGAAAGCATGCAGAGACCCCCTGGCCGCACCTCCTCCTAGGAGCCATTGCCGGACATATCACTGCTTCCGGGAGTGGCGCGGAGCCAGGGCAGATAGGGAGCCTGCCTTAACCCTGCTGCACGGCCGGACTTTTAGTGGCCTAAAATCTCCCAGATTGGCTTCAGTAGCCTCCAGGAGATCAAGCCCGATCAAGCCTGGGTCACTCATGGCCAAACCAGGATGGTTGGCAACCCTACCTATGGTAGGTCTGAGAAAAAATATTTAGGACTTTCCATCTTCTATACTGACCATCAACGCAATGATAAACTGGATTAGATTTAAAGAACAAAGAATTGATATTACCCATTTAGGAAAGCAAATCAATCATGTCCCTTTAGGCAATGGGGAGTATCAATAGGACATGCAGCAGCAAAACCTGCTGGAGTGTTGCTAAGCAACTGAAAAGAATTTCCTTACATGAAAGGAATAGTTGCCTAACATAGGAGGAGAAATATGATTGGGGGGGGGAAGGGAGGGAGGAGAGCAAGAACAGTGTATACCATGGGCAAGAGATAAAAGCCAACTTGTAGGCAGCCAGCTTAGTAGTATGTTTGAATTTCACAGCTAACAAACATGAAAATGCAGACCACCAAGAACTGAAGACTGAAATCACTTATGGCTATTCAGTGGCCCTGTCTCTATGCTTGGTTTGGTTGCTTGTGCCCCAATGGCTGACGATATCCATACAATACACCTTCACAGTCATCCTAAAGGGATACTTTAGAGCCATGAGACATTTTTTGGTGATGCATTGGTACAAGAGACCGTAACAGTTCAATGTCACAAAACTGAAAAATACTTTAGCACTGTAGCAACTCTGTCGATGCCACAAGACTTGTGGCACTCTTGCACTGATGCTCAGTGCTGTGAAGTATCTCTCACTGAAGACTGCAATCAGAAAGGAATTTAAGAGTATTCTAAGGAGAGCTTGAGGTACTGGCATGAGGTACACACTAGCACTTCAACGGAGCAAAAATCTTTGAGAGCTAGGAGAGTTCACCCTGTCCCAATAAACTCAAGAATAGCAAATTGGCTATATTTCTGTCCTTGGAGAAATATCAAAATTCTAAGAGTTCTCTAAAGCAAAAAAAATCTTTAATCTGGTTTAAAAAAAAAAAAATCTACACAGAAGACTTAAATCTGTACCATTCACTTTCAGTGTCTCCTTTCCTTCCGCCTCAGAAAAGGCTACTGCTTTAAATTAATTAATTTTGGGTTAGAGTTATGCAAGACTGTCTATTTCCTCATATCACATTGCTGTATTTGTGATCAGCTGTGGCACTCAAAATGGCTCATACCCTTAATACACAAGGAAGGGAGCTGCTGACAGACCATTTCCCATAAGCCTTCAGCTGTACAGCGTCTTTCAGTATACTCAATTCAGACAGCAACCAGGTTATCAGGTGTAAAGATGCTGGGTCATTGTTCTAAGAGACTGTCAGGTGGAATGGGTAAGGTGACTGGAGTCTGTGTTGATCAGATAAATTTAACACCAGAATTGCCTGGCTCATGCTGGGGCTATCATGATACACCCTGTATCCTTGCCTCAGGACCCTCAAATCTCAACATTTTTCTCAGGCATTTGGGGAGAGGATAGGATGTGAACTGAATGAGATTACTTAGGTGGTGAGGTTTTCAGGGGCAGTTTATCTGTGCCATGCCTAAAAAAGGAGGCTGGAGGCCCCTGGTGTTACCATAGTACAAATAATAACAACAGAAGCAACAACAGGATGGTCTTATAATGCAGTACAATAGTTATGGTATAAACATTATAGTGTTTCTGTATAACTGATTTTAAGATACTGGGAAATATGCCTAAAGTTTAGGATGGGCACTTCTAGTACATATGTTTTAGAAATCAAAATAAATGTTGTCAGCTAAAAATGAATCCATCAGTTCAAACAAAAAAATTGTGATTTTTACCTTTCAAACTTGTGATATAGTGCAGATAATACATCATACTTCTTATTCAGTCGTGATACATTACTATCAACTTTAGTGCTTATGGTATCCATGTTAACATCCATCTCTCTCAGCAACCGAAAACATGTGCACACACTGCAAGAAGACAGATGAGAGATTATGAGATCTGTTTCTTTAAAACAAAACAAACAAGAACATTACCTTACAGTAACTGGTTCTTTAAGAGGTGTTGTACACACACATTTCACGTTTGGTGTACATACTTTTCATATGCTCACAAAGTTCTTTTTAGCTAGCAGTGTCTAATGGGGCCAGGATTGCGCCTTTTATGCCCTCATAGCTCCCTCTTCCCCAGAATATAAAGATCAGAGTGGGTCCAACCTTATCTCAGTTTCTCCGCAAATACAGACTCTCATCAGAGTGGATGAGAATCCTGTGGATTCTCTCTATATGATGTTACCAGAACAAAGTTTAAGAACCAGTGTTACTGTAGGGTAAGTATCTGCTCTCTGAGTGATTGCCCACACAGATTCAACTCTTTGTGATTAACAAACAGTTGCCTATTTACCTGCAGGTGGGTATAAGGAGTCTATCAGAAGGCAGCCCTGCCTGGAGTGCTATCCTATTACATGTCACAGCACAACCTATGCTTCTGCCTCCATTTCCCTTTCAATGGTTCCCAAAAATATACAAAAGCATTCCAAGTATACATAGGCTCCCTTACAGAGTTAATTTATTACAAAAGCAAACTCCATGCTACAAACCATAGCAAACCAACTCGCCAACATTCCATCAACAAACAGTCCCAATATCTCTCACCATGATCTGTATCTCAGTACACCTCCAGCATCCCACACCATGCCTCACTCCCAGGTATTGTTTTGGGGTCATTAACAATGCCTCACCCAAGCCTTCAGCTTTCGTTGGCCCCATGGTTTCAGCTCTCCAGCTCAGAGAGCCAGTAGGCTCTCCCTCTGATGCTCTCAGCCTTCAAGCCCTCTCCAGCCTTCTTTGGTCATGGCTCTCTGGCTCAGGAAGGCCAGCAAGCTAGTTCCTCCAGTGATTTCTTGCAATTTCTCCCTCTTTCCAGGGAGGGCCAGCAGAAAGCTTTCAGTTCTCTGCAACTTTCCCCAGACCTCCTCCAGTCTCCTGACTCCCAGAGAACCCTCACACTTGCCCTTTTCCTGCCTAAACCAGGCAGCTCTCACCTGCCCCTTTCCTGAGTGACCCTTGCTAACTGCTCTCCCACTTACTAGGCCCAGGTACCCTCTTTTAAGCATATTTAGGAGGCAGCTGATGAGTCACGCATGCACTAGACACCCCTTCCACTTAAAGGGGCCAGTCACCCTGTGACAGTCTTTTTTAACTAGTCATGCAGGACAGCCCTACAGAAATGGTATTCAAACCTCTGGTCTGCACTAGGACTTTTTGGTGCTCTGATAATAGAAATAGTGAACAGTAAATGTGTGGACCAAGCTCCACATTGCTGTTCTACTCATCTCAGGTATGGAAACTACCCAAACAGGCAGCCAAGGCAGCTTGAGTCCTAATGGAATGAGCGCTAGTATGGTCAGGGAATTTTTCCTCACTAACTGATAAGTTCTTATGCAGTCAAAAAACCACCTGAATAACCTTTACGTGAATGGTGCTGCCAGGGCCGGCTCCAGGGTTTTGGCCGCCCCAAGCAGCCAAAACCAAAAAAAAAAAGCCGCGATCGCGATCTAAAAAAAGCCGCGATCGCGATCTGTGGCGGCAATTCGGCGGGAGGTCCTTCACTCCCAGGCGGAGTGACGGACTCTCCGCCGAATTGCCGCTGAATACCTGGAACTGCCGCCCCTGTCCGGAACGGCCGCCCCAAGCACCTGCTTGAGAAGCTGGTGCCTGGAGCCGGCCCTGGGTGCTGCCCTTTGACTGTCAAATGTCATTAATAGCCTATGTGTGTTCCTGAACAATTTTAGTTTATCTAAATAAAATGACAACGTCTAGCATGCAAAGCTTTGGAAAGAAAGTCACTTGGTGAACAGACCAATTTATATAGAATTTTGAGACTATCTTGGGCAGGAACTTTGGGTGAGGTCTAAGGGTACTCCCAGCATTCTGAAATACCATAGACAGGGGACCTGACATACAAGCCTGTATCTCTCCTACCCTCCCACCTGATGCAACATCCACCAGGAAATCAGTTTTCATTGAGAGGTGGTAAAAGGAGCAGGTTACTAAGGGCTCAAAGAACACTGCTAGTCCTATATTCAGATTAAAGGAGGGAGGCAGCACCCAAACCGGGAGGTGGGGGGAAATACATGCATGAATCCCTCAGGAATTTTGTTACTGTAGGATGTGAAGACAGCATGGCTTACACATAATTCTGCAAAATGAACTTTCATTTTGAGTTGATGAAGAGTCCAGATTGCCTTCAAATAAGTTGCCCAGTATTGTTGAAACTGGAGATGTCAGTGGTGAAAGCTGTTGCTGAGATATCTTGATGGAAAAATCTCTTAGGAAACCTTTCAATCAAATTGACTTACAGAACTAAACTGTTCTGGAGTAGAATGTTCTGAACCTCAGCTGTACAGCGTCTTTCAGTATACTTAATTCAGACAGCAACCAGGCTATCAGGTGTAAAGATGCTGGGTCATTGTTCTAAGAGACTGTCAGGTGGAATGGGTAAGGTGACTGGGGTCTGTGTTGATCAGATAAATCTAATACCAGAATTGCCTGGCTCATGTTGGGGCTATCATGATACACCCTGCATCCTTGCCTCAGGACCCTCTGAGGGTAAGGCTAGAAGGAACTAGTCCAGTGGCTCTCAACAAGGGGTATAAATACCCCTGGGGGTACACAGAGGTCTTCCAGAGAGGACTCAGCTCATCTAGATCAGTGTTTCTCAACCTGTGGGTCACAGCCCCCAGGGGGGTCATGGAACAGGTTTAGGGCAATTGTAAGTGCAGGGTCGGCATTAGGGGTGGCAAGCAGGGCAACACCCCAGGGAGCCCAGCAAATCTAAGTTACATACTTCAGCCCCGCCACCTGTGGCTCAGGCTTCAGACAAGGCTCACAAATGAAAAACAATTTCAAGTATCACACTTAAATGTAAATAATATTATTTATATTTGTAGCAGAGCTCCAACCTTGACCCCGTAGGTCCCACACTTCCAGGCAGTTAATGCTAGCTTCAGAGGCTCACTGCAACCCTCCACGTAGCCCTTGTCTCTCTAGGGCCAAGGATACACTCTACTGAGCCCTTTTCATAAGCCAGCAAGGAGGTTGGTGAGAGAACTCCCACAGTCTCTGTTGTTCCTACGGCCTCATACCAAAACAGTTTAGGCTTTTGTCCTGACAAGGGCCTGTCTTCCCCTCCCAGGAGGTGTTCCTGTAGTGGTGGGTTGGGGGGAACCCGAGCCCTCCCTCTACTCCAGGTTCCGGCCCAGGGACCCTAATTGGTAGCAGCTGTTGGCAGTCAACCTTTCACTGCCAGAGTTGCTACATTTCCCTGGGCCACTTTCCCACAGCTCTCCTGCTTCTCCCTTTTTCACCCTTACCTTAGGGCTCCCTTATCAATAACTTGAGGGTGTCTTCATTAACCAGCCCTTCAGCTGCACTTCCTCTCCTCTGGCTCTCTTTGGCCTGACTGGAGTGAGCCCTTTTATAGCATCAGAGGGGCCTTAATTAGAGTCAGATGCTTAACAGCCTCACCTGACTCTTAGCAGGTTAGTTGGAGTCAGGTGTTGTCATTAGCCTGGAGCAGCCCCTGCTCTGGTCAGTCAGGGCACAGAAAAGTGCTTATCCAGCGCCCGCCCACATCCCGGTACTCAAATAGAACTACTCTGCTGTTCCCAGCTGGTCTGGGTCTATCACAATTCCAAATCGATGTATTTTATAATTATGTGGTAAAACTGAGAAAATAAACAATTTTTCAGCAATAGTGTGCTGTGACACTTTTGTATTTTTAGGTCTGATTTTCTAAGCAGTGGTAGGGGCTGTGCATTACACAGAAACATCTCTGAGGAGCTGAAGTTCACTGACTGTCACCTGCTAGGCAAGGTCTGGTTCAGGAGAGCCTTGAGGAGTTTGCTAGTGAGGAAAACAGATTGGTGTGGAAGAAAGCTGACAGTCTAATCGCCAGCAAAACTTACTCTGCCTGAGTCAGAGAGAACGCCGTGGCTCACAGGTCTAGGTATCCCCAGAAGCATGTTTCAAACATAAATCAGAAGCAAGGCCCAAGGCTGCTGAGCCCTGCCCCTTACAATCACAAGCAACCTTATCATACAATTGTATTCATACATTTGTCCAGCTCTCTCAAAACTAATTAAGTTGTTTGCCCTCACTGTCATGGGTATCTATGGAAAGGCATACATGAGTCCTAGGGTCCAGGGGATGAGGAAGGTGTTGAAAGGGAGCCTGGACTTGTGTCCCCATTGCAGCAGGTATCAGTTAGCAATGTGCTCTGGTGCAGGATGCACCCCACACAGATGTTTGACTTCCCGACACAATGGGAATGAGCTTGCTCCCCACCTTGCGTGTAAATATAGTGTATTGCTGTAGTGTTGTCAGCCAGCACTTGACTTGCTGATTCCTGAAGGTGTAGCAAAGCCTTTTCATGCCAGGCCAATTGTATTAACATCTAAAGTGTTTATGTTCAAGCAGGCTTCCTAAGGAGACCACAGACCCTGAATTGCCAGTTGATCCACAGCTAAGCCCACTCACCCCCACACAGAGGAATCTGTTACCAAGGTTTTTGGAGGTAGAGACACTGATTAGGGAAATTCCTCTCCACACCTGAAGTTGCTCTGTCCACCCAGTTTAACAAAGAGAGGATTTCTAGTGGGATTATGACCAACATGTTGTCAGGAAACCCCAGTCTCAAACCCAGGCCCACTGGGTTCCTGAGAAGCAGCCTTGGCCATCATGCCACACCAACTCAAATTACACTGCTCTACAGCTAAAATGCTTCTGAAATAAATGTAGTCAAACTTTACTAATTCTGGGTCACTGAGAACAAAAATGATGCTTAAAATTGTTGATTGGCTCTAGTTTTCAAGATATACTATTGGGTCAGTATATACGACCCTTGACTTGGGAATGGCGGAGCATAAGTGAGTTATAAAGGGAAGGGAGCTCAATTTAAACCAGAAATGACTAAAATACATCTTTGACTGGATCTATTAATAAATCTATTAATGGGTTTGAACAGTACTTGCTTTTTAGGCAAAACAATGAATGATGCAATCTGAAGCTGGTATTGCGTCATACATGATATGAATTGCATCATGTTATTCCTAGAAGTCATGGATGATGCAAATATAATGAAGCTTACATCACTCTGCTGAACAAATTGCCCTACATCAGCTCTAGAAATCATACAGTGTTGTGCTCTCTTATTTGTCAGTGTTTGATTTTGCAAAGGGACACATTTCTGTTTAGCCAAAGTGAGCAGAGATGCCTCGTACTTGTGTGAACAGTGCAGATAACTTCTGCTATGTTTGTGGTGAAGTGACTTTTGCATCACAAAAGCGCAGTATAAGCACTATGGTTAAGAAAGCCTATCACCTTTATTTTGGCTGCAAAATTGGAGATCAGGACAAGAGGTGGGCCCCACACGTATGCTGCAACACTTGTGCAACAAATCTTCGCCAGTGGTTGAACAGGAAAAGGGAATCTATCCCTTCTGCAATGCCCAATGATTTGGAGAGAGCCAACAGATCATACCAGCAATTGTTACTTCTGCATGGTGCCTCCAGTTGGGAAAGGTGTGTCAAAGAAGAAAAAAAGTGGACTGTGCATTATCCAAACATTCTATCAGCTATACGCCCAGTACCCCTCAGAAAAGGACTGCCGGTTCCTGATGCACCAGAATCATTCTCACTTGAGTCAGACGAGGAAGAGGATGAAACTTCTGGTCCTGAACCATCAATGTCACAGGACCCACATTTTCTCCCATCCTCCTCCTCTGAACCACACCTCAGAACACAAGGTGAACTGAATGACCTTGTCAGGAATTTGGAACTACCCAAGAGTAAGGCAGAGCTGTTGGGCTCCAGACTACAGCAGTGGAATCTCCTGGCAGGTGATGTTAGGGTTTCCATGTTCCGTGACCGTCAAAAGGATCTTGTCCCATTCTTCTTCATGGAAGGTGATCTTGTAGCCTGCAACAACATCAATGGTGTGATGGCAGCCCTCAACATTGTTCACGATCCAGATGAGTGGAGACTGTTCATTGATTCATCGAAGACGAGTCTTAAAGCTGTTTTACTACATAATGGCAATGTTTTGCCATCAATTCCAATTGGTCATGCAGTCCATATGAAGGAAACCTATGACAACATGAAACAACTTTTGAGGGGCATAAACTATGACCAACATCAGTGGCAGCTTTGTGGCAATTTGAAGGTTGTTGCTCTCTTGCTTGGTCTGCAGACTGGACACACAAAGTACTGCTGTTTTCTCTGCTAATGGAATAGTCGTGCAAGAGATTCCCACTACATCAAGAAAGATTGGCCATTCCGACAGTCATTGGAGCCTGGAAGGAAAAAAGTGTTCAGCATCCACCACTTGTTGAATCAAGGAAGATTTTGTTACGACCCTTACACATCAAGCTGGGTCTGATGAAGAACTTTGTCAAGGCCATTGACAAAACAAGCAGCTTTCAAGTACCTCCATGGAAAATTTCCAAGGTTAAGTGAAGCTAAGATTAAGGAAGGTATCTTTGTTGGTCCTCAGATTCGTGAACTTCTTGGAGATTATGCATTTGACCATGCACTGCGTGGAAAGGAAAAGACTGCATGGAAAGCCTTCCAGTTAGTGGCAATAAATTTTCTCTGAAACAACAAGGGAGACAACTACAGGTTGTTGGTGGAAAACCTCCTCAAGACATACAAAAGCCTTGGTTGCAACATGTCACTAAAGATACATTGTTTGCACTCTCATCTAGATTTTTTTCCACCGAACTGCGGAGAAGTGAGCGACGAGAACGGCAAGCGATTTCACCAGGACATTGCAACAATGGAGAAACGCTATCAGGGCAAATGGAGCCCATCAATGCTCGCAGACTATTGCTGGACAGTGACAAGAGACGCTCCATTTAATGAATACAAGAGACAACCCAAGAAGCGCTGAGTAGACACTGAATAGGACTAAACTATGTACATAATAAAATTTATTATGAAACAAAAGGCAAAAAACTATTTATATAACCCTTTTGCTGATTTTTAAAGTGTTACATAAACAGGACAGGTGAAATATTATCATGTAAAGCAACCATAAACACATGAAAAGACCTAGGTTTACAACTTATGATTAAAACTCTACTATCTACACAATATACATAGACATAAAATGTAAAAACTTAAATATCTTAGAAACAGTAGCCAGTTGTTTTGTCATATTTGAATTCAGCACATCAAAATACATAATAAATAGCACATTTTATCTCTGAAGCAGACGACTTCTCAAAAATTGTAGACCAGTGTTATCAGTGTATTCACAGACTCGAGTGGGTCAGCTTCCAGGATTTCATGACGAGCTTCCTGATTGGCTTGTAACCAATATAAACTATCTGCTTCCTTTCTGGCCTTGTCTGAGCAACAAGCCATTACCCACTAGCTGCTACTTGGACCCTGTTTGACCCCACCCCACCCAATCCTGCCTTGCTGCCTCACGCAACCCCACCGGATACCTCCGTGTACCTTCCCCTTAGATTAGCTCTCTTGGCTATCATATCCCTTGTATAGAATAAATATAAAATCAATGAATTAAACTTTGCTTGAGTTTGGTTAAAGAAGTGTGTTATAAAGAAAAGAATTGAAAATAATGAGTTAAGGCCAGAAGGAATGTAGTAGAAAGAATTCCTGGTTCAAAAAAAAAAAGTTTCTAAAAAGAAGGCCCCTGACCAATAGAGGTTATCGCAGATGGTTTTAAATAAGACAGATAATCTGTTTTAGAAGGAGCTAACATGAACCTTGGCACCTCACATACTTCCTTGTTATCTCAAAAGTTAGGGCCTACGTGAACCCACGTGCAAATGAAGAATCGTTGGTCAGCAAAGAGGAGGGGAAGAAATAGGGAGGAAAAGCTTTGGTAAATCTATCTGGATTAAAACTGGAAATAAGAGTAAACTGTCTCAAATTGTTTTTTAGCTGAAGTCAGTAATTGGCAATGACATCACTTGTTTGTTAAAGGGTTCAAAAAGTAAACTCTTAAAGGGTTCATTGCTAATACCTGCCTGGCCAAGTTGGAGCCAACCAATATGGGTCTAAGCACTCCTGGGTGTAGTCTATTTGCATCTATCTTTATCAAATAAATGTTTTATTACTGTTAGTACATAATAAATTGATTATTATTTAGGCTTTTGGGGCATGTTTAGAGCAATTGTATAAATACCATTCAGCCTTTATTAAATCTAAAGGAATTTATGTTTAAATTAGTGTTGTAGTAATACCCTGCATAAATAATAATTCCAACATCTTGCATGAACTCTGACTACTGATCTGGACCATTCTAACTCACCTAATCCCTGGGCATTACATGTCTGCATGTGACATCTGCTTGGTAGATATACTGATCTCAACCCCTTTTGCATGGATCAAAGGTGAAGTGTGGCGTGCTGTGTGATGTAAGTGTATACTGCAAAGCATACAAGTATGAGACAGTCTCACTGGTGTTCTTAGATAGGCATGAAGTTGACTGATTAGGTCTGTCACAGTCTGACACTGTTACTGTGGAAGTTAGGCCCTCGCTGATCTGAAGTCTAATACTGCTGCTCTGAATTCTATGCCCTGAGTTGGACTTAGTTTTGGTTTTGGTTTCTGACATTGAAACCCAGCAAGGTAAGAAGTTTTAGGATTGATTGCACCAAGTTAGTCACCTGTTGTGGCTGTTCGCTTTGAATTAGCCATTCAGCTTCTTGGTGATGAAAACTATTGGATGAAGAGGTCAAAAGGAAGGACTCTATACTGATAGCATGATGTTCAGACCATGAATTTCAAGGTATTTTCTGTGAGCTGGATGTAAGGAAATGTTAAAATAGGCATCTGGCAGGTCAAAAGCTGCAAACCAGTCCACAGGATCTAGTAAACGGATTGTAGAAGCTGAAGTTGCCATTCTGAATTTGAAACGGAGGTTGAAGGTGGTGAGGTGATGAAAACAGGGTTGGAGACTCATTCTCTTACTTTGTGAAAAAAGTGGGAGTGGGAACAAAAAGGACCCTGGCTCTGTACTCTAGCAGCACTTTCTTCACTACTCCCAGCTGAAAACAGTCTACCTCCTGCTTCAACAGTGTCCTGTGAAAAGGGTTCCTGAAGAATATGGGCAGAGGGAAAGGTGGTTGGAAGGGACTAAAACTAGATGCACAGTCCTTGTTTATGACCAAGGACCCACTGGTTCATGGTAATCATACCCTAAGCTTCTTGAAAATGGGAGACAGTTGCCATGGTACAACAAAAAAGATCCTGTGAGGTGCCAGCCAAGTTCCCAATGTTGGTATCAAATGTGCTGCTCATTCAAAGCTCCAGCCTCAGGAGGCAGCAGAGGGTTGCCTCCAGTGAAATATCTGCCTCTTCCTCAGTGGCTCAGAAGATCTTCGATGGCTGACCATAACATTCAGTCAAGGAGCACCACTTGAAATACAGCTGTTGTGTTGTCTGCTTTCTTTTTTGGAGTTGGGAGAGAGCCCCAAGGAATGCAAAGTTGCCCTGAATTTTTCAGGGTATGATGTGCCTCATCAGTGCCATTGCTAAAGAGGTTGTAGCTCTGAAATGGAAGGTCCTCGGTTGTTGCTTGGGCCTTCCAAGAGATTCCTGCAGACTGAAGCCATGACAGTCTTCTTCTGGCAATTGTGTGCACTGCCTTGTCAGATGTATCCAGTGCATCCTGCAAGGATATTCTAGCAGTCAATTGGTCCTCAGCCAGAAGGGTTTTCAATTCTTCTTGATGCTCCTTGAGAAGCTTGTCCACAAAGTTAGTTTGTCACAGTTGAAGAAATCACTGAGGGGAGAGCTTGGTAATTTGTAACCCACATTTGGAGGCTAGCAGATAAATAGACCTTCCAGCCAAAAAGATCCATTTTTTTGAGGATTCTCTTCTCTGGGTGTGGATTTCAGAGGACCTTGCTGCTTTGTCCTCTACTATACAGCTTGCACAACCAGAGAGAGCCAGGGAAAAGATGCTGATAAAAATATTCAAATCCCTTTGCAAGGACTTATCTTTTGTCCACTCTCAAGAGTGGAGTCAATGCAGATGTGTGTCAAATGTTTTGACAGGTTCCAGCAGACCATCATTTATCAGCACGACTAATCTCCCTGGAGTTGCAGACTGAACTATGTCCAAGAAAGTGTGTTTCTCTTGTACAGTCTCAAGGGGAATACCTAAGATTCTGCCATGTGTTCTATAAAGTCTTAGAAAACTGCAAATTCATCTGCCGAGGCTGATGTAGGTGGGTTCACCACCTCCCACAAAGAAGAGATTATTAAAGCCAGGACTGGGTGATCCTACTCTGGAGAACATTGTTCCTCTTGACTTGCCTCTTTTTGCCCCTGCAGCAGCCATGGATGAAAGATATTCGGTGGAGACGGACCTTGTTACCTAGGACACAACGGAGGATGTTGGCTTCCTGGAGTAGGGTTGAATATGCCAGGGTGTCCAGTATTGCCAGGGCACATATGGGTAATGCTGTGGAAGGTGCCTTGGGGAATATCAGATGGGGTATCTCTATATGGTCCTGATCTTTTTGTAACTCCCTTCATTGACTGTTCCATGAAATCTCTCCCTGACTCCTACTGAGCTACCCCATGGTGAGATGGAGGACAAGTAGGAGATTATTTCCTGCTGAGTTAAGAGGAAGAGAAGAAAAAGAAATGTCCCTCTCTAGGGGAAGAGAGAGTTGTAAGAAGAGTACCCTGCCTGCAAACCAAGGACTGTGATACAGGACACCTCTTTGGCCAGATGTGGATACTCTAAAGCAGTGGTTTTCAAACTTTTTAGGATGTGTACCCCTTTCCAAATAATGTAGTCTACCATATACCCTGATCTGAGAGAGGGACATAATATGCCTATGATTACATTACCAAGTCTTACTAAATAAAATATATTGTCTGCCATTACAGGACTTTTCTCACACATACCCTGATGAGACCTCACGTAACCTAGCGATATTTACACCCCAGTTTGAAAACCACTGTTCTAAAAGTAAGGGGGATTGTATTGGCCTCTCTCCAGTAAAAGTGACTGATACCTGAACCACAGACAGATCACTCAGTACTGTGCATTGCTTTTGTGCCAAGGAAGTCTGTACCAACATCTTGGGTTCAGAGAGGTAGTCTGTACTGAGGTGATGGGTACCACCACCACCACCAAGTACCTAGTAGGTGGGAAGGTGCTGGATACAGAGGTACTTGGTGCCTGGGTAGGACTGTGGGCCATGTGGTCCTTCGGCTTAGATGGTGCCACCTGAGCTACCTTAGACATTAATACTGACTTCAGTCTTACAGAATAGGTCTTTTCAGTCTTACAACGCTTCAATGACTGAGCCCAGAATGAGTCATGGTGATTTCTGCCTCCTGCTGGGTGTTGAGGAAGGTAACCTGCATCCTGGCTAGTCTTTGGTGTCGTGCTTCTTCCCGCTGCAGTAACATCTATACCAACATAATAGTGGATGAGTGAGGTCTCTGATGGGAAGTAGCTCTGAACAGATTCATATCTCACTAGGCCACTTGTTTCAGATAGCAACTTGAAAAGCAGCATTAAAAGTTAATGGCTTCCACTGACATGGAAGGAATCAAAATTGTCCCTTGGGAGAAGGATCTTAAAGCAGTTCACTAGATATTCAATGGTTTGGATGTCTTCTCCAGATTTGTATATCAGACCATCCTTCATTTTCCCTTAGTGTAGTAAAATGACTGCAATGCCTGTCTGATGTTCTAATGTGGTTTGCTGTGATCCATATCATATGATGCATGGTTTAGCCAGGTGACCATGTCTTGATTCTTGACCCTGCTTATTTCCTCACAGCCTTCACACTGCTGTTTGGTGACAGTCTTGAGTTTTTGTGGGTTTTGGCTGCTAACCAGACCCAGACTTAAGGTGGCATCTCAGGGGGATATGGAGATCATCATAACTCTGCAAGTCCGAGTTCATTTATTGTGCAGTGGAATTCTCATTTATTGCTGGCTGAATCTCTTTGGAAGAATGTTGGCAAGATATGCACAAGGACAGGAAACCAGACTGTCCATATAGGTTGACTTCAGACAGGGCCGGCTCCAGGGTTTTGGCCGCCCCAAGCAGCCAAAACCAAAAAAAAAAAAAGCCGCGACCGTGATCGCAATTGCGATCTGCGGCGGCAATTCGGCGGGAGGTCCTTCACTCCGAGCTGGAGTGAGGGACCGTCCGCCGAATTGCCACCGAATACCTGGACCTGCCGCCCCTCTCCCTACCGGCCGCCCCAAGCACCTGCTTGAGAAGCTGGTGCCTGGAGCCGGCCCTGCTTCAGAACTACTGTGACAATTCTCATAGCAGTGTTCAATTGCATATCAACAACTTTCATATGTACACTACCTGCCCATACTGACATGCAATATTCAGCTGCCGAGAAGACGAAAGCCAAGATGGCTGTCTGCAAGGTGAGAGTGTCTTCTCCACAAGTGGTCTGTGTTAGATATTGGCACTATGTGAGGCTACGAACTAGAACCACTCCAAGGTATCTTGCAGTACCGGGGTGCTGAACAAGGGGGACTGACTTTCTGGTTGAGGTTTTGCTGATGATCTCCATTTGAGGAGGCCTGCATCAACTTCTGCAGCAGGAGAGTTTCAGCATTGCCTCCCTCCCTATCTGGATGCACTTGGAGAAAACACACAACATCCTGTAACATGTCCTTCTCCCATGATATACGTTCATTGGTATAGCAGGGCCACATGAGGAACAGGTATTAAATCCAAGTGATTTAGCTTCTGCTATGATCCTAAGTCCCTGTGGGGAGTGGAGAGTAGAAGCTTTGTTTGTTAGCCTAGACAAGTTACTTTAAAAATAAATAAATAAATAAACAAAAACAAACACAAGCCAGTGGGCATAAGGAACCCTAAACAACTTTTAATTATATATTATACTAATTCTAACAAGTTAAGCTAAATCACAAAATGAGCAAGAAAAGCAGACACTGTCAAGGGCTCTGTCTTGCACCCACGGGCAGTAAGAAAAACTGAAGGGCAGGAGAGAGCCCACTCCATCCTTTATGCCCTCAGGTGGAGGGCATAAGAGCACAGGCATAGACCCAACAGACACTGCTAACCAAAAATAATCCCATTTTGTGCACATCATGAGTGAAATCTGTGCGGACAATTACCCAGAGAAGAATTTAAGTTTAAGGGTTTTTTTGTTGTTGTTGTTGCTGTTTGTTTGTTTTTCAAGTATTTCTCCATGTGGTCCAAAATATTTCAACTCAAGAGAATGACACAGGATGGTTACAATATTTATAAGAAAAATGCTAATATATTTCCCCTTGATTTTAGCCATATTATAGACTTTCTGTAAAAGATGACTATGGACCTCAGGAGAGCAAAACTACGGTAAGTAAAATGCTTCAGAGTGCAAGAACAATCCACTAGTCTAGTAATACATACACATGCTCTACCTGTGGAAAAGTGATTTAGTAGACAAATTTATTACAAATCTAGTTCATCCACCAAAAGAAGACAATCATGCAAACTCTACAGTTATCTATATGATAGATTAAAATTTTTTTTGCTTTTATCTTAATTTCATAAGCCAGAGGTCCTAAAGAAGTTAGCAGGGATTCAAATACAATTGAAGATTTGTTGAGGAGTCAGAGTACCAATGCCACAGTTCACCTATCCTCTGCTGTAAAGCAGGTAGAAAGGTGCAGAGTTTAAACTGATGCTGGATCATTAAAGAGGAGCAGTGTGTTGGGAAGCTGTTAAAAAGCTTAAATGAGATTTTTCAGATTTATGCATTTAAAATTTGAATTTCACTTTGTTGGTGAAAAGGGGAGAGCTAGAGGTTCAGTGTAGTTTATGCCTGGATCAAAATGATAAATCTTTGCATGGCTGCCTTTGTTTGGTAAGTCATATATACAAAGGCTCAGGTTGCTCAAAAACAAGAATCTTGGTAATCTTACCCAAAAAATGTCACCTGCCCCCAGCTTATTGCAGGCGTTTCAATTCACGCAAAACCTACCTCATACCTATACTTTTCAGAAGCTCTGTAAAAGTGAATGTCATCTCATCCAAGTCAACTGCTGCAATAAAGATACAGATCCCCCACAAGTCCTTTTTCTTTTCACTGTAACCCACCTAGTGAAAGAGAGAACACAGTTTTAGTTTGCTTTTGAGTTATCACCTGAGTATTATATACAGAACACTACTCTGCTAAACAAATGCCAGAAAACACCAAAGCCATGATTTCTAATTACTGGACAAGTCAAGAGTTCCAAATATTTACATCTTCTAGATGAAAGTGCAAAGACATTCCAATACTCATTCCTGCAGTGCAAGCTTAATTTTCCCTGTAAATGTCAAAATAGCCTTAGAATGGGAATGATGTTTCCATTGAAAAACACAGTGATGTGCTTCAGTCGTGCATAAGCAATACATTTTCATTAAGGCATATTAATACTGTAAGTGCCTCAAACTTTGCAGACAAGACAGATTACACCTTTCAGGACCAGACTATAATCAGCTTTAAAAAAAAAAAGTCTTAAAGACTGGCACAAATTCACAAATGAAGGAAATGTACAATTAGACTTGCGTGAAAAGAGGGTGCACAATGTTATTATGCAGCCAATTCTGCTTAGTAGTTGGATGTTTAAAACCTTAATTTTCTTTTGGCAATGCTGATACTCAATACAGTTTCTTGGGATCTACCTACTGTCCACTGGATGTTCCTGAATATTCATCCCATTGTACTTTTTATTAGGCGTATTGACAAATTCTCAAGTCATTCCCGATGCAACTTAACTCCCAGTGACAAGCAACAAGCCTGAAGAAGCAGTGCCAAATAAATTCAATGTTTGTTAAGTGTCATTTCTTCCGTGGAGCCAGTCCTCTAGCAACCAGCACGCAACTAAAGGTTTGTGTAGCGTTAAAACCAAAAAATCCCAATATATACCTCCATTCCCAGAACCTCAAATTTAGGGTTAAACTTCCCACAGAAAACTGAGTTTAAAAGTTTTATACATGTTGGCCAGTCTGACCTAAGCTGTTCAATGATAGCACCTGGGAAATCTGAAGGATGAGGGCTTGACATTTCAATACTTGGCTGTTAGTCAACTCAAAAATTGACTTCAACTAGTAACTGAACATCAACTGCCACCTAAAGGTACTTTAGCATGTGATACTCTACACATATATCAAAAATTAGTGTAGCACTCAAGCAATGTTACTGAAGCTACCCTTAAGTTACTACTCAAAATGCATGTCAGCTCATTTGAGTTAGTAATTTACTTTAATTCTTTTAAAAAGAAATTCTACATAAAAATCAACCCTTCAATAAGAAATCTTAGTTCTACAAACAAGTATTTTAATCCCAAACAATTGTTATTGCATTACTTTGCCTACTTTCAAAATACAAATTTAACAAATAAAACATGAAAATCATATGGCCTAGATGTCAGGAAAAAGACCTACAAGACATTTACACTGTGAATCTTTAAGATTCACAGCTTTGAAATTTTAAAATGGTAAGTTTTAGTTTTCTTTTCTCCTTCCAAAAGAAGTTTAACAAAGTTTAAAAATCAATTATCTTCAACTTGTATATAGAATCATGTAAGATGAAACCAAGTCATAGCCCAGTTGTGTTATGTACTTTACAGACACAGAAGATAGTTGCAAGTAACTGGAGGGGGACAGGTCTTCATTTAAGACACAACAAAACAGTTGGGTGAAGCAAGAGGGAGGAACTAAGGGAAAAAGGGATAAACGTAATAAGCATGTTTTACAGACATTAGACGGTTGTACAATTTGTAAGCGCAGACTCTTGGTTAATGGAGATAAATAAGCAGATCAATAGTAGTAGTCTTCCACTCCACCCCTGACTAGCCATCATTAGCTGGCAGTGTACTGCAGACATCATGGCAAAAGAGATTCTTAAGAAGAAATTTGAAGTATAGAAAGAATTATTATTGGGGGGAGGGGAAGGAGGCAAGTGGCCCTTGCACAAGGGGCAGCATAAAAGAAGTGCAAAGATGACTGTTAATGAAGAGGTCCTTAATTTATTTCCTTTAACATATCAAATAGTCATTCCCAAGAGGAGTTATTTCCTCCCACCCCACTGTTTCCATGATCTACATTTAAAAAACAAATCAGCATTCAGTTAGCACTACTAGTACCTTGAAATCAAGATCAGTTATGCATCTAAGCAAGAGTTGAGAGTGAAGCTGACAGACTAAGGTCCCTGTCCTGTAAGAGAACAAAGCAACCCAGACTCTCTCACACAAAAAAAAAAAAAAAAAAAAAAAAAAAAATCTCAACAACTTTATTGGGATTAGAACAGGAGTACTTGTGGCACCTTAGAGCCTAACAAATTTATTTGAACATAAGCTTTCGTAGGCTACAGCCCACTTCATCAGATGCATAGAATGGAACATATAGTGAAGAGATACATATATATACACATACAGAGAACATGAAAAAGTGGAAGCAGCCATACCAAGTGTAAGAGGCTAATTAATAAAGATGAGCTATTATCAGCAGGAGAAAAAAAAAAACTTTTGTAGTGATAATCAAGATGGCCCATTTTAGACAGTTGACAAGAAGATCTGAGGATACTTAACATGGGGAAATAGATTCAATATGTGTAATGACCCAGCCACTCCCAGTCTCTATTCAAACCCAAGTTAATGGTATCTAATTTGCATATTAATTCAAGCTCAGCAGTTTCTCGTTGGAGTCTGGTTTTGAAGCTTTTCTGTTGCAAAATTGCCACCTTTAAGTCTGTTACTGAGTGACCAGAGAGGTTGAAGTGTTCTTCTACTGGTTTTTGAATGTTATGATTCCTGATGTCAGATTTGTGTCCATTTATTCTTTTGCGTAGAGACTGTCCGGTTTGGCCAATGTACATGGCAGAGGGGCATCGCTGGCACATGATGGCATATATCACATTGGTAGATGTGCAGGTGAACAAGCCACTTATGGTGTGGCTAATGTGATTAGGTCCTATGATGGCATCATTTGAATAAATATGTGGACAAAGTTGGCATCGGGCTTTGTTGCAAGGATAGGTTCCTGGATTAGTGTTTTTGTTATGTGGTGTGTAGCTGCAGGTCAGTATTTGCTTCAGGGTGAGGGGCTGTCTGTAAGCGAGGACTGGCCTGTCTCCCAAGATCTGGGAGAGTGAGGGATCATCTTTCAGTATAGGTTGTAAGTAAAAAGAAGAGGCCATTAGTATGTATGGCTTTTGCTGGATCATGGCTTAAAGCTGCAGTGTAGTTGTAGAAGTAAATCCACATCACACACACTTAAAGATTACCAAGCCATGTCATTAAAACTTGAAACAAAAGATGGAAGAGAATGGGGTCCCTGTTTACTAAGTGGGGCTTCAGCATACATAAACTCTGATCAGCATCGGCTTCCTGTGAAGGCTCTTTCAGAGCACATTACTGTGAACTCATTTTAAGGAGAGAAACTCAGATCATTTTAATTGCTATCCCTTATTTAGGTTTTATTGCTATTTAGCGAAGATGGCTCCCTAGATGGAGAAAAACCTTACTAAATTAGAGTACCACATGGAGTCTAAAACAGGCAGTTTTAGAATATAAATAAATAACATCTTCTCCTTGTTGGTTCTTTCCCACTGCACCTAGTAACTGACAGATGGACTATCACGAAGTGGGATCACGGTCACTGTTCTCCCCACAGAGTTTTGCAGGCCATTAAGGCACTTAAATAGAAGACAAGAAGCCTTGGATACTCTACCTCATGAGTAAAGCTAAGATTTTGTTATGGTTATTTTTAGTAAAAGTCACGGACAGGTCATGGGCAATAAACAAAAAATTCATGGAAGCCGTGACCTGTCTGTGACTTTTACTGCTGCGGCTGCATGGTTTCCCCCACCACATGGGAGCTGTGGGGTTGCCCCTCTGCCCACAGCGACTGGAAGCTGCAGGGGTGACCATATTTCCCAGAGAGAAAACAGGACATCCCAGCCACTCGCTCTCCCCGTGCAAGGCTGTTGCCTGCCGCTGGAACCCTGAGAAGGGCCCCCTCAGGAGTCTGTCAGCTGTCGTTGGAACTTTGCAGGGGGGCCCCTGTTGCTGGAATCCTGCCAGTGTGACCCTGGCTGTCAGCTCCAGAGTCCTGTAGCCCCAGGGATGAAGAAGAGAATGTCAAGGAGGTCTCTGATTCTGTGACTTCCATGACCTCTGTGACATAAACCTAGCCTTACTCGTGAGTTTCCAGAATGGTGAATCAGACAAGAGAATGAGAAAGTAACTGGTAATCTGAACCTTGGGGTTTGGGTAATACTGAACATTTATTTAGTCATTTAGAGTTAAGGAGAATAGTTTCAAGCAGAGTAAAACCAGGAAAAAAATAAACCAAAATCAGTAATTTAAGATTGCATGTCATCAAAGAAGGTAAGGAGGAAGTTGAACCAGGATGAGGAATCTCTTTGAAATGGGGCAGAACTATATCTGATCCAGTACACGTGGACAAGCTCTAGTAGGTAGATGGCAAAATGCCTAAACTTAGATCAAACCAGTAAATCCACTCACAAACTTTATACAATTACTTCTTTTGCAGTTTGACTGCAACCAAGTTATTAAAAATAAACATCTACTTCAAAATGTGCATGCTTCCAGCTGTCTCAAGACAAACCCAGATGAGAAGACAGTAAACTAAAACTAGCAATGAAATCAAATTGGGGTACTAGCTGCCATACTTTTAAAGTAACCTCATCAACATTTAAAGGAAGATTTAGAACTTGTTTGGAACATCTTACCCAGTAATAAGCAAGTTATAGAACTGTCTATAAACCTAGAGAGACAAGGTGGGTGAGGTAATATCTTTTATTGGTCCAACTTCTGTTGGTGAAAAAGACAAGCTTTCGAGCTACACAGAACTCTTCTTCAGGTCTGGGAAAGGCACTAAGAGTGTCACAGCTAAATACAAGATTGAACAGATAGTACATATTCTAAGCTAAGAAACCATTCAAGGTGAAATGGCCCATTAACACACCTGTAGTCATAGGACAAAAAAGGGGGTTAGTGGGTTACAGATTGTAACATGCCATAAATCCAGTGTCTTTATTAAGACCATGATTTTTAGTGTCTAGCATAGCTATGAATTTAAGCTTCCTAGAGTAGAAAGGAAATTGGATGGAATTATTGGCGATTTAAGGAAGCGGGAAAAGGAGGTGATAACATGGGCGTGGGTGGGGTTGGAAACTGTTAAGGGGTTTGGTTTGCTGGAATGCAGAAACTGGAAAGTGAATAGAATATCTAAGATTCTCTATAAAATAGATTCTCTATTTTTCAGTTCTCATATTAGGTTTCATTAATAGGCTGTTTCTCACTAGTTGAAATTTGGAAGCTACTGATCAATGTTTCAAATGGATGATTAGCACCCAATGATTACCAGTGTATGAATTTAAGTCTAAGGCTATGTCTACAAGAGTTTACAGTGGCACAGTTGTACAGATGTAGCTGCACCACTGCAAAATCTCTCATATAGCCACTCTGTCGACAGGAAAGAGCTCTCCCATTGACATAATTAAACCAATGTTGGTTTAATTGGGGGGAGGGATAGCTCAGTGGTTTGAGCATTGGCCTGCTAAACCCAGGGTTGAGAGTTCAATCCTTAAGGGGGCCACTTAGGGATCTGGGGCAAAATCAGTATTTGGTCCTGCTAATGAAGGAAGGGGGCTGGACTCGATGACCTTTCAAGGTCCCTTCCAGTTCTAGGAGATAAATAAATAGAGATCCTATTTATCCCCAAAGCGTGGCGGTAGCTATGTCAGCGAAAGAAGCTCTCCCGCCAACATAGCGCTGTGCACACTACCACTTATGCCGACTAAACTTATGTTGCTTGGGGGGATGCGGTGTTTTCATACCTCTGAGTGACATAAATTTTGCTGACATAAGTGGTAGTGTAGATTTGGCCTACGTGTGACTACCAGTAAAAGGAAATACTAGGAAAAATTGTGGAATGGACTAAAATAATGAAGGTGAATTCTTCTGAAGAATTTTTCACTATGGTTATAGTATCAGAGGGATAACCGTGTTTGTCGCTTTTTACAGATCCAGACTAAGAGTCCTGTGACACCTTATAGACTAACAGACGTATTGGAGCATAAGCTTTTGCGGGTGAATACCCACTTCGTCAGATGTTTGTCAGATGAATGTTCATCTGACAAAGTGGGTATTCACCCACGAAAGCTTATGCTCCAATACGTCTGTTAGTCTATAAGGTGTCACAGGACTCTTTGTCGCTTTTCACTATGGTTATGTTTTAAGTAGCTAGATTGAAACAAGAATCCTTTCTAGAAGTGCTGAAAATGGGTTCTCAAAAATCAAATATGCCACTGAATTATGCTAGTAGAGTGCAAGAGATGAACAGACATACTTGATGATTCTGCAAATAAAACATTCAGTGTCAACAATAAGTAGCTACAGTGACAATTTAAGTTCTTTTACCAGACCTTCCAGCAGGTATCTGTTCAACATCATCTTGACTCATGAAGAGTCTCTACTCATCTTGATGTCCACAGGTCAGTTGAATTCAGAGTTTAATCAATCCTTATAAGATCTACACTCCTGTTCAGTCACCTCCATTATATTTAGTCCAGTCGGACTGGTTTGGTAGCAGTGGTAAAACTTTAGGCTAGGTTATGAAATATCAGTATCGAAAGACAAATATAAAGATCTCATTAATTAGACAGCAGACTTGAGGAATGTGTTTTACCTGAAGTATTTTAGCTTTTCATTTTTGGCCATCTTTCTCTAGATTTCTCATGAAAACTACTACCTTTACACGTAGTAGAAAGTCAGACTATAACTCACTGATACCACATATCTAGCTACTGAGATTCCTAGTGATTGAATCTCCCCTCACAACAGGGTGTCTACAAACATAACCTACTCCTAGGGTGACTTCAGTGAGTAAAAGATTATGAGACTTCTCTACCTCTAGCAGAAGGTGGGTTTGTCCTAGTGACCTAAGGAAGTTTGTCCATCTCTTTCACCATAGTTTCCTCCTATCATAAAAACAAATTATTTGAATGGAGGGTGCGGCAGCCAATCCACAGATGGACCTACTGTACAATATCCTACATAAAGTCTAGAATTGTCCTTCTGCATCTCTGTCATCAAGATACTGTGCTTTTATTCGGAGAGTCACACACTAAACCAAGTAGTTGTAGGTTTTCCTCATTATGCAATAGACTGATTATCCCCCACCTGGACTAGTATGCTACTAGTATTCTACCGCCATAGTTGAAGTGGAGCTTTTACTTTGACAGGTTCTCTATTTATAAGCTGGGGCTTACTTTAAGTTGATTTTCTTAACTTTAGCCCGCTAATGATTATGAAACCTACTCCTCAAAAGATTCATTCCCATTTTCTCTAGACTCTTATACCCTGTCAGTGCCTCTGTCTGGAGTCTCTGTGATTGTGCCTCTTGATAGCATTATGTTACTGGTACAAAGCACAAGGAATTTATTACTAAGGGAAAAAGAGCTGGTCTTACCTATATATAGCTCACTCACTTTGAAAACACAGATTTAAGATTAGCTTTGAGCATTCATGGTCAAAATCACTTATAGCCCTAACAATTATTTAATACCTTTATAAAAATCCTGCTACATGGCTATCCTTCATTGAATGCTCACCTAAGGAGGCTCACATACAATACTGAAATTCTTTGGCATTTTCTATTGCAAACAAAAATTCATTTTTTATTTGGATTCTTATTTAGAACTATTGCTACTTAAATGCTTGAATCTAATAAAATGTATTATGATTGTTTGTTTTACCCACACTGAAGGCTGAATTCTGCAGCTGCGTTGGGGGTGGGGCAGGATTACTCCCCCTTTATGCTCCTGGATCCTAGCTCCAGTTGAGAATGAGGCCCCTGGTGCAAACTAGAAAAGTCAGTTGACTTGGCTGGCAATATCTTCCAAGGGGCTATTCTACCAGCCAAGAATCTACCTGGTATAAGCTGTGCTCAGAATACTGTCTTTCCTCTGATGCACCCTTAATGCTGGATCAGAGAGATGAGGCACTTCTGCTGCCTCTTTGATACTGCCACACTGAGATTCCTCTTTTGAAGGGGAGTCCACAACTGGCTGTTTAATCAGACTTTATCTTGCTTGAGCAAACCAGTTGGAATAAGAGACTAGGGTCTACCCCTGAAAATTAATGAAATTTTAGCTATGATATTCATGTATAGACAATGAAGACATTAGCAAAGGAGTAACATTGGGGAATCATCCCTTGAATATCCATGTGTGGATGGCTGAAGTTGGTCACCTCCATGGCACCATTCCTACAGAATCTGCAGTTTCCTTCTGTACTTGTCAGCACCAATGGAACCCCTATCACTGGGGATCCCAAAGCAATCACTCCCAAAAGTGGACTAGGCAATATGATTCCATGGCCAGCCATGCTGGCAAGGAGCAGAGGATGGCTCTGAAGGGTCCTAGAGCCAGCGTAGAGGCACACGGCCTCTACAAGTATATTCCTTTGCCAGATTCCCTGAGGTCTGAGGGGTTTGGGTTCTGAATCCCCAACTTTGTCTGTGTCACAGCAAGAACATGATGGAGGAATTCAGGGGAAAAGTCTGAGAGGAGAAACCTGACAGACTGTTTCTCCCTCTGAGCCAGTCCAACGGGCTTTCCCATAGGAGGCCGTAATCTAGCTCATAAGAATGTCCACACTGGACCAGACCACTGGCCCATTTAGCCAAGCATTATATTTCTGACAGTGGGAAGTACCACATGCTTCAGAAGATGTAAAGTCTCCACAGTGGATAATTATGCAGTACCATGTCTATGAGTGAAATTTTGTCCTGACCCCACTGAGTTAGCGGTTGGTTTATGCCCTAGAGAATGAGGGCTTGTACTCCCTAAATGCTTTTATCCTAGCCAGTTTAATTGTAGATAGAATTATTATTCATATAAATGTCTAGTCCTTTTTTTAAATCCTATTACGACCTTGGACATAATAAAGGTACATCTACACTGTAGCTGGAGGTATAATTGCCACCTCAGGTAGATATACAAGTGCTAACCTTAGTCAAGCAAGAGTGCTAAAAAATGGTGTGATTCTGGTGATGTGGGTGGTGACAAGTTTGCTGCCCAATATATATCTAGAGTCTCAGATGGTATTGTACTTGGGTGGCAAGCTTGTGCTACAGCACAGGTATTTATATCAGTTCTATTGTTTCACCCAGTATACAGACTCTGGAACAGTACTGCACTGGTTCATAATTGGAATATTTTATAACCAGAAAGAACAGGAGTACTCGTGGCACCTTAGAGACTAACAAATTTATTAGAGCATAAGCTTATGCTCTAATAAATTTGTTAGTCTCTAAGGTGCCACGAGTACTCCTGTTCTTTTTGCAAATATAGACTAACACGGCTGCTACTCTATAACCAGAAACTTAGTTTTTAGAAGTTTGTCTTCTACAAAGTCTGGATGTCATATTGAAAGACTAAATCTTCTCCACTTAACTACACATAACAAGGTCAAAAAACTTTTGTCCTTTCCGCTTGATATTTGTGGTTCTTAAGTGTGGGCAGAGGAACTGCTTAAGACTTCAATCCTGGCCACACACAAAAAAAAGCAGTCTCAGGCTTTGCTGGGAGAGGGGTTTTTATTTTAAGCTGCTAAACGTTAAAAATCAATCTGTCTGTCTTTGTTAAGTACGTCAAATTTTACAACCCTGACATGAATAGTAAAAACACTACTCAAATAGAACAGCAAGGCCCAGGGACATCACCCTGTGTAAAGTCCACCCAGTTTCTGAACTCCCCACTACTATGAAAGGAAAGGTGCTAATATTCCTACCAGAATGTTGTCCCTGGACCTTACATAGCAGTTCCCAGAAAAGAGAAGCTACTGACATGTATGTGAACTTTAGAGAGCCCCTTCCTCCTCCCGACCCCCGCCCACCTAGACTAGAAGCAGTCTCTGCTACTCCATCCTTATGTCCAAAGAACTTTTTTGATAAATGGTTTCAATACCCATCTCCACTCACAGAACTCTGTGACTTCAGTTTTAAGAACAAGGCTCTCAATCTATTCAAACTACGTGCTACTCTCTGGAAAAATGGATTTACCAGATCTCCAGTGGCAAATAGCCCTGGTAATTTGAGAAAGGACACTAATACCTTGGACCAGCAGAATTTAATTCTGGCTCTCAGAGCTGTATGATTTTTAACTCCTACTTAGAAAAGTCAGAAGACAGGCAGGCACTTTGAATGAAAGTGCCTCCTCAGCCATGACTAGACACAGTACCAACCTTAACTTGTAATGAAATCTGAAAAACCGTGTTTTAACAAAAAAAAAAGTGGTTTGTTTTTATTAGTACTATTCCTACTGTTTTTATTTTTAATCAGGACTACTCTTACTGTTTTTATCCCCTACCGATGCCCTCATATTCTATGGTTGACAAAAAAAGTCACAAGACAGAAGCCATAAAAAAATTGACTCAATATTATAATGCTTATAAGTAGTAATCGGTGGTCTGGAGAGTTGACTGTTCACATAGTGCTGGTTTAACTACCATTTACAGTAAATGTGAAATCAGTTTTTTTTTAAATCAGTACATTTATTGAACTATATAGAACAAAGGTGAGGTTATGCAAGTTAATTTATACAGATGTGTACACACAGCCATCTTTGTACTTTTTGATCTTGATATAAACCTGCATCAGAATGATGACACTACAGCATTTCATTTTAAAATAATTTGCAATTTTTATCAATTTCCTTCTTGGTGGGCTAAGGCAACATGTTAGGCTAAGCACTGCTACAGAGCTCAGTATTTTGAATCAAATATAATTGTGAGCATTAACTATACCAAGTACTCACTAGAGTTCCATCAGCAGATGACACTTTTTCATATGTCTTCCAAGCATTTGCTCTTACAATGTCTGACACTCTTAAAGTGTCACAAAGTGCAACAAAGTCAGTTTCTCCAAACTCAAGCCTAGGAGAGAGGGTGAAAAAGACTATTAGTCTGGCCTATAAGTAACAGGTTATTTTAAATGAAAATTCATCTCTGACATGGTTACAAAGTATAATACATTAGATATCATCTGACACTTCACCAGATATAAAGCCCATTGTGTTGAGCATCCTGCAAAAAAAAAAAAAAAAAGCTGGAAAAGTTACCTTGTACATGCAGAAGATAATATTTAGCAGTTTTAATGTACCACAATACTTACATAACTCAAACCTGGAAGTCACTTATAACTAAAGCCCTGCACAGATACAGAATTTGTATCCACATCTGACCCGCAAACATAGTCCACAGATATAAAGCTGATATCCGCAGATTTGCAGGGCTCTACTTATAACACCAAAAGCCCAGGAATGGGTTGAAGGAAGGTCATAGCCTAAAACTAGTAACTAACAGTGTACCAAGATTGGAACAGCCCTAACAAAAAGTCAGAATTAAGACCGGGGAACTGGCCTTACATTAGAACGTCTAATTAATCCTGAAATTCTTGATACATGTACATCAGCTACCTGTAACAGAGAGAGAGGCAAATCCTTTTGTAGTGTGAAAAACTGCTCTGTCTTAATTTGCTATTTAGGGTGTACTGAGCATGCTCAGTAACATCTGCTGAAGTCACTTCCCTTCCTTGGCATCAGAGTCTGCGGACTGCTTTTTGCAGGGGTTAAAAAGTGGCAAAGGGGGCAAATTGGAGGAAGGGGGTGGCCAAGGTGTGAGCAGGGGTCAGAAATTGACTGGGTGAGGGGGTTCAAGCAGCTGAAGACAGGGTTAGTATAAGGGCTGAAGAGCAAAATCAAAGACAGGGAGAGGGGGCAATAGGAGCCCGGGGGTTAAACCCACCGATGAGGCGCTGCCAGAAGGTAACAGAGGGCAAAACCCTGGCACAAGCAGAGGGGGTAACAGCTACCCGGGTAGATTGAGACACAAGTGTTTGCAAAAATGGGGGGGTGGAGGTCAGAGGGTCTTTTTTATTTTGTCAAAGGGGCTTTTTTATTTCCTCTCCCATGGGACAGTATGTCTCAGCATGGGCTTTCCAGGGCTGGGTTCTTAAAGGCACAGGCATCCCAATGCCTAGTCATCACAGCTCCTCTGTCTGATGTAACCTACTGAGGTGCTGCAGGAGACTTGAATCAGTGAGATATTTTACCTATACCCCCTCAGAAACAAAGAATCACTTATCAGTGTATATGTCCGCATAAAGTTTCATAGCAGTTCACAAATTTGTCTTATCTGCTGCTGGGATTCCCTAAATTACTTTTAGCACCTCATCATTTACCTTTGTTATTGTGCAGATGCATATAATTGTGATATTTAATTTATATTTTAATAAATACTCATAGAAAATACGTATAAGTACTTGCTTGTAGTTTTAACATTGCCATCTGTGTTTCTAGTATTGCACTAGGTATGATTTTTACTGTGATTTCTGATTTGGAATTTTTCATTCTAACTTTTTCTTGAGTACCAGAAGACAGGTAAGGCAAGAGGTAGCAAATAAGGCAAGTCCGCAAATAAGAACACTCTTACACATCAGTAACTACTACTTGTCACAAGTTGCTATCCGTGTCCCAGTAGAAGATTAGATCAGATAATAGTTTAATATCAATAACTTACTACTGGTAGCAAATTATACCAGATAGAGTTTTTTACAATACCTTATGTATCAGTAACTGCTACTGGTAGCAAATTAAGACAGATGGCAGTTTTTCACACTACCCGGGCTGGAGCTGTCCTTGGGAAGCATGGGGGCCGAAGACCTGGAAGTGATCAGGAACCCAGGTAGGACCCAGCCTTCCATTCTGGGTTTGCACTGCCTGAATCTTTTAGTTGTTAACAGGTCAACACTAAGGTTACATCAGCATGAATTGCTTAACGCTTTGTCACTGCATGTGCCTCCAGTCAGAGCCAGGTCTTCAGCCGTTACATTTCACTACGGTGCGGTGGGTGTTTAGCCGGCCACAGCTGACACGTGCAGTACCAGCGAGGCTAAGGTAGCCTCCCACCTGCAGAACACGGTTCGTTTGACGGACAGCGGCGCGCGCTGAGTTTATACAGCCAGGGCAACCTCTGCCCACGGGAGCGCCGGGGACCTACGGCGCTAAGCACCGCCTCAGCCATAACGCCCGGGACAGAGCAAGCTTCCGCGTCTGCCCGAGCAGAGCTGCCCTCACCCGGGACATGCCCGGAGCAGCGGGCGGAGGGGGCGGCGCCGCGGGTGCTAGAGCCCCGGGCAGGCAGGGGCGCCGAGGATGCCGGGCTGGGAAGAGGCGGAAGAGGCGGCTGGCCGGGAGAGGGGAGCTGCGACTCTCACCTGGCGGCGGCAGGCGGTGGGGTGCCGCCAGTGCCGCGGTCCGGGTTGGCTCGTTGGCCCTTGGCGGCGGCTCCCCCCTTCCGGGGGGGCTTGGGCGGCATGTCGGGCCCGCGCGCGGAGCCACCGCAACGGTTGGGTCAGAATTTAAATGTCCACCGAGGCGGGGAGAAGGGAAACGGACAAACCGGTTCACCGTCGCAGCCGGGAGCGCTCAAACCGCGGGAAAAACGTCACGTCCGACCCGCCCACGGGGCGGAGCGTACGCGTCACTTCCCAGCCCTCGCTCGTTTCAGAGCAGGGGGAGATAGAGCGTATTCAAAAGGAGGCGGAGCCTGCGTACAAGAATGAGGCTGAGAACCCGGAAGAGGAATTCGGAGTCTTGGCAACAGAGGCTCCAGCGCGAGCCGTTCAGCCAATAAGCTCACCCATTTCCCTTAGCCAATAGAGGAGCTGCTGCCGTCTCTGCGTTCTCTGGGCGTCCCAGCAGGTGGAGTAGCCGCCTGACCTTGAGCTAACTCGGGGCTGGGCCTCGCCCTGACTGTCGCCTTAACGGCGACCTGTATGGGAAACGCACGGGCTGGGGGCTGGGGCTCTCCCGGCCCGGCCCGGCTGCTGCCGCCCCGGGGAGGCCCAACGGGCGTTGCTGCTTTTGGTCAGTTAGTTTTTCCTGCCAGTTTGGCGCATTAGAAATTTAAATCTCGTCTGCTGCGGCGGCGACCGGAGAAACGAGACAGAAAGCGGAGAGGTGGCGTGGAGAAGGGAACCGGAGTCACACCGCTGAAGATGTCTGGGGTTCGTTTGGTGTTTTAATGTCATGTAACTCCAGAGGTTACCGGACCAGTGGGAGCAGTGACGTCAGCACCTACAGCTCTTCAAATAAGGGAATTGTGCTCACAATGCACTCTGCTAAGAGCCTAAGAAGTCCTCCAGCAGACCCAAAGGAGACCACCCTTTATAGTCATGCTATTTCGGAAGTAAACAACAATCAAGGGAAAACAACAAATTTTAAAAAGTTACACAGGTCTTCATTATATATTATAATTGAATTCCCCCTCCCGCCCCGATCTTCGTGAGAGCAATGCCTTATATTGACTGTAAATCTAGAATCAAAGACATAAGCCTCCATTTACCTGTGTGCGCCTGTGGCTGCTTTGCACTGCTCTGGTGGCACAGAGTCTGATATCTCAGAGCTAGAAGATCTGACCGTTGGAGGAGGCCCTAGCAGAGAGGAATCCTCGGTTGGCATAGTGCCATCAGAATAGGAGATCAGGCCACAAAACCTAGGTATGGCTAAGATGTTCTTGCAGTGGAGATCTTTGCCTAAAAGCTAATTGAGTAAGAGACAGCAGAAGCAGGCTCTTATCCTCCATAGTTCACAGAGGGGGATGAGGACTTTGTTAGTGTGATTCACAGCTATTTGCTAGATAGTCCAGGAATAGTGTGATGGAGAAGGCCTGTGTTCTATTCCAGGTGAGAAAAATTGCAGTTTGCACATCCTCAGAGACTTGATTATATTTGTATTAAGCACGCTCCAGAATTTTAGCTGCCAAACCTTAACCAGTCTCTACTGAGTCAGCTTTGGGTAGATTTTCATGGGGACACTAAAGGCACTAGAGCCACCCAGTGCTAAATTTCAAGTCCCGGCTCCAAAGATGTATAAACAGGGAAATCTCAAGTAGGGGTAGAGAGGTTATTTTACCTCTGTATTTGGCACTGGTGTGACCACTGCTGGAATAGTGTGTCCTGTTCTGGTGCCCACAATTCAAGGATGTTGATAAATTGGAGAAGGTTCAGACAAGCCACAAGAACAATTAAAGGATTAGAAAACATGCCTTACAAACCTTTTTTCTGATGACCCAGTTGAAGAAAATTGTTGATGCCCTTTAACCAACAGAGCTGGGGATGAGGGGTTGGGGTGCAGGGGTGAGGGCTGGGAATGAGGGGTTCAGGGTGTGGGGGGGCTGTGCGCTGCGGCAGGGAGTTGGGGTGTGGGAGAGGGTCAGGGCTCAGTGCAAGCTCTGGGGATGAGGGGTTTGGGGGGGCTCAGGGCTGGGGATTGTGGCACGAGCTTAACTCAGGCGTCTCCCAGTCAGCAGCGCAGTGGGGGTGCTAAGGCAAGCTTCCTCCCTGTCCTGGCACCACGGACAGTGCTACGCCCCGAAAGCAGCCAGCAGCAAGCCTGGCTCTTAAGCAGAGGCGTGCAAGCAGCTCCATGTGGCTTTTGACTGTAGGCACTGTCCCCCCGTCGCCCCTCCAGCCAGTGCTTTGGGCAGGGACAGCACACGGAGTCCTGTGGCCCCCCCCAGGAGCTGAGGGACCTGCTGCTGGCCACTTCTGGGGCGCAGCGCAGTGTCAGAACAGGTAGGGACTAGCCTGCCTTAGCCAGGCAGCACCGGCAACGGGACTTTTAAGGGCCTGGTCGTTAGTTCTGACCAGAGCCACCACAACCCAGTGCCTTACATTCCGCAACCTGGAGTTTGAAAAAAAAACTTTCGCAGAAGCACTATAGCAGTGCAGTGAGCGGTAAGGATCCAGCTGCATAGACCAGCTTGCTGGCCTTTGGGCTTAGATTGTCAGCTCCTTAGACCAGGGACGATAACTTCATGTGTTTGTATAGCTCCAAGCACAATGACCAATCAGATTTGGAGTTTCTAGCCCCCACTGTAGTTAGGCTGTGAATTAGTAAACAATCATAAAATCTCACTGAGGGGTGAGCCTAGGTGAAACAGAAAAACTAAAGATGAATGTTTTGTTTGGCTGTTGATAAATAAAGGTCCTGAACCTAATCTCATTGAAGTTCCTGACAAAACTTCCATCATAGTGTGTGTTTTATGCTGGAGCAGTTAAGTAACGCTTTTATCTCTCCAGTGCACTGTTCTTAATTTTAAGATTGCTAGCATAGTGTTTTGATAACAATACACTGAGGCAGCTTTGGTTTGTGTTATAGAGCTGTTTGTTATTTCTGTGTTGCTAGTGATGACACTGCATATGGTACCCTGATATCCTAGAAGATCTTGGGATGGGGGAAGAAGGGAGTAGTAGCAGCAAGTATTTCTAAGATGTAGAGTAGGATAGTTCAGATTCAGCCCTGATGCCTTGACTTTGAGAGTTACATTGCTTATACCAGAGCTAAATTTGGCCCTTTATGCTAAAGTCTCCCACATAGCTACTCAAAATAGGTGGGATATGGACAGGTCCTAATAATGGAATTTTGTAGAGTAAGAATAAAGCTAATCTGTGCAGGAGACAGAATTTTCTTGGGGGCTGGTCCAAGACTGTGGAAGGAACTCCCTTAAGAACCAAGGGCCATCACAAACCTCACCACTTTCCGTTCCAAGTAAAAGGTGCATTTCTTAGACCTGTCTTTAACAAACACATAGCAATAGCTGTTATATATTAACTGTTATAAACATTCTAAAACAAAATACTGTACTGCACACACTTTTCCCCTTGGGAAAGTATGAGAACAAAAGCACATTGTAGCTGTTAGTCACTTAGAAGGTACAGATACTATGGTGATAAGTGTTGAAAAGAATATAGGATAAGTGTTTTTTTTTTAACTCTTATTGACACACCTGAAGTAAAGCTTAGCCATTTACTCACCATTCTCATGTGCACTGATCATCACAACTAGCTCTGCAAGTAAGCAACTCATATACATGTATACTCCATCCACTGGAGCAGTGGTACACATATGCACAAGCCAGTCCATCACTTTGCCACAGCCAGGTCTCTTCTCTCAGGCCTCGTCTATAGAGTTTTTGTACCAGTATTACTATTTTGGTTAGAGGTGGGGGTTGTTTTTAAACACTGAAATAGTTATACTGCTATACCTCCTTGGTATGGACAGTTATATTGGTATAAAGGTGCCTTTTACCAGTGTATCTTATTCCCTTGTTTGTATGGGAATAGCAATACCAGTATAAAGCACATTGATTCAGCAAGATGCAGTTATATTGGGTATAAGTTTCACATGGACTGTCTGAGGAACCTGATAAGATGGCAAGACAAAGTTCCAGCTACTGAGATTCTCCTATGGGGAGGTATTCAAAGGATCCATACTTTGTTGATGAAATCACAGATGAGATGGGCAGGCTATATCACCAGAATGTCAGATGAACTACTGACAGAGACATACTAAAATTGGAATGATACAGAGATTAGCATGGCCCCTGCGCAAGGATGACACGCAAATTCGTGAAGCGTTCCATATTAAAGTAGTTGTGGCTGAGTGGTTAAGGTGATGGACTAGCAATCCATTAGGGTCTCCCTGCGCAGGTTTGAATCCTGCCAACTATAGAAGCGTTTGAGTGATCTCATTGTGGGCAGGAGGGATAGCTCAGTGGTTTGAGCATTGGCCTGCTAAACCCAGGGTTGTGAGTTCAATCCTTGAGGGGGGTAGGGAATGGGGGTAAAAATCTGTCTGGGGGTTGGACTAGATGACCTCCTGAGGTTCCTTCCAACCTGATATTCTATGATCTTTTATGGTTAGCTAAAGGAGGAAAAGGGCTCTTAAGGAGGCCAGAAGAAATATTTCAAGGATTCTCTCAAGTTATCCTTGAGGCATTTCAACATTGACACAGAGTTTTGGAGAGATCTCGCTCATGATTGTTCTACCCGGCGAAGCCTCATCATTGCTGGAGCTACAGTCTGAGGAGAACTATTGAGGCAGAGCAGAAGCGCCAGCAGTGTAAATCACACAAAAGCAGCATGTCCGCTGTTAATCAAGTAACCCCTGGCGGCATCTCTTGTTCAGTGTGCCACAGACAGTTCAAAGCTGAAATTGGCCTGATCAGCCATTCACGTGTTCACAGAAACCAAACTAACCAGTGATGTCATAATAATCTTCAACTGGGAAGGACAAACATCATCATCCACACTAGGGGGAGTTGAACCACTTTAGTTATACTAACAGTTAAAGCAGTAAAATTTTATATATAGACAAGACTTAAGATATCTCATGGCTTTCTTCAAAGTTGCAAAGTTTGAATTATAGGTTGGAGGAAGATTTGAAGCTCTTTAAATTTATAAGTCCAGTGCGGTAGTTAATTGCTGCCAATAAATTACCTGGTGTGAATAGTTATTGGACATCAGGAAGTTGAATGGAACATACTAGAGAGTAATACAGGCCTCATCACAAAACAAACACTGCAGCACATAGCAATGGTAATACTTCTGTGCTCCTAATATATTAATCTCAAAGTATGTCATGACAATGGGATTATTTTTGGTTAAAAAGGAAGCTTTCAAAATATTTAGGTATGTTTCCAACTTTCAGTAAGAAAATCAAACCCAAGTTAAGCCAGAGAGGGGTGGTTGGTGGACAAGAATGGTGAGGTACACTCCCAGTCCCGGGACAGTTTTAAAAACTAGAATTTTAATAAAGTTAGGGTATTAAAAAAATACATAACCAGCCAACCAAGCACAGCTTGCACAAGTCCCATTGCTTCTCAGTCCTTTCAGAGTGAAGCAAACTCTGCTGCTGCAACCAAAGCTGATCCTTTTGATCCCCTCAGCAGATCTTCAATCCTTAGAGGCACAGGGTGCAGGTAAAGCTAGATCTGATATTTGCTTATGAGTATTACATGTACACATTGCATAAGTGAAAGTGTTGAGTGCTTCAGGTATTTTAAAAGTAACAGTAAAAATGGTCAGTTTTACTCCCATTTTCCTGGGAATAATTTTGAAATAAATGAGTTTTGCTCAGTATAGCACAGCATTCATGCTCATCCTTAGAAAACAGCAACCGTGGTTCCTACTGTTCTGGCTATAGTTTTGCTTGGTTAAAGCGAAACAAAACATATTTGATTAGAGGCATTGTGCACTGATGGGTCTATTTAAGGTGACATCAGGCATCAAAATTTATCACATATCATTCCCAAAATCTGAAGTCAAAAGAAAGCTCCAGACACTGAGTAACAACCAAGGAGCTGTACTGGGACATGTGCTGTTCAATATAATCATAAATGATCTGGAAAAGGGGATAAAGAGCGAAGTGGCAAAATTTGCAGATGATGCAAAATTATGTCCAAAGCAGCTTGAAAGGCATTACAAAGGGATTTCACAAAACTGGGTGACTGGACAACAAAATGGCAGATGAAATTCAATGTTGATAAATGCAAAGTAATGCACATTAGAAATCATAATCCCAACTATACATAATGGGATAACTATACATGATGGGATCTAAATTAGCTGTTACCGCTCGAGAGAGATCTTGGAGTCATTGTGGATAGTTCACTGAAAACATCCGCTCACTGTGCAGTGGCAATCAAACAAGCTAATAATGTTAGGAACCATTAGTAAAGGGATAGATAATAATACAGTAAATATCATAATTCTACTATATAAATCCATGATATGCCAACACCTAGAAAACTGCATGCAGTTCTTGTCACCCCCATCTCAAAAAAGAATTGAAAAAGGTACCAAGAAGGGCAACAAAAATGATTAAGGGTATGGAACAGCTTCCATATGAGGAAAGATTAAAAAAACTGGGTCTTTTCAGCTTTGAAAAGAGATGACTAAGGGGGGATATGATAGAGGTCTATAAAAATCACGAATAGGGTGGAGAAAATTAATAAGGAAATGAGTTATTTACTCCGTCACATAACACAAGAACCAGTGATCACCCAATGAAATGGATAGGCAGCAGGTTTAAAACAAACAAAAGGAAGTATTTCTTCACACAACGCACAGTCAACCTGTGGAACTTGTTGCCAGGGGATGTTGTGAGGGCCAAAACTATGGGTTTAAAAAAACATTAGATAAATTCATGGAGGATAGATCCATCAATGACTATTTGTCAAGGTGGTCAAAGGACGCAACATCATGCTCTGGGTGTCCCTAAACCTCTGACTGCCAGATGCTGAATGATGACACGGCTCACTCAATGATTGCCTGTTCTGTTTGTTTGCTCTGAAGCAACTGGCATTGGCCACTGTTGGAAGACAGGATACTAGGTTAGATGGACCATAGATCTGACACAGTACGGCCATTATTATGTTCTTACAAGGTTTAACCATTATCTTTTGTGGAAAATGGAAACAATATGCACGTGAATCAGCAGGAGACATGCTTCCAAGCACATCAACATGACTCATGAAAAACATGGTTCCAAGAATGAACCATTAGCCATTTCCTGGCATTTATTTCATCTTTTTTTGTAAACTCACAAAATACAACATCCTGAAAGATTTTAAGTTAAATTATCCTTAATGGGTTTTTTACTAATTTTCATGTTTGCCTTATAACATCAAAAACAGGCTAATCTCTTTTCAGAAGTCATGATTATGTAGATTTCCTACCACATATGAACATATCCATTCTAAGAATAAACTGTCAATTAAACCCACTGTAGAATAAATAGATTACATTGTATACTTAAGAGAACCTTCCTCTGCAGTAAATATTTTTCCCTGACCCAAAGCAATCACAATAGCGGGAAGCTTGCATGCAGAGTGTTTACAATAGCAGGAAGCTGTTCTGAATCCACATAATGTATCCTCCCACAGTATTAATGAAAGATCATTTAAGAGATAGAAAGTAAGAGAGAACTCAGTTCAGTTAAGAAACTTTATATTAATGTAAGATACAGACTCCCATAACATTACATTATTTTTAAAAATAGGCATACATGAAGCAGCTAAACATTGGCATATTTTCCCTAAGTATTCCTGCTTTCTAATATATCAATGTCCAAAAATCAATATAGTAAATAGGGTCCAGTTCCCTTGTCCATGCCACAACTCAAAAATGGATCTCTGGAGGTTCTCCTAATAGCCTTTTTATGGGAGGTAGCGTTTTTTAACTGAATCCAGCCTCAAAATAGCAGTAAGGAAAACAAATAAGTCTTGGGCCAGAAATTTGAAACTTACACGCTTAGAGTCCATATTTGAGCACCTAAATAAAAGTGACCTGATTTTTAAGGATTATGAGAACCTACAGTTTCTATCGGTTTCTCTGGGAGTTGTGAGTGCAACACTCATGGAGAAGGGAAGAGAAAATTAAAAAAAAAAAAAAAAAATCAGTCCACTTTTACTTTAGGTGACTAATTATGAATTTATGGACCACGTCCTCAGCTGGCATACATCAGTCTATCTCTAATTACTTTAATGGAGCTAAGATAATTTACACCAGTTGAGGACGTGGGCTTAAGTGTCTAACTTTGGGCTCCTAAAGTTAGACGTTTTATTCTTAGTTTTTAGAATTCAAGTGTTTCGTTTGTCTGTGATAAATACAAGATATACATTAAGTAAAAAACATTGTTTTTAAAAAACAGTTTTAGAAAAAGTTAACATCTTAGGTAATCTTATACTAAGATGTTTTTATATGAGGGAAAAGTCATCAGAGCTTCTTTCACAGGGAATCTTTGTATTTGTATTTTATCAAAGCTGCAAACATATCAAGGCTTCATGTGCTTTATTAAAAATTGATCATTACATAAAGCAGTTTAACACTGATGGCCAACAACTTTGCTAATACACTTCATACCTTTGCAGTGGCTGACACAATCCTATCTCCATAATTAGTATGAATGCTTTGTATTCTACAGCTATTGAATGCAATATGCAGATTTACAAATATACAATGACGGTAAATTATGGTGATATAACAAGAGTTTATTAAAAATTAACCAACTATGATGAGTAAGCCAAACTTAGGTCTTCTCTTATTATGGTATGTGCAGTGTAAAAAACACACAATTTAAATGCGTAGCACAATACTCATTTTAAATGAACAGCCAAAATGAACAGTGTGCTTCTTGTTGATCTTCCATATTACAATAATGTACTGTATTTTGATTTAATTTCAACACTCATCTAAGAAAGCTATTGCTGGGACAAATAATCTAATTCGGCCAAATTTCTGGGGAATATATGGCTTCATTCATGTGGAACAAGCATTAATTTTCCCCCTAAATTAATTATAGCAAAAGAGAACCTAAGAAGACTTTTAGACAAACAAGTTTGTTAGATTTATTTTCCATTGCACATACATGGATTATGTAAAAGTTAGTAACAAGTTACTGCTTAATTTTCTTACATTTTCTAAAGATAGTTACAGCAGACACTTGCCATATTAAAACATCAAGTCAGAAATCGATTTGAAAAGGTAAATATGACAAGATTTAAAAAAAACAAATTGCACATTTTAGTGAGGAGAAATTCAAATATATGTTTATCTATATGCTGTAACAAACTATATAGCTTAGAATATTACAGTTAGAAGTAGTTCTTTCAGTCCATTTGTACATATTTTTCTCCAGATTAATAATTCTTTTCAATTTTCCTTAATTAAAACTGGCAGATATTTCAGAGACTTTATCTTCCTCGTAGTATTCAAGATTCATCACATGAAATGCACTAGTAACTAAGACTTTATACAATTGCTATTCAAATATAAAAAGGGCACCACACTTGAAAATAAGAAAAAACCCTAAAACATATTTAAAATTTATCATGAGATGAAAAGTGTTTAAGATGTTCAGCAATAAAGCCCTGTCCACTACTTACGTAAAAGAAGATTTTAAAAAATAATCACTGCACACAATACAGAGTGGGATCATACTGTAATCTTTCAGTCTTCTGTTACAGTAATATTCTCCATTACTGTTCACAAATGAGTGTTTCTATAGCAAACCTATTCTCAAAGTGTCGAATCTTTCGGCAATTGGTGGCTTCACGCTTTTGAATTCCTGGTGAGAGTTTGGGGAAATGGGGGAGGAAGGGATGACAAATGAGATAGAGTGATGCATATTAATGGAAGAATTAAAGTATTAGTCCATTTACTGCAATAAGAAGGTACCAGAGGTTCCTCTCAATTCACTTTCAAATCAGAAGCAAATTTATCAACACTTTAGTGATCTATTATTTACTTGTGTCCCTTATTTATCACGGGATCAATTAAAGTGTTCATGTTTTTAAAAAGATGGTTTGCAATCATTTTTCCCATCTGCCACCTTCCCAAACACAGTCAGCAATCTGACTAAGTTACTCAATTAATTTAGTTCAGGTTATGCTTGTAAAACTTCTCCTTCCACATTAAACAAATGCTGAACAACAACTATAACACTTCACTTCTCTAGACACTTGAATCTGAGATTTTCAAAGAGCTTTCCACAGACAAATAATATACGTTTTACAAGATCCAGGTAGACAAGTATTATTCCTATTTTACAGATGCAGACTATGAGACACAGAGCAGTTAAATGACATGGCCAAATTTGCACAAAACACCTAGGACATATCAATTTTCAATTCTGTCCTTTGGCCATAAGACCATGCTTTCTATATATGAAAAATTGAACCATAAAGTGTGTACGTGTTTAACTATTCTGACAGTTATAGTTACTGATGGTAAAGGCCACTATTATTAGTTTTGTGCTATTTATATTGCAGCTGACTGAAAATCTTCTGCCAAAACACTTTTCAACACAAAATGGTTTTTCAATTAAACAATCTCAGAAAATTTTCATTTTCTTAAAAATTCTTTTCAAGTTTGGGGGTGGGGGATTAAATGAAAATTTAAAGAAAAATTAATGGGGAAAAAGGTAATTTTATATTGCATTCATTCTTCAAGTCTTCATTCAGGATTAATACCCCATCATGCTAATCTCTGTGTAAACACTCAGGAGCTTCAAGGAGCCAATGACAGCAAGACCATTCTAAATTTTAATCTGAGAGGTATTGTCTTCAACATATCCAGCTATTTATTGACTAGAAACATTAACTTTTCCATCAACACAAGATAACATTCTCAAGAGACTTTACCTTTCATGGTTTCTTTGCGCTGTAGTTTATAGGTTTCCTTGCCACGGCACAGACGATAAATAAAGAACCCCAACTGATCCACATTTTCAATGCGATCAGTAACAACCATCTGTTCATGAATCAGATAGGACTGAGGCAAGTATGTTCCAGCCTACATTAACAAAAAGGCAACAGCTCATTATTAGAAGTGCAATCATTCATTCTTCTGCTAAGTACACACAAGATAATTCAAATCAATTTTATATATTCTCAAACAGCAGCAGTTCTATACAAACAAGGATTTGCAGCTTTGCAGACTTCCAAAATATGTAGTACATACAGAATTTTCTTTTAAACATCAGGAACGTGACTGCATTTTAGTGCAGTTATTTAAGAGCTAATAAAATAATCATATAAAATGTCACAACATTTTCACAGCAGGAGACATTGACGTATAGTGTCTTCCATTACAAAAATTAAATCTATATCAGTTTTTTTTCCCCCCACACAAGAGAAGCAAATTTTCTCCAATTAAGATTCGTCACTGTGGGCCAAATCTTGCAGTCTTTACTCACCAAACACTATCACTTACTAGGGAGTCAATTGTTTCCAATACAAGCTCTGTCCAAGTAAAGACTGCAGAAATGTGCAGGACGTTAGTACTATCTTGCTGATTGATGGAGGTCCCAGGGATCAGTAGTTTATTACTATCCTTCTGCATGCTGTTAAGTTTAAAATAGGGGGATCCCAAACATTTTTATAGCACAGGCCACAACTTAATGGACAGTGAATGGGAGGATAGATGGTCCACAAGACAATCACATAACATCCTTATGGCAACTATACCAATTGTTTAAATAAAAATATATTAGAAAGTATTTTTTCCTCTATGTTTGCTTCAAGGTCAGCTATTACCAGAAAGTAAGGAAAGCCCAAAAAATGTGACTATTGAGCTCTCCAGAGACCACCAGGAAAAATTCTGCAGACAACAGTTCAGAAAGCTGGTTCAGAAAACAGAACTATGGCCCCATTCCTCGTCCATTTGGAATCCACAAGAGTTTTGCCATTGATTTAAAAGAGAGTACCATCGGGCCCTATTGTGTGCTTCTGTCAAAGTAGAAGATTCACAGAAACAAAAATTAGCAACTTTATTAAAAGTTGACTTTATTAAAACATTATCCACAAATAAATCAATCGGTCTTTCTAAAATGTGACTGAGTAGAAAGATTCCATTTAGTATAATTCCTATTTCTGACGTTAATGAGAGTGAGTTTTTAATCTATTTTTCACTTGTGAGTTCAAACACTTAAGCTACTTTTAAAAAGCACCTTGGAATCCAAAGAAACTGCTGCACTGCATCCAGAAAATTACATTAGCATAGAATTTAGTGTAGCTGGCTAAAGATTTTTATTTTTATTGTCGATAAGCCACTTATGAGTTTCTATTACAAACCAGAGATTAAGGACAACAATATTTTTTCAGTCCAAGCAGCATGTTTAAACAAGCTGATTAAGAGCTGTTCTTTTTAGCACCAGGGTAGTGATTATATAATATTTACTTTGAAATGTAAAAATATTTTTGATCACATCTAAAGAGGCAAACACAGGTGAATTTTTTTTTCAGCTGACCTCGTAGTTCATTAAACAATGAAAAGCCTTGTTATTTAAACAAATAATTTATAAGTTAAAGACCTTCCAAGTTCAGGTGGGAAAAAAATTTGTTTTCCACAGAAAGAAAATAAAGATTGTTACAGTAGAGACATTGCATATTAAAAGTACACCATATCGTAAACTGCAATCTAATAGAATATAGAACATAAGAAAAACAGATTGCTCTCTACTGTAGTTGAAGGAAATTCTACATTCTCACTTAAGTACTTTAATTGCATACTACAGATGGGGAAAATCATAGCTATAAATTATTCTTGCAGCATATTTGTCCATATACATAGATGCATAGAGTTTAAAGCCAAAAGGGACCATTAGATCATCTAATTGGACATCCTGTATATCACAAGCCATTAAGTTTCACGCAGTTTTATCCCTGTACTGATCCCACCGATTTGGGGTTAGCTAAAGTAGATCTTGAAGAGATCAAAAAATGAAGAATCCCTTGGTATTTTGTTCCAATAGTTAGTCACCCTCATTGTTAAAAATGTGTGTCTTATTTTGAATTTGTCTGGTTTTAACTTCCAGCCATTGGTTCTCATTAGGTTTTCTCCATTAAGTTAAAGAGTCAAGTATTACTTATATACTGTAATTAGGCTTAGCAGAATTCTGTTTATTTATAATTTGAACAAACAATATCTAAGGTTTTTTTATTTTTATATATTTAAATTTTCACAGTTGTGGGAAATTATGGGAGTGTCCAACAATAATTATGTAATGACAATAATTGTTGATTCAAATATTTAAAGCTTTATAACTGTTAAAACACAAATTGTCAACATCACATGTAAAAATATACAAAGTAAATATCCTTAACATCAGATTCTAATAGGTTTTCAAGCAGTATTTTTTACTTTGCCTATCTGAAAATTTTTTCATTGTGTAAATATTTTTGTTGGTTTGTGTGTGTGCTGAAATCAATGTTTACTGATAAAAATCTAATCCTTCCAAATCTAACTGTAATCAAGTAACCTCTCAGTCTTCTTTCTGATAAACTAAACATATTGAGTTCCTTACTTCTTTCAGTGGAAGGCACTTTTCTCTGAATAATTTTTTTTGTGAAGACTAGAACTCTATAGACTAGTATCCCAGGATGAGCCTCACCAGTGCCATGCACAGAAATAAAATCACCTCTCTACTCTTACTCCTCTGTTTATACATCCAAGGATTGCATTAGCCCTTTTCCCCCACATCTTCACACTAGGATCTTATATTGAGTTGCTTTCCAGGATGCAGTCCCCCATTCTGTAGGTCTAGATTGCATTCCTTGTTCTAAATGTATAACTGCATTTAGCTGTATTAAAACACTTTTTGTTTGAATGGACCCAGCTTAGCAAGGGGAACAGATCGCTTTGTATGACTGCCTTGCCCTCGTCATTATTTACCAGTCTGCCAATCTTTGTGTCATCTGCAGATTTTATTAGCGATGACTTTATATTTATTTCCAGATCACTGATGAAAATGTTGATTAGCGTCAGACCTAGTACTGATCTTTGCAGAAACCACCCTTGAATCACCCCCATTCAAAGATTCCCCATTGACAACTACTTTTTGAGATCTGTCCGTTAGCCTATTCTTAATCCATTTAACGTGTGCTTTATCAATACTGTATAGTGCTAATTTTTTAATCAGACTGTCATGCAGCATTAAGTCAAATGCCTCATAAAAGTCTAAGTACACTACATCTCTGCAGTTACCTTTAATCAACCCAACATGTAATCTCATCAAAGAATGACATCTTTCTCTATTTCCAAATCTATAATTCCTTTAAACTGAACTCCTCTGAAGATTTAAGTTCTTTAGTGAGGAGTTAACTTTTCGAAAGCACTTCTCACATGTGAACTCCAGGGCTTGTGAAAATAATATGAACATGTTTCTCTTTATTATATATAACAAAACCACCTGCAATTCAACCATACCTTTATATTGATCAGCAACTCCAAGAAATTTTTTGGTGGCATAACAACTGAAGTGTTTAGAGGAATCACGTAGCACTTATCCAAGCTAAGGTCGAGGTAGGCTGTGAGTCTCTGGGAAAGAAATGCATATTCTAATCAAAATCATTTTAATAATTCTAGGGTTAGCAAAACTGTTAATATTATGCTCAATTACTGTTATATACTTGTTCTTCCTGTAAGCTGGAGTACTGTTAGTTAAAAGGCATGTTCTAATGTATTGAGTTTGGTGGTGGGATACAGAGATAAAAGGCAATCCTAATATCAGGTTAGCTAGAACAGAGATTTCTGCAAGTCAATAGGTACTAGGTAGTTCAGACTTTTCAGTGCATGAGCTGTCAGAGGTTAAGTGCAGTATTTATTTAGTCTTGTTGCTTGTATTTTAAAATTTCAGGGAGAAATCTGAAAGTACAAATCTCCCTTTCAGAGTTCAATGAAACATGACTGGAAGAGAAAACACAATAGAAAATAACAGATGCTATACATAAAAATATTTTATTCTTCCAAAATTCTGTGCAGTTGAAATGCTAATATACTGATATACAAAAATACAAAGAAAAGTGTCAAACTTGCAGAATCTACATTTTAAACCAGTAATTCATGGTCTCTGGATTATCCAAAGGGTAATATTTGCAATAGTTTATTAATCTATAACTCTAATAGATTCTTGAACTAGACTGAAAGGTCTTGAGGCACCATTAACTAAATTGTTTTTGCTAAGGAAGGGCAATATATCATGTTCAAGTGTTCAGTCTTGCAACATCCAACATTTTTTGCGAGTACCGTATTAAATACAAAGAACTAAGGGCCCCAATCCTGCAAACACTATCGAGCATAACGATTAGTACTATGACTAGTCCACCTGTCAAAGGAGTAAGTACTTTGCTTATAGCAAGAGTCTGCAGCATTGGACCTTAAGTTAACAAAGCATTAAGGCTGAAGAATAATGAAGTATAAAATGTGAGGTTCTTACAGTCACATTACATTTTATTTTCTATTGCTATTTTTTCCTCATACAGCTTCACGTTTCTTACAGCCTGATCCAATGCCTAATAGGAATATTCCTATTGATTTCATTATCTTCAGTGGACATTGGATTAAGTCTTAAATGCATACTACAAAATATATTTATCACCTATAATATTTCTAAGGCTCCTCTCACCATGGTATCACATCTGTGTGGGATTTGCATTATGCCAACTTATCATTGCTGTGGGAAATACCTTGGTCTTTCCTATTTTTATTTTATTTAATTATGCAACATTAATATTATACAGAATTGAAATGGGTGCTGAAGGTCAGACCTCACTTTGGCATATGAGGTGCCAGCCTTTATTTCTGTCATGCCAAGTAGAGAAAGTGTGAAGTGTGATGTGAAGGAAGCTCTGCTGTAAATCTTAACAAATGTTTACTGAACATATTTAGAAATAAATTTTTCTAATCAGATGATTATTTAACCAATGTTTTTCCCAAACTAGCTTATGAATGTTAGGCAAAATGAGCACTAACTATTAACTTCATGTTTAGACACGTTTGAGTTCATACAAAAAGAGCGTGGCAATGATTTTACACAGTAGGAAAGTGTTCTTTTTTTCAGCCTTGCATAACACAAAAATAACTCAACAGTTTTTCCTCAAGCTTTCAGCAGCAGCAAGAGTCACATTTCAGTGAAACAAGGCGTGGACTATTTAAGCATAATGTGATAATTTTCAGAAAGCGGAGAGAAAGAAAATGGGTTTTTCCAACTTTAACTATGATCACTGAGAGAAAGCTGTAGCATTACAGGGATGTCATGCAAAAATTTTATTACTAAGATGTGCAACAAAGATACGTATTGACAAAAAAATAGAATAAAAGTACTTCAGTAGTGCTCAGTCATGCCTTTAAAATCAGTGAGTGGCCTGTGGTAGAGGCAGAGTGCCTCCTGAGAGCTCCCAAATGCCCAGGGTGGGGTCTGGCTGCTGCCATGCACCTTAAAGTGAATACAGAATGTACTGCCCTCCACAGCCCATCAGCCATATCCTTGCCTTTTTGCTGTCCCCTCTGGAATGGTTAGCTTCACTGAAAGCACTACTGGATGATAGTCTTTGAGCTTAGGTGAATACAAGGACTGTGAATATGACCAGCCCCTGCACATGGGTGTCCAAGGGAATGAAGGCTTCTTCCACCCTACATTCATCTCTACTGTTGCTGATCACAATCTGGCTTCATGTATTTTCAGCAATAAGATTAAAATTTTCTTCACGTTCTTGTATTATGACAAGGAAATGGACGTGTTTGGGTTTTTTCCCTTCTCTTTTCATGAACAAGAACACTTTATAAATGGTGGCTTACAGACCAGGAGAACAGCAAGATTATCATCAAATGTGCACTCTGTACACAAGGATTAATAATTACTTCCAGTTTCTGAATACCAAAATACTGCAGAGCTCACACTTTCACACCAGTAAAATAACTGAAATAATTAGAAACCACACAGATTAAGTTCATAAAAAAAATAAGCGTTTTGAAATTTTTTTTTGTTTTTAAATGCTTTCAAGGATTCTCAGCAGACGTTCCTTACCCGGTGGAAATCATGAACAATGTCTGCTGGATCACTGTCAGCAAATTCTGGGACAGGCACACTGATGAATTCAACATCCTCCTCCTCAAGGATCTGAACGTTTTGCTCAATTGTCTGGTAGCGAGCAGCTGGAGCACGTGCATCAGGCTCAGTCAGAGTTAAGTCATCTTCAATATATTTTATTCCACAGAAATACACACCACCTTGCTAAAAAATAAATAAAATAACCTCAAAACAAACAACATTTCAGCAAGTTTATAAAAAAATTAAAATGTGACCAACTACTATGCAAGCTTCCTCAGATAGCGAGGTCACTGCACCTTAAATTCTACTCTACACCCACACGGCTCTTCCATTCTCAAACTTCTCCTGAGCAGACACTGCCCATCATCAAGCTAAATTACATGTTTTTCTGCCTATTTAATTCATAAGCCTACACTGGATCAATTTTAGACAGTACAGGTCTTCTACATAGCTTGAGTAAGAGATTAAGGACCTAGAGTGAAATCCTGGCCCCTCTGAAGTCAATCGGAATTTTGCCATTGACTTCAAGGAAGTCAGGATTTCATACCTGGTTTTTACCCTGACCTTCCATAACAAATTACTGCAGGTGCAAATAAGACATGCATACCTCCAATTACATTATTTGTGAGCAGAATAAGGTACTTAAAAGTTTTTATGCCTAAACCTGTGCTTACAAATTGTAGTATTCAATAATCAGGTCCTTAAATATATTTGATTATGTTTTATGTTCTAGCCTAAATCCTTTTTAATTCATTTATTCTGACTATCCAAAACAAGTTCAGGAAGTCCTTTATAATCTTGAAAGTTTCCTAGATTTAAGACTTTTTAAGTTTGTTTACAACGTGAATTCATTTCTGATGTTTTAAACTACAGCTGTCTTCACTCACAAGCTGTAGCCTGTCAACTATATACATTATTTGCAGTATGACCACTCTCACCTGAGATAGGCTAACTCCAGAGGAGTTAACTTGGGTGTAGATAACTCAAGCTAACACTGTAGTGCAGACAAGCTCTTAGACTTGCTCCTGGTAACCAGAATATAGCTTACACCACTCTGAATTTCATCCAGAGTCTGATAAAGTCTAAATTGGTACAATTCACAGAGAAAGCCAGAATCCAGAACAGAACAGAAAGGTATAAGAAGATGCAAGTTAAATTAGACCCCTCCAGCTCCTCTGTGCTGTTTGATCAGTTTAGACTCCCGTAGACATTAGCAAATGGATGTAAATGGGATCAAGTATCTGGAAATCAGGCTGTCAGGGAATGGGATTTTCCTGGGAACCCTCCACGCACAGGTCTTGCCCCTCCCACAAATAGAGAGGAGGAGTCATGTGGAACACACTGTGTTTGGCCAAGGGTGGGAAACTGCCGCCACTGTTTCCCACCCTTGGCCAAACACAGTGTGTTCCACATGGCTGGAGTCTGTTTCGGGGGTGGGGAGGAACTGGATATTAGCCAGACTGACACATTAGCTACCCCACCAGCCCCATGAAATTCAGGGTCTGTATTATCATAATTTCCACAGAATTCCCATGAAGTCACAGGGGAGTCCCTTGTAGCATAGCTCCAATGGAACTGCACTGCCAGGGAGTCAGAGCCAATGCAGAGGTGTAAAACCTCTGTAGAGATAGCTCTGGCCTCCTGCAGATCCCAGGTTTAGGGGCTTGTTCAATGGCCTACTCCACAGGGGGATGGGGGCAAACCACTCTTCCCAACTGAACAATAGGGGAGAATTCTGTGGAATTTCCTGACCCAGAAGTCTCTCTCTGAGTTTTTCCTGTGGGAGCAATAATCTGGCCCAAGGAGTCTTATACCACCTTACACATTCCCTCTGAATCTGGTCATATGTGGAGGAGAGTAATTTATCCCAGAGTGAAACTGCCAACGACACCACTCTTCATGAATTCCCAAATGACCTATCAAAGGAGGAGGACTGAAAATAATTTCTGAAAAAGCTATACATTCAGCCCTTAAACCTATAGAAGAATAAATGTGAATAGAGAGAACCAATAGCACTCTCTCACTCACTCTCTACTAAACAGTGCAAACAGGGAGAAAAATGAAAGTCCTTTACTACACAAAATGTATTTAGCTTACCTGGAATGCAAAATATTTGTACAGATAGGCACCACCAAGTATCACACCAGCAAGCATAAAAGCCACTCCAAAGCACATACACCAACACCAAGCTCTCCTCTGTCCAACAGGCACCACAGCTTCAGGGTCCTAGAAACATAGCAAAGGGAAATTGTCAACATACCATTCCAAAAGACACAAAAGATTGTGGATGTACCTGTCTATTTAGTGCAATCATTTCCAGCATCACTAGAAAATATTGGGTAATTTTATTTCATATTTGGAAAAAATACTTTAAACTTATTCCATGTTAAGGTTTACAGCAACACCACCTATGGTGAGATTATGATGAGATAAAAACAGCTATAAATGCCGCAACCTCTTACTGCCATCTTCTTGGGCTGACCCATCAACTGGTTACTAACGTCAAAAGCATACAAGCTGAGGAGTCATGGAGAGAGTTCAGGAATGGTGAAGTCATTTGAAGCATCATTTCTCTCACAGCTGAGCTTTTCACAGATTGTGTCCAGAAAAGTATCCATTTTTAGACTAATTTTTGTGAAACAATAGCATGTAAGGGACCTGGATTCAGAAGAAGCATTAGGACACACATCAGTATGGTACAATTTAAGAGGTTTGAGGAATAATAAGCAAAAAAATAGCAAAATCTGGCCCCGTGATATACGACTGTGATTGGTGAAGAAGAGGGAAAGTCATACTAGAACTCTTTTGAGCAACAGATTGCTAACTAGGGCAGTAGCCAGTCCCCTATACTACCAGCACAACAGAGCATTGTTAGGCCCCACTCTACATATTGTGCTACATGTGAGGGATGCACAATGCTCCTCTTTGGAGCAGTAGTAAGGAGTACCATATCACACATTTCCTCCTCAAGCCATCCTGAGCTGGTGCTTGCAGAAGGACGCCTATGTCTATATCACATGATCAATACCCTTCACTTCCCTCACTTCTGCATAATTCAGGTAAACGAAGGCAGGATTTTGCCCTTGGTTTCTTAGGATACATCTACACTGCCAAAAAACATCTGTAGCAGCAAGTCTCAGAACCCGGGTCTACAAGCTCAGGCTCGCACTATGGCACTACAAATAGCTGTGTAGATGTTCCCACTCAGTCTGGAGCTTGGGCTCTGAAACATCCACCTCCTCAGGTTTTAGAGCCCAAGCTCCAGCTGAGCGGGAACATCTACATGGCTATTCATAGTGCCACAGTGTAACCTGGGAGACTCTGCTGGGGAGTTGGGGTTTTTTGCAGTGTAGGTGTACTCCTAGAGTCTAACCCCTTCCAATCCAGAACACTGACAGATAAAGGTCAGAGTTTGCATCAGCAGAAAGTAATTCATTATACCATTCCTACTGGAGACAACAAGAAATCATAACAATCAGGAAGACAGAAAATAGTAGTGAAAAATAAAAGTGGAAAAACCCTAGACACCCCTTTTGCTAAAAGGAAGAAAAAGTTTTGCTTTAGAGTGATGGATATACTCTTATCTTTCAGCAGATACTTTTCATGGCTTTTGGGTTTGTTTTCAGAGGACCCCATGCAAGTATTACAACAAGCTATTATAGCATTTAATAACTAAATAAAATGTTGAATTTTTAAACATCAACGTTCTAATTGTAACCTATTCTCTATGTTGCTTTAATAGTGGTGTACACTCGCAATATATAGCAAGCTTCCATACCCACTTTTCTGCAAGGTGACAGCTGTCAACAGCAGGTTAGAATAGGGTGACCAGACTCCCGATAAAATCTGGATGTCCCGATATCGAGCAGTTCGTCCCACGTCCCGACCGAAGTACGGTCGGGATGCCATTTGTCCCGATATTTTGTTTTGGGCGGGTTTTCCCCTCCTCCCCCCTTGTTGCTTAGGTGGCGGTGACAGGCAGGGGGAGCGCCTTTTCAATTGTTATACTCACCCGGCACGTCCGGGTCTTCGGCAGCACTTCAGCGGTGGGTCCCTCAGTCGCCGACAGTATTCGGCAGCGGCTACTTCCTTCTTTGGCGGCAAAGTTTATTACCCACCACCGAAATGCTGCTGAAGACAGTCAGCAACTGAAAGACCCTCCGCCGAAGTGCCGCCGAAGACTCAGACCGGTGAGCGTAACAATTGAAAAGGCACTCCCCCTGTGGCGGTCCCAATATTCTGGAATTCTCATCTGGTCACCCTAGGTTATCAGGTTAACAGGATCAAAACTTTTCAAAAATAATTCACAACTTATACTTCATTACTAAAAAAGCTTTTTATATTAACTTGCAGAGTGCTGCAAGAAGCAAAATAAGTGCATCTTTCTTTTGGCAGGTTTTCCATTTATTACAGCTAGATACATTACTGATTTCTGTTCCAAATACAGAACACTATGAGCTCCTGAAAGATGCATTATCTTGACCTGAAATGTAGGCGTTATAAATGTAAGCTATTATCAAACCTTCTAGACCAATAAACAAATTCTAATTGAAGCAGAGTTTTTAACTGATAAAAATTCCCCTGCAGCATTTGCGAGGTAAGCACTGTAACCTCTGTGCTAATGCAGAAGACCCTGAAAGTGAAAATGGCTAGAAAACAATATTAAAAATGAAACTGACTCACCACAGCATAAACAGTGAAATGCAGGTAGCAATTTTAAAAATCCTTTCAGTTTTAATTGTTAATTATCTAAGGATTTTTTTCATTAGCTACATGATTTTTAAACTGACATTGTTCCTTCAAGTGAAAGGCGGAGGATGAAGTTTAATACAATACCCATGGTAATTTAATTAAGTTTCAGGTCAGTTTCTGATTCACTGTGGATTCTTCAGTCAAGTGTGTTCAATTATAACTCTAAGTCAGGTAAAGCAAGGATTTTTATTATTTTTATATTGTCTCTGTACTAGCAGGTAATTTCATATCCCAAGACTTTTCAAACTATGAAGGACATCTACATACAACTTTTTTTTTTTAAAATGCTGCCATTGAAATTGCTGTAGATTAATTAGGAAAATAGACAGAAAATGAGGATTCAACAATCAGGAGAGAGGGATATTACATAAAAAGTTTAGCATATCCTTATTTTTAAATTATCTCAAAACAAACTAATAGTTTTAAATTTGTTTTAAAGAGAGTAGGAGGGAAATCCAAACAGCATTGAGAGAGAACAGTCACCTGTCTATAGCAAACAAAGAATATTCCAAAATAGCTATTCAATTCAATTGATAGAACAATGAAAAAACTGTGGAGGAGGATTTTACATTATGTACACCTATCCCCTAGGAATTGGACTTAGACCACAAACTAATTTCTCATATACCAAAAGAACCTCCAAATAGATTGAAATTACTTTCAAACTCCTTCCAAGATGGTGTGAAGTTAAAACAGGTGTTATTAATATTCCTAACCTAAATATTTTTTTCTTCGATGTATAAATGATAGATGTAAACTGAACATTCAATACATTCCCATAATCCTTCAATGTATAATAGCTACTGTATATGCTCATTCATTAGCCTGTTCGTTTATAAGCCGACCCCCCAAGATGGTCATAGCAAAAACTGAATGACCCTTTCATAAGCCAACCCTATATTTCAGGGGTTGGCAAACTTTGGCTCCCAGCCATCAGGGTAAGCTGCTGGCAGGTCAGGACATTTTGTTTACTTGGGGCATCTGCAGGCATGGAGCCCCTCAGCTCCCTGTGGCCGCGGTTTGCCAATGGAAACTGAGGGGCTCCATACCTGCAGATGCTCCAGGTAAACAAAACGACAATGTATTAGATATTCAATTCAATGATTCTATAGAGTTTAAAATCATCACATTTTGGTGTAGACCCATTTATAAGCCGACCCCCACTCTTTGATGCGTCAATTTTTACCAAAAATATTCGGCTTACAAACGAGTATATACGGTAAGTATTGTTATTATTTGTGAATATATGCCTAGCAATACTGTACTAAGATATTTCACATGCATGAATTTGTAGCACTAATTTGCTCACAATCTGTTGCCAATTTTAGCGCACAGTTTCAAGTACAGTTTGCTTATTATTTAGGATAGCACATGAGATTATCACATCTCAGTAGAGCTAAACCACAAGTATCAGGCAACACTGAAAAACATTCTCTGTTAAATTAATGAATAATATTGATCTAATTTCCCTTTTTGAAGTGGATAATTAAGTAGATCAATTAGGTCTTAAATAGAAGCACTCAATATTTATAGTTTTGGTTATGTATAATTTCATTAATCCCACAATGCTAGATTATACTACTACTAATTGCTTGCTACCCCTACGATCAAGCTAAGTTCCTGGCACACAATACTGTTTATGCTAAACTAGAATGACCCAAGAGCAAATTGCATCGCCCTATTCCGGAACAGACCCCTGCACCTCAGGATCAATACACCTTGAATGCGAAATGGTGTTGCTGATGCCTACCCTCTGTTAGGGTAGTTCCTGCTTTGAAAGGGAAGCATTCATTTAGAGCAGTGGTTCCCAAATTTTAACAACCTGTGAACCCCTTTCACTAAAATGTCAAGTCTCATGAACCCCCTCCTAAAAATGAATATTTCCAGGGATTTTCTCCTTTACTTGAGTATAAATTATAAAAGCAGTGATCTTGGAAATATAAAATTTGTTTTATGACATTATTAAATAAATAATGTGTATCATTGCAGTATTTTTATTACATTATGAAAACGGCAACACTTCCAAGATCTCACTTTCATAACTTGTATCACTTTGAATAAGCCTGTTATAAGACAAGGCTCCTATGTTTCATCAAGGAGTATCAGATGTGAAACAGCATGAAGGTATTTAAGAAGCCAACTCAAAGAGTTCCTCCTACACAAGCATTCAGGTCTTGAGCAGTCCAGGCAAACAACACACGTTACAACAAAGCCTTAACTTGTTCTTCATAATAATTTTAAAAACAATACTAGCTGCCTATTTAATTTTAAAAACAGCAAAAAATATCCACCTCCCTTTCCATTTCTTATAAGGAGTCTTGAAGTTTAAATCTCTCCAGTGTGATAGAGATGCTTGCTTTGATCTGCTTAGCTCTTGGAAGTCCAGGGGCTCCAGGCTGCTGGCCCTGTGCTACCTGGGATCCCTAGGGACAGCTCTGTCCACCATTAGGGATTTTTTTCCCCGAGAACCCCCTGTAACGTTTCACGAACCCCAGTTTGGGAACCACCGATTTAGAGGGGAGCTCCACTAATGAAGATTGTGCCAAATTAATATATACCCAGCTGGAGAGGCAGAGGTTGCAGACTGTCACCTCAACTGTCCTTTCTTGGGAGACTTTCTGCTGGGGAGTCTCCACCAGCAAAATTCATCATATAATCGCTAGGTGCATGTAGGCCTTTAAGGATATGCCTCCCTCCTTTCTTCCTACCTGCCTTTTACGGGCAGCAGCAATCAATCCTGGCCCTTCCACTGTTAGGTCTCATCTCTGTCCCAGTGTGGCTTTCCCTTCTGATTCCCAGTTGGGTCCCTGATGCTATGATAACTCCATACAGATAATCTTCTTTGATGCAAAATGCTTTAAGTGGAGACTGACATGAGCCCAGCATTTGCCCTTTGTAAGACTTCATCATTCTAAGATCAGAAAGGGACTCAGTGGAGATTTGACTAACTCACTTCCCTTGGAGAGGGGTCAAACAAAGGTGTCTGCTCATGCTACTTCTTTTTAATTTGTATACTAATCGTATAGCGTTTAAGTTAAAAGATCTAGAATTCCACAATCTGAATACTGTGGAGCAGCTCTTTTATACACAGATAACAATGTTTCTTTCATTATGCATTTGAGATCTAAGGTAGGGTTACCATATTTCAACAATCAAAAAAGAGGACGGGAGGAGCCCCGCCCTAGCCCCGCCCCTGTCCTAGCCCCGCCCCTGCCCCTTCCACTCCCTCCCACTTCCTGCCCCCTCAGAACCCCCAACCCTCCCCCCCACTCCTTGTCCCCTGACTGCCCCCCAGGATTCCACCCCCTCCCTAAGCCTCCCTGCCTCTTGTCCCCTGACTGCCTCCTCCTGAGACCTTCCCCACATCCTAACTGGCCCCCTAGGACTCTACCCCCTACCTGTCCCCTGACTGCCCCAACCCTTATCCACACCCCCACCCCCTGACAGCCCCCCCCAGAACTCCTGACGCATCTAAACCCCTCTGCTCCCTGTCCCCTGACTGCCCCCTCCTGTAACCCCTGCTCCTAACTGCCCTCCAGAACCCCACCCCCTACCTAAGCCTCCCTGTTCCTTATCCCCTAACTGCCCCTTCCTAAGACCCCCCCCCAACTGTCCCCCAGGACCCTACCTCCTACCTGTACCCTGACTGCCCAAAACCTTATCCACCCTCCCCCAGAAAGCCTGCCCCGAACTCTCGACACCCCCCCCCCGCTCCTTGTCACCTGACTGCTCCCTCCTGGGACCCCTGCTCCTAACTGCCCTCCAGAACCCCACCCCCTACCTAAGCCTCCTTGTTCCTTATCCCCTAACTGCCCCTTCCGAAGACCCCCCCCCAACTGTCCCCCAGGACCCTACCTCCTACCTGTACCCCAACTGCCCAAAACCTTACACCCCCCAACCCCCAGACAGCCCCCCCCAAACTCCCTGACCCATCCAACCCTCCCCCCTGGTCCCTGTTTCTTGACTACCTCCCCCTCCACCCCAGAACCTCCCTGCTGCTTCTCTGGCCCCCGGCCCCCTTACTGTGCTGCAGAGCAGCGCGCTCAACAGCGGGGGAGGGCAGCAGAGTCGGAGCTCCAGACGAACGATCTGTGAATGCAGGGAGGGAGGGGGAGGAGGGGCGTGGTGTCAAGTTTCAGGAGAGAAGTGCAGGAAGGGCCCTGGCTCTGGCTGTCGGAGCCCCGGCTGCTCTGTAAGCCGTGCGCACGCTCTGCATGGGGGGGGGGGGGGGGGGGGAAGTCCGGACATTGACAAATTCCCCCCGGACGCTATTTTTAACCCGAAAAAGCCAGACATGTCCGGGGGAATCCGGACGAATGGTAACCCTAATCTAAGGTTACTGGCCAGGTTCTCTGAAGTTTGCTTGACCTGGCCTCACTGAATAAATTATACCAAGATTATGGTTGTTTCATTTGAATAAAGATTATTTTGCCTATTGTGGTCAGTGGATGGCGTCAAGCTTCGCTCTGCCTGTGTCCTTCTGGAATTATAAAGTGCTCTCTTGAGTTGTTCAAATGATACCAAAATTGCCCATTGAGCATAACACTTTTTAATTCCAGAATAAGATAGAGAAGCCCTTATAAAAATATTTAGAACTGATAATAGACAGGTGTAACTTGTAAGTAATTATTTTGGGAAACAGGTTAAAAGAAAAATAACAATAACTTGTAGCCCCACAAACATCTGCAGTTATTCCTTTGATGAAGTGTGCCAAATACTCTCTTGCTCTTTTCAGTTCAGCTTCTAGTGCTTCTGCATTTTGTTCCAATATAAGTATAAAGATTCGACAGCACCAAGTTAACATTTAGGGTAACTTTTTTAAATTCTAAGAGGACAGCTCCTAGGAGAAGCACTCAAAGATATTCCTAGATTGGATAATCTCATGAGGATTTACAGGTAAATCTTCCCCTTCTGTGGACTTTTGTACAATATTAAACACTTACAATTTGTTTCATGCTTAAGGTACACACCCAGCCAGCTCACATTCCAAAAATTATGACAATCAGGCCTTTATTTCTCTAAGTAAATTAGGGATGCATCGCAGAAATATACTTTCATCCATTTGTGCAGGAACATTCAACTGAGTATTAGCCTGTCTAAAGCCAACATGATGTGCCATGAAGAATTTTGTGATCAGCAAGCAGTTACCCAAAAGATACTAACCCATATTTAAAAGTAGCTATGGTGGAGACAAAAATAAGATTCAAAATATAGTTTATAAATATTTCTGCTTCAAAAGTGCCACATATTGCCTTTGATCTGCACATAAATCAAACAGTATATGGTCCAAAGTTTACTAAAAGGATGTTTACATCATAATACATAAACAGGCCATGATTATCTATCTGAAAATTGAATCTATATAAAGGGCTAACATTTGTGTGGGCAGAATGACGCTTCCCGCTTAGAATGTTCAAAACTGTTTTCTTAGGAAGGTCCTTGGTGTTTCACTTTATTTACACAGTCCCATGATATGTACTAAAGTAGGTTGTACATCCTTGGAGGCAAAATTTGAGTAATTAAGCTTTTAAGTTGTGAGGTGGGGAGAAAAATAATTAAATTAGTGATGGATAATAGACTCCCCCAAAAGTGTTTGTTAATAAGGGAAGCTAATAGTACTTCAAAATATAAAATTGGCCAAAGGCTGTTTAAGACAAAGGTGCAGGATGGAATGAATAAAGGATGCTGACCTATACTGACTTGCAGAACTGACATTTAAAGGACCCTTCCAAAACAACTCTGTAGCCTCTTGCCTGAAGTTTGCTGAGAGTGTGGAGTTCTAGTCATTGAATATTATGGATTGGAAATTAAGGCAGACTTTTACAAGACTTCCCATTCAGATGACATATACTACAGTTCTGGAGGGCTGTCACACTGACATGCCTCTCAAACATAATTTTTGTCCCTGCTAGCAAAATTAGGATAGATACACTGATCTTTTAACTTGCTGTTTGAAATATTGTATCCATACAACTTGGATATTTCTTTAGATTAGTCAAGTATCAGAGGGGTAGCTGTGTTAGTCTGGATCTGTAAAAAGCAACAGAGAGTCCTGTGGCACTTAAGACTAACAGATGTATTGAAGCATTAACAAAGTGGGTATTCACCCACAAAAGCTTGACGCATGATGATCAGTGGCTCTCAACCAGGGGTCCAGGGCCCCCTGGGGGGCTGCGAGCAGGTTTCAGGGGGTCCTCCAAGCAAGGCCAGTGTTAGATTCGCTGGGGCCTAGGGAAGAAAGCCAAAGCCCCACCACATGGGGCTGAACTCTGGGGCCATGAGCCCCACCACCCAGGGCTGAAGCCAAACTTAGCTTTGCGGGAGGGGCTGTGGCATGGGGCCCCATGCAATTGCCCTGCTTGTTACCCTCTAACACAACCCTGGCTTTTACATGCAGAAAACTAGTTGTGGTTGCACAGGTGGGCCATGGAGTTTTTATATCATGTTGGGTGGGGGAGGGGAGCTCAGAAAGAAAAAGATTGAGAACCCCTTCTTTAGATAGTGAATCATGAGAACCTCTATTCCTCTAAAGTGACTTTATTCTTTCTAACCCCAGCCAATGAGGTCTAAAAATTTCCATGGCCTCTTCTGTATATATGTGATACCTGAAATCTATAACCCTTCTGCAGCAGCACTGCCAGTTTCTCCTTTCAGATATCAAAATAAGCAGGGAGATGTCCTTCTATCCAAAACCTGTCAAGGGTTTGGGTTTTTCTTAGCCTCTCTTATGCCACTCACACAGCTTGGATGAACCAAATACCTGAATTATGTAAAATAATCTGTTAGCTAGCTGGCACAACTGAGAATCACTTCTTGTTTCTTCTATAAAATAACATACAGACACTATGAATATTTGTTTTCCTCTCTGTTTGTACAGAACTGGGAAAGCTGCTAGCATTCAAACAATTAAAGAGTTTTACAATGCATCAGGCCAAAGATCCTTTTATTAAGATCTGCATGCTACGGTAGACCAAGAACTCAACTGAATCAGTTGGTTCATCCAAACTGCATACCAGCACAACCATGAACAGTGACACAGGTCCCTTCTGGCTTTGGAATCTATGAAAACACATTAAGGTAAGCAAGGCTTGAACCAGCAAAGATCATATTGGAGGGGGAACATGTGTGTGGGAGAACAGGACTGACAGAAGGGAGGAAGTTAGACATGTCTGAAAGGGTAGAAATAAGGAGCAGGATAAAACTGACACAAAAGAGAGAAAGAGGGTGAGTAAGACAGTATCTTTTATTGGACCAACTTCTGTTGGTGAGAGAGACAAGCTTTCACACTTACACAGAGCTCTTCTTTAGGCTATAACCAAACTGCATACAAAAAAAGAGAAAAAACAGACAGGAGGAAGAAGAGGAATATGGTGGAAAATAAAGACTACTGGCCTGCACGTTACATAGTCATTTTCACCAGGGCACAGTGGATATAAAGTGCTACCAATTTAGAATGGAAGCATTTTATACCCACTCTACATTAGTGTGGAAATTACACAAGGTGCAGAGCAATGGAGAATCAATCGTGCCCTACAAGTGTAATCCTTCAACTCTCACCCATGCGAGTATCCTTACTTATGTGAGCAGTCCCATGGACTTCTCATAAGAGGGTTACAGAATCAGGTCCTATGAGAATAACTGCTAAGAATGAGGACAGGAAAAGAAACCCCAAAAGGAAGAAACTAAGGAGTCCATAATGACTGAAAATGACCACTGACTCATTTAAATGTAGGAGGAATATTTTTAATTAATTTAGCTCTTACAAGGAAATACAAAAGGAAAATGTTTTTGAAAGTTCTGCCTTAACTGGACAAAAAAAGGACTTCAGAATTACGACATCCTAGTGTGACTAGAAAGCATAGCAATTGGAGAAATAACCACATAATATACAGTGTCTACATACATCACTTAAAAGATTGTAAATGATCCATAGTAAATGAAAAAAAGTGTTAAAAGCCAGAATATTTTGATATATACCAAGAATGTTGAAGTGTCTTCCTTGTGTACTATTATATATTCAACTTTAACATTTTGTTGATATAGGTTTTGCATTGAATTTCCTCAAGTATTCTAAGAAAGAAAAAAGTTTTGATGCAATAGTTTACATATTTCAGTGTGGTTTGCAATATAGTGATTACCAATTCAAATAATCACACCCATTATTTATATTATATTCAGCAGTATGTACTAGATGTATATTTATTTTGTTAAAAATTGGAAGTTATAGTGGATATCATTTAAAATTTATTTTAAAAAATTGTACTTAACCATTCTTAAGTTAAATAACCCGATATTTTTTGCCAAGTGTGAAAATCAATATTTTCCCCTCATTCATTCTTTGATTACTCAAAATTGACTAAAGAGTTTCACTAAACTTCCAATAAATAGAAAATATAAACTTTTGGACTAATTTTAAGTGTGAAAATTTCAGTTCAAAGTTGAACTTTTTTACGTATATTATAGAGTATTCTGGAGTATTCTGTAAATAGAGGTTTAGCTAGAAAGTGCCTACGCTACATAAAACACAATCTTGCTACTGGTCTTTACTATCCTTGGTAAGTTTAGTCCTTCTCTCTACATTACTTTTGTCATCCTACTTGCATATTTATTCTTTAAATATATCCAGACTTCCTTTTGATACTTGTCTAAGTCTCATAGATATTAGTGTCAATGGAATGCTATGTTGGTTGAATATCCACATCTTCCATAGTCAAGCACTGACGCCCCCTTTATCCTAGAGACCTCCCTAATATACTACACATATATCACTGAGTCTCAGAATTTCTGAGTTCTATTCTAGGCTCTGTCACAGACAGAGAGACTTTGGACAAGTTATAAACACCGTGCCTCAGTTTCTCCATACATAACATGGAGTTAGCAAGGCTTCTCTATGTTATATTATGTTGAGATTGTTAATTCATTAATATTGGTAAAGCAAATCTTTGGATGGAAAGTATCAGTAGCGCGAAATAGTATTAAAAGTATCATACTTAACAGTTGGGTTGAAGGGCTTAGATTTAATCAACTTCTACTTCCAACGTAAATTATGATAACACTTTCTAAAGGGCTTAATTGCAATGGGACTGCTTATATGTTCAAAGCTGAGCATATGCTCAAGTGCTCTGCCAGATATGGGCCAGAGTGCTTAGCACCCTGCAGAATCAAGCCCCTTATGAGCTCATTGTGGTGGCTATTTTTGCTTTATACTTTTGCTAAATAACAAGAGGATTTTCTACAACTACAAATGCTGAACAGGTGAATTAACCAAACAGTATCACACACAGCAGCTTTGCAAAATTCAGCTTGTCCAACCACTTGGAGTAAGCAATTTCTGTTTTGAACAGCAAACAAAATATCAGTATAGTATTTCAGTCTACTCCTGGGGGAATTCTGCACTACTGCACACATGCATAATTAATGAGCTGCACATATTTTTGTTTTTTTGCGCAGAAAAAAACTTCTGCAGAAATGTTGCCACAGTTACACCTTTTGCCCAACAGAGGGCGCTGTGGCACAAGAACAGCAGCAACTCCCAGCAGAAAATAACTTCTGCAGTTCCGCCTTTTGACCACCAGAATGCATTGTGGCAATAGAACAGAGCAACAGCTCCCAGCCAGCTAGGTAAGAGAAAAAGCCTGCCTTCTTCCCAGCACCTGTCAGGCCAGATCAGAATACAGGAGCTATGGGGAGACAGACAGAATGGGGCTGCTGAAGGGTCGGACAAGGGCTCATAAGGGCTAGTGGGGGAGGACAGACTGGGGCAGGAGCTGAATGGGAGTGGAGGCACAGGACCACAGGGAGGAGGGAGGTGCAGGGCCACATGGTGATGGGGGAGGGGGTGCAGAGCTACATAGGGACAGAGGGTGGTTGATTGGAGGCATAGAGACACATGGGGACAGAGGAGAGGGGACAGGGACACATAGTGACTGGGGAGTGCCTAGGTGGGGGCACAGAGCCACGTGGGGATGGGGTGCAGGGCCATATATTGATCGGGGGAGAGGGTGTAGGAACACATGGGGATGGGGGCAGATGTGCCTGACTGAATGTGGAAGGCTACAGGTCACTCAAGGTCTGCATGGGGGAAGCTCCCTAACAATCCCTCCCTGTCCCCCCCCAAAAAACCTGTTCCATACTTTTCCCACCCATATCCAATAACCCTTCAAGTTCACACCCAGGCTCCTTCCCAGCAATTTACTTCCCTCTCCCTCAGCTCCTCCATTACCCCTGACACCCCCAAGCCGTTGCACTGCTTCTGAGGGGTGCAGGAAATACAGTTCTTTATTATAGTTTAAATGTATTATTACTCAGAGTTCTGTATTAATATGCCTAGTAAGGAATCTATTTGTCAAAAAACATTTGCTGCATCTTTTTTGTTGTCAGTATTGTTACAGACTTACTTGCTGACAGGTATTTTGAAATAAAATGACCAAATATAATTGAAACTGGTGTGATTATATTGTGTTATTTTGACAAATAAAAAAAGCAGAATTTTAAAATATTGTGCACAGAATTTTTATTTTTTTGTTGTAGAATTTTTGGCACAGAATTCCCCCAGGAGTAACCGTCATGTTAAGGGTGGGCAAGTAAATTATTGTCCCTTGGCTGGCAATTTTTCATGCTAATTTTGTATGGCTGCTAGACAGAAGAATCTTGCTACTGGATGTGGCATGGTCCACTGAGAGCGAGGAGACCTGGGCCTTATTTCAGAGTCTGTCGCTGACACACTGTGTGACCATGGGCCAGATGCTACACCCACTGAAGTCTGTTGCAAAACTTTCATTTCAAACCCTTGGTATTTCTCTCTTCTGTTTTGGTTTCCCTGTCTGTAAAATTGGGAATGATATACAGTTTTGTAAAGAACGTTGAGTCTATAAATGAAAAGCACATTAATTCACACTCAGGATAAAAAGCACCAGATAAGTGGTAAGGTAATTAATGCTGTATAGGCACTCCTCACTTAACGTTGTAATTATGTTCCTGAAAAATGTGACTTTAAGCGAAATGATGTTAAGCGAATCCAATTTTCCCATAAGAATTAATGTAAATGAGGGAGTTAGTTTCCAGGGACATTTTTTTCACCTGGTACACAGTGATGATGATTGTGAAGCTTGGTTGAGGTGGAGGAGTCAGAGGGTGGATATTTCCCAGGGAATGCCTTACTGCTAAATGAACTAGCAATTGACTGAGCCCTCAAGGGTTAACTCTCAACACTCTACAAGACAGCAGGAAAGGAGGGAGGGCAGACAGAGACACACACCCTGTGTGTGAGAGAAAAAATGCGCATTTCCCCTTTAAGTAGCTGACCCCAGGCTTAAGTACACTGCCTTGTTAATTAAATCAGTTTGCTAAAACCAGCAGCTACTGCCTAGAACAGGCCTGCACAACATGCGACCTGGGCTCACTGTGGCCCGCGGGAGTTGAGTAGGTGGGTTCACTGTGTGATCCCTGGGGAGGGTGAGTAGGCAAGTGGCGGGTGAGGGAGGGGGACTGAGTAGGGGAGCGGGCAGGCAGTGGCGGGGAGTGAGTAGGCGAGCTGGAGGGGTGGGGAGGGCCTGAGGAGGTGAGTGGGCAGGAAGTGGCAGGGGCTGAGTAAGAGAGCCGGGGGAGGAGGGCTGAGTAGGGTTACCATACGTCCGGATTTTCCCGGACATGTCCGGCTTTTTGGGCTCCAAATCCCCGTCCGGGGGGAAATCCCAAAAAGCCGGACATGTCCGGGAAAATCGGACATGCGGTCGGCGGCTCGGGTGCCGGGCCGGGGGCTCGGGGGCTCGGCCGGCGGTGCTCGGGGGGGCCCGGTGCCGGGCCGGAGGCTCGGGGGGCCTGGCCGGCAGTGCCGGGCCGGGGGCTCGGCCAGCGGTGCTCGGGGGGGCCCGGGGCAGAGGCTCGGGGGGGCCCGGGGCAGAGGCTCGGGGGGCCTGGCCGGCAGTGCCGGGCCGGGGGCTCGGCCGGCGGTGCTCAGGGGGGCCCGGGGCCGGGCCGGGCCGCTCGGCCGGCGGCTCGGGTGCCGGGCCGGGTGCTGGGCCGGGGGCTCGGCCGGCGGTGCTCGGGGGGGCCGGGTGCCGGGCCGGAGGCTCGGGTGCCGGGCCGGGCCGGGGGCTCGGCCGGCAGTGCTCGGGGGGGCCCGGTGCCGGGCCGGGGGGCCTGGCTGGCAGTGCCGGGCCGGGGGCTCGGCCGGCGGTGCTCGGGGGGGCCGGGTACCGGGCCGGGGGCTCGGGTGCCGGGCCGGACCGGGGGGCTCGGCCGGCGGGTCGGGTGCCGGCGGTGCTCGGGGTGGCCGGGTGCCGGGCCGGGTGCTGGGCCGGGGGCTCGGCCGGCGGTGCTCGGGGGGGCCCGGTGCCGGGCCCGGCCGGGGACTGGGTACCGGGTCGGGGGCTCGGCCGGCGGTGCCGGGCCGGGCCGGGGGCTCGGGGGACGGGCTGGGGACCTGCGGTGCCGGGGGTGGGCCGCGCCTCCTCCCCCCCCCCCCACACCCCCTTACCTGCTTCAGGCTTCCCGCGACTCAAATGTTCGCGGGAAGCAGGGGAGGGGGCGGAGACTTTGGGGAGGGGGCGGGGTTGGGGCGGGGGCGGGGGCGGGGCTGGGGGCGGGGCTGGGGCCCCTTTAAAGTGTCCTCCTTTCGGAGGCACTAAATATGGTAACCCTAGGGCTGAGGAGGCGAGCGGCGAATCGGTGGCTGACCTGTTCTACTGATCTGGTCTGGCTCCCATCCCCTCTCCCAGGGCCGGCTCTAGGCACCAGCAAAACAAGCAGGTGCTTCGGGCGGCACATTTCTATGGGTGGCATTCTGGTGCTGGCCATCATAGGCGCCGACTCCGGTGCCCCCGCCACCCCAGCTTGCCATCCCAGCTTGCCTCCGCTCCGCCTCCGCCTGCTCCCCTGAGCGCGCTGCCGCCGCTCCGCTTCTCCCCCTCCCTCCCAGGCTTGCTGCGCATGAAACCGCTGTTTTGTGCGGCAAGGCTGGGGGGGGGGGGGAGAGGGAGGAGGAGAAGCCGAGCAGCGGGGCGCTCAGGGGAGGCGGTGGAGGTGAGCTGGAGCGGGGAGTGGTTCCTCTACCCCCCATTACTTCCTGTGCAACCCCACCCTAGCTCACCTCCGCTCCGCCTGCTCCCCTGAACGCGCCACTGCTCCGTTTCTCCCCCCTCCCTCCCAGGCTTGCCGCACGCAAAACCGCTATTTTGCACAGCAAGGCTGGGAGGGAGGAGAAGTCGAGCGGCATGCGCTCAGGGGAGGCGGTGGTGGTGGAGCGGAGGTGAGCTGGAGCGGGGAGCGATTCCTCTACCCCCCCGTTACTTCCTGCACCCTGCCACCCTAACTCACCTTTGCTCCGTCTGCTCCCCTGAACGCGCTGCTGCTCCGCTTCTCTGCCCTCCCTCGCCCGAGAGGGAGGAGGGAGAAGCGGAGTGGCGGCACGCCCGGGGGAGCAGGCAAAGCAGAGGTGAGCTAGGGCGGGAGGTCGTGGGGGGCCCGCAGGAAGCAATGGGTGGGGAAACGCAGCACGCCGCGGGAGGAGGCGGGGCTGGGGATTTGGGGAAGGAGTTCGAAAGGGGTGGAGTTGGGGCAGGGCCAGGGGCAGAGGGGCATGAAAAAAAAAGGGGGAGCGGCCAAAATTTTTTTTTGCTTGGGGTGACAAAAATCCTAGAGCCAGCCCTGCCCTCTCCAAGGGTTGCAGCTGTCTGGAGGTGCCTGACTTCCACGTCTTCCTCATTCACATCTTTCATTCATTCAACAGGGCAATTGATTACAAAGTGGGGGGAAGATCTTATTCTACTTCTAGCAAAAAGACATTTTTCTTTTCCCTTAATTATACTACCTTAAGGGCCCGCTATAACAAATTACCGAGGTTCAATACTGCTGTTTCGGTGGGGCGGCGCTGGAGAAGGAGGGTTTGTTTCCACGGGTCAGGTGGTGCAGGGGGGGGGAGGGAGGTGTTTCGGCGGTGCTGGGGGTCGTTTCCGTGGGGCAGGCAGGCGGCGCTGGGGGGGGTTGTGTTTTGGGGGGGTGGGGGGGGTTGGCAGCACTTGGGGGGTTTCGACCCTCAGCTGTTTTCTTTGGAGTAATATGGCCCTCGCCGCTTTACAAGTTGTGCAGGCCTGGCCTAGAAGCTCCCTCCGTTGGTCTTGTGTCCCCCCTGCTCTATGGAAGATGGGGTAAGCAGGATGCAGGAGCAGGGGGGAGGGGGAGATACGCTGATATTAGCCCCCCTTTTCACCCCTCCCCCCATACAGCAAGCAGGAGCCTCTGGGAGCAGCTCCAAGGCAGAGGGCAGGAGCAGCACATGACAGTGAGGGGAGGGACATCTGCACAGGGAACTTAGGGGAGTGGGGAGCTGATAGGAGGGGCTGCTGCTCCACGCTGGTTCCAACCACCCACCAGCTAGCTGCAAGGGGCTGCTCTTCCTGCAAGCAGTGGACAAAACAGGCAGCTGCCAAACGGAGCATGTTAGAAGGGAGCATTTCAGAACTTTAAACGAGCATGTTCCCTAATTGATCAGCAACTTAACATCGAAACAACGTTAACGAGGATGACTTTAAGTGAGGAGTCCCTGTATTATTAATTTACACCTGTGACTGGGTAATCCAATGCAATGTACAGAATTTTGCCAGTCATCAAGTGGGGAAAAAATTATATCAAAAGGTAATGCATCACTGAATTACTTCAGCATTTATTCTGTCAATTGTAGTTTAGTTTTTAATTACAATACTTCATAATGTTCTTGCAAGTACACTGTAATACACATTTATGTAAAAATTAGTCTTAGCAATGCAAAAAATTACTACATAAAACTGCTGAGAAACATGGAGAGAAAGTGGTTTTGTACACATTTAAGTGTCTGGAGTGTTTGTCTACTATACATCAATTATATACAGAGCCTGCAAGTATACCATTAATGCTACTTTATTAAATTTCCAGAGTAATCAACGTTTCACAGGAACATGTCAATTTTGAAGATTTTTTTTTCAACAGGAAAAGTCAAAACAAATCATTTTGACTCTCTAATTTCAATACAGTAAAAAATGTTTCAAACTGACACAGTAAAAGTTTCAATTTCATTTTTGTTTTAACTTTTATATATTAAACTAGTAATTTCATTATACTCTATTTAACATAAATTATAATTAATATGTATATTTATGCTTTGACATTATCAAAATGATATGATTTGATAGTTTCAAACTGAAGTTTTCTAGAACTATTGTTTTGCAGGAAATTTCAGCTTTTCACTCTGATTCAAAACAAAAACAAAAGTTTCAAGTGTTAGAATTTCCCACAGAACAGCAACTGCAGGTTCTGAACAGCTCTACTATGTACAGAATACATTAAATAGTTATATAATGTTTACATTGAAGCCAAGTTCTTTAGACCTTATTAGGAAAATATATATACACATCAAAAAGTGTACTTAGCGATGTGATAGATCGGTGGTTTTCAACCTTTTTTAAATTTTTTAGGGATCTGAAAATTACAAATGGAGGTGCAGACCCCTTTGGTAATCTTAAGACAGTCTGCGGATCCTCAGGGATCTACGGACCACAGGTTGAAACCTCTGTGATAGAACATATGTGAAATTTTGTAGAAACATGCATTTCAAAATAATTTTATGTCATCACCTGTAATGGCACATTATAGTACAATGCATGTTATTTTTCTAAGCACTGTATAGTGTAAGGGCATATCTACTTATGGGAACACTATTTATGTGACATAATTTTATGCAAAAAACAGTTCTCCAGATACATTTAAAAAAAATTTACCCAAGTATCAGTTTGTTAATCTGACAACAGAGAAGATAGTTAGAAATAGTCTATGTAAAACAATTTTCTGTCTGCCCATGTATCCTCCCTTCCATGTACTGAATTGATTTAACCTGAAATGGCATTCATGGACATCAACATTATTTTGTGGCTGGTGAGACAAACAACTGCCAAGGTAGTTATTGTGGTAGTGTGGTACAAATATCTTGTTTAAAATATAATATCAGTGTACTGGAAATGAGGGAAACAGTATTTCACCATAGCAAAGTTTCATATTTACCATTCAAGTCAGGAAGAGATTTAAAACGAGAGAAACACAAAAGGAAGTAAGATATGGACCATTACCAAGAGCTCCTCTGCTCCAATATGTTCATTTCTACTGCTTGAAGAAAGATTTGCAACCAATGTTCCCAGCTCAAGGTCAGAAAGTTCAAGAAATGAATCCCAAGTTTCCAAGCTATACCATTAACAGCAATTGTTTTTGGTAGAGTTCCAGTGAAACAAGTTTTTTTTTTTTTTTCTTTTAATTTGTAATTACTTTGTGTGTGTTGTTCACTCAATTGTTGGCAACATCCTCAAAGGAGCTTTAGAGGCAATTGTGCAAAGACCATCATGATGTTGTTTTTAAGGAGGTATATTATTTAATCAGTAGTATAGATGACCATGCAAGAATTTACCTCAAAGGGTGGCAACTAGCCACTCATTTTCCTTTACTCCCTTTCCCAAGAATCTCAAAGTTAAAATAAATCTAAGATTCCTCATGCAGAAAAACTTTGTTATGTAAAAGTCAACATCCTTGCCTCTCCCTCCTGCACTCATTTTGAGGACAGATGAATCTGTATGGCCAAATAGGGAAGCAAGAGACATTTGCACATCCTTTGGACCTGAACTAGAAGGTTAGTTATTTTCTTTTGAGGTCTGGGACAAGTTCAGTAACACCCCCACCAAAACAGTGGGAGAGGAAGAGGGAAGTCAGCCTGCTCCAATTCTCTTTCCTATGTTTCTTTAGTACTGGCACCCTAAAATACACAGCAGGCAAATCTATCATACTCCTGAGGCAGGCACAAGCTGTCCAGTTCAGCCATCTACATTGTCAGGGGAAGGTTGGCAGAATCTCCTATCAAAGGCTTCTCCCTCGCTTTGGAGAGAGGTCAAAAGAGTCCCCACAGAGAAAACTTTTGCCGACAGGGATAGAGTTGCTAGGCCTCCACCAAAAAATGATGCTACCAGGGAAAAGAAGGAAATCTCTGCAGAATAAAAAGCAGCTACATAAACTTCCCTATATATTTAAAATGAGTAAATTTAGTTTTCCTGACACCAAAACAAGCACCATAACATAGTATACAATGTCAACACACCTTTATCTGTAATCTTACAAGTACAGTGGTCTAAGATCAAAGACATGATTATCCAAATCTAAGCTAACCAAAAACTGGCTATCACCCACCAAGGTGTGACTTCATCAAATATGGCTTTATGTGGTGAAGTTATGAAGACCTACAGCCTTGAAGAAGCCAGGTTGATGTCTGGTATTGAAGGAATTGACCAACAGCCTTTGAAGTTTGCTGAGGACCCAGAACCCTTTAGTGGGGACTTATTCTACTGAGCAAGCTCTGTCAAATATCAGAAGGTTTCAGGCATCTCCATAAAACTTAAATCAGAAGTTCCAAATGGAATGCCTTCAGCAACTGTAAGTGGGGAGTCATTTTTGCAATTCCAAAATAATATCTTGATAGATAACTATGCAAACACAGAGATTAGTACTTCTAACTTGTGAAAAAAATTCTTTATTTATTGATGTAACCAGTTCGAACACATTATTGTAAAAGCATTACACTATGGGGAAGTTACACTGTAAGAGAAGTTCAATAAAAAGTTAGCATAAATATCTATTTAAAATATCTCTCTCCCCTCTGCCACCACATTTCTCATCATTCCCTTCTTCAGAGATTATTGGCTAGGTCCTCAGGTGTGCCTTGGCTGTTCCGTGCCACATCGCCAGCATACTTTGGCTGCAAACCCTGTCTAACCAGCCCAGGGAGGATTACCTCCAGGGTGATCTTGCAATAAAATACAGCAGAGGTAGAGAGCTGCTCCAGTACAATGTGATGAAGATGGCATGCAGCAGAGCAAGGCAATGCAAAGGGAGTTTTATGCCACCTTTGTGTAGTACCACTCCCCCCTGGCTTCAGCTTCTGTCCCTTTTGGTCATACCAGAGATCTACCTTTGTACATGAAGATCATCTGGTTTGCTATCACCTCTCCTTGGAGTCTGGGGTAAATGCTGACCATGCAATTACATATGCTTACCTCTGCCAATCTTCTTCCACTTTCCCTTTCCTTATTTTTTCTTTAAACCTGAGAATAGAATGTCTCCCAGGACTTTTTCAAAAATAAATAAATAAAATTAAAAAAAATTACAGCAGCGTATATTTTAGGTCTGTACTTGGGTTCTAGACCTATTGTTATCCTGCAATATAAGCTCAATACGTTATGAAATACTGGCTTAATATACATGTTCTCATAACACCCTCATCTCCTTAGTAACTAAGCGCCTTCCAGCACTGCATTAAACAATGTGACTAACATCTGTCATGTGTGATTTATTCTCTCTCTCTCATCCTCTCCCCAGAGAGAATTGTGTGTGCAGTATAGTTTTTTGTTTTGGTATGGTTTGAGTTGGTAATGTTTTAATGCGTATGTTGCTGTGTTTATAGTAAAGATGACAAGGTTGAAAAAGTGAAAGTGGAAGGAAGATTTGTGGTGGTTCTTAGACCCTTTGAGAGTTCAGTTACAAAACAGCATCTCAATATTGACAAGTCCACTGGTGGGTGTTGGGCAACTTCCTCTCCCAAAACCTCAGATAAGTATCTTTACTTAGAATTTCTTTTACTTCTGCTTGAAAAGGCCATTTCAGGAGAATTCCTTGGGACCAGTTCTGACAACTAACAGAAGTGTGTCCAGGACAGATTCAAAGCCTCACCATCCCTGAAGAATGCTCATTTGCTGCTGGAATTATTGCCTGTACATTTTATTTTAAAGCTGTTTTTTAAGCTCTGGTCAGGCAAGTTTTGGCCAGTACATCTGGTAACAAGCCGAGGATCCAGAGGAACTTAATAAGTAGCTACAGTGAAACTAGACAACCTTTTAATCTGTCTAGTAAATGTTTGACGTTTCTGTTTCCAGACAAGTAAAACAGTAATAAACAGAGCAAACATAATTTCTAATCCTGTACCTTATTCAGTTGAAACTACTAAACTCTACAGGAATGAACTCTTGGTCCCATTCAAGTTGACATGAAAACTCCCATTGACTTCAATAGGGTAAGGTTTCACCTCAAAAGTTTTGCCTGAGAAAGACTGGCCTTTAATTTGTACCCCAAATATTTTCTTAAAACAGCTATAGGTTTAGAAAACTGACAAACAGTATATGTCCAACAGACCCAACTACACAATTTGGATGTGCGACACATAAAAGATTGTGAAAGCATATGAAAACTGAAAGATGTTTATGATTACGTGCAACGCGAAATTTTAAATGTCTCTCAGTTTTAGTTTTTGTGGGTTTTTTTAAACGTGCAAAGTTTCAGCCCAGACAGACACAAACTCTACCTCTGAAATTATGATACAGCAGAAATGTAATCAGATTTCCAATAACAGTTCCACCATCATAAAAAAGGAATACTTAAAGCAATTTCCCAAATGTATCAAAGCACTCCAACACAGTTCATTTGTCATCTGGTGGATTAATGTCTCATCCTGTGTCTTGCTGGACACTAACTTTGTGCTTTTTCCATACAAGCTGTTAATATTTTGTAACTGATCAAACACACACAGGACACTCTAACCTTGTCACTTTTGCCCTATTGCAGAAGAGACATTTGGCTACGATCAAATGTAGTTTAATATCAGATTCGTTCTCTATCCATAAGCTAGTATATGCTGCATTTGCAGAGGGACGGACTCAATCTAATACATCTTTTCCTAGGGCTAACTATGCTGTTCCTAAATAAGAAACCAGCAGCCCTTTTGCTGTCCCTCTAGCGAACTTGAACGACGGATCCGGACTGGCCACCACAAAAGGAGAAGAACGCAGCATAAAAAAGCCAAATTGGCCGTAATCCAAGCGCTGTCGGGCTACAAAAAACCCAAAGTACAGGGAAACAGAGCTGTAAAGCTTGTTCTCACGTCAGCCATTTTAGAAGCCTGATTTGGCAAGGGGCTCACTGGCCCCAGCTTTGCAGCGCCTGCTGCTCCCCTCGCTCTGCCGCCCTGCATTTGGACATGGATTCACTGTGTGATCCGTGGGGGGGGTGAGTAGGCAAGTGGCGGGTGAGGGAGGGGGACTGAGTAGGGGAGCAGGCAGGATTGTTAGCAGTCACCTTATTTGTCTTTCCCCAGGAGACCTCTCGTCTCCCATCAATAAGTCAGAGGCGGATTTGTTTGCAAGGAGCCCAGGCTGCAAAGCTCCCGTTCAACACCCCCCGCTCGCTCTCACTTCCAGCTCCCAGTGGGGCTTTAGCTAATCTCCCCCTCCCCCGCCGGACAAAGCCACTTGCCACCCCCACCCGGGTCTCACCAATGTGATTATTGATCACCCCCCCCCAGCCGTGCAGCTGGAGCAGGCCGCGGCTTCCCCCGCCCCGCGGCTCACCTTGGGGTCCGGGCCCAGGATGAGCACCTGGCTGTTCTCCTCGTCCTTCTTGGCTGCCTCCTTCTGCGCCAAGGCGGAGTTAAACGACACTTTCACCATGGCGGCGGCGGCGGCCCGAGCTGCTGCAGGGACAAGAGCGGGGGGAGGGGAGAGCGAGCGAGCCTGGGCGGCGGGTTCAAGGGGTTCAAGGCCCGGGGCTGGCTCGGGGCTGCTGCGCTTCAGGCTGGGACCAGCTCCCCTCGCAGTCCAGTTCGAGCGCTGAGGTGCGGGGCACTGCCGGAGCCTCCCGTGGGGGCAGAGAAAGGAGGCGGGGCCTGGCGGGGAGGACGGGGCAGGCTGGGCCCGGCAGCCGCCGCCGCGGGGGGGCGGGACTGCCTGTGCCGGGGCGCAGCGGTGTCCTTTGCAGCCGGGCCCTGGCCCCAAAGTGCGGGCACGCTCGGCGGGGCGCCTCCGCCTCGGCTCCCCCAGATCCGCCAGCCCTGCACGGGGCCGGGAACCTTCCTCCGGGTTTGCAGGGTCACATAGAGCAAATCCCGCTTCAGGGGCGCTGGGTGGGATTCCTGCTACCGCCGGACACCCAGCTCGGCTGCTTTATTGCTGTCTCTCCCCCCTCACCCCATCCACTTGTTACATCTCGTCTTTTAGGCCATGGATCTGCAGGGCAGGGGGCCCCTCGAGTCTGCACAAAGCCCGTTTAAGTCGGGAAGGGGGGGCTACGACGCAGGATCCAGCCCTTAGACTCTATGGCAGAGACTGTTCAGTTACTCAGTTACTATGTGTAGTGCCTGGGTTGGTCAAAGTCTCTAGACACAACTGTGATACAGATAAATAATGGGTCAGTTTAGGTCAGTGGTTCACAAAATGTTACAAGGGGTTCTCGGGAAAAAATCCCTAATGGCAGCCAGAGCTGTCCCTAGGCACCCTGGAGCCCCTGGACTTCTAAGAGCTAAGCAGATCTAAGCAAGCATCTCTATCACACTGAGGAGATTGAAACTTCAAAACTCCTTATAAAAAATGGAAAGGGAGGTGGATATTTTTTGCTGTTTTGAAAATTAAAAAGGCAGCTAGTATTGTTTTTAAATTATGAAGAGCAAGTTTAAGCTTTGTTGTAATGTGCATTGTTTGCCTGCACTGCTCAAGACCTGAATGCTTGTGTAGGAGGAACTCTGAGTTGGCTTCTTAAATACCTTCATGCTGTTTCACATCTGATACTCTTTGATGAAACATAGGAGCCTTGTCTTATAACAGGCTTATTCAAAGTGATACGAGCTACGAAAGTGAGATCTTGGAAAAGTGTTGCCTTTTTCATAATGTAATAGGAATACTTTAATGAAATAATAATTAATAATAAATACTGTGTAATAAGCATGTCATAAAAACAAAGTTTACATTTCCAAGATCACTGCTTTTATAATTTATACTCCGGTAAAGAAGAAAATCCCTGGAAATATTCATTTTTAGGAGGGGGTTCATGAGACTTGACATTTTAGTGAAAGGGGTTCACAGGTTGTTAAAGTTTGGTAACCACTGGTTTAGGTGCTGTAACAGAGATGAGTCAGTTTATGCACTGACTTACCATCCTCTCCAGCAACTCCTAAGAAGTAAATGCCCATGGGATCAGAGCTCAGAAATACATGGTACAGGCCCCTGCATTGTACTGATAGCAATCGAAAACTATTATTTTAGTTTCCAGAATCTCAGCTCTCATAAAAAAGAATTAAGAGTAAAGGTAAGCCTCTAGGTGTCACGGATGGGAAGAAAACCTCAAAAATGTGAGTGTAAAACTGTAAACATGTGGAAATGGGTCTGCAGAGAGCCTGCAACAATAGCTCTGAGGGGTGTGAACTGCCCCGTTCATCTCACTGAGGTGCGGTGATATAGTTACAGAACTATGGTGCTGTCACGCTAGGGCCCACAAGCTTCTGGGGGATCAACCAGATGGAGCAGTGCTCTAGCACTTCAAGTGGCATATGAGGTCCCAACACCACTCATTTAAATTTAGCCCTGCTGCCCATCCATTTGGCCAAATTTCAGTTGTCTTGTGACCATGTGTGGAGGGGTTGCAGCATAACTCAAGTTTGGCCCAGTCACCCCTCCATCATGGCAGCTGGGCCAAAGTTGTGTGAATGGTGTTGCAGCTTGGCATGCAGGATCATGGGCCAAAACCAGAGTGGTACTGTGAACCCATGTACCAGGTTGCAATGTAACTCATCACTCACATTTGGCTTGTGCAGTGTGAGTGTGGGGTGGGTGATGGGCGCAAATGGAGTCATTCGGTGGCTGGAATCAGGAGGAGCTACCCTAGTCCAGGATGGGACTGGCGGGCTGAGCCAGGGGGCACTAGTGAATGGCCAGGAAGGTCCTGGGAGCAGCAGTTGAGGGGCTAGGGGTGAATGGGAGTGTTGGAAGCTGTGGGATGAGGGGTTGGGGACGATTGGAGGATGTTTGGGAGTCATGGAGTGAGTTGTGGGGAGAATAAGAGATGTTGGGGGGCAGTGGGGTAGATTAGGAGCCAGGATGTTGTGAGTGAGTGGTTGATATTGGGGCTGTGGCTGGTGGGGCTGAGGTGATCAGGATGTATGTCAGGGCTGCTGGGATGTGTGGGGGCTGGTTAAGAGTTGCTAGGGGTCTATGTGGGGGGAAGAGGGGCATTCTGGGGTCTGTGTGGGATGGGGTATGTGTGGGACAGGAGTACTTTGTTGAGCAGCCCTTGATCAGAATTAATCTCTTTACTCTGTAAGGTAAGCGATCAGAATTAATCTCTTTACTCTGTAAGGTAAGCAAAATTTTAGTTTTCGGAATCAGGAAGGAGGCCTCTATCCTGTTCTTGCACCAGGGCACTCTCGGTCTTGTTACATCACTGGTAAAGTGGTAACTCAGGTGCCAAGTAATGATAATTTAAAAATCAACAGTGCTAACAACTGTCATTGCTCCTGTAAGAAATGAGAGGAAAGGTTATAGATGTGCACAAGTTACTGAGAGTAAGTTCTCATTTTGGTGCCACAAGCAGGTGACATTTAGGAGATACCATCACTTTTTTTTCTCCAGCCAAGAAGCCAAATCCAAGAAACTTAGCAGAACTTAGCATGTTCACACCCTACTAAGAAGTGCCAAGTTTGAGGAACCCAGTGGAACACGCAATCATATTTTGAATTTATCTTCATAATCTACTGTGAGCAGCACTCATTTTGGTGACTCACACGAGTGGAGTTTACTTTGTTTACATAGATGGTATCTTTCTTCCAATGAAGTAAAGACCTCAAAGCAAAACTCTGCTTAAAACTTTTTTAATCATTTCAGGATAAAACAACCGTTCACATGGTTCGCACCTAATTTGGTGATGAATCTTGGGCATGTGCCACCTGAGGCATGTTGTGCATAGGCTAAGAAGAAGACACCTAAAACCATTACTTGCCCCAGGCTTGCTCAAAACATGCTCTGAGCCCATTTGAAACAGCTAATGTTCACTGAAAGATTTGCAGATGTTTCAGAAAACCTGAGTTGAGTCTGTAATGGAACCAGATAAGTATTACCTAATTTCATTATGAAAAGTTTGCTTCGCTCAAGTGGCAATAATCATAAAAACCATTACAATATTCCACATTAATGCCATGAAATACTATAGTAAGGCTATTCTAAGCTACAGTATGAAGGGCCATAACTAGAGTATGCTTCCATAAGCGAAAACTAAAGCCCCAATCCTGCACATTGATGGACCACGTTCCTTCTCCTTTGGGGCTCTACGCAGGTGCAGGGGTCTGCCCATGCAGTTCTTAATGCAGAATCAGGGTCCAAAAATAAAACATTTCAAAGGTTACAGTTCTCCTGTGTGACCAAAGTTCTTTTTAGACAAAACTTCCCCTAACTCAGTGAGTGATTTTATTAGTCTCAAGGTTTAGTCTGGGTGCTCTAGATCAGTGTTTCTCAACTGATGGGTCATTTTTGCAGTTAAGGAGTAGTCATGAAAAGCAATCAGGCATTGACAATTTTAATACAATCAAAAGCAAAGAAAATCTTGCTCCCCTACATCTAACACACCTTTACCCTTCAAAGTCAAGTATTCCTTGTCAACCTCTTGAAAAAACACATACAAAAATAAATTATATAGACTTGTCATAGACACGTTTTCACTCTTACTTTTATAGTGTTGCCCTTTTTGAGCCAAGTGATTAGCCAAATTTTGGGGTCTTGCTGGTTGTTTCCATTAGGAGAAGAAATTAATGATGGAGTCAAGTATTTCTTTGATGCAATCCTGTTTATTTACAAAGAATGTACACAAAGTCCTGTTTCTTTAAACACAGTAGGACTCAAATCGTAGGCAATAGTTTCTTTGTCCCGTCCCGAGCCTCTTTCTAGCCAGAGCTTTACCCAAAAGTTCTCTCTCAACTTTTCTCAGGGTTACTGCTGGGGGGAGGGATAGCTCAGTGGTTTGGCCTGCTAAACCCAGGGTTGTGAGCTCAATCCTTGAGGGGCCCATTTAGGCATCTGGGGCAAAAATCTGTCTGGGGATTGGTCCTGCTTTGAGCAGGATGTCGGACTAGATGACATCCTGAGGATCCTTCCAACCCTGATATTCTATGATTCTACTCTACAGGTGCATCTCTAGCTGTGTCTTGGCTTCCATCTGCCATCCCTGGTGTTCTGCTGCTTCTCTCTGACACACACAGAAGGTGGCTGTCATGCCCAGCAGCTTGAAAGAGATGGTTGTGATTGCCCAACTCTCAGTACAACAATGGTAAATGGAAGAGAACCCTCAGAAGAGGGAATAACTTGGAGGGATTTTTCTCTTTTCCCTCAAACTCTTCAGTTACTATGGAAAACACCATAATCATCCCTGCCATATGGATGTCATTTTTGACTTGTCTTTAGTTACTGCAAAGGTCATCTTCTAGGCTTCTTGCATCAACCCTGGAAACTGCCTATTTCTTTGCAATCTTCCACTGGCTCTCCCTTTTCCACCACATCAAATACAAATGACGTGACTTCACAGCATTATATGGTATAAAGCTGTTGGCCTTGACCTCTGCTCTGCCAGTGCTTCCAGCCTTTATCATCCACTAGTCCAACTTCCTTATAAACATCTTCCCTCTTTCTGATATGCTGACCCTTATACATCGGAGGATATCTCTGTGAAAATCCACAAAGCCTCCTTCAAATCCCTGCTTGTGATGTAATGCCTACACAACACTCAGTAATGGCTAGGCAGCTGGTGTGCTGTGACCATGGCTCATTTCACTAATCAGAATATCCTCACTGTTACCTTGTGCTCCCCCATTTGTTCATTGTAGCCATCTGTTCTCTCTCATCTTATATTTACACTGTAAGCTCTTTGGGGCAGGGGCTGTCTTTTTCGTTGTATGTGTAACAGTAGAGGCCTCTAGGCACTGTCTTATGCAGATCTTACATAGCATTCTAGTCAGGGTGAGAGAACCCAGAGTTCTAGGCCAGTTGAGAAGGCATCATGATGTCAGGAATAAAATTCCTAAATAGCAAATTTGTTAAATTTTAAATGTCAAATTCTTTTTTAAAGCCTTTGTTTCACACTCCTCCAAGTTCTTCTGTGCTTAGCAGTATGTGGCAGAGAGACAGTGAACTGACCTTTCTAGCTTGAAGCCTTAATTCCTACTCTACCTAGCAACTATTGTTTTTTAGGATAAACTTTGCAAAGCTGCATTAGTTACACAGTAGAAAGCATTAAGAACTCTATCCTATTTAAATAGGCTCCATAACTGCTGGCCCATGCAACCTTGCTTACATAGCAACAGAACCCTGTTTTGAGGGTTAATTCCCCTGCTAGCAGCTGCTTAGTACCCAAATTAGCATTATGTGGCTGCCTCCTTCTCAGATAGCGGGCATTACTGGGCACTGCAAGACACCAGCAAATGATAAAATAACAATGCTGTAGAAAAGTGACTGCCAAACACCTTCAAGACAGGCTCGGACACTGCACCAAGGAAAAAGAAATTTCATGAAAGGAAAAACAAAGACAGTCTGTCAGGAAGCTGGAGAGAAAACAGCTGGATCAGTGCCAGTCTCAGGAACATCCCAGATACCTCTAGTGGTGACTGCAAGGTGAAGGATGCAGTCTCACCTCCTGCCTGTGGCCTTGATTCTGGATTGGGTCTAGTCAGTGATGCAACTCCCATTCAGGGCCGCCCGGGGGGGTGGGGGGGGAGGGGCAAGTGGGGCAATTTGCCCCGGGGCCCCCAGGAGAATGTCGGGGGCTCCCCCCCTCCTCCGCCTTCCCCCATCGCCTCAGCGCACCACGTCCAGGAACGGCTCTGGACAGCGCTGCAGCGGCATGGCCTGAGCTCCTCCCGCTCAGAGCCACGTGGTAAGGGGGCGGGGCTCCGAACTCCGGGCCAAGTGGCAGGAGCTCAGGTCCCGTGGAGCCATGCCGCTGCAGCGCTGTCCAGGGCCGCTCCTGGACGCGGTGCGCTGAGGCTCCGGGAGAGGGGGGAGGCGGGAGTAAGCAGCATGGTAAGCCCCTCTGAGACGGGCACCCCCCTGACCCCCCCCCACAGCCCTGACCCTCAGCTCCGACCCCACCCCCACACAGCCCTGACCCCCAGCTCCGAGCCCAGCCCCTCTGAGCCAGGCACCCCCTGATTCCATCCCCCACAGCCCTGACCCCCAGCTCCGAGCCCAGCCCCTGTGAGCCGGGCACCCCCCGACCCAGAGCCCAGCTGCCCACCCAGCCCTGGGCAACAGCAGTGCCACCCCCAGGCAGCGACAGCCCATTGGCACCAACCATCACCATCACCCAGTGACAGCCCATTATGTAATTGCAAATGTATACATACCATTAAAGTATTTAATGTTTTAAATAATGTATTTCATGTATTTTCAAATTATTAAAAATTAATTTTTGAATGTATTTCACTGGTTATTTTTTACATTTCCAAATACATGTTACTATAGTATTGCAACTTTTTTTTATGGAAGGGGCCCCCGAAATTGCTTTGCCCCAGGCCCCCTGAATCCTCTGGCCGGCGCTGCTCCCATTGACTTCAGTGGTGCAGGATGGACCTTAAGTGCTGTGGAAACATACCTCACCCCATGCCAGGCCAAAAACCAATAAGCTCTTGTTTTGTACCAGAAAGTGATCTCTGTACCATCCACTGCCACTGTGCTGAAAAAGCAGTTCCCAGTCTGCACTAAAAAAAACAGGAAAACTTACATGCCAAGAAACACCCAGCTTTACTTAGAGGAAGTACAGGATGATGCAAATTTGTCAGATAAAATGACTAATCCCGAGGTAATGGGTGTGCCTCGCTAAGCTGATTGACAAGAGGCCATTGCTGTACATGCCTGGCCTGCAAACCAGCCATTCTGTCTTACTTCAGTCTTTACATTCACTAATAACTGAGTACACAACATTTAAACATCTAAATAATGTTGTGTCTAGTGTTAAACGGGAGGCTGTTTTAAAAAAATTGTCTAAAAAGGCAAACTTAGTATATATAAACAGCAAATACAGTATAAAGATTGTAAATGTCTGGAAACAGTTATTTAATCAGTCTTTTAGGCCCTAATCTTGTTTTGCTTGGGCAGTTTGCTACACCAGCCTGGGGCCAGTTACAGGACTGAGGCCTTAAAAATGACAATGATGGTCCCAATCCTGCAATCCTGCAATCCTTTCTCAAGCAAAACCTCCATTTACTTTCAGTGGAAGTTTTGACTCAGAATTGTAGAAGTAGGTCCCATATTTAAAAAAACAAAACCATGAAAATAAATATTGGGAATCAGAAATAAAAGAGCCATCACTAAAAATAGTTTAAACAAAAGCAAGCAAGGGAGGTAGACAGCTTAATGAGATGGTGAGAATAGAGATCAAGTCAATTTCCTTGCTATTTTGAAAGCCAAATTAGGCATAAAATGAATAACCATTTTATAAGAAGTAAAATGGGCAGATATGTTTTGTCATCTTGCACTTTTCTCAACACCCACAGGACGACATTGCCTGGTTTTGCTCTAATGTAGCCTAAAGAGTCCCTCTGTGAAGTGAAAACATTTCTGAATAAATCACATTCTTACTTGCTAGGCTGCTGCTTTGTTTTTCCCTCTAGTTTTTCATACTTGGCAATGGAAGCTCAAAGTCTGAGCAGCAAAGTGACTCAATTATGTATGCATTGTGATTCACTCGCTTGGTTCTTGAGGATGAACAGTTTTACAAAATTATAGCGGGGTAGTCACCCGCTCCTGCCTGGGAAGGGTTAAAGCCAGCCCTGCAGAGAACTGGGGCTGTGGAAGGAAAGACCTGGGCTGATTGGGGGAAGCAGCTGTAGCTGGGCCATGCCCCAATAAGAGCCCAGCTGGCCCTATAAAGGCTTGAGCCAGGAACATGGTGACACTCACTCTCTGCATTTAGAGAGAGAAGGGCCTGGCTACAGGAAGCTTGAGTCAGGGTACCTGAGTGGAGCAGGGCTGGGGATCTCTGGCCTAGAAAGCCCCAGGCTGTGGCCTAGCATGGGGCCAACAGGTACTGTGGGTTGCAGAGGGCAGCCCAGGGGTAGGTAAAGGCAGCAGGTCCAAACCCAACCTTTCCTGTGATGAGTGGCTGATGCTGCAGTCTGCCCCAGGGAGTGGGGCTAGATGGTGACTGGCAGTAGTCTTACACTGAGGTGAGGTAGGGTTAGTGGGTGGGGGTTCCCCTGGGAGGGGAGACCCAGAGTGTGTGGGTACTGCCAGGGGGCAGCACCCAGAGAAAGGGGCACTGGGGTCCTGGGAGGGACATGGGGCCAGTGGCAAGGTGGAGCACTGGCCTGCAGAGGGTGCTCTGGAGCTGGGAAGAGCTAATTCCTAAGGCTGACCACCAGGAGGTGCCACAGGGGTGAGTCTGACCAATTACAAAATATTGAATTTTATTTTTGTATTATGGAGAAAGAAAAATATGAAACTTAATGAAGAGGTTCCTCTGAGCCCCCATGATTCACCCCACTTAAGTGCTGCCCTCAACACTATGCCATACTGTCCTCCTTTCTAGCTGAAGAAGGCTGACTGTGATGTGCTTTGGAATCTCTCAGTACTGCTCTTTAGTAACTGGAAGGGTTAGAGAGCATGCAAGGTGCTTCATTCCAGCTCCTGCAAGCTGAGATACTGAATCTGAACCTTGATCTGTGATGCCCTGTGTAATAGTGTTTTACAATTCCATTTTAGCACCAGCTCAGCCCATTACAACTATTCTGATATGATTTACCATCAATTAGTCCCTGCTTCCATTATTTGATTGATGGGCTACAACAGAAAGCTGTTACTGTCTGATGGCTCTTCAGTGACCTGTGTGAAATGAGTTAGTTCCAGTCTCATCCCTAGTAGGCAAATGCCCGCATCTTCAAACTCTTACCACCACAATTGACATTAATTTGCATCCTTGATGGCAAGCTCAGCGGAGAGGGCAAGGATTTTCTGAGCAAAGAGCCAGAAGTACTCCTCTTCTGGAGGTGCTCTCTCTAGGTCATGGCAAGGCAATGTGAGGGGTCAATGTAGTTTCCCCTGCACTCAATCTAGCACCTTTCGCCAACACTACAACAATGGATATTTAAATACAGTTTAAAAGATGCTACTTATTAGTATCCTTACAAATCATCACTCCTTCACATATGCATTATCCCACCAAATTCCAGCACAACTGTTTTTTGCATCTGTGCCTATTTGAAGATATTAACAACTGCATCTTTTCCTTTTACCATATTATCTATATGCATCTCTTCCTGGATTTTTCTACAGTAACACACCCAACTTGTGTCTGGACTTGCTTTGTTACTGAAACATGTCCTGAACCACAGGGTTTCAGACCGCTCTAACTGGACTACTGAGTAATTTTTCAAATATGTAGCAATGTGTTGATCCCTTTTTTTTTTTTTTTTTCATGGTGCATCTCTACTGCCTTATCTATATCCAGCTGTCTGACATTGGTATCTATGCTTGCCACTGAACCTTAGAACATAGCATGTAATTCACCCTGGAGTTGAGGAGCTATGCTAGGTCCTCCATACCACTTAAACCCTGCAATGTTGCTGTGTGTTGTTGCATTATTATTTGTATTACCATAGTGCCTAAGGTTATGTCTACACTACACTTTAAGTCTGATTCAGGTTTGAGCGCATGCTCCCCTATCATCCCCACACACACACACACACACATCAGTCTGACTTGGATCAGTACACACTCAGGACCTGAATCCCATAGGTGCCGACTCCGTGGGTGCTCTGGGACTGGAGCACCCATGGGGAAAAAAAGATGGATACTGAGCACCCACCAGCAGCCCCCTTATCAACGGCTCTCCCTCCCCCACCCGTGTCTCCTGCCCCCCGGTGGACCCTACTGATCAGCGCCTCCCCCTCCCTCCCAGCACCACCCACCTGCTGCAAAATGTGTGGAGGGGGGAGGAAGGAGCAAGGGTGCAGAGTGCTCAGGAGAGGGGGCAGAACTGGGTGAGGAAGGGGTGGGGGTGGAGCAGGGGTGGGAAGAAGCAGGGCAGGGGTGGAGCATTGGGGGAAGGGGTGGAGTGGGGGTGGGGCCTGGGCGGAGCCGGGGGGAAGGAACACTGCCCGGCAAATTAGAAACTCGGCGCCTATGCTGAATCCTAGGATCCTGCTAGGGAGGTGGATCAGAAGCGAAGTCCTGCTTTGATTTGGATCCAAGCCCTGTCATCTGGCAGTGTGGATGCAGCACAAGCCGCAGACTCAAATCAGAAGTTCTTTGTAGTGCAGTATGGATGTGTTAGCAAGGCTGTGAGACCCGGGTCCAGCAATTTTAAACCTGTGTTTACAATGCAGTGTGGATGCTTTAGCACAGGCTTGGAGACACCGAGTTCACAAGCCCGAGTCCCAGAGACCCGGATTTAGTGTGCAGTGTAGACATACTCTAAGAACTCCGTCATGGACCAGAACCCCATTGTGCTAGACACTCTACAAACCTAGAACAAAAAGACATTCCATGTCCCAAAGCGCTTACATTTAAAGGTAAAGCGAGAGACTATGGATAGATTCAGACAGATGGGGAAGTACAAGGAAACAATGGGACAGTATTGGTCAGCCTGATAGGCTATGGTCTCTGCACGCTGTAGGCCTAACCGTTGTGAAGTTTTTTATAGGCATCATGGAAAAGGAGAGCTTTAAGGAAGGTTTTGAAGGAGAATAATAAGTTTATAGGAAGCTTCTTCAAAGTGTGAGGGGCAGCATGGGAGAAAGTACAAAGGTGCTTGTTTGAAAATGTAACAAGTGGGTGATGGAGGATGGCATCATGCATAATGAATAACTTTTCCCTGACTGTCCCATACAAATAGTGACAAGGGGTGCACTGACAGCATCCATTCAGATGAATGACATTTCATTTTGTTTTTTCCCCCAAATATCTGTTGTCTGAAATTATTGTAAAGTTGAGACAAATTTTTAAAAGCTTCCAAACTGTGACATCATCCATTTAAAAAATGAACAGTTAGGCATAAAGCAATGAAAATGAGCAGGGGGGTGGACTAGATGACCTCCTGAGGTCCCTTCCAACCCTGATATTCTATGGTTCTATGATGGGAGTGGAGGCAGAGATACACATGGCCCAGATTTCTATTATCCAGGATGGGCAAGGATGGTGTCCCTAGCCTCTGTTTACCAGAAGTGGGGAAAGGGCGACAGGAGATGGTTCACTTGATTGCCTGTTCTGTTCATTCCCTCTGGGGCACCTGGCATTGGCCACTGTTGGAAGACAAGATACTGGGCTAGATGGACCTTTGGTCTGACCCAGTATGGCCGGTCTTATGTTTTTTACCTAAAAAACAGTTTTTTACTTTGAGAAGTGGATACTGGAGGTTCCCCTCCTCAATACTTTGGATGGAAAACTCAGCCAATATGGTTCCACAATTCTTTTCCCATCTGAAAGCTCAGGCTTGTCAATTCGGAAACTGTCTTACTCTCTCCATCAGTAACTGCCAGTCTCTCAGGGAGGAACCTACCTTTTCTTGGTATGTCAGGAAAGCTATGCACATGTTTATTACATCCCCTGATGTAATTCCCCATTACATAAATGCCATATGTGGTAGGCCACTTATGCAAATGAGTACACAAATAGGAGGGGATATAGGTAAACAAAAGGGTGGTGGTGATCAACCTGCAAATGCAATTACACAACATGTATGTAGCACATACTGAATCTGTGAACTTTGTTGTAATATCCATGACTTAGCTTCTAGAGTTCACTCATGTAAATTTTGCCTGTGGCATATACCTCATTTGAAAAAAACACGGAACAAGCTAAGATCTGTAGAGACAATAACAGGAAGAGAGTTGTGGTGACAAAAAAGGGCTTGAATTAACAGAAAATAAGAGCAATTTACCAAAAAGAGCGATTAGCTGGACATCTGTATAACGAACAGCACAAATTATCATCCAAAATGATCTGCAAAGACAAGATTAATTGATGTTTGCCTGCCTCATCTCCTATTAACACCAATTTCTTTATCTCATGTACTTATGCTACAAGAGCTTCAAAAGTAATTTTATTTGTATAATTATACCTCCTTAGACACCTCTTAAAATTTCCTTTCTTTATAATGCCTTTGCTCCTTTAATTCAATTCAGGATAATGGTGTTATGAATATAATTAAGTGTGGTTAGACAGTGAATACTTAATACTATATATTGTCTACTGCTGTAGAATTAGGAATAAACAGGAATGGGAGAGAGAATGCTCTTGTAGTTACTCGGACTTCCGGTTCTGTGATTATCTGCATTCTATGCCCATCTTTGCCATGGGCATCCCTTATGACTTTGGGCCTGATGCTACGCCATTGATGCCAATGGGAGCTTTGCCATCAGCTTCAATAGGTGCAGCATCTGGCCCACAGAGCCCACCCTTGCAAAGTGCTGAGTGCCTTCTGGGAGGCGCTCATCATCCTAAAATCCCTGCTGACTTCAGTGGGAACTGAGGGCGCTAATTATGACAGTCTGAGAAATATATCTGTAGCAATTTGTTAATTCCTTTTTGTTTTGTGAAATAACATTTATCATTAACCGATTTATTTGGGCATAAGCTTTCGTGAGTAAAAACCTCACTTCTTCGGATGCATAGAGTGAAAGTTACAGATGCAGGCATCATATAATGCCTGCAACTGTAACTTTCACTCTATGCATCTGAAGAAGTGAGGTTTTTACTCACGAAAGCTTATGCCCAAATAAATCTGTTAGTCTTTAAGGTGCCACCAGACTCCTTGTTGTTTTTGTAGATACAGACTAACACGGCTACCCCCTGATACTTGACAACATTTATCATTGTAACAGTTGTAAATTAGATCATCCAATTGTCAGCAGTGTCCTGGCACGCAGTGAATACACCCTGTCTGGAAAGGTGTGACGGGGGCCAGGAGTCATCAGCAGTGAATGTTTCTCACCTGCTTGAACAATGGTATTTCTTTCTGCAGGGCCTTTGCCTTTGACCTGATTGAGCTCTGATTGAGTTGAGTCGTGGCTACCTGAGAGATCTCACTGCCCTGTGATATTTTATACCACAGGATTTGAGAGATGCGGAGGCACTTACGTTAGTAGTCCCTGGTTTAAATGTTCTCAGAAATGTCTGAGCTAAAAGTAGCTGTGTGACATTCTTTTCATCTCTCAGATATTCAGATAACAATGTTGTAGTCTCTAATGCTTTGTGGGAAGATGGGTTAATGGAGTTAGGAATTAATTTGGCCCATAATCTGCTGGTGCAGTAATCACTGATTAGCAGAGGATTCAGCACATGAGTTACATGTTGTAACAATGCTGGTTCTCGTGGGACCCAACTGAGAGTGCCAATTCAGGACAAATTGCTTAAAGCAGGGCAGTTACAGCCCAAGGCTGGGGTTCCTATGCACACCAAGGCAAACCAAACCAGCCAAACAGAGAAGACTTCGGGTTTACCCCACTGGCTAACCATAAGTCATACAAGCAATTCCCTTAGACACTCCAGTTTCTCAGTATCACCACCAGTGCCACTTGTTATGGGGACAAATGGTTATGAAAACCAATATCCCAATAAAAGAAAAAAGGTTCTCTCGATCCCAAAGGACCAAGCCCCAGACCCAGGTCAATATTTAATCTTTTTATTACTGACCTTGGCACAAAAAGTAGGAATGTGCTAATAAAGTTTGCAGATGACACAAAGCTGGGAGGTATTGCTAATACAGAGAAGGACCGGGGTATCATACAGGAAGATCTGGATGACCTTGTAAACTGGAGTAATAGTAATAGGCTGAAATTTAATAGTGAAAAGTGCAAGGTCATGCATTTAGGGATTAATAAGAATTTTGGTTATAAACTGGGGACGCATCAGTTGGAAGTAACAGAGGAGGAGAAGGACCTCGGAGTGTTGGTTGATCACAGGAGGACTATGAGCCACCAATGTGATATGGCCGTTAAAAAAGCTAATGCAGTCTTGGGATGCATCAGGTGAGGTATTTCCAGTAAAGATAAAGAGATGTTAGTACTGTTATACAAGGCACTGGTGAGACCTCATCTGGAATACTGTGTGCAGGTCTGGTCTCCCATTTTTAAGAAGGATGAATTCAAACTGGAACAGGTACACTACTAGGATGATCTGAGGAATGGAAAACCTGTCTTATGAAAGAAGACTCAAAGGGCTTGGTTTGTTTAGCCTAGCCAAAAGAAGGCTGAGGGGAGATATGATTGCTCTTTATAAATATATCAGAGGGATAAATACCAGGGAGGGAGAGGAATTATTTAAGCTTAGTACCAATGTGATACAAGAACAAATGGATATAAACTGGACATTAGGAAGTTTAGACTTGAAATTAGATGAAGGTTTCTAACCATTAGAGGAGTGACGTTCTGGAACAGCCTTCCAAGGGGAGTAATGGGGGCAAAAGACATATATAGCTTCAGCTTGATAAGTTTATGGAAGGGATGGTATGATGGGATAGCCTAATTTTGGCAGTTAATTGATCTTTGATTATTAGCAGATAAATATGCCCAATGATCTGTGATGGGATGTTAGATGGGGTGGGATCTGAGTTACTACAGAGAATTCTTTCCTGGGTGCTGGCTGGTGAGTCTTGCCCACATGCTCAGGGCATCACATGATCACCACCAGTGCCACTTGTTGTTATGGGGACAAATGGTTACAAAAACCAATATCCCAATAAAAGGGCTATAGATCACCATATTTGGTGTCAGGAAGGAATTTTCTTCCAGGGCAGATTGGCAGAGGCCCTGGAGGTTTTTCGCCTTCCTCTGCAGCGTGGGGCAGAGGTCACTTGCTGGAGGATTCTCTGCACCTTGAGGTCTTTAAATCACGATTTGAGGACTTCAATAATTCAGACAAAAGTTAGGGGTTTGTTACAGAAGTGGGTGGGTGAGATTCTGTGGCCTGCGTTGCGCAGGAGGTCAGAAGGGACCATTATGACCAAAGTCCATGAGTGTACAAGTCTAATATAAAATCAGATCTTATGCACAAATCATGCTGTTGCCAAATCCTTTAAAATCTAAAATCTAAAGGCTTATTCATAAAAGGAAAAAGATATAGATGAGAGCTAGAATTGGTTAAATGGAATCAATTACATACAGTAATGGCAAAGTTCTTGGTTCAGGCTTGTAGCAGTGATGGAATAAACTGCAGGCTTAAATCAAGTGTCTGGAGTACATTCACAGCTGCAATGGGTCATTCAGTCCTTTGTTCAGAGCTTCAGTTTGTAGCAAAGTCCCTCCAGAAGTAAAAAGCAGGATTGAAGACAAGATGGAAATGAGGCATTAACCTTTTATAGGCCTTGGCAACACTTGCGAGTTACAGTGCTGTAAAGCTGCCCCCAGTGCTGTAACTCACTCCCCGTCCACACTGGCAAGGCATTTGCAGCGCTGTATCTCCGTGGTTGCAGCACTGCATGTACTACAAGTCCCCAAGAGGAATAGCGAGTATTGCGCTGCCGCTGCAGCCTTGCGGCCCCAGTGTGGCCGCCCAATGCGCTGTGAATGGCCTCCAGAATTATTCGGCAGTATCCCACAATGCCTGTTCTAGACACTCTGGTCATCAGTTCAAACTCTACTGCCCTGGCCTCAGGTAACCAACCATGTGACCCACCCTTTACATGCCCCGGGAATTTTAAAAATCCCCTTCCTGTTTGCTCAGCCTGGTGTGGTGTGGAGTGCTATCAGCGAATCTTTCCAGGTGACCATGCCTCCACACGCCAAGCGAGCCCCAGCATGGAGCAATGGAGAGTTGCTGGACCTCATCAGTGTTTGGCAGGAGGAAGCTGTATAGTCCCAGCTGCGCTCCAGCCGTAGGAATTATGATACCTTCGGGAAGGTAGCAAAGGACATGATGGAAAGGGGCCATGACCGGGACGCCCTGCAGTGCAGGATTAAAGTGAAGGAGCTGCGGAGTGCCTACCGCAAAGCCCGCGACGCAAACGGCCGCTCGGGTGCTCCCCCCCGTGACCTGCCAATTCTACAAAGAGCTGGATGCAATACTTGGGGTTAACCCCACCTCCACTCCGAGCACCACCATGGACACTTCAGAGCCGGTGGGGGGGGGGGGGGAGAGGAGGAGGAAAATGGGAGTGATGGTGGTGGGCCGGATGGAGACACCCTGGAATCCCTGGAGCCATGCAGCCAGGAGCTCTTCTCGAGCCAGGAGAAAGGTAGCCAGTCGCTGCGGCCGGTACTTGGTGGAGGACAAACAGAAGAGCAGGTTCCCGGTAAGCGGGTTTTTTTTTTTCGGGAAGGAATTTTTTCGGTGCGGGCTCTTTGGGAGAGGAGGGTTAGGCATGCATGCCTAGATGCGGAATAGTGCATTGATGTGGTTTATCACATCGCAGTAATCGGCCTCGGTAATCTCCTCGAATGTCTCATCCAGAACGTGTTCAATGCGCTTGCGCAGGTTTATTGGGAAAGCCACTGTGGTCCTTGTTCCAGCCAGGCTAACCTGTCCACACCACTGTGCCACGAGGGGCAGGGGGACCGTTGCTGAACACAGGCAAGCTGCATATGGGCCAGGGCGGAAACTGCATTGCAGTAGAAGACCCTCCCTTGCTTCCCAGGTCACCCTCAGCAGCGAGATATTGTCCAGGACTAACTCCTGTGGAAAATGTTGGGACAGTGTTCAGTGTAGCTGCCCCCTGAAGCTGTTGGCTCTCCCCAAGGCACAGAAACCCAGAGGACAGTGCAGCCCTGAAACAATCAGTCCCCCTTACTCACTATTTTGAGGTTCCCGTGGGATATGTGTGCTGTTTCAGATGGGAAAATTATGCAATTGTATAGACCCTGTGTGTTTTCTACTCCTTAAGTGAGGGGGAAATCATTACTCTGTGTGTTATAAACAATGCTGCCTCTGTTAAATGTTGCATTTTGTCTATACAGCAGCATCAACCTTGAGACCTCAGCCGTCCCTCTTATCGCCTGCTCAGAGACTGCAAAGACTCAGGAAGAGACCGTGAAAAAGCAAAGAAGACATGATGTGGCAATCTATTAAAGAGAATGAGAAAGCACAGAACTGGAGGGAGAGAGAAAGCAGGATCCGCCAGGAAAACACAGCACATCGGCAGCAAAGCATGGAGCACTGGCAGCAAAGCACGGATCGGCTCATAAGCATCCTGGAGCGCCTAGCAGACACTATCCAGGAGCTCGTAGCCATGCAGAAAGAGGAACAGTACTGCAAATGCCACCCCCACCCTACAGCCCTTGTCCCAAAACTTTTTCCATTGTGCCCCACTGTCACCTCCAACCCACTTTCCCCAACTTCCATGTTCTTCACGCCACCCGCTGCCTCCAACACCAGTATCTTCACCACCCAGCCCAGAAAACCATGACCCTTACCCTCTGCACTCAACCCCCATCACCATGCAGTATAGCTGTCCTGAAGTGCAGCACTCACTGCTCAGCACACCAGACAGGACATATGCGAATCTGTGATTGTAGTGTTCCCCACTCCACCCCCTTGTTTCTTTTCAATACATGGATTTTTTGGATTTGAAAACATTCTTTATTATTGCGTAAAGTAAAACACTCCTTAGCCCAGGAAATAAACAGGCACTGCAAGTCTGCTTGTCTGTTTAGCAAACACTAATTCCTAAAGATTGGAACTACTGCACTTCACTCCCATGCAGGGCATCAGATATCACTGCTGTTTTTCAGCCTCAAATTGCTCCCTCAAGGCATCCCTAATCCTTGCAGCCCTGCGCTGGGCGCCTGTAATAGCCCTGCTCTCTGGCTGTGCAAATTCAGCTTCCAGGTGTTGAACCTCAGAGGTCCATGCCTGAGTGAAGCTTTCACCCTTCCCTTCACAAATATTATGGAGGGCACAGCACGCAGATATAACCGCGGGGATGCTGTTTTCGGCCAAGTCCAGCTTCCCATACAGAGATCGCCAGTGGCCATTTAAATGGCCAAAGGCACACTCCAGTCATTCGGCACCGGCTCAGTCTGTAGTTGAACCGTTCCTTGCTGCTGTCAAGGCTCCCTCTGTAGGGTTTCATGATCCATGGCATTAACGGGTAAGCAGGATCTCCAAGGATCACAATGGGCATTTCAACTTCCCCTACCATGATCTTCCGCTCTGGGGAAAAAAGTCCTGGCCTGCATCTTCCTGAACAGCCAAGTGTTCCGAAAGATGCGTGCATCATGCACCTTTCTGGGCCAGCCTGTGTTAATGTCAATGAAACTCCCACGGTGATCCACAAGTGCCTGGAGAACCATAGAGAAATACCCCTTCCGATTCACGTACTCAGATCCTAGGTGGGGTGGTGCCAGAATAGGAATGTGTCCCATCTATCGCCCCTCCACAGTTAGGGAACCCCATTTGTGCAAAGCCATCCACTATTTCCTGCAAGTTACCCAGAGTCATGGTCCTTCTGAGTAGGATGCGATTAATGGCTTGCAAACGTGCATCAACATGATTCCAGCGGTCGACTTTCCCACCCCAAACTGGTTTGTGACCGACTGGTAGCTGTCTGGAGTTGCCAGCTTCCAGATTGCAATAGCCTCCCGCTTCTCCAGTGGCAGGGTAGCTCTCAATCTTGTGTCCTTGCACCACAGGGTGGGGGCAAGCTCCTCACACAGTCCTGTGAAAGTGGCTTTTCTCCTCCAAAAGTTCTGCAGCCACTGCTCGTCATCCCAGACTTCCATGACGATGTGATCCCACCACTCGGTGCCTGTTTCCCGAGCCCAAAAGCGGCGTTCCATGGTGCTGAGCATGTCCGTGAATGCCAAAAGCAATTTCGTGTCGTACGCATTACGCAGCTCGATAGCATCGTCGGACTCCTCACTCACTGTCACTTTGAATCTTAAGGAATAGTTCGACAGCCAAATGTGACGTGCTGGTGAGATAAGTCAGCATATGCCTCAGCAGTTTGGGCTCCATTTCCCGCAGACCGATTGCGCTGCACAGAAACCGTTGAAAGATGGTGCGAAAGGTGGACGGAAACAAAGGGATTTCTGAGATGCGAAGCGATGCATCACGGGGCGTTGGGACAGGACCCAGAATGCCCCATGCCCCCTTCCCACAACCCACAGTGCCAGAATGGGAAGAGGTGCTCTGTGGGATAGTTGCCCATAATGCACCGCTCCCAATAGCGCTGCAATTGCCGCAAATGTTGCCACGACAGTGCGCTGGGCACCTGTCGGTGTGGACAGACTGCAGCGCTTTCCCTACTCAGCTGCATGAAGTCAGGTTTAACTCACAGCGCTGTACATCTGCAAGTGTAGCCAAGGCCATAGTCTCTTGTCATGTGGTCTCTGCTTTCTTTGTCCCAAGGACATGCTATCCAACACATGGCATAGAAAAACCTTAGAGTTCTGTCCATAGGCAGGTCCCTGCATACCTTGCTGACTCACAAGGTGTGTCTGACTTCTCTCAATGGGTCAATTGTATAGCTGATTGTCCTTAATGGGCCATCAAGCAGGCTAGGCATTGCTGACACCAAATTGTCCAGGGTGTCACCCAGAAGCATAGCATACGTTTGAAATTTTATTAATATTAATAACTTCAACCACAAAAATGATACACATATGCAGATAGCATAATCATAACCAGCAAATCATAACCTTCCCATAGATACCTCACATGACAACCTTTGTACAATATTTGTAGCAAATGTATAACAGTTGTTGCAACAGTGATCTATACGGTTACAGAGTCAGTCAATAACGTCACACATGTACTTTGTGATGGGACTGTTTTACAAAACTATGTCTTAGGCCTACTCTACACTAAGAATCAAGGTCACCATAGCTATGACGCTCAGGGGAGCGCCATGCTTCCAGCCCTGCTCCACTCCCCAGCCTCACTCCTTCTCCCCAACTCTGTTCTGCCTCCAGGCCCTGCTCCACCATCACTCCTTCTCCACCCCCAAACCAGCTCTGACCCCAACTGCAGCTCAGCTCCACTCCACCCCCTGCTCTGCCTCCAGCTTGGCTCTGCCCTCATTCCCTCTCTACCCCCAGACCAACTCCCCCTCTAGTCCCACCTCCTCCCGCATCCCCAGTTTACTCCCAGTTTTGTCTTCAGCCCAAGATCCCCTGCTGAGGAAGCCTTGGCTGGGCGGTAATGGAGGGGGGACACAGGCAGATGCTGTTACTGGTAAGGGGAGGTACAACTGAAAAAGTTTGAGTACCGCTGTTATAGCAGCATCAGTATGGTGCCATAGCTATGCCGCTGAAGCACCCATACTGTAGACATGGCCTTAGGATAGTTATACCCTGTTTATACTACTGTTTTTTACACCATGAAAACCCTAGTGTAGATGAGATCTTAGCGAAGATTGTTTAGAACATACTACAACTTTAAACAGACTTATTTTACATAAAATGGGAATGAGTGCAAGTCAGTGGGCAGATAAAATCCCAGTTCCTCTGGCATGGCTTTATTAATACAAAGAAGTTCCAAAACAAGACAGGATGCTCGGTAACAACCACCAGAGACCTTTCCAGCTTTCAGCAAGTTAGGCCTCATCTATACCTAAAACTTAGGTTGACCTAGTTATATTACTCAGGGCTGTGAAAAATGTCATGCCCTGCGAGAGATAGTTAGCTCAACCTAACTCTCACTACAGATGCAGCTAGATGGATGGAAAAAAATTTCTATCGACCTACCTACCACCTCTCAAGGGGATGGATTTGGGTGTTTCTGTCACTGTCTATGCTACAGTGGCGTAGCTACAGCTGAGCCTCTGTAGCGTTTATGCTACAGACATGCCCTTAGTGGGGGAAAAGAAACACCTTTCCACTTAATTAGCATCCTAGCAACTGCTACTTTGTTTTTAAGCCCCATCACCAGATTCGTCATGCGATAGATAGGAAACCTGGATTCTACTTGTAACCCATTACATGCTGAGATGTAAGGAGCACCTTTCCAGCTTGTTGTAGAGATAGGATTCCTCTTCAGCCTTCTGCAGCAGAAGGAGAGCAGTAAAGGCAACCTCAAGCATTCAAAAACCGAGTCCAGGCCTCAAAAAATCATGAGATTGAAAAAAATTAATTCACGGTTCATTTTCTTTGCCTTCTGGTATCTGGCCTTTGAGGTGCACTTGAGTCCCATTTTCAAGCTCATTTCTGCAACCATAAGGACCGGGCCATGTCCACACTAAAGTTAAGTCAAGTCGACATCCAGCTGCCTAAGTAATTAAGTTGGTCATCATGCATGTCTCTACAACATGCTTATTGTGTTGGTGGAGTGCGTCCTCACTAACAGCACTTGCATCAATGCACAGAACAGTGCACTGTGGGTAGCTATCCCACAGTGCAACTAGCCACAGTGTGTTTTGGGTAGCATTTACAATGTCTCATGGGACCAAAACATTGTCGCAGGGTGGAATGGGAACATAGCTTTGCCCTCCCATGATGCAGTTTCTTCCCTCCCTCTCTCCTCTGATATGAACAGCAAACAGTCCATACTTTCTCATGCCTTTTTTCAAAAGTCTGGCTTAGCCACACATATGCCATAGCCCGAGAAGCATGGATCTCTCTCAGCTGTGCATTCTTGTTGTGAGCATTACAATCATGTCATGCCTTATCCTGCAATATTTCCAGAGCCGAGACTGGAGCTGCCAAGCAGAACACTGAGATGTCATGCAAGCAGCCCTGCTGCAAGCTGTAGAACAAAGCAATTTCTGGTTGCTGCTGGCAGTTGCGCAACAGCTGAACATGGTGGAGCACCGTTTCTGGTCCTGGGAAACAGGCACTGACTGGTGGGATCACACTGTTATGCAGCTATGGGATGACGAGCAGTGACTGCAGAACTTTTGAATCCACAAGGCCACTTTCCAGGAACGTTGTGCAGAGCTTTTCCCAGCCCTAAAGTGCAGCAACACTAAAATGAGACCTGCTCTGACAGTGGAGAAGTGAGTGGCGATCACTGTGGAAGCTTACAATACCAGATTGCTACCAATCAGTGGGGAATCAATTCAGAGTTGAAAGATCTACTGTTGGAGCTGTTGTGATCCAAGTGTGCAGGGCCATTAATTGATTTCTGCTAAAAAGGTAGTAACTCTGGGCAATGTGCAGGACATAGTAGATGGTTTTGACACAATGGGGTTCTCTAGCTATGGTGGGGTGATAGATGGCACACATATCCCTATCTTGGCACCAAACCACCTTGCCAAAGAGTACATAAACCAAAAGGGGTACTTCTTAATGGTGTTGCAAGCACTGGTGGATCACAGGGAACGTGTCATTGACATAACATGGGATGGTCAGGAAAGGAGCATGACATGCACATCTTTAGGAACACAGGTTTGTTCAGAAAGCTGCAGTCAGGGGCTTTCTTTCCAGACCACAAAATAACTGTTGGTGATGTTGAAATGCCAATCATGATCCTGGGAGACCCAGCCTACGCTTTGCTCCCATGGTTTATGAAGCCATACACCAGCCACTTAGACGGCAGTTCAACAATAGGCTGAGCAAGTGCAGCATGGTGGTGGAATACGCCTTTGGATGTTTGAAGGGTCACTGGCGCAGTTTGCTCACTAAGTTAGACCTCAGTGAAAGCAATATCTCCATTGTTATCACTGCCTGCTGTGTGGACCATAATATCTGTGAGGCAAAGGGAGAGAAGTTTCTGCAGGGGTGGGGTGTGAAGACAGATAGACTGGCAGCTAATTTTGAGCAGCCAGATACCAGGGCAATAAGAGGAATTCAGCGAGAAGCTATACATCTCCGGGAGGCTTTGAAAACCCATTTCAGTAATGAGCCACAGTCATGTGTGCTGCTTATCTGCATTGTGCCTTCCCATTCCATCCCCTCCATTGAATCAGTTTTCCTGTACCCCCCATCTTCCCCTCAAGCCCCCATGGAAAAAATAGAGCACTTCATTCTCAAAACTTTTACTACACACATATGAAGACACTTAAAGAACAGTAAAATAATTTAAACTTGGGCAAACGGTGTGATAAAATTGGGAGAGGAGAAACCAAGTCAGCTTGTCTGTGAAAGCACAGTAGTCTTGCCGTTCAAAGGTCTTCAAATGGCTGCCTTTTGTTCTTGGTACCCTCTCCTGGGTGTTGAGTGGAAGGGATATTGAACTTTCTGCCCTGCCTCCTGGAAAGTCTGGGTGAAGGGGATTGGAAACAAGGCAATGCTTGCAGCAGGCAGTTCCACAGGGGCTGCAGAGGAAGTCTAGCCTCCAGCTGCTTTTCTTGAAGGTCAACCAGATGCCTCAACATGTCTGATTGGTTCTTCAAAATCTGCAGCATCTCGTCCTGCATGGCATGCTCATGCTCCTGGGATGCTCTCCTGCTCTCCATGTCCGTGTCCAGTTTTTCAGACAATGAAATCCTCCAGCTCTTAGCCCCGTCTCAGCTGTTCTGGAGGCTTCATTATCTCACTGAACATGTCATCACGTGTCCTCTTTTTCCGCCTTCTAATCTGCAAAAGCTTCTGTGGCGTTGTGGAGAATGCGCTGAAGGACAAGCTTTCTGCTGTAAGGCATGCAAAGCACAAGGCAGCCATTGCCAAAGCATATCCTTAGTCTAATGCAATGTTGCTATTTAGAAAAACACTCCCCTTATTACACTAAAGTGCAAGCCAGAACATAATCAGAATCCCTAGTTATTCAATGAACTGGTATGCTGTTCCAGCCATGGGGAGTATGGCTGCGCAACAACTTATGGCAAAACCATGTTGGGAGCACAGGTAGGCAAGTGGACAATGCCCCCTCTCGCTAGCAACATGGACATTGCTTTGAGACCAGGGACCAGCATTAAGACTCCCAAATTGATGTTTGTCCCAGGCAGCTCCAGGGTGGGATTGAGTCCACGAGAGAACACAAGAAGCCCACCCACTGCCTTCCCTTAATGCTGCTGGCAATAGTCACCTTAGACTTGCAGAATCTGGAGTCAATGGCAATCCCTGCCAACCAAACCACCGGCATATTAGGGAAAGCATGGTTGGGGGATCTGGAAGTCACCACGGGTGGTGGATCACATGCTCTATTGTTTGTGATATGAGCACTTGTAATGAAAACTTCCCCCGTTTCCCCTAGGTGACACCAGTCTCCTGAGGGTAACAGAGGTGGCAAGGGAGAAGATGCTGGTGTCTGGGTACAGACCTGATCCTTAGGCTGTGTAAGAAATAAGGCAGCCCTCCCCAGAAACCTTCTGCAAAGGATTGCAGGCTATCTCCATGAAAGTTTCCTAGAGATCTCCATGGAGGATTCCCAGCTATCCTTGTGCACATAAACAGTCTTTTCCAGGGGGCACCCTCTGTAGCTGGAGCACCCACTGGGAAGCAAACACCCACTGCACCTCACTTTTTCTTCAGATTATTCGTAAGAGCAGTTTGATTGGAATTGCATACTCACCTTCCCTGGCATCACACTCGGCAACCATGCTGTCCTGCGACCAGCTGGGTTCTGGGCTTAAAAACTGCTCCTGGCTCTCAGGGAGAAATGGATCCACCACTCACCTGTCTCCCATTCTCCTCCTGCCCCTCCTCCTCCAGAATGTCCTCCTCTTTGTTGCCTGAGGTGGCCCTGGGAGACTCCTGGGAGATATCCACACTGCATTTTGGGGGGGAGTGGTGGGGTCTCTGCCAAGAACTGCATGCAGCTCATTGCAGAAGTGGCATGTCTGTGGTGCAGAACCAGAGTGACTGTTCGTCTCCCTTGTCTTCTGGTACGTCTGTCGAAGTTCTTTGATTTTCACGTGGCACTGCTGTAGCCCTTCTCCACCATTCCCCGTGCAATCTTCTTGTAGATGTCTACATTTCTTCTGCTGCATTGGAGCTATGCCTGGACAGCTCTTCTCCCCACAGTCCAATAAGGTCCACCACACCCCATGTACTCCAGGCTGGAGCACATTTCGGGCATAGAGTTGCCATGAGCTGGGCTTGCGAGCTCTCCACGCTGATCCAACAGGAAATGGGAATTCAAAACTTCCTGGGGCTTTAAGAGGGGAGGAGTTGTTTCCTGTGTACCTGGCTGCTGTGCCTAAATATTTTCCTAGAAATTAAAGCCGAGATTCTCACCGAATCACTTGGCTCCAAGAGACAAAGAAAAACACCAGTAATTCCTAGACTCATGAGAAGACTGCAAAAGCTGGCAACAAAGGGAGAGCACAGCAGCACGTTTTGTTCAGCCCTAGTCATTGGTTTGTGTAGGTTTATGTTCTCAATGCTATTTTTGAAAGGAAAAGGCCTAGAAATTCTGATCTGACTTGTATGGGTAATATAAGGTGTAAGTCAAAGCTAAATTCTGTCTTCCCTTTTCAAAAGTGAAAGCCAAGGTTCTTTTTTCCATTTTTAGTTTATTTTCCCCACAAGTAAAAGATCTTCAAAGACTAGCTTGGCTCATGGATTGTTTGTTGAAACTATTCATTCAAATATTTGCTATTCATCCTGTACGCCTGGTTACCTTAGTCATGTCCTATTGCTTCTTTTACCCAGATGGATGACAAACGTTTATTAAGGTCTTGTCTACACTGGCATTTTACAGCGCTGCAACTTTCTCACTCAGGTGTGAAAAAACACCCCCTTGAGCGCAGCAAGTTTCAGCTCTTTAAAGCGCCCGTGTAAACAGTGCACCAGCGCTGGAAGCCATGCCCCCAGCGCTGGTAGCTGCACCCCTCGTGGAAGTGGTTTTTTTAGAGCGTTCTGCTGTGAACACACAAGCCACATTAAAGCGCTGCCGCGGCAACGCTTTAGCTTTGCCAGTGTAGACTAGCCCTAACTGGAGGAGGTTTGGACAAGTCTCTTCCAGTCTGAAATGTCACATATTTGCATGAATGATCACTTCAATCAACGTGATTTCCCAGGTTCTAGTCAAACAAAGCTTGTGAATGCAACTTTAACTATAAAGTCATCTGACTAAGCCAGTTATGAACAGAGGACTGTTACAGTCTGCATCTCCACCAATGTGAATACGTGTGCTGGTGAAATTGAAGTAATTGACACTTAGACATAAACGCTTGCAGCCTTCTTTGTTATGATTACACACGTATTTTCTAAGAATTACAGGGGTTTCATCCCATCTCCTGCTCAATAATGCTGTGCAGTTATACCACATTATTATCAGCAGCTGTGCAAATATATTCTGTTTTGAAACATGCCAAGTGAATTAGCAGGCAGGGAGAATTAATACCCATCTCACAGTGGTGTTGTGAAGCTTACTTCAGTAATATTTCTGAAATGCTTCAAGATGCTCAGAGAGAAGCATAAGTACAAAGTACTATGATGAAGGACCTGTGTCATATCCTTGTAAGTGCCCCCTGCTGGCCACCCACTAAGATTGCTGTGAGGGGCATTCAAGCCTATGAACTCTTTATCCATGGGATGTATTAAGCTTCTGGTACCTGAACAGAATCCAGCCACTGCCCCAGTCTCGGGATCCCTAGGCCCACGCTTAGGGCACAGACCTCGGTGCATGTTGGAAGCTGCTATACAGCTACCTAGTCCCTCTGGTTGCATCCCTGACCCCTCTGACTTCCTGATATTTAAACACACCTCTCTCCCAGAACTCCAAAAGGAGTGATGCTTCAGTTTTAGCATTTAACCCCTCAGGGGCATGCAGTAGTTGTGAAGAGTGAGACACTTTCCTCGGAGTCTAACACATTAATGCACTTTTATACTTAATCATGTAGAGCACAGGACAGCGCAGATCATACAAAACAATAAATACTAAACTCATATTCCTCACTGCTCCAGGGCATTCTCTGGGCTGGGGTCCAAGTCCCTTGGGTTGTCCACAGTCCTTGGGCCATATGGGATCAGGAAAGGGGCAGGGATCTCTGCTCCATGAGGCTGCTGCATACTGAGGAGTGCTCCAGTCCTAAGAGGGGAAAAAAAAAAAAAAAAAAAAGTACTGGAACATGGTTCCAATTCCTACACTAAGTGCTAGTACTACTGGCAGTACCCAAATGCCATTCCAGCGCCTCAAAAATGTGCTAAAATGGCTTTCCGGAGTGTTCAGGCTCAATTCAAGGCTCAATGCTGAGTGACCTGTCTTGCTGGAGGCCTCTTACCTATCTTCTATAACCTTGCTCTCTCCTGCCCAGTGCTTTCTCTTCCTGTATGACTCCTATTTGTTCTCCTCCTGGTACAGTTTTCCAATGCTCTACCTTCCCTCCCCCTCCCTCGGAGAGTCAGCTAAATGGATTTTTTAAGGATGCAGCTCACTCATTATCCCAGATGTTTACACCTGAATAGGGTCGTTAAGTCCTAAGCACCTTCTTAATGCATCTGTTGGGTGCATATGTGCTCCAGGGCCTGTCAGCAGTACTGGTTCCACTTATAGAGAAAAGGACAGGAGTACTTGTGGCACTTTGTTAGAGACTAACAAATCACACAACAAAAACACTAACCTAGGAACCAATCCTTGCAACAAAGCCCGATGCTAACTCTGTCCACATATCTATTCAAGTGACACCATCATAGGACCTAATGACATCAGCCACGACATCAGGGGCTCATTCACCTGCACATCTACCAATGTGATATATGCTATCATGTGCCAGCAATGCCCCTCTGCCATGTACATTGGCCAAACTGGACAGTCTCTACGCAAAAGAATAAATGGACACAAATCTGACATCAGGAATCATAACATTCAAAAACCAGTAGGAGAACACTTCAACCTCTCTGGTCACTCAGTAACAGACTTAAAGGTGGCAATTTTGCAACAGAAAAGCTTCAAAAACAGACTCCAACAAGAAACTGCTGAACTAGGATTATTTTGCAAACTAGATACCATTAACTTGCGCTTGAATAGAGACTGGGAGTGGCTGGGTCATTACACAAATTGAATCTATTTCCCCATGTTAAGTATACTCACACCTTCTTGTCAACTGTCTGGAATGGGCCATCTTGATTATCACTACAAAAGTTTTTTTTCTACTGCTGATAATAGCTCATCTTAGTTAATTAGCCTCTTAGAGTTGGTTTGGCAACTTTCACCTTTTCATGTTCTCTGTATGTATATATATCTTCTTACTATATGTTCCATTCTATGTATCTGATGAAGTGGGCTGTAGCCCACGAAAGCTTATGCTCACATAAATTTTAATCTCTAAGGTGCCACAAGTACTCCTGTTCTTTTTGCGGATACAGACTAACACGGCTGCTACTCTGAAACCTGTCACCTATAGAGAGGCATTCATAATACAGCAGGTTTGCATAATCAACTTCACAATATCAATCAGAATTCATAACTTGTACAGATCTAGCCCTAATTCCTCACAGGAGGATACTATGGGACATAATTGATGCACAAAGGATAGCTCTTCTATTGCCAAAGAGGAATAAGAAGCAATCATAGCCATATAAAAAGGTACATTAAGTACTAACGACTAATAGGGAGTGATATTTAGAAAAACCAGGGAATCAGCAAGATTTAGGGCCAATAAGCCCCAAAGTCTGCTTTCAGTTACCCCCTGACACCCTAGTCTCATGTTTGGGAATATGGAAGAATAATCAGTTCAGTGTTACAGCCCACAATGTAGAATAGCTGTTTATATTTTAGAGATGCACGGTCAAAGCTGATACATGCAACCCTATTGTCAGCTTGGTATGTGAACTTCAATTTGTTTCAGTCATTGAGGCAAAATGGTGGTTAAATATGTCAATTAGACTACTTAGCTACTCTGTCTATTTTGTAGTAGGCTTAACTCCATTCCTGGTTTCCTTCTTACCCCTCATATTTTTCAAAACTTATTTCTTTTAATGCATTACACTACCATTTAATTTGGCACTTTTGCACCATAACTCCGGGCCACTTCATGCTTTCGTTTACACCAGTATTGAAGTCAGAAGAGTGTGGAGGAAGAGAAGAGAAGTCAAAGCAGATCTTCTCAACTTTGTCTTTAAAGAAGTTGGCAAGGTCCTGCATGGAGAGAGTCTACAGGTGCAAAGCAATGGGGATTATGGGTGTCAGTGAGGGAGAAGGAGTGCCGCTTGACCAGGAAGATGACAGAACCAAAGTAGGAGAGAACAAACTTGTATGGGAGGATGTCTACATGGGACTTCCTCAACAGGCATCTGATGTCCTAGGAGAAGAGGAAATCAAATGCTGGGAATGTGTCAGGAGTGCAGGGACTTTGCACTGAGAGAGGGACAAGACTCTTTAAAATACCTTTGTTTTCCAAGATACAAGTTTCATCTAAACTACTATATGGAAGGAGAAAATTCAGAGTTTCTAGACAGTTTATAAATAGGGTTACCATACATCCGGGTTTTTCTGGACATGACCTCTTTTTTGGTCTCCTGATCTCCATCCGGGCAGATTTTTCAAATAAGAGGAGATGTCCTGGATTTTTCCTTGTGGAGAAGAGGTTGAGGCTCAAAAAGAGCCTTCTCCATGCCTCGCTTTGTTCCTGCATCCACAGCTGCGGATCTCGCCTGGTCCGGCCCGCCCCGTCAGATAAGTGGAGCCTCCAAGCACCTCTCGGCCAGGCCGCCTGCCCTGCCTGCTGAGCCTCAGAGCTCTGCTGGGAGAGGTGACAGGGCCAAGCCCCAGCTCTCCACCTTGAGGAGGGGGAGAAGTCGCAGGGATGCCCTGACTGACGGGCTGGTGCTGCATCCCATGCCTGCACCTCTCACCCTGCCACCATGACAGGGAACATGAAATTGCCTCCCACCTCAAGTGAGGCTGCAGGTACCCTCTCCATCACCCTGCAAATACCCTCTTCAGCACCTCCCCCAAATAACCCTCCCTGTACGTGTACACACACACACACACACACGCTACCAGCACCCCTACCAAATACTCCTTCCCAGTACACACACATCCCTCTAACACTCCCCAAATACCCTCTCCAGCAGCCCTCCCACTTTATCTCCCTCTCCTGCTTCCCCTCCCTCCGGCAGTGTCCTCTATTTGGGAACTTGCAATATGGTAACCCTATCTATAAACAACTTTGCAGTGTCTGTTGTTTTAGTTTCCTTCTGTGATAAACCCTGAAAGATACTTTTGTTTGGAACCCTGGATAAATAAGTTACTTTTAGGTTTTAAACTCAGGCCATATCTGCACTATGGATGCTACAGCTATGGTACTGACTGATTTTTTCCTCACTGTATGTAATCCCCCTCCCTGAGAAATGGTAGCTAGTTTGATGGAAGCATTTGTTAGGTAAAAAGCAAGTCCTCACTCACCTCTCCAGCACCCGAGTTCGTGCGGAGTTGGTATGGGGCTCACAATCTGTCAGAGACCAGACACCAATTCGTTGATCAACGGGCTCACACTATCCTTAGCTTGAAAAGCTTCAGAGTAAGTGTGGCAAGTTTATTAGGGGTGAGCATCAATATTTATACACAGAAGTAAACAAAGTGATTAACAGATCATAATGGTCATGTATAATCAATCAAGATTCTACAGGATAAAACAGGTTAAAATGTAAATTCAGAAAGAGAAAAGGGGAGATGACTACTTAAGGGGAGGGGGGTGTCATGAGTAGTTCGCAGGTCAGAGCTTTGATTAAAAGTTCAGACAGAGACATCAAGTCTGGGTTAAGTTTAAGCTCATCAAAAGTTCAGACTCAACATTCCTCCATTTGTAGCTTTGGGATAACTATTTACCAAAAGCTACACCCCATTTTAAGGAGCCAAGGGCCGCTTGGCAATTTCAGCCTGGGCCAACTCGAAGAGAGTAAGGCCCTTGGCTGAAGTAGGAAAAGAATAAACTGACCCACATGAGTCTATGAGGGAGGGGACACACTGAATACAGCAACACAGTATTATAAGGATTACTATGGCCCCAACAATACCCACCAAGAGTTTTTTTAACCCACCCAAATCCAGGCAGCCAATTTCATAAGGCTCCCCACCAATTATAAGGTGGCTGGCCAGAGGAGTAGTTCTTAGCCATTTCCCTTAGATGTTTGGTACATTGAAAAGTGTCAGAGTAGGTGTCATTTACAAAAACACAGCATTCTTCATTTATGAGGGCACAAGTTCCTCCCTGGGCTGCTAACATTATGTCTAAAGCCATGTGGTTTTGCAAAGCTAACTGGCGCAGCTGGGACATTTCCCCGGCCTGATTCTCAAATAGGGTCGCAGTTTCATTGGTTAAAGATTCTAGTAGTCCCTGTTCTGCATTTACTGGAAATTGAGTACATACCCAGCAATTACTTCTATTTCCTAAAATACGAGTTTTAACCTCATGGGAATATCTAATAAAAGCATTATCTTCATAAGTAGAAAATAAACTAAAAAGGCATAATAAAAAACATACAGTTGTCAGAATAAAAGGTCCTCTCGTTTTTTCCGAGTCAATTTAAGTCTGATGTCTGAAAGAGGTAAGCTGGTCCACTGGTCGGAGGCAGTGTCCTCAGTGGTGGCAAGAGCTGCTGGTCCGTCACTGTGGTCCACTACGGCTGGCTTGACGTGGGAGTGGTGGATCCAGGATTTGCGTCCTTCCAGGAACACTGCAGTCTGGGTTGTTAAAAGAACCTGGTGGGGTCCAGTAAACCTCGGGTGGAGGGTGTCGCCACGAACAAACTTTTTGGCCCAGACGAAGTCCCCTGGTTGGAACGGGTGGATCTGTTCTTCCAGCAGCACGGTCTGGGAAAACTGCGAGGCTTTCCAAAGGGTACGGAGGCGAGCCTGTAGGGAGAGAAACTGGCACGCGGTCATATGATCCCCTCCCAATAGTGAAACATCAGCACGTGGTAGCGCCCCGCCTTTGAAAGAGGGGTGTCCATAGAGCAGTTCAAAGGGGGATAATCCCAATACACGGGTTGGGCGAGTACGAAGGTGAAACAGGACCAAGGGAAGTACCTGAGGCCACTTTAACCCTGTTTCCTGACAGTATTTAGCCAATGTAAACTTAAGCTCCCTATTCATACGCTCAACTTTCCCGCTAGACTGGGGGTGGTAGGGTGTATGAAAGGAGTGTGAAATGCCCAGTCCTTGTTCTAAACGGCCAAGGACATGACCAGTAAAGTGAGGTCCGCGATCTGAGTCAAGCACGAGAGGGATGCCAAAACGGGGTACAATGTCTCTAAGGAGAATCTTCGCCACTGTGGCAGCAGTACAATTAGCAGTAGGAAAAGCTTCGACCCAGGAAGTCAGAGGGCAAACCAAAACAAGGAGGTGCTTTTTCCCAAAAGCCTTTGGCATATCTGCAAAGTCAATTTGAAGATGTTGAAATGGAGCAGCAGGCGGAGGTCTTCCACCCTTAATTTTGTTAAGAGGCGGAGCAGGTCCATTACGCTGACATGTGCTGCATGCTTTCACTATTGACAGGCAGTAGGGTTGAATGCCTGGAGCATACCAAAAGCGAGCGATGGTGTCCACAAGGGCATGCGTGCCGTAGTGACCCCCCTTATCATGGTGCCAGTGAACTGCCACGGGGTATGTGGAGCGAGGGAGGCAGGCTCAGCCATCCGGCATAAGCCAGGTCCCTTATTTGTAAGATGCTATAAACTACTTCCAAACAGTCGTGCTGATCCTGGAGGACTGGCAGGTCAGGAAGCAAGGTAGCTGGATTAAGGGGCCCACACCTTTCAAAAATTAGGTTAGTGTCTTTTAAGAGTTCGGCCTCTAGCTGTTGCTGACGATGGGCCGAAAAGACTTGGGTTGTGCCCCTACGCAGAAGGGCTGACAAGGCATGAGAGGTCCAAACCGTGGTAAAATGACCCAGGGTCAGGCTCTTTGTCTTTGTGATCAGCAGGGCAGCTGCTGCCAGAGTCCGGGTGCAGGATGGGGTTCCCTGAGCGACAGGGTCGATCTGCTGAGAGTAAAAAGCAAGCGGGAAATGGTGGGGCCCGCTCAGCTGGGTAAGGACGCCACTAGCAATTCCGCCCCTCTCGTGGACAAAAAGGTGAAAGGGTTGCTGTAATTGGGGGGGGGGGGCGGAGAGACATGGAGGAGGCCACACTGTCCTTGAGTAACTGAAAGGCTTGGATTGTGTCCGGGGACCACTGCAAAGGGTCAGGAGCAAGGTTAGCAGTGAGTCGGTGGAGCGGTTTGCTTAACTCCCCGCAGGATGGCAACCAGGGGTGACAGAAGCCAATTAATTCTAAGAAACCTTGAAGTTGTTTCTTGGTGTTTGGCAGAGGGCAGTTTTGGATAGTCTTTATGCGGACTGGGTCCATTTGTCTCCCCTCTGGGGTTAACAGGAAGCCCAGATATCGGACCTTCTGTGAGACCCACTGAATCTTGTTAGGGTCTATCTTGTGGCCTCTGGTGTGTAGGTATAATAAAAGTGCCTTACCATCGATGCGGAGGGCAGCTTCTTCGCGGTTACCTAATAGGATGTCATCTACGTATAGGACTAACGTGGATCCCTGCGGACTGGTGAAGCCTTCCAAGTAGTGGCGGAGGCATTGGCTGAAAATCATGGGGCTGTCTCTGTAGCCTTGAGGAAGTCGTTGCCAGACATAACTTTGTCCCTCCCAGGTGAAACCAAAGAGATACTGAGGGTCTGGGTGCACAGGAATGCTGAAAAAGGCTGATTTTAAGTCAATAACAGTGAACCACTTAGCATCACAGGGGATTTGGCTGATGATAGTAGCTGGATCAGGAACTACTGCATGAAGAGGGACCACCTACTGATTAACAACCCGTAGATCCTGTACAAAGCGCCAACGAATAGGGTCTCCGTCCTTTTTAGGAGGCTTTTTGACAGGCAGTATAGGGGTGTTACAGGGAGTGCGCTGAGGACGGACTAGCTTTTGTGCAATGAATCCCTCGATAATGGGGCGGATGCCCTCCCAGGCTTCCAGCGACAGGGGGTATTGAGGGACTGACGGGGGGGTTAAGGAGGGCTTCACTTGAATCCTTACTGGCTCTGCCGAAAGGAGCAGGCCAACATCAGTGTCAGAAATTCCCCAGAGGGTTAAAGGCAAGTCAGTGAGGTCAGGGGAGAGAGGGGGGGGGTTCCCAATTACCCTGAGTTGGGGCCGAATCTCCTAACACTGTCATCAATAATCCTACCCCTTCAGGAGTGCAGGTTAAAGTAGACTCAAGCTTACAGAGTAAATCCCGGCCCATCAAAGGGATCAGACAAGCTGGGGAAAAAAGAAAATGGTGAGAAAAACATTTATCAGCATAAATAACATTTAGAGGCAAAGTGAGTCCCAGAGACTGTGGGTTGCCCTCCACCCCAGTTGCAGTTTTAACCTCAGAGGATAGCCAGGGAGAGGGGGCATGATTTAAAAGAGAGAAAGTAGCTCCAGTATCAATGAGGAAGGAGACAGGCAGTCCCTGGACTGAAAGGGTTAGACGAGGCTCTTTGCTGGGAGGGGAGAAAGTGAGGAAGGAGCCGGCTAAAGACATTAAGGAAATAAGACCATCACATTGTTTGTCTTCGCCCCCGGGGTACCGTCATTGAGGAGGCTGAGTTTGCTGCAGCTGCTGCTGTTGCCCGTAGTTGATCCAGGCCTGGGGAACGGGCTGAGCTGGTGGTGCAGGGATGTATTCGTCCCTGGTGTAAGTATCTGCGGATGCGACCGGACCCTCTGGGCGTCCCCAGGGGAGGGGTATGCAACCTGCTGCATCTGCTTGATCTTTTGCCTAGTAATTACTCCTCCCGAGGTGTGCCCTTCCATTTCCCCCTTATCCCTCTGCAGAGATTCCGATCTGGAGTCCTGCAGATTCCCCTCTGCGCCCTGGAGAGAGTCCCCCTGCGGAGGAATAGGGGCAGGCGCAGTGGGGACCAACTGACGAGTCAAAACACGCCGTGGTTTACACCCTTCATCGAAATAACATGGAGGGGGTTCACTCTCGGGAGAATACCTGACTGCCATAATTTTTAAAGATTTCCACAGCTCTGCTGCTGTGTCCCAACAAAACTAGTAACATAACTGTCCCGGATGGTCTTTTTCGATCTGGCTCCTTACTCCTCTTAAGGCAGCCTGTTCGAAAGAGCCATACGAAGGCCACCTCATCTCCGGGTCGGCCAATACCGCGGTATACCCAGTCCAATTCCTTACACACAGTGTGTACAACTTCCTCCTAGACATTCCTGTCTGTACTGGGAGTTTCCCTTCGTTCCATAACTTATTTACAATCCCCAACGGACTCTCAAGAGGCACGCTAGTCCCTTGACCCATGGTGTCTGACAGGAGCCCTCCAACTGGCGTTTACCCTGCTGTCCAGTACACGACCCCTCAATATTGAATTGGCTGGGAGAAATCTCCCGTGGCGCCTGCCAATTCGTATATGAGTGGTCTGACCACTGGACAGAGGCACCGCACCAGAAGGAAATCCCGGACGAGCCCCCAAATTGTTAGGTAAAAAGCAAGTCCTCACTCACCTCTCCAGCACCCGAGTTCGTGCGGAGTTGGTATGGGGCTCACAATCTGTCAGAGACCAGACACCAATTCGTTGATCAACGGGCTCACACTATCCTTAGCTTGAAAAGCTTCAGAGTAAGTGTGGCAAGTTTATTAGGGGTGAGCATCAATATTTATACACAGAAGTAAACAAAGTGATTAACAGATCATAATGGTCATGTATAATCAATCAAGATTCTACAGGATAAAACAGGTTAAAATGTAAATTCAGAAAGAGAAAAGGGGAGATGACTACTTAAGGGGAGGGGGGTGTCATGAGTAGTTCGCAGGTCAGAGCTTTGATTAAAAGTTCAGACAGAGACATCAAGTCTGGGTTAAGTTTAAGCTCATCAAAAGTTCAGACTCAACACATTCTTCCATTGACCTTAGCTGCATCTACCCTGGGGGTTCTGTTGCTACGGCACTCAGGAGTATGAATTTTTCACATCCCTGATCCATGTAGCTATCTGTGACACCCTATTCACAAGTTTTATATGATTTTGATATATTCTGTACAAAGTATGCCTTGTGAGGTATCATTTGCAAAACTCATAATCTGCTGAATATTATCCTGTTGAAATGGGTGTATCAACATTATATGTGAAGTTACGAGATTCTTCTCATATAACTGTTACTGAAATAGTTTGTAAGTCTGGGTAAAGCCCACAAACCAGTTTTTGAGACAAAGACACACTGGCAACCCCAGACAAGTATCAACAAAGTCAAGTGGCCACTTATTTAAGCAGCCATTCTTCAGCAATGGGGAGATGTAAACAAGAAATTTACATTTCATCCCAGGAGGGCCGTTCTTAGGATTTATGGGGCCCTATGCAGTATTATTAAACTGGTGCCCCTATGCCCAACGGCAGCCAGGGCTCTCATATGTATTTTAGATAAGGATGGTCTTTTGAAGGATTTATTTAAAAAAACTATATATCTGAAGATCCAAGCATTTAAAGCTAAAAATGAATACTGAGATTGTGCATCTAAAAATCTATGCGAGGATTTTTTAGAGATGTGATTTTATAATCTTCAGCAACACACTAATGAAATATTTTTAAAGCAAATTTTAAACTAAGGTCCCCTGTAGACTAACATGTTCTGAGTAAATATTACAGGTTTCAGAGTAGCAGCCGTGTTAGTCTGTATCCGCAAAAAGAACAGGAGTACTTGTGGCACCTTAGAGACTAATTTGTATGCATCCGAAGAAGTGGGCTGTAGTCCATGAAAGCTTATGCTCTAATAAATGTGTTAGTCTCTAAGGTGCCACAAGTACTCCTGTTCTTTTTGCGGATACAGACTAACACGGCTGCTACTCTGAAACACTTCGATAAGTCATTCAGGGCTTGTCTACACTGGCACTTTACAGTGCTGCAACTTTCTTGCTCGGGGGTGTGAAAAAACACCCCCCCTGAGCGCTGCAAGTTTCAGTGTAGACAGTGCATCCCAGCGCTGGTAGCTGCGCTCCCAGCGCTGGTAGCTATACCCCTTGTGGAGGTGGTGCCGCGACTACACAGCCACGTTAAAGCGCTGCCACAGCCAGCGCTTTAATGTTGCTAGTGAAGACATGCCCTTACTGAAACGGTGCCTACAGCCTGGCATACGTTATAGTGTTTGGTTGATTGAAGTTGCTTTTTCTCACCACAGATTTGCATGCATCTGCATATGGATTTGATTCCAGGGGACAGAACCTAACCTTTCTGTTGTCAAAATAACACAACCTCCCAAACAACACCAATCCTCAGCTGACATTCTTGCATCAGCAGTATGACAGCGTGTATTGCAGAGTGTGATCAGCACCGGTTTCTGTCTGCACTGTCAAAGCAGCTCTCACTCTGGTGTCTCAGTTGGTGTGCTGGGGTGAGCTTGGCACACAATTCCAGGAACGTGGCCTTCTGCATTTGAAAGTTCTGCAACCACTGCTGATTGTCCTAGATCTGCATCATGATGCAATCCCACCAGTCAGTGTCCATCTCTCAGGCTCAGAAGCACTGATTCACTGTGCATAGCTGATCAACGAATGCTATAGCATCCTGTGATTTTTGAGAACAGTTTGCACTCATTCTCCTCTGACCATGTTGTCTCACTGTTATCACATCACCTCTGACTGCTTTTTTTTGCAGTTGCTGTAATGTTAGTCATTGATGCTCTGTAAGTACAAGAGAACTGTGTGACCCAGTGGTCCCCAATGGGATGCCTGCGGGTGCCATGGCACCCGCCGGGGCATCTACATGCGCCCGCATACTGGCCGGCGAAGAAGCATCCTCTGAAATGCTGCTGAGAAGCAGCGTCATCAAGAGGCATCACCGCCGAAATGCCGCTGATTTTTGGCGGCGACGCCTCTTGATGATGCTGCTTCTCAGCGTCATTTCGGCAGCGACGCCTCTTAACGTTGCCGCTTCTCGGCGGCATTTCGGCGGATGCTTTTCCGTGGGCCACGGTCCTTGGTGGCTCATCATCCGGTGCCCGCTGGTGTGACCTGTCTCTAAAACACACAAGGACTCCAATCTGTGCAGAATTCATGTTTCTTCTGGCAAGATGGCAGAGACACAAAAGTGGTGCAAGGAACTGTGGGAGTACTAAAAAAGGCTTGAAAATTATGGGATGGAAGAAATGTTATGGAATGTTGGAAAGGGAATTGTGGGAACTTGATTCTGAGCACATTCCTGGTACGCCACAATGCAATGGTGAAAAGACCCACAAGACACTGCGATGGACACTGGCATTGTGGTGAGAGACACTAGAATGCCTACCTACTGTGTACTGTGTCTTCTGCTGGCACACATTCTTGCAGCGAGAAAGCACAGCATTGGCAAAAGCAGTCAATGGGGACGTGCTCTTTAGCAAAGTTGTCAGTTGTAAGCCGACAAAAGTTCTGTCGACCAAAGTGTCTAGAATAGACGCAGCCTGTGGATTAGGAGTAGGCCATTTCTGCACTGTGCCTGCTCAAGAGAAAATAACAGATTCATGGATGAACATACTAGTGTGGGAATTATCCACAGACTCCTATAGCCCATAGTATTTTTTACAGATACCTCCAGGGTATACATGCACACGGAGTCTAAGCCACCCTCTACCTTTAATATAGTTTCCTCATTCCCAAAATAATAATTAATGTTGGGAGGACCAGATACACTACAATATTTAAAATGTAAAATGATTGTGGTGTTGTAAGCATAATAAAGGCTTATACTTACAGAGAAAAGTGACAAGTTTTGCTGGTTGCTGTGCAATGGCAGACAATAGCTCTTTCATTCTTTTGTAACCCACAGTACATCTTCAACATGTAATTTACAAGTAGAAGTTCAACATTACTTTTTAAAAAGCGATTTCACAGCTGTGATGGTATCACATTATTATGTATTAAAGCCTGCCACAACCATTGGAACAATTTATCTACAGCTGTGATTGATTCCCCATTACTTGGCCTCTTTAAATCAAGACTGGAAGTCTTTCTAAAAGATAAGCTATAGCTCAAACAGAAGGCCTGGGTTTGATGCAGAGATTACTGAGTGATATTATGAGCCACTCCCTTACACATACAGGATGATCATAAGGGTCTCTTCTAGCCTTAAAAATCTATGAACTCTGTCCCCATTTTAGATGGAACCATGGGTTGCTATTAGCTTAATACTTGGTAAGATTCTAGGCTCCCCCTGGAGGCTTTTGGCTTATCACTTAGCAATTCAACAGGGCTCACAAGGTTACTGTTTCTGGGATGGCTTACTGAGGGGAACCTCTCCTCATTCCCCCCCCCCCCCCCCCAAGACTCTGGTTTCAAGAAAACTTTACTATCACTCCTGTGCATCTGCAGCACTCCATCTGCACTCTTGCCCTCCCAGGCTTCTAGTAGAGGGCACATCTTATTTCCATCAAGCAACTCAATCTCCCTACAGGGCCAGTCCAGGCCAACTATTGGAATTTGTGGTCCATGCTCCACTCTGCCTGAATCACATGGCTAGAGGTTAAGTGTCAATCACATGTATTTGAAAAGCTGATTGGCTATGTGGGAGTTGCATGACTGCAGCCAACATGAAAATTTGGGTTGCATCATGGAGAACAGAGGACAGGCTGATGGAATTAAAAGACTAGTCTCCTGGGCAGGGCCGGCTCCAGGCACCAGCCCACCAAGCTTGTGCTTGGGGCGGCACTTGGAGGGGGACGGCACAGCGCTCCGGCCGCCGGGGAGAGCGGAGCTGCAGTGGGCTCGCCGCCCTCCCCCGGCGCTCTGGCTGCCGGGGAGAGCGGAGCCCCAGCTGGGCTCTCCGCCCTCCCCCTGGCACTCTGGCCGCCGGGGAGAGCGGTGCCCGGCCGGGCTCTCCACCCTCCCCCCGGCGCTCTGGCCGCCGGGGAGAGCGGAGCCCCAGCCGGGCTCTCCGCCCTCCTCCCGGGGCTCCGGCCGCCAGCAGAGCTGCGGCGGGCTTGCCGCCCTCCCCCCTGCGCTCCGGACTGGGGCGTCAAAAAAGCCAGAGCCGGCCCTGCTCCTGGGCTAAACCAGAGGAGATGATGGTCTTATCTCTAGCTGATAGAGGTGCAGAGGAACAGTTGTTTAGAGTGTGTGTGTGTCTGTGTGTAAGCTGTGGGGGGCCTAGAATTTACTTCATTGCCATTCTCCAGTGCCTTAAACCCCCCCCCCCCCCAACTCCCATGGAAAAGCACCTGGCAACCCAGAATTCAGTCACTGAGGATTTTCAGCAAGGATTGCATAGGGTAAACCTCCCCACAATCAAGTCCAAAAGAACAGAAGGAATTAACTTAATTCTTAAGTTCCAACTTTATAAAATATGATAAAGAAATAATTTAATCTTTACAACGTAGTATACATTATCTTCAGTTATACATAAAGAAAAAAAAAATCTCAACTTGTCAGTCCCCACAGAAACACAGTGAGAAGAAACTCCCAAAAGCTTAGGTTGAGTTCTCTAAAGTATGAGTCTTTGATCACCAAATTTATACAGTCTGCCTAGTCAAAAGCAATATCTTCCCTCCTCTTGCTAGTAGAAACTTTCAGTTGGAATCCATGCAGACTCTTCCTCCTCCTCTGTTGAAGTCACTCAGCTAACCAATTAACCAAGCCACTCAGTTAAGTATAACATTTGTTTTCTAATGTATAAGAAAAAAAAATCCACTGCAAAATCCTACCTCAGCACCTCATCATCACCACACAGACTGGCTAACCTAGTGAGGAGGGCTTTAAACTAGGTTCGACGGGGACAGGTGAGCAAAGCCCACAGGTAAGTGGGGAACATGGAGACCGGGGAAATGAGTCGGAAACAAGAGGGAGTGTGGGCTATATTGGCAGAGAGAAAGGAGAGTCAGGAAAAAACTGGGAGGAAAGATCAAACCAGTATCTTAGATGCCTATATACAAATGCGAGAAGTATGGGGAATAAGCAGGAAGAACTGGAAGTGCTAATAAATAAATACAACTATGACATTGTTGGCATCACTGAAACTTGGTGGGATAATACACATGATTGGAATGTTGGTGTGGATGGGTACAGCTTGCTCAGGAAGGATAGACAGGGGAAAAAGGGAGGAGGTGTTGCCTTATATATTAAAAATGTACACACTTGGACTGAGGTAGAGATGGACATAGGAGACGGAAGTGTTGAGAGTCTCTGGGTTAGGCTTAAAGGGGCAAAAAACAAGGGAGATGTCATGCTAGGCGTCTACTACAGGCCACCTAACCAGGTGGAAGAGGTGGATGAGGCTTTTTTCAAGCAACTAACAAAATCATCCAAAGCCCAAGATTTGGTGGTGATGGGGGACTTCAACTATCCGGATATATGTTGGGAAAATAACACAGCGGGGAACAGACTATCCAACAAATTCTTGGACTGCATTGGAGACAACTTTTTATTTCAGAAGGTTGAAAAAGCTACTAGGGGGGAAGCTGTTCTAGACTTGATTTTAACAAATAGGGAGGAACTCGTTGAGAATGTGAAAGTAGAAGGCAGCCTGGGTGAAAGTGATCATGAAATCATAGACTTTGCAATTCTAAGGAAGGGTAGAAGGGAGAACAGCAAAATAGAGACAATGGATTTCAGGAAGGCAGATTTTGGGAAGCTCAGAGAGCTGATAGGTAAGGTCCCATGGGAATCAAGACTGAGGGGAAAAACAACTGAGGAGAGTTGGCAGTTTTTCAAAGGGACACTATTAAGGGCCCAAAAGCAAGCTATTCTGCTGGTTAGGAAAGATAGAAAATGTGGCAAAAGACCACCTTGGCTTAACCACGAGATCTTGCACGATCTAAAAAATAAAAAGGAGTCATATAAAAAATGGAAACTAGGACAGATTACAAAGGATGAATATAGGCAAACAACACAGGAATGCAGGGGCAAGATTAGAAAGGCAAAGGCACAAAATGAGCTCAAACTAGCTACGGGAATAAAAGGAAACAAGAAGACTTTTTATCAATACATTAGAAGCAAGAGGAAGACCAAAGACAGGGTAGGCCCACTGCTTAGTGAAGAGGGAGAAACAGTAACAGGAAACTTGGAAATGGCAGAGATGCTTAATGACTTCTTTGTTTCGGTCTTCACCGAGAAGTCTGAAGGAATGACTAACATAGTGAATGCTAATGGGAAGGGGGTAGGTTTAGCGGATAAAATAAAAAAAGAACAAGTTAAACATCACTTAGAAAAGTTAGATGCCTGCAAGTCACCCGGGCCTGATGAAATGCATCCTAGAATACTCAAGGAGCTAATAGAGGAGGTATCTGAGCCTCTAGCTATTATCTTTGGAAAGTCATGGGAGACGGGAGAGATTCCAGAAGACTGAAAAAGGGCAAATATAGTGCCCATCTATAAAAAGGGAAATTAAAACAACCCAGGTAACTACAGACCAGTTAGTTTAACTTCTGTGCCAGGGAAGATAATGGAGCAAGTAATTAAGGAAATCGTCTGCCAACACTTGGAAGGTGGTAAGGTGATAGGGAATAGCCAGCATGGATTTGTGAAGAACAAATCATGTCAAACCAATCTGATAGCTTTCTTTGATAGGATAACGAGCCTTGTGGATAAGGGTGAAGCGGTGGATGTGGTATACCTAGACTTTAGTAAGGCATTTGATACGGTCTCGCATGATATTCTTATCGATAAACTAGGCAAATACAAATTAGATGGGGCTACTATAAGGTGGGTGCATAACTGGCTGGATAATCGTACTCAGAGAGTTGTTATTAATGGTTCCCAATCCTGCTGGAAAGGCGTAACGAGTGGGGTACCGCAGGGGTCTGTTTTGGGACCGGCTCTGTTCAATATCTTCATCAACGACTTAGATATTGGCATAGAAAGTACGCTTATTAAGTTTGCGGATGATACCAAACTGGGAGGGATTGCAACTACTTTGGAGGACAGGGTCATAATTCAAAATGATCTGGACAAATTGGAGAAATGGTCTGAGTTAAACAGGATGAAGTTTAACAAAGACAAATGCAAAGTGCTCCACTTAGGAAGGAAAAATCAATTTCACACATACAGAATGGGAAAAGACTGTCTAGGAAGGAGTACGGCAGAAAGGGATCTAGGGGTTATAGTGGACCACAAGCTAAATATGAGTCAACAGTGTGATGCTGTTGCAAAAAAAGCAAACATGATTCTGGGATGCATTAACAGGTGTGTTGTGAGCAAGACACGAGAAGTCATTCTTCCGCTCTACTCTGCTCTGGTTAGGCCTCAGCTGGAGTATTGTGTCCAGTTCTGGGCGCCGCATTTTAAAAAAGATGTGGAGAAACTGGAAAGGGTCCAAAGAAGAGCAACAAGAATGATTAAAGGTCTTGAGAACATGACCTATGAAGGAAGGCTGAAAGAATTGGGTTTGTTTAGTTTGGAAAAGAGAAGACTGAGAGGGGACATGATAGCAGTTTTCAGGTATATAAAAGGGTGTCATAAGGAGGAGGGAGAGAACTTGTTCACCTTAGCCTCTAAGGATAGAACCAGAAACAATGGGTTTAAACTGCAGCAAGGGAGGTCTAGATTGGACATTAGGAAAAAGTTCCTAACTGTCAGGGTGGTTAAACACTGGAACAAATTGCCTAGGGAGGTTGTGGAATCTCCGTCTCTGGAGATATTTAAGAGTAGGTTAGATAAATGTCTATTAGGGATGGTCTAGGCAGTATTTGGTCCTGCCATGCGGGCAGGGGACTGGACTCGATGACCTCTCGAGGTCCCTTCCAGTCCTAGAATCTATGAATCTATGAATCTATGAATCTATGCAGCGGTGACCCTGGCTGTCTGACAACTATGGTAGTGGGGCATATGCCCTGGTAGGTATAACCATGCTACAAAGGTGTTGGACTATCCAATCCAAGGAGGGGGATTGCTCTCTCAGAGGAAAGAGCATTTTTCCTTCTCCTTAGAGGTTGAAGGCTTGCTAAGCTTGAGGAGGTACGTATGCCTGCCTGCCTAGCCAGTGGGATGGCTTAAAGTTAACGGCTAAAACACGAGTAAATGGGTCTTAGTTCCCTGCATATCATCAAACCATTCTTCGGTGGTGGAGTGGAAATTGAGTGATGAGAGGTTGCTAAAAATATCAGGTGCTAGGCCAACATGGAAAAGGACAACCCTCGCTGTGTGTACTTACAATTGTAGGTCGCTGGCGAGGGAGGAAACATTAAACCATCTGATGGAAGAGAAGAAAAGGATAAGATACAATATCCTCGGTATCTGTGAAACCCGACGAAAGAAGGAGTTGGAAGTCAACTGGAAGGATGGAAGTGCTGTGAGGCTCTGTAGCATGTGCGGACTCACCCCTGTGGCGCCTCCTGCTGGTCTCTTCCGGGAATTAGCTCTTCCACCATCCTGGAGCACCCCCTGCAGGTTGGTGTCCAGCTACCGCTTGGCCCCCCCATGTCCCTCCTGGACCCAGTGCCCTGTTATCTGGGGTGCTGTTCCCTGGCAGGAACCCCTTTCTCTCAGGGCCTCCCTTCTCTGGGGAACACCCAACCCTCTAATCCCCACCTTGCCTCAGTCGTGGGCTACTGCTAGTCACCAACTAACCCCCGTTCCCTGGGGCAGACTGCAGTATAAGACACTCATCACTGGCAAGGAGGGTTTGGACCTGCTGCCCTCTGCAACCCCCAGTATCCGTTGGCCTTCAGCTAGGCCGCAGTCTGGGGCTTTCCAGGCTAGAGCTTCCCCAGCTCCTCTGCCTTTCCCCAGCCCTGCTCAGGTCCCTGCAGCCAGGTCCGTCTCCCTCTACAGCTAGAAAGAGGGACTGTTGAACTCCTGGCTCCCAGCCTCTTATATAGGGCCAGCTGAGGCCTGATTGGGGCGTGGCCCAGCTGCAGCTGCTTCCGCAATCAGCCTATTAGCTGTTTTCCCTGCCACAGCCCACCTCCTGGGCTGTTTTAAGCCCTTCAGGGCAGGAGTGGGGTAACCACCCTGCTACAGGCTCGGAAAGGGAGATGGTGCTAGAAACGTTGGAGGAGTCAGATTTATCGTTAGTAAGGATTGGGTTTCGAAAGTCATATCATGCCAGCTAATATCATCACGTATTGGTGTGCTGCATCTTCAGATGGAGTCAAAAGCTATCCTAAGGTCATCCAGGCCTACGCTCCACAAGTGCAAGTGAGGACGAAGAAGTGGAATAATTCTACCAAGAGCTCAAAAGAGCCCTCGCGCAAAAATCCACTTACACTGTCACGATGGGAGATTTCAACACTAAGGTCAGGCGAGGGAAAGCTGGCGAAAAGTTCATAGGGAGATACGGCAGTGGCAAAAGAAATGAAAGAGGAGAAAGGCTGGTAACGATGGCAGAAATGAAAGAACTGTACATGGCAAACACCTGGTACAAAATGAAGATTGCAAAAAGGTGGACATGGATCGTGCCAAACACGAAGAGTAAGAATGAAATCGACTGTATTATAGTCAATAAAAGACGCATGGTTCAAGACATCTCTGTGGTGCAGCCCTTCAACACCGGCAGTGACCACTGCCTGCTTAGAGCGAAGTTGATTTTTGATGAAGTAGTGGAAAAGAAAGCTTTACAGATGGCAAACAGGAAACAGCGCCCAAAGACATTCTATGAAGCAAAGCTGAAGAAAGCAATTTCTGGGTTTGACTGGAGCCAGACAGAAAAGTGTGATGAGGATTATAGTATCTTTGCTTACAAGCTGAGACATTGCATAAAAGCATCTGAAATTGAAAAGATGAAGAAGGCAAAGGGAAGAATCTTGAATGAAACAAAAAGCTTGTTAGAGAAGCGGAGAAATATGAAAAAGGGCTTGGATAACAACCTTGAGTACTCCATTCTGTGCAAGCTTATACGGCAAAAACTGAAGGACAACTTTGAGAACTTCCAGAAAGAAAAGCTCCTTAAAACAGCTGAATCACGCAAGAGCCTCAGGACATGCAAACAGGAATTGGCGCAGTATAGATTGAGCGTAACAGCATTGAAGAACAAGGATGGAGAGACAGTAAATGACAGAGCAGGGATGGAGAAGGTCTGCAAGGACTTCTATATAGAACTGTTCAAATCAAGAATCAACATCCCTCTCCCAATGCTCCAAGAGTCAGAAGAACGCATTCCCGCCCCGCCCCCCAATAATCGTCAGCGAAGTCTGAAGCGCACTACAACAGATGAAGAAGGGAAAAGCTCCAGGCAAAGATGGAATAACATCAGAAATGATTTCCGCAGGAGGCGAAAAAACTTTGGAAGGCTCTCGCTTTAAGATTCAGTCGATATCTCGAAGAAGGAAAAATACCATCAAGCTGGAAGGAGTCGAATACCATTTTGCTGTACAAGAAGGGGGAAATCGAGAAAATCTTAAGAACTATCACCCTATATGCCTGCTCTCTCAAAGCTATACCTTTACAAAGGTGATAACGAACGGACTCTCGCTGAGTCTGGATGAACAACAGTCAAGAAAGCAGGCAGGATTTTGAAGAAATTTCAGCATGATTGACCATATATTTACCCTTAGCCAACTTCTGGAAAGAGCGAGGGAATACGAACTCCCGCTGTGCATTGCTTTAATTTACTATGGAAAGGCCTTCGATAGCATCGAGTTCAACGCAATATTAAAGGCGCTCGCAAAGCAGGGTATTAATACGCAGTACATAAGTTTGTTTAAGGAAGCGAATACTGGATGTACAACAGACATTACTCTCCTTGAAACTCCCCTCCGCATCCCAATCGAGAAAGGCGTAAAGCAAGGAGATACAATTTCACCAAAACTATTTACCGCCTGCCTTGAAATGGATATGAACAAGATAAATGGAGAACGATTATCTCATCTCTGATTCGTGGACAACATCGTACTAATTGCCGAAAGCACCAACCAACTACAGAGCATGCTACGAAGACTCGACAAGAAAAGCAGTCAGGTTGGTCTGAAAATGAACCGTTGCAAAACGAAATACATGTGATCAGACATCTTAAGAAAAGCCCGAATAACGGTAACAGGAGAAGAAATTGAAGAAGTGGAACAGTACATATATTTGGGCCAAGAAGTTAATATGCACCAAGACATGAATGGAGAATTCTTGCGAAGGATTCAGGCAGGATGGTGTGCGTTTAATTCCATCAAGGACATCCTCAAAGGAAAAAATCGACAAGACCACACGTACAAATATCTTCAATTCAACAGTGCTGCCAGCCATGCTGTATGGAAGTGAAACCTGGGCACTGACGAAGAGAGAAGAATAGTGGCTGTCGGTAGCTGAAAGGGCAATGGAACGAGCTATGTTGGTGAATTTCCCTTCTGGATCATATCCCAAATGAAATAATTAGAGAACGCAGCGGTGTGAAAGATATTGTCAAGGAAAGCAGATATAAGATATGATGGGCAGGCCACATAGCACGGTTCACGGACAATAGGTGGACCGCAATCATTACTGAGTGGTACCCGCGAGAACAGAAAAGACCACCTGGTCGGCCTCCAAGAAGATGGGAAGATGACATTGTTAAACGTTTCAGACGAACATGGAGAAGAAAGGCAAGAATGCAAGAAGAATGGCAGACGTTTTGTGATCGACCCAGTCTTAACGACAGCTGAAGACTGGTCGATGCAGGTGATACAGGTATAAGAAAATACAAAACAGACTAGCAACATATAGATGACTCTTTTCCCATTATCACATTTAAAGAAGAAAAGCTGGTGAATCATACTAGTTCAGACAATTTAACTAAAACGTTCAAAGTATAGAATTAAAATAAAATGATTTTCTCTCCCAATTTTCCCTTGTTATAATTAATTCTCCAACAGGGAAGTCCTGGCAGTGTTAACAATATTACTAACCTGCTGCAAAACATTTCAGAGTTAGGGAAAACAACCTGCTTTTTGCTCCTGGGCTCAGCTTCTCCCAACTCACACCCTGCACATGGCCTTATGCAAAGCAGCTGCCCTAACTACTTACCCTCATGACGTTTGAGTCCAGCAACAGGGAACCTATTAAACATACCCAAACTCACCACACCCAATTCCAGAAACTTCTGAGTATGGAGAGAGCTAATTGTATAACTGCCTACCAATAATGACCCAGTCCACCTCATTCCTACCCATCCCCCAATAGATCTTTTAAAGAGATACCTCCCTATTAGGCACATGGGTTACAGATGGATTTAGGAGCACTGATTCACCAAGGTAAATGGCAACTCCCTCCACCAGCCTTTGCCCCTACAGCCAATCACAAATCCGTCTTGTTTTTGCTGCCACCACCTACCCTCGGAGTTTTCTGCCAAGGTGGTAAATGGTTAGACACCAATAAATCCTGCATGGAATCTCATCAGTAATGAGGAAATAGGCCACAGCAGGAACCAAATGGAAACACATGCCTCCATGATGAATTTGGGAAAAATAGTACTTGATTTCAATTCACAAGTTTAAATTAATGAAAAATCAGAGTCCAGTGTAGGCTGGGGTCTACCATTGAAGTCCTGTTGTCCATTTCTAAGTCTTCCCTATCATGAGGCAGCCCTTTCAGCCTTTGTCTTAGTGAAAAAAAACCTAATTTGTCCCTAGTTTTTTTCCTACTCCTCATCTGGTCAATTAATCTGTAAAACAAGTCTCCATTTTCTACATGAACACCCTTTGTCTCACAGCCAGTTCTGATTATCTCTCTCCCCCAGCCAGCACCTCCTACTTTGTGGGCAGTGCTGGAGTGATCCCAGTAGGACCTCTGGCAGAGTGGAAGCTGCAGCAGCTTTCTGCCTGATGACATTTTATCTTGGAAGCCATGAGTCAATAAGTTGGTACAAATACAAAATGTGGTATGTGCTCTGGGATATTCCAGTTTCTCTATACATGGAAACATGTGTCCTAAAATCAATACAGGATTATGTGTGCAAGTCACTAGCACAGTCCAAGTCGGAACCCAGGCCTTTTGGCCAACAAGTAGTGTCAGCACTGCGACTGAAATTATTACTTCTCCTAGCAACCTACAAGATTTATTGATTGAATTGCTTCCCCAAGTGGAGCCATTACAATTGGACATACATGAGTTGGAGGCAAGAACCAAGGAAGCCTTAATACCCATAACTCATTTTATCCAACAACAAATAGAAGCAGTAGAAAGTGTGCAAAGAGAGGTGGAAACACTTTGGTGGGCAATCCCAGAGGCTGTTACGCTACACCCAATAGTCTGAACACAGTTCTGGTCTATACTGGGGGGCAAAGTGGGAAACGATCTAAGTTATGCAACTTCAGCTACATGAATAATGTAGCTGAAGTCTGTACTTAGATCTACTAACCGCGGCGTCTTCACTACTGTGAGTCGACTGCTACCGCTCCCATCAACTCTGCCTGCGCCTCTTGCCGAGCTGGAGTACAGGAGTCGACGGGAGAGCGCTCAGGGATTGATTTATCGTGTCTACACACAACGCGATAATCGATCCCCGCTAGATTGATTGCTGCCCACAGATCCACCCGGTAGTGAAGACATACCCTTAGTGTAATACTAATGGGAATACAAGCCATAAGAATAATTGCACTAATTAAAGTGTGTTGCTAGATGCAACATCAAACCAAAAAACCCAAATTACAACACCTGGTTCAAAAAGGAATGGAACTAGCTATCAAATGCTAATATTTTAAAAAGCAAATGTTTTTACTTATATAGTTTGTAAGGGCTGTTGGACATCTGTATACTTGAATACTCTGAGGTATGTTAAACATTTTTATAGGACACATTTGGTTTAAGGTACAAACATACACATATGCACATTATTATATATGCATTTACATCTATGTATGCATACCGACTACTGACATTACCTATATATCATCATTTATCAAAAGTTGTATAGGAAATATATCTGGTATTTAACTAGTCAGAGAAATCATGTAATTCCTCATATATACACACACACACACACTAGGGTTGCCAAGCATCTGGTTTTCGACCAGAAAGCCTGGTTGAAAAGGGACCCTGGTGGCTCTGGTTGGCACCGCCGATTGGGTCATTAAAAGTCCAGTCGCCGGTGCAGCAGGGGCCCGGGGCTAAGGCAGCCTCTGTACCTAGCTTTGCATGGCTCCCGGAAGTGGCCACCAGGTCCCTGGGTGTAGGTGCAGGTGCAGGCAGGGAGGCTCCTTGCGCTGCACACACCCCAAGTGCCATTGGCCAGGAACTGCAACCAATGAGAGCTGCGGGGGTGGTGCCTGTGGGCGGGAGGGCAGCACACGGAGCCTCACTGGCCACCTATGCACCCAGGGGCCACAGGGACTTGGAGGCCGCTTCCTGGGAGCCATAGTAAGCGCTGCCGGGACCCTGCACCCCAACCCCCTGCCCCAGCCTGGAGTTCCCTCCCGTGCCCCACAACCCAATCCTGAGCCCCCTCCTGCACCCCAAATCCCTCATCCCTGGCCCCACCCCAGAACCTAGACTCCCAGCCGGAGCCCCCAGCCCCTGCACCCCAACCTGGAGCCCCCTCCTGCATCCCAAACCCCTCATCCCAGGCCCACCCCAGAGCCCATACCCCCAGCCAGAGCCCTCACCCCAATCTCCTGCTCCAGCCTAGAACCCCCTCCTGCACCACACACCCTTCATCCCTGGCCCCAGAAGTGCTAGAAGGCACAGAGTACTCACGCAAACACATCCCAATATCAAGTGATACCAGAACATCCCAATATCAAGGATGGTACAAAAACATTCCCCAAAGATAACAGGAACACATTGACCCCTCCTAACAGATAATGTCAGGATGACAGTACGTAATAGAGATGTTTTGGTCAAACCAACATGTACAAGGTGATGGGTGATAACTAGCCACATCAGGGGGCAGTAACTAACTATGTCAGAGGAGCAGTACATAACTTGTTTGTATCGGGGTATAAAGATGTATCTCAGAGGGAGTGTCTTTGCCTAGCCTAGAGAGGAACGGAAAGTACCACCATTCACTGAGCTGGTCCATTGTTATGGGTATACATGTATTAGTAGTCCGGTAGAGACTGTGGGATACTAGTACTGTGCTTTGTTGATAATAAACCTGGACTGGTGCCTTCATACCTTGATGGATCTTGTGGTCATTGGGCGGTTCGCTCAAGGTCTGCTGTGCTGTCTGTTGGCGCAGAGCTGGGCAGCACATAGGGAGAACAAAAAGAACACACGCAGCTGACCATCTAACCACAGATGGCTTTTAAAGTGTAACTGTGGGAGCATACCTTCTTTGTAAGGGGGATTTAACACCACTTTACAAGATGGCTTCCTGGAAACTGGTATCATATTAAGCCCTTCTTACTATACTAATATTGACTTTGAGCAATAAACCTTGCTCAATATTTGCCCTTGAATACATTTCATAACACTAAAGTATGGTCAAGCAAATTTACTATGCAATTTATCAACATGTTGTGTCAGACACCCAGAGGCCTTTGGGCCTTGGTATCTTGCATAATAAATATTTTTTATTGTTACATAACTGATGTAGTATTAAAATACTCTCTGCCTGAATGTTTGATGCTTAGTAACTGGAACTTGCAATAGAAGAACACAAAAGCCTGAAAGGGATGCAGACTAAAATTAAACTGGAGATCTGCTATGGATTCTTTGCATGAAAGTCCTTGTAGTTCAACATCTAAATCTTAAAATCAATCCTTTCATTTGTGGAAGGGTAATGATACCAGAACTGAAGAAATATACCAGTATTACTTTACATAATACTAGCCAGGCAGAAAAGTTTTCCACAAGCTGAATCTTAGAAGTCAGCCAGCTTAGTAGGCCAGCCCACAAGACATTACAGGGTAACCTAGTCTGGAGAAGACAAAAGCATGACTTGGACAGGGTGTAACATAGCCAAAGTCTGGCATTATTTTACATGTGATAATTAGAAGTCTTAATTTCCTAATATACCATTCAGAGGACAATCTGAAGTCAGATATCTAATCTGTCGCTAAGGCTAAATGATTTAGGGAAATGCTCTCAAGGTATATAAAAAAAAATCAGTGAAGGATGCTTAGTTATTCAGAAGGGGAATAGTTTTGGGGAGCGTGGATCAGACCTGGCTCAATCCAAGAATGTCTGATCAGACTTACCCAAGAGGAAAGAACAGAGACTGAGCACTGTACAACATTTGAGAAGACAGTCTCTATTGTTTTGTACCGACAAGTGCCAACAACAACTTTATAGCCATATTGCCAAGACTAGTCCTTCGTGTTTTAAATAATAAAGCTTAGGGTATGTCTACACTACGGGATTAATCCGAATTTAAGGAATTCGAATTTTGGAAACAGATTGTATAAAGTCGAATGTATGCGGCCACACTAAACACATTAATTCGGCGGTGTGCGTCCATGTACCGGGGCTAGCGTCGATTCCGGAGCGTTGCACTGTGGGTAGTTATCCCATAGCTATCCCATAGTTCCCGCAGTCTCCCCCGCCCATTGGAATTCTGGGTAGAGATCCCAGTGCCTGATGGGGCAAAAAACATTGTCGCAGGTGGTTCTGGGTACATCCTCCCCCTCCCTCCATGAAAGCAATGGCAGACAACCGTTTTGCACCTTTTTTCCTGGGTGAACACTGCAGACTCCAGACCACGGCAAGCATGGAGCCCGCTCAGCTCAAGACAGCAGTCATGAACATTGTAAACACCTCACGCATTCTCGTGCAGTTTATGCTGAACCAGGACCAGAAAAACGAGACGAGGAGGAGGCGGCGACGGCAGCCCAGCGACAAGAATGATGAGGACATGGACATGGACACAGAATTCTCTCAAACCGCGGGTCCCGGTGCTTTGGAGATCATGTTATTAATGGGGTAGGTTCTATCCGTGGAATGCCGATTCTGGGCCTGGGAAACAAGCACAGACTGGTGGGACCGCATAGTGTTGCAGGTGTGGGACGATTCCCAGTGGCTGCAAAACTTTCGCATGCGTAAGGGTACTTTCATGGAACTTTGTGACTTGCTGTCCCCTGCCCTGAAGCGCCAGAATACCAAGATGAGAGCAGCCCTCACAGTTGAGAAGTGAGTGGCGATAGCCCTGTAGAAGCTTGCAACGCCAGACAGCTACCGGTCAGTCGGGAATCAATTTGGAGTGGGCAAATCTACTGTGGGGGCTGCTGTGATGCAAGTAGCCAAAGCAATCACTGAGGTGCTGCTATGAAAGGTAGTGACTCTGGGAAATGTGCAGGTCATAGTGGATGGCTTTGCTGCAATAGGATTCCCTAACTGTGGTGGGGCGATGGAGACACCAGATCACCAGGGTACCCAGTACATAAACCGCAAGGGGTACTTTTCAATGGTGCTTCAAGCACTGGTGGATCACAAGGGACGTTTCACCAACATCAACGTGGGCTGGCCGGGAAGGGTTCATAACGCTCACGTCTTCAGGAACACTACTCTGTTTAAACAGCTGCAGCAAGCGACTTAGTTCCCAGACCAGAAAATAACCGTTGGGGATGTTGAAATGCCAATAGTTATCCTTGGGGACCTAGCCTACCCCTTAATGCCATGGCTCATGAAGCCATACGCAGGCAGCCTGGACAGGAGTCAGGAGCTGTTCAACTACAGGCTGAGCAAGTGCAGAACGTGCATTTGGACGTTTAAAAGGTCGCTGCCGATCGTTACTGACTCGGTCAGACCTCAGCCAAACCAATATTCCCATTGTTATTGCTGCTTGCTGTGTGTTCCACAATCTCTGTGAGAGTAAGGGGGAGACCTTTATGGCGGGGTGGGAGGCTGAGGCAAATCGCCTGACTGCTGATTACGCGCAGCCAGACACCAGGGCGATTAGAAGAGCACACCAGGAAGCGCTGCGCATCAGAGAAGCTTTGAAAACCAGTTTCATGTGTGGTCAGGCTACAGTGTGAAATTTCTGTTTGTTTCTCCTTGGTGAAAACCTGCCCCCTTTATTGACTCATTCTCTGTAAGGAATCCACCCTCCCCCTTCGATCACAGCTTGCTTTCAAAGGAAAAAAGTCACTATTGTTTAAAAATCGTGTATTCTTTATTAATTGATTATAAAAAGAGGGAGAGAACTGTGAAGGTAGCCTGGGTGGGGTTTGGGAGGAGGATCGGAGGAAAGGAAAAGGCCACTAAAAAAAAAGGTTAAATAATGACAGCCCTTTGCTTGGGCTATCCACTGGTGTGGAATGGCAGGGTGCATGGAGCCTCCCCCCGCGTTCTTACACATCTGGGTGAGGAGGCTATGGAACATGGTGAGGGTGGTTATACAGGGGCTGCAGCGGCAGTCTGTGATCCTGCTGCCATTCCTGAAGCTCCACCAGATGCCGGAGCATGTCTGTTTGCTCACTCAACAGCCCCAGCGTTGCATCCTGCCTCCTCTGATCTTCCTGCTGCCACCTCTCATCTCGAGCGTCTCTCCTCTCCTCACGTTGGTCCCTCCTGTCCTCACGTTCACTGGCATCTTTCCTATACTTTGAAACCGTGTCCTTCCACTCATTCAGATGAGCTCTTTCACTGCGGGTGGATTGCATGATTTCTGCAAACATCTCGTCTTGCGTCCTCTTTTTCCGACGCCTTATCTGAGATAGCCTTCAGGACGGAGGAGGGAGGCTTGAAAACTTTGCAGCTGCGGGAGGGAGGGAAAAAAGGAGAGAATTTTTTTAAAAGATACATTTTACAGAACAATGCTTATACTCTTTCATGGTGTACAACACTATTCACATTACATACCACATGTGATTTCTGTGCAAGGTCGCATTTTGACTCTTAATATTGAGTGCCTGTGGCTTTGCTGCTAGAGATCAGACACAGGTCCGGGCAGCAGAATTCGGCTTGCATGCGGCCATGGTAAGCCATTGTCTTTCGGCTTCTGCGCCCTCCTTTCCCACATACCAAGCAAAGCCCGTTGAGCGTTGCGGTTTTCCTGTTAACCTGCAACAGCAGAAAACAAACTAACCTCCCCCCCCACATCCAATTCTCTGGATGATCGCTTTATCCCTCCCCCCACCGCGTGGCTGGTATCAGGGAAGATCCCTGCAGGAACCAAACTAACACGCTGCTAGCCAAATGCGAAAAGCTCAGGACCAATTCCCCCTCTCCCCCGCCCCCAGCGCTTGGCTAACTGCAGGGAAGGATTTCTTTTCAGCCACAGGCAAACAGCCCAGTAGGAACGGCCACCTCTGTCCCCTTAATTAAATTCCCGTATTTCAACCAGGTTACCATGAGCGATATCACTCTCCTGAGGATTACACAGCGAGATAAAGAACAGATGTTGCTTGAATGCCAGCAAACACCAGGATCATACGCTGCCAGGCTTTATCATGCAATGATACCAGATTACTTGCTACTAGCATGGCATGGTCAAGTGTCCTACCATGGAGGACGGAATAAGGCTGCACTGCCCAGAAACCTTGTGGAAAGGCTTTTGGAGTACCTCCAGGAGAGCTTCATGGAGATCCCCAGACATGTTAACAGACTTTTCCAGTAGCTGTACTGGCTGCGAATGCATCCCAAGTCCTCAGGGCAAAGTAATCATTAAAAAACGCTTGCTTTTAAAACAAGTTTTATATTTTAAAAGGTAAACTCACCTGAGGTCCCTTCCATGGGGTCATGGTCTTGGATACTGGCTTGGGAGGGTACTTCAGTCAGGCTGAGAAATAGATCCTGGCTGTTGGGGAGAACAGAGTGCTGTGTGCTCTCTGTAAGCTCCTCCTCCTCCTCCTCTTCCCCGTCCACAGAATCCTCAGGTGTGGCTGATGAGATTACCCCCACCTCAGAATCCACGGTCAGAGGTGGGGTAGTGGTGGTGGCCCCCCCTATAATTGCATGCAGCTTGGCGTAGAAGCGGCATGTCTGCAGCTCTGACCTGGAGCAACCATTTGCCTCCTTTGTTTTTTGATAGGCTTGTCAGAGCTCCTTGACTTTCACACGGCACTGATCTGAGTCCCTATTGTGGCCTCTCTCCATCATGCCCTTGGAGATTTTTTCAAAAGTTTTGGCATTTCGTCTTTTCGAACAAAGTTTTGAGAGCACTGAATCCTTTCCCCATATAGCGATCAGATCCAGTACCTCCCGTACGGTCTATGCTGGTGCTCTTTTTCGATTATCAGCCTGCATGGTTACCTGTGCTTATGAGGTCTCTGTGGTCACCTGTGCTGGGCAAACAGGAAATAAAATTCAAATGTTGGCGCGGCTTTTCCTGTCTACCTGGCCAGTGCATCCGAGTTCAGATTGCTGTCCAGAGCGGTCACAATGGTGCACTGTGGGATAGCTCCCGGAGGTCAATACCATCGAATTGCAGCCACATTAACCCTAATTTGAAATGGCAATATCGATTTTGGCGCTACTCCGCTCGTCAGGGAGGAGTACAGAAATAGATTTTAAGAGCCCTTTATTTCGAAATAAATGGCTTCGTTGTGTGGACGAGTGCAGGGTTAATTCGATTTAACGCTGCTAAATTCGAACTAAACTCATAGTGTAGACCAGGCTTTAGTCCTAATGAAGGTAACAGCCTGACCCTATTTGAGTTTGGGTGCAATTAGCATTTTAAGTCTGTTAACAGCAAATGTCAAAAATGGATGTGATGTGGTAAGAAGCAGATGGTTAAAAATGGTAAATTTTGTGGACATATAAGAAGACTGGGTTATTTTCTGGTATTGTTGTTCCTTTCTGTTTGCACTTGTAGAGGGACATAGCGGCAAGGTAATAATTTGCACTTGCAGTTGGGGGCTTCACTGAATCTGAATCTTTCCTTGCATTAACTAATCTTTAAAAATAAAGCATACTGTGTTTAAGAGTAGAACTTTAACTCCAACTCAAGGGATTTATCTATTTGTGTGTATGTCTGTGTATGTATAGATATAAATAAAAATAATACACACACTTCCTAAATTATACAGAGAGCCTGAAAGTTGAATGGTGCAGCATATTCTAAATGCATTGTAAATTACTACCCATTGGCGGAGTTATCTTGAACTCAGTATCGACAACTCATGATTTTATCATGTGTCACAATATCTGGTGTTCTTCTTAAAGTCCCAGCTACTGGAGTCACTTGATTATGTGAGACAGTCAGCTTTCTTTTTTTTTTTTTTAATATAAACAGGAAGTTTCCAGCCCTCATGGTTATAGAGAAAAGTTTGAAAACATGAACCCTGAAGGTTCAAAAATCTACAGCAAACTAAAAACCCCAAATATATATTTTTAAATTTAATTTTTTTAAGAATCTCCTGATTTGGGGGGGGGGGGGAGAAGGACTAATTCATGACTTTTGAGCTCCAGGGGTGCCAATACTGTGTACATTAGGAAAACATGGCAATAAAATAAAAATATGTTAAGGTTGCAAAGTTGAGCATTCAAAAGTTAGGCATTGTCTATACTAGACAAGGCTTGCCGTTATAGCTATATCAGCTATCCCTCTGAGAGGAGATGCAGCTTATATCAGCAAAAGAACGCTTTCCCCCTACACTTCTAACTGACATAACTATGCCAGCAAAACTTATAAGTGTGATCAGGCCTTAGAAAATGTCAGATACAAGGTTGCTTATGCAACCTTAATTCAGCCCCCTTGTGTGTATGCATTATGATCGTCTTCCATTACATGATCACATACTATCTTTTCCACACAATTCCTGCCTCATTCAGTGTATGGGTAGTTATTCAATAATTCTTTTTATCTTCCACACTCTGTGTGGTACCAGAACTTATTCAATGCAAACTATTCTGGCGCTGCTCTGAAGACAGAATTATTAATTTCCTCATAGGTGTTTCTACAGAGCTCTCACCCTAGTACTAAGAGCGTCAAACATTAATGACTTTATTTCCAAAACATTCATGTGAGGTGGAGTGCTATTATTATCCACCGTTTACATGTGGCAAGGTCAGAGAGATTAAGCTCAAAAGTCTCCACTAATTTAGGATGCCCAATCTGAAGCCTAATTCTTCAGTGTACTTAGCATATTTATATCACTTTGCATGTTTAAAGCACAGCTCCCATTGACTTCAGTTGCAGCTATGAATACTCAGTGTTCCTGGGGGTGGGGGGGAAATCAAGCTCCAGGTGACTTAAGTCAGGCACCAGAAAATAAAGAACATACAAGTAGTGGCCAACTGTGGAAAGTTTTATTTAAGCACCTTGACGAGCATCACAGAGGAACACTGTGGCAGAGGCTGGGATAGAATCCAATTCTTCAGGACAGCATTCAACTGCCTAAGTCCTTTTCCTATCTACAGTCCTTTGGCTCATTTACCACACACCTTCTGCAACAAATGAAGTAGGGTTCTTACTGACAAGAGTCTCACACCACAATCCTGATTCATGCCCAGAGCATGGTGCTTCCTTTGCACTGAAAAAGGCAGGGGTCCTGCGGAAAAAAAAATAGTACATGGTCATGTAATTAAGGACTGTATCATAATACAGAAGCACAAGGGGGACTAATTAAGGTTCCCTGTGTGACCTTAATTCTGGCATTTCCTAACTCTGAGTGCTTGCTTTTGCAACCTTAATTTTTTTTAAATCTACCCTAAAATAACAAGGACCATAATTTCCTAATTGTTTTTAAAACCCCTGGAAAACAGGCATTCCATTTTGGAACCATACTGCCTCCCAATTTGGGTCATCAGCAGAACTGGGACCTTCAGATCCACAGCAAAGTCCTCTATCACTTGTAAAGAGTAGCAGTAGTAGGTTTAAAGTTTAGTAGATTTGCTATGTGGACTAGTCACAAGACAGGGGATCAGAAACACCCTTTGCTAGTGGGTTTCATTGCTCTGCTGTTGGCAAATAGCTATGTAGAGACTGAGGACTCCTGGTTTAATTCCATGTACTGTAGAGGAGAATGTTCTGTCATCTGCCACCTCAGTGGTGGCAGACGACAGAGTAAGGAGCATGGTCTCAAGTTGCAGTGGGATAGATCTATGTTGGATATTAGAAAAAGCAATTTCACTAGGAGGGTGGTGAAGCACTGGAATGGGTTACCTAGAAAGATGGTGAAATCTCCATCCTTAGAGGTTTTTAAGGCCCAGTTTGACAAAGCCCTGGCTGGGATGATTTAGGTGGGGTTGGTCCTGCTTTGAGCAGGGATTTGGACTAGATGACTATAATGGCACAGACTCACCACCACTGGCACCTCCTGCTGGTTGCTCCGGGAGTTAGCACATCAGATGTGGAGCACCCGCTGCACATTGGGGCTCACCCATTGTCAGCTCTGCTGTGTTGTCTCCACCACCGGGACACATGTCACTCTGTGGACCGCAGCATCTCCTTCAGGACACTGCCCTCCAGCAGTACCCTCTATTCCATTCTGCCCCCCTTCTAGGGGTATATATCAGCAGTCCTAGTCCCCACCTGCCTTCGTGGCCACCTGCCACCCCAAAGTCTTACCTCAGGGACAAGGTGCAGTCCATGGACCACAGTCCCTGAAGGCAAGATGCAGTGCAGGGGTGGGGTGGGGAGGGAGAAGAAGGGAGACCCAGCTCCACCCACTACTCTGGGCCCCAGCCCAGGGACCCTTGAGCAGCAGCTGCTTGCTACCTTCCTCCACTCCCCATCACCACCTGCTTTCCCTGGGCCACTTCCCCATAGCCCTAGCACCCACTCAGCCCTTGTTTCAAGGCCTGTAATCTGGCAGGGTCAGCCAGAGTGCACACTGCTCTGTCCAGGATCCTCCTTCCTTACTGGTCAGGAAGAGACTGCTCTCATTAGTCTGCTACAGCCTTTATATAGGGCTCAGCCTGGTCCTGATTGGCTGCCTCTTTCTTGGCCCCGATTGGTTCTCCACAGGCCCTTGTTAATTGGCTGCTGGTCTGCGCAGCCTCTCTGGCCTGTTCCAGCCCTTTATCTCATACTGTTTCCCGCACAATAGTCTCTGTCACTCACACACTCTAGGGGCACCCACCTTTACCCAATCCGTAGGGCTCAAGGCGTAACCCTGTTAATTTAGGTACCCACCCTTTCCCTTCCATGGGCTCGGGGCATAACCTTCTGCGGGTTTGCAGGATCTTTTACCAGTGAAAGAGCCTTACACAGTAATATCGTTATCCTCTATTTATTAACAATCGCCAGAAAAACAGAATGCACACACTACACATACAGTACTCACCACTCCCAATAAGACAGATGAACTTTCCTTGATGGCCAGTCTGGATCAGGTCCATCTGGGGGGACTCCAGTTTCTGCACAGTATTATTAGCAGAGTGTTGAGGTCTGGCAGTTCTAATCTTGGGTCTGTGTCCTGCAGTTGGTTCCCAAAAAACTTTTTTTTGGACCCCAGTTTATATAGTGAAACTTGAGGCCTGCTTAGCTGTACCTTAACCAAACATTATACACCTCTACCCCAATATAACGCTGTCCTCGGGAGCCAAAAAATCTTACCGCATTATAGGTGAAACTGCGTTATATCGAACTTGCGTTGATCCGCCAGAGTGCGCAGCCCCACCCGCCCTGGTACGCTGCTTTACCATGTTATATCTGAATTCGTGTTATATCGGGTCACATTATATCAAGGTAGAGGTGTACTAAAATTTTACTAACCAATGCTAACACAGTGTAACAAAATTCTCTAACCAATCCTACCCCTTACGGAACTTTTTCCGTAAACTCGGATTTGCGTACATCGGGTTTACGTAACTCGGGGAGCGTCTGTAGTGATTCTGGGAGACCTAGCTCTTGCTCCCCTGGTTTATGAAGCCATGCACTGGCCACCTTAACAGCACCAAGGAAAGATTCAACTACTGGCTCAGCAGGTGCAGAATGTCTGTTGAATGTGCTTTTGGTACACTGAAGGTATGCTGGCAGTGTTTACACACAAAAATATCGCAATGGTTATAGCTGCCTGATGTGTCCTCTGTAATATCTGTGAGGCGAAGGGTGAAAAGCTGCAGCCAGGGTGGAAGGCGGCTGTCTGCTGACTTTCAATAGCCAGACACAAGGGCTCAATGTAGGGCTGTGCAGCTGAAGGAGCTTTTGAAAGAGCACTTTAGCGGTCAGCTACAGTAGTGTTCTGTGCTGGACTGTTCTTTGGGCCTGGAGCTTTGGGTGCTGGAGGAAATTGTGTAGTGCTTGCTGTACATTTACAAGTCCTGTGTGATTTGAGTACTGCTATGCATTCTGAAATGTGTGTGTGAATTACTAAAGATAATGTTATTCTCCATAAACAGAAGTTTGAGTGGCAAAAATAATGCAGAAAAATAATGTGCAAAAAACAACAAGCAATGCAATACAAACTTTAAACATACATGAACAGAATAGGACTTTTGAAATTGGAAAGACAGCAAACATGTCTATCAATTTCAGTGCACAAATGTAGTTTTTTGTGGCTACACACTCACTGACCGAGGTTCTCACAGGTCAGTGTATGTGAAGCTGTGGTTGTCCTTGTTGTCCCTGGCACGGAGTGGCTGGGGTAAGGATGTGGCCTGGGATACCACATGGAATTTTGGGGGATGGGGAGACAGTGTAGGGAGCTTGTAGCATGGAGTTCTCCAAAGACTGCAAAAGGTGGTGAATCTGGGATTTTTGGACAGGAAAGTCAACCAAGGTCTGTGACATTTAGGTTTGTTGCCTGAGAAGACCCATTACGTCCTGGTGCATCTTCCTCTTCTTTTCCTGCTGGGATTCCTGGGCCTTTCTCCTGCCCACTTTTTTCTTCTCTTTGCTATCTGCCATATTGGCCCTCCAGGTCCTTTATTCACAGTCTGATGCAAGCACTGGCTTACATGATCTCACTGAACATGTCCTCTATAGTTCTCTTCTTTCTCCTCCTCATCAGGCTCCAGGTGTGGATGGGGCACCCCTCAAGGCTGCAACGGCAGCAGCTGCTGATAAAAAGCAGATATATTATTGATTTACAGTCACAAAGAGAAAGATACGTTTCAAAACTCCCTTCTCTTATTCCCTTAAAAACTTGTAATAAGACCTACTTATTGACACTTCAGCTTTGGAATACTTTAGCACAGCACCTATCTCCAGCCCTAGCCCCGGTGAATATGGCCTGGGTGGGGGGAAGGAATTTCAGTTGCATGAAACAATAAAATTTCGGTCCATATTCTATAAGTATTGGGCAATGGCACTGAATATGAGCACTATTTTCCACAGGGGGTTATGACTGTAGCTGATATCTCATTCCTGAGGGTAATAACGGCACAGAGAGTTCAGCTGCTGCTGGTGTCATGAAGCCGCCTCGGCACAAATGCCACTAACCTATTTACTGCAATAGTTGCAGCCGAACTCATTGCAGAGTGGCGTGAGAAACTGTCCTACTGCGGAGGAAGAAATAAGGCACCCATTCCTAGAATGTTCTGTGAGAGGATTGCAGCATATCTCCACAAACGTTTTATAGAGGATAAAAGGGGCATCTTATGTCCAAAAACAAACCGTTCTGCATGCCCCCCTCCTCTGCTTAACCCAACAGAGAAATGAAAAGTACATGCCAGCTCTGCTTCTCCTTGTTTGAGTAAAATAATGAAAAGTCTAAACCAGTGTCTTGACACAGAGCCAGGCGCCATTCTTGAATTTGAGCACTGTAAGGAAAAATGTGTGCACACACTTAGTTGAGGTCCCTTTACCTTCATCGGGTTCATCTGTGCTTGGATGGTGCGACTGGCTAGAGAGTAGTGGAGTCTCAATAGGTCCTGGCTTGGGAAATGGCTGGAGCTGCTTGTTACATGTCCCCCTGTTCCTCTTTGCTGTTCACAGCATGGGTCTCTATCTTAGCTCCTCCGTGGTATCCATGGTGGTCTGAGGGGTCACCACCAAGTTTAGCATGCAGCTTGTTGTTAAAGTGGCAGCTTTGCAGCTCAGCACCAGATCAATTGTTGGCTTCCCTCGTCTTATGGGATTCCTGGCACAGTTACTATGATTCCACATGGCACCGCTGTCGATCCCTGTCATTCCCCTTTACCTGTATTCCCTGTGCAATTTTTTCATAGCCGTCCCTGTGTCTATAAATGGTCTGTATTTGTGTTTGTGCTACTTCTCTGCATAGGCTTAGGAGATCCAGTACCTCCTGTCTACTTCAGGTCAGAATGTGACTTATATGTGACATCAGCGTGGTTGGTTGGGCAGCTGCACACAACAAGGGAGCGCTGGTAGGTGTGCAATAAGGAAAAGGCATTTAAAAAATACATGTAGGGGGATGGTGACTTTCAGTCTCTGTGACTTCTGTGCAGTGGAATTTAAAGTTGTGAGCAGAGCCAGGGGTGGCTCTATGTATTCTGCCGCCCCAAGCACTGCAGTCAGGCCGCCTTCGGCGGCATGCCTGCGGGAGGTCTGCCGGTCCTGTGCCTTCGGCGTACCCGCCGCCAAATTGCCGCTGAAACTGCGGGACCAGCGGACCTCCCGCAGGCATGCTGCCGAAGGCAGCCTGACTGCCGCCCTCACGGTGACCAGCAGGCCGCCCCCCGCGGCTTACTGCCCCAGGCACACGCTTGGTGCGCTGGTGCCTGGAGCCACCCCTGGCAGAGCAGACACTATTGCAAGGAATGAGACATAGTGGACCAGCTTCTGGATGACTGTTAGGTTGACAGACCATGCAGTCTATCCTCGTTCTGCAGTGACCTCAATAGGTTGACCATGGTTCTATGCTGTCCAAGGAGGGTTTTTTACTGAATTGCCACAGTGGGACGCTTCCACCGCCAGAGACAAATTTGAGCATAGACTCGTGCACACCCAGGTTGATGCAAGGCAGCGTCCATCACCCTAACTCTGTGGCATAGCCCAGGCCTGGCACAAGTCTTCACGGGCCAGCTGAGCCATGTTCTCAGGCTTTTCTGTGCGACTGCCAGGGTTAGAAATGCACTTTTTGAAAAGATGGAAGTGGAGCGTCTCCTCAGCAAGCTCCAAGCGCTGGGCCTGGGCCCTGCGAACCCAGCGGCTGACACGAAGACAACGGCAGGAATCTGCAATGCCACATGTTTGTATTATTTTTTTTTAATTGCTTTTATCTCTCCAGCCGCTGGGTGAAAGCGGCAAAGCCCAGGGGACCAGCCCCAAGCCAAGGGGCGGCCCTGCTCGCCAGGGAGCCCCGCCACCTCGCCTCACACTGAGCCGCTCAGGGCTTCTTCGCGCCTGCTCTGCTGTCTCCCGCCCCCATCCCCGTTGTCTCCCGCTCCTGTCAGACGGACCCAGCGCCCTCGCCCCGCTGGGCGGCTCCCGCCCCAAGGCTGGGAGCCGGGAGGGGAGCGAGGGGCCCGGATAGCGGGGGCACCGCCGGAGCCGCGGAAGCTCCTGGGCAGGCGCTGCGGTTCAGACCTCCGCCGCCAGATGGCGCTATCGCCGGCCGCTGCCGTTCGGTGCGGGGCCTGCTGCCGTCTCGCTGCTGCTGGCCGGGGCGGGTGGCTGCTCGGGCGCGGCCATGGCGGCGGGCGGGGAGCAGAGCAGCACGCGGGACAGGCTGCTGGCGGCGCTGGAGGATCTGGAGCTGCTGGCCAGGTACCCGCGCGCCCCCGCCAGCCCCGGCCCGGCCGGACTCGTTACGGCCTGACTCGCGCCGCCGCTGCCGCCGCGTGGAGGAGCCGGTGGTTCCTGCATGGCGGGGCAGCGCCGAGAGGCCCCTGTGCAGATGGAGGTGGGGGGAGTCCCTGTCCGCCAGGCCGCACGTGCCCCAGGGATGGGGGCTCTGTCCCGAGGACGGGGGGCCCTGCCCCACAGAGCCAGCAATCCAACTAGATTAGCCAGAGAAAGGGCGGGGGTCACTGAAATCCCTTTCCCCGGACATCGTCTTGAAATGTTGTTTCTTTATCTCCTTCCTGTGTGTAAAACTAACGTGCAGAATTCTGTGTCAGGTCTACATAGACTCAGGTCAGTGTCCCATGAGCGTCTGTAGGAAAACAAGCGTTAAAGCGTGATTGGGGGGAGGGGGGGGGGGGAGGATTGTAATAAAGACGTGTTATTACCCGAATTGCTAGTAAGGTAGATAGTTAAAAATGAAAAGTTTAAACGTGTGTTGCTCATATAATACCCCAAAGTATGTTAGACACTTTACAGACATCTAAGACATTTCTTTGATTTGTAGCGCTTACAATATATAGACAACATGTAGACTAAGGACTGAGAGGAAGGGATGGAACAAACTTTTTTAAAATTTTGTCTATTTTATTGATCCTTGTCCAAAGCCTTTTTGTTTGTTTTAGTGTTCACAATACAACTGTGCCTTATTTTCTGTATTGCCTTTCTGTGGCTTCTCTATTCGTTGGGGTAGTGTGCATTAATTGGTCTGTGCAGACCCTGCTGGGGTGTGCACTAAAGTTTCCCTAGTGTACTTAATGAAGTACAATTTGAAACTAACCCTCAGCAACTCTTTCCTCCATTAACTCACACATATACTTTTGGTGTTCTTTATTTTTTTTTCTATCCACATCTCTCTTCCATGCCACAGAAATTTTTCCCACTTCTTGAGACATTAATTATTAATTGAAAGTTTGCTGATGCCAAAAGGTTGCAAGTGGTGTCCTTTGATTTAGTCTCTTTCCTTCCAGAGAAGCAGGGGCTTTCTATAAATTGCCTCCTCAAAGTAAGTTGGTAACCTAATGTATTTTCCTATTTATGTGGATGGTTTAATCTTTGTATTTTTCTCTGTTGCTAGGAGTATGAAAATACACCAGTCAGTTTCACTTTTGTTTTTAGTCAGTTTCTTTTTCAGGTTATAATGTTCTACCACAATATCTGGGTTGCAAGTGTTACAGGGAATGTCCTTGTATAAAACTATGTTTTCCGTTTTGTATTTAATTATTTATTTTGACCTCAGGTTCTATAAATGCTTGCTTTTACAAACCTAAATTTTGGGCAAAATTTGACCTGAGATAATTGCTAAATTATTCTGAAACAAACATCTCAAGCGGAAGATACTTTTTTTTTTAATCAAGACAAACCATTCTGAACTTGTTCACTTCCTGCATAAATTTATTTGAAGTAACAAGGCCTCCATACTGCAATCTGTGATCTGTCTGAGCACATCCTAGCAGCCATGTGAAACCCATGCTGTTAGCTGCACACTTTATGGGAATAAGGGTCTGCCAACATGGATCAGATTGTAGGATCAGAGTCTACATGAAACTATTCTACAGAAATTGCCAGTCTGCTTAATTTTAACTATTGCCTCATTCCCTTCATGAAAAGGTTACACTAAACATTTAAAAATTGTTCCTACCAAGGTCAGATAATGATTAGGTTCTGTAAAGATGTAATTACAGAGTAATTATTCACACTCTTTTAAAAATGTAAACCAAATTTAAGTTGCTTTAAAAAAAAAATACTATCCAAATTATGATTAATCTTGTTTATCACTAGGGCAAAATGGTTCTTGAAAACAATACAAAGACAGAATCTGAATAGAGCTAATATTTATCTGTTGGGAACTGTGTGGAAATTAAAATTCAGGTTGATGACAAATAGGCAAAGTGGAGTTTTAAATCACCTAGTGATTGATAGAATAAATGTGAAATGCTCATGTGCAAGGTAACTGCTTTAGTCTGATCTCTGGTTCATATGCATTGATGCAAATACTACACATTACTGCCTTCTTGACCTTTGTTTTCCCATAGATCCATATAGAAAGACTGTCAGTTCTGTGGTTAAACTCTTTGAATGAATGTTGTCACTTTCACTTAACATAAAGAAACATGCAAGATGGAGAACTGGCAACATTACATTTCCAGTCAAAATTTGTATATCCCACCCTCCCAACCCCTCGGTCTCAGCCCAGAGCACCCTCCTGCACCCCAAACCCCTCAGTCCCACTGAGCCCACACCCCCAGCCTGAGCTCTCACCCCCCACACACCCCAACCCTCTGCCCCAGCCCTGATCCCCCTCCTGACCTCCGAACCCCTCGGTCTCAGCCCAGAGCACCCTCCTGCACCCAAAACCCCTCATCCCCAGCCCCACCCCAGAGCCTGCACCGCTAGCCAGATCCCTCAACCCCCCCCCCATGCCCCTGACCCAGCCCTGATCCCCCTCCAAACCCCTCAGTCCAGTCCGGGGCACCCTCCTACACCCCAAACACCTCAGCCCCACTCTAGAGCCTGCACCCCCAGCTGGAGTCCCCCTATTTTCCCCCAACCCCCTGCCCCAATCTGGAGCCCCCTCCCACACCCTGAATTCCTCATTTCTGGCTCCATCCCAGAGCCTTCACCCCCCACCCGCACTCCAACCCCCAATTTTGTGAGCATTCATGGCCCACCATACAATTTCTATACCCAGATGTGGTCCTCAGAAAGTTTGCCCACCCATCTGCTAGAAAGATCCTTACTGTGATGTGGGGGTTCGGTAGCCCCCATTGTGTACATACCCTCTCTGAGAGAGTTGATTCTTCTTGATGGGCCATCAACACATCAGGCTGGCCTCATGCAAATCTGTCTTGTCAATGCTAATTGCTCTTTTGTTGTCACTGAAAGGCTAGCTGTGAGTTTTTTCAGTTTACCACATACTTCAGTAACAAGCATATAGCAAAAAGAACAGGAGCACTTGTGGCACCTTAGAGACTAACAAATTTATTAGAGCATAAGCTTTCATGGACTACAGCCCACTTCTTCGGATGCATATAGAGTGGAATAAATATTGAGGATATATATATATACACATACAGAGAGCATGAACGGGTGGGAGTTGTCTTACCAACTCTGAGAGGCCAGTTAAGTAAGAGAAAAAAAACTTTTGAAGTGATAATCAAGATAGCCCAGTACAGACAGTTTGATAAGAAGTGTGAGAATACTTACAAGGGGAGATAGATTCAATGTTTGTAATGGCTCAGCCATTCCCAGTCCTTATTCAATCCTGAGTTGATTGTGTCTAGTTTGCCTATCAATTCCAGCTCAGCAGTCTATCGTTGGAGTCTGTTTTTGAAGTTTTTCTGTTGTAAGATAGCCACCTGCAGGTCTGACATTCAATGGCCAGACAGGTTAAAGTGTTCTCCCACTGGTTTTTGAGTATTATTATGATTCCTGATGTCAGATTTGTGTCCATTAATTCTTTTGCGTAGAGACTGTCCGGTTTGGCCAATGTACATGGCAGAGGGGCATTGCTGGCACATGGTGGCATATATCACATTGGTAGATGTGCAGGTGAACGAGCCCCTGATGGTATGGCTGATGTGATTAGGTCCTATGATGATGTCACTTGAATAGATATGTGGACAGAGTTGGCATCGGGCTTTGTTACAAGGATAGGTTCCTGGGCCAGTGGTTTTGTTGAACACCTCTTATGCTCTAATAAATTTGTTAGCCTCTAAGGTGCCACAAGTACTCCTGTTCTTTTTGTGGATACAGACTAACACGGCTGCTACTCTGAAACCAAGCATATAGCAGTACTTCATAACTTCACATACAGTGATAGAACATACAATTCAACAGGTTATTAATGTTCAGTAGATCAAGACTTTTTAAATGATACCTCACAAAGCCATGCATTGTACAAAACATACTATAATCTAATTGAGGGGTCACTTAGTTCACTGCTAACATTAACTGTGTGGAAGTTATTTACATCTGAATTGAGCTGCACCCCACTTCTCAGTGATCTGCTGAAGAACTGACTTAGGCTGTGTCTACATTGCTACTTTCAGCACTAATACTTTAATTGTTCAGGAGTGTGAAAAAACACCCCCGAGTGACAAAAGTTTTAGCACTGAAAAGCGCCTGTATAGACCGCGCTTTATTCGGCAATAAAGCTTCCACTACTCGTTTGGGGTGTATTTTTTAACACCGTGAGAGTCCTCCCCCAGTGATAAAGCGTGTCTACACTGCCCACATTGCAGCGCTGCCGCCCTGTAACATGGGCAATGTAGACATACCCTTAGAGTAACTGACAAGGGTTCGCTAAACCCGGTCTCTGAAAGCCCAAGAAGTGTTACCAAATGGTTTTGAAATAAATGTGTATCTGAACATGAACTTGTTAGCTGAAGAGCCCCCATTACTTTCGGAAGGACTGATATTATCTATCACTATTAGTTTAGAACTAGTTGTACTAGAAATACTGCCCCAGTCTAAAATTTCTTCTCCGTTTAAGCTTGTTCACTGCTAACAATAGTACGGAGTCTATTTAATTCTTTCTCTTCCACGGTTGTTCTTTAAGATGACTAATTTGAAAATTTTGGAGCCTGGTTGCTGTTTGTTCATCTCTTCTCTGAAGAAAGCTGAGATATTAGCCCATGCCTTGTTTTCCCCCTGGTCCTTCCATAGGTCTGTTGTAATGACCTTTTTGGCTAAGAAATAGTACTGTCCTGCCTCTGTAATGGTGAATAGTTTTGAATGGATCTTAATCTTTGAATAGGTGCTCTCTTGCTTACTCTCCTCAGTTGGGCTGTAGTCCACGAAAGCTTATGCTCTAATAAATTTGTTAGTCTCTAAGGTGCCACAAGTACTCCTGTTCTTCTTTCTCCTCAGTTGGTAATTTATAGTTCTATTCCTATGGGATTGTACAGATGTAATTCTTTCTTGCACTTCCCTATTTTGTGTAAAATTAAGGGTCGTGCTAGTGCAAGAATCATTGTATATGGTATTTTCTGGTCTTATTACTCCCCTTGCTTCTCTGTTTCTGAGCCTGCCACCACTTGTCAATATAGTTTATTGCTCAAATCTCTTGAGGTCCTGCTTCTAGTTTGTCTGGACACTGGACTGTCTCTGGCCTTTGTCTGTGTCCTGCAGGATTTCTGTTAGTACCCAAACGTGATATGCCTGCATATGCTTCATAAGGAGCTTCAGGTGTTGTGTATTGTGGTAATTTCAAGTCTAAATATAAATTTTTAGCATCTGGATTTATCTGACTCTCATCATTCTTTATACATTTCTTGCTTGGCCCAATGAAGGTAACATTTCATATGTGATGACAAGTATTTATCCATGCAAATGTAGAATTCACTTAAGCTTTACTCTAGAAGCTCAGAATCTTTAAAATATCTCTCCCATTTTCTCCGTTCAGCAGGTTTTGTTAGTAACAGTTAGAAACTGCTCCATTTAGAAACTCCTGCTACTAAATCTCCTCTGTCCTTTTTCAAGGAACACCAAGAATGTTTGTTTCTCCTTAATATGTTGTCATCATCACTGAGCTTGGTAACAAATTGGTAATAGGATTCTTCTCTCTTGAGACACTCCTGTGCTGTGATTTTGGGTACCCTGGTGTTCTTTATTTTTCCTTCTATTAACTTTTTTTTTTTTAGTGAATTCATATGTGCCTCTTAATGTACTTTCTGAAAGTCTTCCATCTCTCCAAGTAGCATAATAAATCAGATTAGGACACTTCTCTGCCAACTAGGAACAGATGGAGTCCTTACAAATAAGGATTCATCTTCCATTTAGTGAGACATGGACTTATAACATCTCCTGTCAATATGCCATCCAACTAGTTACTCAGCGTGTCTGAGTCCGTCCTACCTACCTTTTATGTACCACTATTGATCTGCTGCAGTCTGGGGGGCTGAAGCATAAAATATGTTTGTTCTTTTAGCCATTCAGAGCTACTAGTTCTTTGAATGTATCCTTTATTTTTATAAATAAGCTGATTTCTGATTTTTTAATTCAATTCAAATAATCAAGAGAGTCAGTTTTTTTTACTGGAAATGTAATGTTACCAGTTCTTCATCTTGCACATTTCTTTTTGTTAAGTAAAGGTAACAACATTCGTTCAAGGGATTTATTCACAGAATAGACTGACAAACTTTCTACATGGATCTGTGAGAAGATGAGGGTCATTTTTTTGTTCAGTTTATTTAACTTTTTGGTTTTGGTACAGTTTGTTTAAGAACAACGTTATTGCCAAGTTCTGTGTTGACTTACCCTATGCAAATCCATTGGAGGTAGGATGTATAAATACTATAGAATTTGGCCTCCTTTCAAGGTTACCCCAAAGCTTTTAAAAGGTTCCATCAACACTTGTGTAAATTCATTGAAGGAAATGGAATTGCACAGATTTGACTGACAGAACCTGGGTTCCTTTCTTCTCACTCTCAGTTTGACCCTGAATTTAGGATGATTGTGTAGAATCAGTAGTCTTAGTTGCAGATTGAGCACATTTGATATGAAAATAGAGAGCCAGTAAACATGGACTTCACCTTAAATACAAACATTGTTAAACATGCTGCTGATTATTTTACCAGAAACACCCAGCTACCATCCAACTTTAAAGTTGCTGAATTTGTTTTTTCTGATTTTTCTCTTTGAAAAGATGTACCATAGGAATGAATGCAAATTTTGAATTTGCAGATAGTATTTTGTTTATATATAGATAGATACACACTCACACACACACTGCTATTCTTTATTAAAAAAAAATCAAGGTAAAATTGTTCATGTGGCTGCCTGGTTAAAAGGGCTGAACTCCTATGACTTGCATGATTTGTGTTGGATTTCTATGAAACTTGGAACAACAGCAGTGAAGGAAGAGAAGTTAAATGGTCATTTTTGTCTTGCAATGAAGTCTGGTATTGAAATATTAGATGAGAGCCAAAATGAACTGAAAACAAAACAAAAAATCCCTCTATGTGAAGGCACCACAGATCAGTAATGGAAGAGCTGATTTAGTTGGAAAGGGGTCTGTCTGGATTGGGAGACTTAGGCCTTGTCTACACTGGCAAGTTTCTGCGCAGTAAAGCAGCTTTCTGTGCTGTAACCCCTGAGGTGTGCACACTGCCAAGCCACATACTACACATAAACTGTGCAGTTGCAGCGCTGTAAAAAAACCACCCCGATGAGAGGCGTACAGCTTTCTGTGCTGGGGCTACAGCGCCGCAGTGCCAGTGTAGACATCTGGTCGATTACAGTGCTGCACTTGGCCTCTGGGAGGTGTCCCAGAATGCCTGTTCTTGCCTCTCTGGTCATTGGTTTGAACTCTACTGCACTGCCTTCAGGTGACCAACTGTGAGTCCCACCCCTTAAATGCCTTGGGAATTTTGAAAGTCTCCTTCCTGTTTGCTCAGTGATGTGTGCAGTGGTCTTAGCGCATCTTTCCAGGTTCCCATTCCTGCTCCATACACCCGGTGATCCCCCGCTTGGAGCAGTGCCGAGCTGCTGGACCTCATCAGCATTTGTGGAGAGGAGGCTGTCCAGTCCCAGCTGCGCTCCAGCCGTAGGAATTATGATACCTACGGACAGATTTCACGATGCATGACAGAAAGGGGCCATGATCGGGACACACTGCAATGCAGGGTCAAAGTGAAGGAGCTGCGGAACACCTACCGCAAGGCGTGGGAGGAAAACCGCTGCTCCGGGGCTGTGCCCACGAGCTGTCGGTTCTACAAAGAGCTGGACACGATACTCAGTGGCGACCATACCTCCACTGCAAAGGCCACTGTGGATACTTCAGTGGCTTGCGTGCTAGTTAAGAATGGATGGAGCCAGGAGGAGGAAATCTTGGATGAGGATGTGGAGGGAGAGGGGGATCCAGAGGCAGAGGACGACTCGGAGGTCAGAGATGCATACAGCCAGGAACTCTTCTCTACCCCAGAGAAGGCTAGCCAGTCTCAGCAGTTGGAGCTTGGCGAAGCGCAAACAGGAGTGGAGGCCCCTGATAAATGGCTTTGATTTTGGGAATTGCTGAAGCAAGTTGATGGGGACAGGAGGGTTGCAGAAAGCAGGCTTGTGTCTGTATAATGGACATACCACCACATGCCTAGTCTGAGTGGCGGAACAGGGTGTTGATTGACTCCTTCACTTCACGGGAATCTGCCTCAGAAATTTCCACGACACTCTCATGGAGATACTGGGCAATCTGCTGCCGCAAGTTCTTTGGCAGAGCTGCTTTGTTTCTTGCCCCATTAAGGATAACTTTCCCAGTCCACTGTGCCATCATTGGGAGGAACGGGGGGGACATTGCTACACACAGGCAAGCCGCATAAGGCCCAGGGCAGAAGCCATAGTCTTGGAGAGGACTCTCCCTTGATTCCCTGCTCACCCTCAGAAGTGAGATATCTGCCATAAAGAACAAAGCCTGTGGAAAATGTGGGAACAGTAATGATTATAAGCCTCCCCCCCCCAATACAGTGCTGGCTCTCCCCCAGAGCCACTTGCCCAGTGTACAGTATGGTCCTGGAACACTGATTTCCCCTGCCCCTGCGGTTACTCACCATTTTGAGGATCTTGTGGCTCATGTGTGCTTGCCTGGGGTCAGCCAGTTAGTGACATGTATGTGAATAGTGGCTGTGTTTTAAATCACTGAATCAGTGGTCTGTGTGTTGCAGACAGTACTGCTTCTGTAAAATGTTGCATTTTGGCTTCACAGATATGACCTTAGTAGCCAGCCTCCCTCTTTGTTATTGCCAGCTGAACAGTTGCGCAGAATTAGAAAGCGGCCACGAAGAACTAAAGAGGACTTTCTGTGTGATATCATGATGCACTCCGCAGCCGAAAAACAAAAATTGAAGGAATGGCGGGACAGCAAGAAGAGGGACTGAAAGGAGAATGCAGCACGCCAGAATGAAGCCATGGAGCGGCTCTTAAAGGTTATGGAGCGCCAAGCAGACATGCTCCAGGCGATACTAGTTCTTCAAACTGAGCAGCTCCGCGCCCCTCTCCCCTGCAGCTGCTGTTGCAAAATTCTCCCATGTGCCCCCCAGACACGGCCAACACACTCTTATCAATCTCCTGGCTCCAGTCTGTAAGCGCTGCATTCCACTCCTGCCCTGTCACAGTCCAGCCCTGTGGACTCCCAGTACCCACTGCACTCAACACCCAACCTTCTGCAGTTTAGCCCTGCTGAAATACAGTACCTGCTGCACTGTACTCCAAAGGACAAGGTTGCATATGATACTTGGACATACACAAATCTTTAACTGTCCCGGGATCCAACCTCCTCCTGGGGACACCCCACCCCGTGCTGATGTTTTTTTTGTTTGTCTCTCTCCTCCAGTTGTTGTTTTTTAATAAAAGAATTGCTTCGGTTTGAAACCAATGTTTATTCCATTAACTGAAAGCAAACAGAGCCCTGCAAAGCAACAGGCAATTTTCTTAAACCTTCACTGTGCAATCACAATCACCTCCTAGCATTACAAGCACTGCACTCCCGAGCATAGCAACAAATATTAGTGGCTTTCAGCTTCAAATTGCTGCCTGAAGGCATCCCTGATCCTTATGGTCCCGTGCTGCGCTCCTCTAATAGCCCTGGTCTCTGGCTGTTCAAATTCAGCCTCCAGGCGCTGACCCTCAGTGGTTCAGCCCTGAGTGAAGCTTTCACCTTTCCCTTCACAAATATTATGGCGCCTACAGCACGCGGCTATAAGCATAGGAATATTTTCATTGGCCAGGTCCAACCTCCCAGATAGGCAGCACCAGTGGGCCTTTAAATGGCCAAAAACACACTCAACAGTCATTCTGCACTTGCTCAGCCTGTTGTTGAACCACTCCTTGCTCCTGTCAAGGTTCCCCGTGTATGGCTTCATAAGCTACGGCATTAAAGGTAGGCGGGGTCTCCCAGGATCACAATGGGCATTTTGACTTCCCCTACGGTGATCTTCTGGTCCGGGAAGAAAGTCCCTACTTGCAGCTTCTTGAACAGGCCAGTGTTCTGAAAGATGCATGTGTCAAGCATCTTTCTGGACCAGCCTCCATTAATGTCCGTGAAATGTCCGCGGTGATCCACAAGCACCTGGAGAACCATAGAGAAATACCCTTTCCAATTAATGTACTCGGTGGCTAGGTGGTCTGGTGCCAGAGTTGGAATATGTGTGCCATCTATCTCGCCCCCCCCCCCCCCCGCTGCCCGCAGTTAGGGAAGCCCATTTGTGCACAGCCATCCACAGTGTCACGCATGTTGCCCAGAGTCACGGTCTTTCAGAGCAGGATGTGATTTATGGCCCTGCACACTTCTGTCAACACGAGTCCAACGGTTGACTTCCCCACTCTGAACTGGTTAGCGACTGGTAGCAGTCTGGAGTAGCCAGCTTCCACAGTGCAATCGCCACGCACTTCTCAAACGACAGAGCAACTCTCATTCTCGTGTTCTTGTGCCACAGGGCTAGGGCAAACTCATCACACAGTCCCATGAACGTGGCTTTCCTCATCCGAAAGTTCTGCAGCCACTGCTAGTCATCCCAAGTGTGCATGACGATGTGATCCCACCAGTATGTGCTTGTTACCGGAGCCCAAAAGAGGCGTTCCACTGTGGTCAGCATATCTGTGAATGCCACAAGCAATCTCTTGTCATAGCTACTATGCGTGGCGAGATCAGTGTCACACTCCTCTTGCCTTTGTAGTTTAAGGAACAACTCCACTGCCACTTGTGACGTACTAACGAGCAGCATATTGGTCAACAATGCCGGATCCATTCCTGCAGACCGAAGAGGCAGAGTGCGCAGTACACAAACCATTGAAAGATGGCGCCAAATGCAGACAGAAGCACAGGGATTGCTGGGATACGAAGCAAAGAATCATGGGGCATTGGGACAGGACCCAGGATGCCCCATGACCCCCTCCGCCTTCCCACAACTCTTAGTGGCAGAAGAGGAAGAGGTGCTCTGTGGGATAGCTGCCCAGAGTGCACCGCTCCCAATACCGATGCAAGTGTGAACATGCTGTTTCGCAGGCAGCTGACAGTGTGAACACGCAACAGCAGTTTCCCTTCAGCGCTCTCTGAGTGGCGATGTAACTCTGCCAGTGTAGACATACCCTTAGAGTTGTAACTCCATTACTCATAAACAGTCTCCGGCTCAAATTGAGCCCATGATGGTAGACTAGAATTAACTGCCATTTTGGCTATTTAGTGATCTGAGAAATGAATTGATGGCAGGTCAATTCTTACTGAATTCATACCCATGTCTTGTAAACCACCATAACAATTGGCATGTAGCTTGGCAGACTTGGAGATGCTAAGAACTGAGAATCTTATCGAGAGTCCATGGAAATCAGTGGAAAGTCTTCCATTGATTTAATTGGGCTTTGGATTTGACGTGGTGTTTGTGAACACATTTCCTTACCTGTGTTACAATTTATGATTTTTAAGGTTGATGATGTCCCTTGGAACTCTTTCTGCTGGTGTCATACTTATGCTGAGAGGATGTCAGCCTGGCACCTTTCATAAACACAATTGTCACTTAAAATAACAGAAAGTACTTTTGAAATAGTCTTATTCATGTTCTTAAATTGAAAGCACTGTGCCAAAATTTTTAAGTCCAAATTTACATCAATCTTTCCTCATATGTTTGTAAAATCTAATTAGTTTTTTTATCAAAAATAAAGATTTTGATACTTTTAGGTTTTTCCAGGGGTTGTCTTAAATACCGAAATATTTAAGATAAAAATTAAGGCTGTCAAGCGATTAAAAAAATTAATCGTGTGATTAATCACACTGTTAAAGAATAATGGAATCCATTTATTTAAATATTTTTGGATGTTTCCTACATTTTCAAATATATTGATTTCAATTACCACACAGAATACAAGTATACAGTGCTCACTTTATATTATTATTTTTATTACAAATATTTGCACATTAAAAAACAAAATAGTCTATTTCAATTCACCTAATACAAGTACTGTAGTGCAATCTGTTTATCATGAAAGTTGAACTTACAAATGTAGAATTTTATGTACAAAATAATAACTGCACTCAAAAATAAAACAATGTAAAACTGGAGTCCACTCACTCCTACTTCTTGTTTAGCCAATCACTCAGACAAACAAGTTTGTTTACATTTGCAGGAGACATCTTGTTTACAATGTCACCTGAAAGTGAGAATAGGTGTTTGCACGGCACTGTTGTAGCCCATGTCGCAAGATATTTACGTGCCAGATGCGCTAAAGATTCATACGTCCCTTCATGCTTCAACCACCCTTCCAGAGGACATGCGTCCATGCTGATAACTATCCAAAGCAGTGTGGACCGATGCATGTTCATTTTAATCATCTGAGTCAGATGCCACCAGCAGAAGATTGAGTTCCTTTTTTGGTGGTTCGGGTTCTGTAGTTTCCGCATTGAAGTGTTGCTCTTTTAAGACTTCTGAAAGCATGCTCCACACCTTGACCCTCTCAGACTTTGGAAGGCGCTTCAGATTCTTAAACCTTGGGTCGAGTGCTGTAGCTATGTTTGGAAATCTCACATTGGTACCTCCTTTGCGTTTTGTCAAATCTCCAGTGAAAGTGTTCTTAAAATAAACAACTTGTACTGGGTCATCATCTGAGACTGCTATACCATGAAATATATGGCAGAATGCAGGTAAAACAGAAGGAGACATACAATTCTCCCCCAAGGAGTTCAGTCACAAATTTAATTAACACATTTTTTTTAACAAGCATCATCAGCTTGGAAGCATGTTCTCTGGAATGGTGGCCAAAGCATGAAGGGGCATACGAATGTTTAGCATATCTGCTACATAAATACCTTGCAATGCCAGCTTTAAAAGTGCCAAGTGAACGCCTGTTCTCGCTTTCAGGTGACATTGTAAATAATTTCATTAATGATCTGGATGATGGAATGGATTGAACCCTCAGCAAGTTTGCAGATGACACTAAGCTGTGAGGAGTGGTAGATACGCAGGAGGGTAGGGATAGGATACAGAGGGATCTAGACAAATTAGAGGATTGTGCCAAAAGAAATCTGATGAGGTTCAACAAGGACAAGTGCAGAGTCCTGCACTTAGGATGGAAGAATCCCATGCACTGCTACAGGTTGGGACCGACTGGCTAAGTGGCAGTTCTACAGAAAAGGACCTGGGATTACAGTGGACGAGAAGCTGGATATGAGTCAACAGTGTGCCCTTGTTGCCAGGAAGGCTAACGGCATATTGGGCTGCATTAGTGAGCATTGCCAGCAGATCGAGGGAAGTGATTATTTCCCTCTATTTGGTGCTGGTGAGGCCACATCTGGAGTATTGCATCCAGTTTTGGGCCCCCCGCTACAGAAAGGATGTGGACAAATTGGAGCGAGTCCAGTGGAGGGCAATGAAAATGATTAGGGGGCTGGGGCACATGACTTATGAGGAGAGGCTGAGGGAACTAGGCTTATTTAGTCTTCAGAAAAGAAGAGTGAGGGGGGATTTGATAGCAGCCTTCAACTACCTTAACGGGGCATCCAAAGAAGAGGGAGCTAGGCTGTTCTCAGTATTGGCAGATGACAGAACAAGGAGCAATGGTGTCAAGTTGCAGTGGGGGAGGTCTAGCTTGGATATTAGGAAAAACTATTTCACTAGGAGGGTGGTGAAGCACTGGAATGGGTTACCTAGGGAGGTGGTAAAATCTCCATCCTTAGAGATTTTTAAGTCCCGGCTTGACAAATCCCTGGCTGGGGATGATTTAATTGGGGTTGGTCCTGCTGTGAGCAGGTGGTTGGACTAGATGACCTCCTGAGGTCTCTTCCAACCCTAATCTTCTATGATTCTGTGAAGAAGCGAGCAGCATTATGTCCTGTAAATGTAAACAAACTTCTTTGTCTGAGCGATTGGCTGAAGAAGAAGTAGGACTGAGTGGACTTGTAGGCTCTAACATCTTACATTGTTTTGTTTTTTTGAGTGCAGTTGTGTAACAAAAAAATCTACATTTGTAAGTTTCACTTTCACGATAAAGAGATTGCACTACAGTACTTGTATGAGATGAATTGAAACATACTGTTTATCATTTTTACACTGCAAATATTTATATTACAAATAATATAAAGTGAGCACTGTACACTTTGTATTCCTTGTTGTAATTCAAATCAATATATTTGAAAATGTAGAAAAACATCCACAAATATTTAGTAAATTACAATTGGTATTCTATTGTTTAACAGTGCGATTAATCATGATTAATTTTTTTAATCACGATTAATTTTTTTAGTTAATCACCTGAGTTAACTGCGATTAATCGGCAGCCCTAATACAAATACAGTGTCACTAGTATACTTTTGAAACTCACTGGGGACAATCTGACCTAATTTCTAAACAGTAGTTTAGAATATTGTTTACAATGCAAATTTCATTTCAGGGAACTGATTGAAATTTTGGCAATTTCAAGAAACCAGAAACTCCCACAACCAGGAGAGGAGAGCCAGGTAAACAAATTTTCTTAAATATTTGTCTAGGTAGTTAACCTACATATTCAGCCTTTTTCTCCCTACGAGGCTTAGCATTCAGGCTAACTGTGTGGTATGAAATTTTTAGCAACACTAATATTTGAAAAGTTTAGTGGTGAGGGCCCAATCCTGCTTCCAGGGAAGTCAGTGACAGAGCCCCTTCCCTCCCCCACCCAGTAAGCCAAGGACTTTGCCCTGAGTTTGTAAATACTAGTTGTGTTCAATAGGACTGAAATCCTATGAAATGTGAGAGCAGTGGTTTAACAGACTCTTCAGTATTTTGCTTTTCCAGGGCTTGATTCAGTCTCCTGCTGTGCTTGTAAGTACTTGAAGGGCTGAAGAGCAGCTTCTTGCTAACCCCTGTCCCAGTCCATGTGCACTCCTTAAACCCTGCATGTGCCTTGAGCACTGGTGGCAAGCAGCATAAATATTCTGGATAAGGAGCTTATTAGATGGTTTGTCAAGCGCTGGTCTGTAGAGTTCTGAAGAAAATTGTAGCTAGACTATTTCCTTTTGTGATCCTTAGTGCTGATGATCTTCATTCACTCTTGGTCTGGCACTTTGTCAAAATCTCAGCCAGTTCTCTCCCTCTGCGGTTTGAGGGTGGATTTTTGCGTGTGATGGACTGTCCAATTATTTGATATCTTTATGGAGATAAACCCCTGGTACGTAGAGGAAGGAGATTTAATTATACCTTTCCTTTCCTGGCCACTTAAAACAGGCCACCTAAGGTAGCTGACAGTATCAGAAGATTTTTCTCCAAGGGGGCATCGAGATTGAAAACAGCAAAGATTAAATATGTGAATACATGTAGTACTAGTTTCAGTAATTTACATACAGTTAATCTTTCCCTTACTATCTACTGTAACATATTCTCTCACAATAGCCTCCACATCAAACTTTAACTCTTACAAATCCAAAGATGAATTTGTAATGGGAGATGCTATTAATCCAATTTGTGCTCTGAAAAATCAAGCTGTGTTCTCTAAGGATTGTACATCCTTGCTTGTAATAAAGATTTTGTAAGCAGAGTTTAACTGAAAATTGTGTAGATGCATGAAGCAGAATAGACTCCATTGCATTGGCTCTGTGGTGCTGAACAGAAGTAAAGACTTTATCAAAAGAGTAAACAGATACAGCTAGAGGATTCACAAAGAACATACCTTGACTAAGGGGATACTTCTGTGTAGTTTGTGGATTACAGCTATGCTTTAGATGAGACCAATGGCCCCGCTGTGAACTGCCCTCACTACTACGTCTTGCAAAGTAACCCTTCTGAAAACAGAGGAAGATGAGAGGGCTAGTCATATCATATTACATTTGAGGGCATAGTAACTTCTAGTTTGGTTGTAAACCTTTTTTAGTAATGAATTGATGGTTGTGCACTGCTGGAGTTGGTGCAAGCTTGGGCTGCTTGTGTTAAAACAGCCTACTAGTGGGCATTTAGCTTTGGACAGTCAGTGCCCATAGTGTAAGGGAGCTTGGTTCCCTCTCATAATCACACAACACAGTGGGTCATTCTTACTGTTCACCAGAAACTTCCTACTTTCTTTGTTGGCAACAGAAGTACTTAGTCAGTCTAGAGTGGCACAAGGAATCAGAGGTCTAAATCTCAGCTTCTGAATCAGCAGAATTTGGAGTGCCACAGAGGTAGCACAGGAAGCTCTTCTTGGGAATAGGCACAGTACTCATGCTAACTGAAGGAACACTGTTGATAAGCTCTGGAAGAAATGTGGGCTTGATGTAGCATAAGTCAAGGACTCCTCAGTCCACCCAAAAGAACCATTATTTTCATTTGGCACTTCCTTGTACTTCTACAATAAACCTTATGGTTTTGGCTAAAAACAAATGTATTAAATTTGCTAGTTTTAGTTTAGGAATCATTAATCTACATATGTGTGAAACCTACTAAGAGTTGTGCTAGTAGTGATGAAATGAGCACATTCCAGATCTGCAGAGATTTTACTGCATAAAACACAGTTTCCTCCACTTTTAAAAGTGATTCGCTTGGCACAAACTGTTTCAGACTGCACTTCTACTTAATACACCTTTTAAAATCTAAATGTCTAGAATTGTCAGCTTCACTGTGACTGGAGTGTACCTGTTATGTTAGTTTGCTAGAGGTAAAATATTTTTTCTAAGGAATGTAATACATTGAGGATGTTCTAGTTAATACTCAGGGGTTATGGGCTAGTACGGCCAGGGCTGTGTTTCATATATTCAGCAGTGGCATAATTAACAGTGCTGGGGCTGAAATGTTCATAACTAGTATTAAGAATTAATGATTTATTAGATGAATGAGGAAAATTGGCATCTTTCTTAGTACTCTTGTTTCCATGTGTTTGGCAGCAGTCCCAACAAGATAAGTCCATCAGTTGCATGGGTTGGGGTGCCCTAATTTTGCTAAACTGAGAGCCAAATTGGTAGCTTCTCTGGAATCCAAGAAACACACATACTTTTCAGATCTGCATGTTCATATTTAATATTGAAACTTGTATCTTCCTTGATAGATGAATGGAAAGTTCTTGTTTGCATTCTCAATAAAATCCTCCAGCATACCAGCTTTGGTACAAATAAATACCTTATTTGTTAGCACATGTCATACTTGACCTACCCTCAAGTTGCAATTTGGGCTATCTGAATTGTAGGTTATCTTCCCAAGTAGAAGAGTTGGAAACTTCATTTTATTTTAAATATGTTTTGTTTTGGAGAATACAACAAAATCAGTGTGAATACCCCAAAACCGACTTCTGCTGTCCCTCCTACTGTTGGACTCCTCTTCATAGTGCAGTTGTGGATTTTGTAATTAATCAAGCTAAATAAATTACATAAATACTTTATTTGACAGATCCTGGAGTTGCTGATTCAGAGAGATGGAGAGTTTCAGGAATTAATGAAACTGGCACTTGATCAGGGGAAAATTCATCATGAAATGCAGTTATTAGAAAAAGTAGTCGAAAAGAGGGACAGTGATATTCAGCAGCTACAAAAACAACTAAAAGAAGCAGAGCATATACTGGTAAGCCTATAGGTGAAGTGTTTGCTTTTGAGAGTTGCTGGTTGGGAGTGGTTGTGCATAACACGCAGTTCTGGAAAAAACAAAATTTTTAGTTTAAAATTAAATACATGAATTCTTCTTGAAAACTTGGAAATTATGCTTTCAGTAGCCAGAGTTAATTAAAGTTACTTGCTTTTTGGAAAGGCTGTAATGGTAATTTTCATTCAACCTATATTACTCTTCCTTCATAATAATTTTACACCCCACCCAGTCTGTTTTCACTATTTGAAAGATTGTAGTGAAAATAACAGCTATTGTAAATAATAGGTGAAGTGTGGAAAATCAAACCACTGAAGACGGGTGCTGGTTAAATGAGGAAAGAATAGAAGGAGCAGATAAATTTTGGACTTCACATTTTGGCCTAATCCCTTGAGAAAATAGGCAACCCTTTGAGCAACTTGGACTAGTGAAAGCAATAGGAGCCCTTCCTGGATATCTGTGAGCATCACAATTGGTAGAGGATGGTAGCTATTTAATTTATCTGACATTCTAGAGGCATTACTGTGCTATGTGCTCGCATAATAAGAACTTTATTTAAAACACTGGTATATTTTGAAAATATTCACTGTATAATAAGATGTTGATCTGATCTTTATTTTAGAGGTGGTTTTTAATAGGATAAGTGGACAAATTCACAGGGCCTCTTTGAGCCTAAGGTTACAAATTAATGAAGCATTTTTTCTTTAATAACTAGGCAACAGCTGTTTATCAAGCAAAGGAAAAACTAAAATCAATAGAAAAAGCAAGAAAGGGTGAGTATTACAATATTCTGAGGCTTTGAAAACTATATAGCTTTAAGTAATTTATCTAGAGTTCTATGTAAGCATGTAGGTTGATTTCTTTTAATTGTATCACATAAGACTTAAAATCTGTGTAAAATGTTGCATGAGTGTAAGGGGTTTTCCATTCAATTTGGAACCTCTAAATCTTATAAAGGACTTTGAAAGACTGGAGTTGTGTGGGGTTTTATTTTGGAAGGGGTGTGTGTGTGTTGTGGAAACATTATATCATAGTTTTAAGGAATAGCTCCAAATACATTTCCCCGTAGTATAAATTTTTGTGCTGGTTTTGCTTTAGTAGTAATGCATATGATTAGCTTAGTTTGTCACACAAGGCACTTCCCCTAATATGCTGGTCTACAGTTTGTATCCAGTCTTTTTTTGGAGGTGGAGGGGAGAGCATGTTTTTTTTTTTTTTTTTTTTAAATGAATATCAACAATATTACATACTAAAATCTGTGTCTTGCCTCAGACTTGCTAGCAATATACTATGTATCTCGTAAAATCAGTACTTGCTTAGTACTTGCAGTAAAACTGTAGTACTTGCATAGCTAAGCTAGTCATTTTTACAAAATAGATGGGAAGGTATTTTATAGTTATTTATAACATCTTAATAGTTATTTGTGACTTTCATTCAAAATGATCTCAGGGCATTTCACAAATTATACATTGCTTGAAATGTAGTCACTTATGGAGTGGAGAGTGACTGCCATCTGGAACATGTACACTGCATGATAGTAGGAGAAAAAGGGAGAGAAGTTTATTAAGTATTCTAGGGCAAGTCCCTACTATAACAAAAAATGCCATGGGATCTTACAACCAGCTTCTGTATGGGTACTAAGTCTCCTATGAAAGATCCACCTAGCTTTTATACAGACTTTTTTAATCAGTAGATCTCAGTATACTTTACAGAGTAGACTGCATGTAAATCAGCCTACCTCACAAGGTTGAAAAACTTAGCTGACTTTTGTGATATTTGAATCTGTAGTTTTAGAGTCAATATATTGCAAACCAGGTCCTTCTGTTAAGCTGTTTGTGACAGACTGACAGTATTCTTCAATGTCCTGGACAAACTTCCTGGAATTAAGATAAACTTTATTGAATTAGGTTAAACCTTACTGAATTAGGTTTAATACCTTTGGGATCCATTGTATTAAAAATGCAACTGTGTATGTGTTATTGTATGTAGCTCCTCTAGGAGAAGGAGGGGGATGATAATGCAGTTCTTCTGGTTATCAGCCTTATGAAGCCCCCCCTTGGAGAGGTGCTCATATACTAGTTCAAACTGGATTCTCCAGGGACCAACAGACAAAGAAAGGGTTTTTGGATAAATAGCCTGGTTTAAAATAGGCTTATAGCCGTCTTCCTGATCCAGCAGATGGACAGGACCTCTGGTCTATGGAGGGCCCCAATCCTTAGGGAAGGATTGAAAAGACTTGGCCTACTGAGGCCCCATAAGACAGTGTGCTTGTTCTGAGCTGAAGCCCTGATGAACTTGAAACCACAAGGAAACCCCTTGGGTTGGGTACTGAAGGACTGCTCCTGTCAGAGCCATTGTTAAAGTTGGGGTGATCTGGTAAGCTTATTAGCATGTGTGTAGGTTCTTTTATTGTTCTTAATGTTTTCTCTGTAGTACTTTTAAGAAGAATAAAATAGGCTTGCATAGGAAGAACTCTGTGATACCTTAAAACTGTGGGCAATTACTCTGTTGTTAGTATCTGAAAAGAAAGCCAGCAGGCCGGTTTAGACAACCTGTCTCTGCTGGGAATAATACAGTAAAGGCAGGGAACTGTTCAGCTTGTTCAGAAGGGAGAGAGATGAGTATCTCCACTCAAGAGGTGATGGCCAGAGGAGCATGAAGCCTTGAGTGGGTTGCCCTTGCTGGGCCATAGAGGGGAAATACAGGTGCAGTTGCCCTGAACTGTGACACTATCCTCTGCAATGTCTGCCTATTGGGGATACCCTTGAAGTTCTGTTAAAATGTTACATCGATCTCTATTTGGAATATCAAAGTGTTAAATAATCTAAAACTATCAAATCAGGCAATATCTTGAGAGTATGCTAATCAGGGTGCATTTCCCCTGTTAACTTCTTTTCTCCTTTCACAGGTGCTGTTTCATCTGAAGAAATAATTAAATATGCCCACAGGATTAGTGCCAGCAACGCTGTTTGTGCTCCTCTGACATGGGTACCGGGTAAATTTCATGTTTGACAAATAAGCTGTATGAGTTAGTTGTACTTTCATTGATGGCATGACATGGAAATGTCCTTTCATTTTAATATAGGAGCAATAATTAAATACCACCATTTAGTATTTGTGTCATGACAAATGGTATTTTGCTTGGATTTTATAAAGCTTTCCAATATTAAAAATGTTTTTTTCCCCTTGAGATATAATACTTACCTTATTTTTTTCCTTGTTGAATACCTTGGAGTAAACTTTTGTGGAAATTTTATATGTGGCTTTAAATAGCTACAAAACTCTCAGCTCCTGGACTCCATTAATAAGTTGGTACTGTATGTCCTCCATTGAATCCCTGTTTTCTATGGGGTCTAATTCAAGGTCTTGGTCCTAATTAAAGCCATGAATGGGTCAGAACCAGGTTCTTGGCTCTCTATGAGCTGAGGGGTGAAAACATTAGGACTGTCTCTTCATTCACATTCCTCTGAGACCACTGCACTCATCAGGGATGTGCAAACTATATAGAAATTATTGGGAGCCAGAGGCAAGGAATGTTCAGTGATGGGTCCTAGCCATCCTGCAGCAGATCCTCTCCCTGCCCTCCTGCAGCAGATCAGAATGTGTACTTGGCTAAAGAGCAAGGCCAAGAACTGAAATGAAGTCTTGCTAATAGTAGCAATGAGAACAGAGATATATCTTCTACTACAGTGAGTTTCTTGTGTACTTCTTTTTGAATAAAGCTTGAATGAAAGAAGATTGTAAATGGAGAATATATTTGGGTTTAATTTCTCACAGAACAGGTGTGCTTCCTATTGCTGATATGAACAATCAACACAGTTTTCTGTTCGAAAAGCATTAAAGAAAAAGACTAGCACTAAATAGCTGATAGTTATCCTGCAGATGTTAGCTTTGTTTTAATTATATAAAAAACGATTTGTTTTTAAGGGGACCCACGCAGGCCATATCCTACAGATTTGGAGATGAGGAGTGGCCTTTTGGGTCAGATGAACAACCCATCCACTAATGGAGTTAATGGACACTTGCCAGGGGATGCACTTGCAGCAGGCAGATTGCCAGGTAATGGAAGTACTCAGATGTTTATGCAATGAATAAAAGAAATGCCATAACCATAGCAATTATGAATTTAATTCACCTCCAAAGTGATAGCAAGACAGAACTAAAACAGCTAAAAATTCTGGCTGATGTTGCAGTGGATTAGTTCCCTGGAATTAAGGGATTATTAAACAAAGTAAGACGTTTGAAAGACCGGCATGGTGATATAGAAGAGCAAGAGAAAATGTATTCTGTTGTATTTGTCCCACTGCTAAATCAAATTGAGATAACTGGATCATATTGGCAAACCAGTGGAAAAAATTTCACTTATGAAAGGAGAAATATGTAGGCTTTCAGCTTCCAATCCATTTCTGTGTAATTTCTAGTAAACTGGTTATTTTAAAATCACACACTAAAATATGGAAAACTTTCAGAGCAAATTACTACTTGCTTAACAATGAAAACAATTATCTTGTCTTGAATCATGAAAGGGAAGTTCAGATATGTATGAAGTCAGAAGACTTTTTTCCCTTCTTTAATTTGTAGTCTATATCAACAGAATAACGAATGTGTTTAGACATTCCAGATCTAGAACTGGTGAACTAATATTTATCACTTAAGATAAATTCTTAGTGATGAAACCAATTTAAATACTGTGGTGTTTTGAGTGTAAGAATTAAGGATTAATTCCTTAATACTTGATTATTGAAATGGCCAGTAACAGTGATCTATCTTGGATTCAGTCATGATTGCTAAACTATATTCTGGTTTAAAAATATTACTAGTGAACCAAGAATACATTATGTTATGCTAATAAGTTATGCTAGGTGATTGGTGGTTTTTACCTTTCCAGGAGTTGACTAAAGAACAAAACGTCTATATTGGAGTTTAAAAGATCTTTTGGTTTTTGTCTGTCTAACCATTTGTAGTTATGAAAAGTTTGTTTTCAAAAGTTAAGATTGTTACGGTGGGGTACATCTAAAACCAAAAGTGTTATTGTAGCTGTTCTAGAGAAAATGTGTTTGTATAATACTGGGCTGGAAACCAGAAATTCAGTTCTATTCCTGGCTGTGAAGTCTTGGGCAAGTCACTTAGCCTGTGTCCTTAAAGTGATAACATTCACTCATTTCTCAGCAGTCTTGTGAAGGTTAGTTAATGTTTGACAGGCTGTGAAGATATAAAGCACTTTACAAACATTATTTTGATATTTTTAAATGTGTGTGATCACAGTAGAGAAGGGTTGATTCTGTTCTCTCTATCAAAGTAGTACCTCTGATGGAACAGGCCTTACAGTATTAGAATGGTTCATTTACAAGAAGCTTCAGCTGCCAAGTGAACTGTTTCAGCTACCTTGTTTAAAAATTCAAGAATGAGGATTGGGAGAACAGTTTGGCACTGAAAACAAAACTTTTGAAAATGTTTTTAACAGTACATGCAGCTGAGCCTGTTTTCAGATGCATGGGCTTCTCCATTTAAAGGCTGATATTCAGCTAATGATGATGCTACCAAAGCATTGTATTTATTTTTCAGATGTGCTTGCTCCTCAATATCCCTGGCAGTCAAGTGATATCTCAATGAACATGCTACCTCCTAATCATAGCAATGACTTTATGTTGGAGCCTCCAGGGCACAATAAAGAAAATGAAGATGATGTAGAAGTTATGTCAACAGACTCCTCAAGCAGCAGTAGTGACTCAGATTAAGTACCAAAAAGGGACAACATCCCAACCAAATAGACTTTTATTTCCTCTGGTGAAGGCGAGTTGGACACTGTTCATCAAAAGCTGCAATACCAGCCTGATACGTTGGCTTCACTGTGCAGTGAGAAGACACAGCCTGTTTAGATCTAGGATGGTGATTTTAAAATGGTAAACTCTCTGTTGCTCTAGATATCATCCACTAGATGCTCAATTAAAACAAGCAAAAATTGGTGGTAACCTTTTGTCGGGGAGAGCTTTGCCAGCTTTCCAGTGATTGTTTTTTGTAAACTGTATTTTTTTTTACTATGCATTAGACAAAATAAGTTTCTGGAAAAGAAGCTGTAAGGGGAATCCCCTTGGATGTTTGTTAATAACTTCACTCCTTTGATAATAGCCTTTCTATTAAGGCACAAAAAATGTGTCCAGCTGTGTAGATTTTAAAAGTTGGCTGCTTTGTTAGCTACTGCCAGAACTCAAGTGTTTGATCATCTTATGTATTATGAGAACAAAAATGTGATGTGACCATAAGCTGTTATACAAAAATATTTTTGTAATTATTATAATATATAGTGAATTTGTTGTTATAAATAAAAAACTCAACTTTGATGTACTTTTACATTTCAACTTGCAGAATTTAATCTTGGACTGACTAGCTTCTCTGCCTACCATGTCTCCACAGTAGGAAACCCCCATGCAGTTGTTACAACAGAACAAGTAGTTTCTGTAGTTTCCATTCACCCTGACTCATGGTTTTCTAAAGTTTTGACTAAATCTGCCCAGCTTTTTCATTCTGGGTATTCCTGTTTGAATTCCCCTTTGCTCAGTCACTCCTCCCCAACATTTAGGTATCTCAAAACATTTCAAGTCTGAAAACTGATACTCCCCAGTTTGAGTGACTTAGACTACTCACTATGAAATATGATGTAATTTTGACAATGATCATTTTAAGCATATTTGTAATCCACTTTCCTCTTCCCTAATTCAATTTTACAATAGGCACTAGGGAAATAGGAAGGTAAAGTAAAGTAATGGCAGAGGTGCAAAAAATAAGCCAAGAACTACAAAATTTTCTTTCACTGGTATGAGTGTATTAAGTCATTCTTAAAGAAAGTATTTAGGTACAATTTAAAATAAGTTTCCTCTTCTTCATTCTCTGTCATGAATATAACTTCATCTGATTCTCAGACTCAAACCACTAATTTCATGAGGAAAGCCAGCCCCGATAGAGGTTTTCACTTATTCCTCCCATCTGAGTCTGCAGGGTGCTCTAACATCTTGATTATTAAGTTATTTGCTGCTTATATTCCAGAGACTGAACATCTTGCTTTTATAATGCTCTCAGCAGCTGATGTGTTGTGGGAGGGAAGTAGAAATGACTTTGAAGCCCAAACAACTCTTTGCCCAGAAAGAGGTACCTATTTCTCTATTTCAACATCCTGACCAAAATTTCCCTGCCTTCAGCTGCCCAGGTTTAATTTTCTTGATACTTATTATGTCAGTACCTTCTAGTTTTCCATAACATTCTCCAGAGAAAACAGCACAGACAAGACTTTAAAGGGATTGCTTGAAGAGGTGCGAAGCTGAGAATGGGAAAAAGACACAGGGAGCAACCAGGACAAACATACTTAGGATATATCTTCACTGTACAGTTACGCTGAGCTCTTACATGAGTTTTAGCCTTAATTCCACATAGGCTACCTGGGTTTAAAGGTGATTTCAGACAATGATAGCTGACTCGGCTGGGGGTGTAGATTAGAGCCTGAGCTCTGCTTTAACTCAGGCTGAATCTACCCACTTCTCGGTGAAGTTGCAGGCTAAATCACTCAAGTGCTGACAGTCCTCCAATGCCCTTCCTGTAATTCTCCCTGAAGGACAAACAAGTTCTCCATTTGCAATGTTGTTGTAGCTGTGTCTGTCCCAGGATATTCGACAAGGTGGGTGAGGTAGTATCTTTTATTGAACCAACTTCTGTTGGTGAGAGAGAAGCTTTCGGGCTACACAGAGCTCATCTTCAGGTCTGCAAAAATCAGCTGCACTGCTGTAAGATCTCTAGTGTAGCCGCTCTATGCTGACAGGAGAGAGCTCTCCCACTGACATAATTAAACCACTGCCAATAAGTGGCGATAGCTATGTCAGTGAGAGAGCATCTCCCACCAACATAGTGCTGTCCACACCGGTTCTTCTGTCAGTGTAACTTTATGTTGCTTGGGAGGGTGTTGTTTTTTTCACACCGAGTGACAAAAGTTATACTGACAAAAGTACTAGTGTAGACACAGCTTCAGTCTCACAGCTAAATACAAGATCAAATAGATAGTTTAGCATAGTAGTTAGCAAGGTGAATGGTCCCTTAGCACATATTCTAATTCCTTATGCTAAACCAGTGGGTCTCAAACTTTTTTTACTGGTCACGCAGCAAAGCTTTGAGTGCGACCCCCCTAATAAACACACTTTTTAATATTTTTAACACCATTATAATTGCTGGAGGCAAAGCGGGGTTTGGGGTGGAGGTTGACAGCTTGTGACCCCCATGTAATAACCTCACGACCCCCAATTTGAGAACCCCTGCGCTAAACTGTTTGATCTTGTGTTTACCTGTGAGTACTTTTCCCAGACCTGAAGAAGAGCTCTGTGTAGCTTGAATCTTGTCTTGCCCACCAACACAAGTTGGTCCAATAAAAGAGCTTACCTTATCCACCTTGTCTCTCAAATTCTCCCACCCTTTGGGAAAGAATCCAAGAGCATCTCATCACAAAGAACCAGGGAATATGTCACCAGATACACATGGGTGTATGCAGAAACAGTGAGTGCATTTATCCAGGTACGGTTTTGCAGTGGGGAATGCTCACAGCAGAGGTAGGCTAACCTGGCTGCTGATCACCTGAGCTAACTTAGCAGTGAAGACATACCCTTACACATGCTCCAAGACTAAGGTGGGAGATAGACACCTGTTTAGCCAGCGATAGGTAGAGTAAAGCTAGGCAAAGGAACTAGATCAGCCTTCCTCAAATACACCAGGGACTTTTTTTGCAGCCACAGCCTCCTGGGCTGTGATATTGGGGGGCAAAGCAGCAACCCCTCACTGTTGCTCCTGGAGATGTTGGCTGCTAGGGCTGCAGGCAGGGGTCAGCCCTGACCCCTCTGGAGACAGCTGGGGCACAACGCTGGAAGAGCAGGCAGCTGGTGAGTTCCCCACCTTCCAAGGGGTCAGGCTTTGGGTTTCATACCTGGGGTGGAAGGCTCTGGCTGTGGGGCTTCAGGCTCCAGCCCTGGGCTCTGGCTGCATGGCGGCAGGCCCCAGGGTCGGGCTATGCAGTTTCGGACTCCATCCCCTGGCCACAGGACTTTGGTCATCAGGCTCTGGCTCCCCACTGTCTTCCCCGGGCCCCCCACCCTAATCATCCCTGGCTCCTGCTGTCTCCCCTGACCCACCCGTCCAGGGCTTAATTTGTCCCCAGCTTTCCCAGGGCTGAGTAAGTATGCTGTGAAAAGTGATAGTTGTACGTTTGTTTATATCATTTTTAACAGACTTACAAGCTAGCAATAAATAAATTACAATAATGTGTATTTGTGCATATTTATTTGTTTTTCCTAAAGCTAATCAAGTATTTTAGGAAAAAGTGTGAGAGCAGCCACCAGCAAGCATTGGTGGCCGCACTCTTAGGCACCAAAAAATTTGTCCTGAGAACCTCTGAACTAGATGCAGTCTACATACTCTGTATGTTGTGAGTCTGAATGCTGTAAGACACTTTTGACACATTTCAACCTGACGTGTTGTTTTGTGCCCAACCTTTTACCATGTAGCTCTCTGCTCATTAGCAACGCAGATAAAAAAAATTAATCCATAAATATAAAACATTTATTGCAACATAAAACAAATTTTAAATTAGGCCTGTCCCTTCACATTAGTATTGGGTATCTCCCAGAAACTAAATTAGTGCAGAATAATTTAATTTAATCTCTTCCTTTATTACCCTTTAGATTGATGGACAGGAGATCTGTCACCTCTTCTGACAGCCTTGTTTTTTAACATCTGGATGAGAATTTCAAACTGCCTACACAGTGTACATGAAGTGTTGCCTTCAGGAAGATAACCTTAAGTAACTTTTTGCAAAGGAAAATAACTCATACACAAATACACTATAGTAAGATAAGTTTCAGTGCGTCTTAAATTGCAAAACTATTTTTAGCAATAAATAATCTTACCACTTTATGGAATGAGCATTTTTTCTACAAGAGGTTACATATAGTTAAGCAGCACATTAAAAAAAATATTTCCCAGTGGGAGATTAGTTATAATCCATTGTGCCTTTACACCTTCCAATCACATGCCATCAACTTAGTAGTAGAAGCAGTAAGAATCTTCTAAGTAAATGGAGCTGACTTTGCTTTGCATATAAAGTATGCAAGTGACTCACATACTTTAATACTGTTCGTTTTTAAAATTGAGTTTTACCTGAAAATAATTATCAATGCATTTGTCATTCTTCCTCTACATACATTCTATGCAAGTGGTACAACCAATAGTATCGCCCTTTCCCCACTCCTCTTTCTGAATGTATTGTGTGGATATAAAATATACTTTTAAAGATGATGCTTGAAGAGGAAAAACTGAACTAGTTCTATGAAGTTTTATCCAACAGATCCTTAAAATCATAATTAATTCTGAAAAATGCACAGTCAATGGAAAAAACTCCCACTGACTTCAGGATTTGGCCCAGTCTGAATTCTGATTTATGGGTAAAATATAATGGAAATCTTTAACTCATTGCATATGAAATCTTGCCTTTTGTAGTGTTACATGCTGCCAATTCATTTACATTTTCTGTGTCAAACCCTTTGGTGATTAGGAGTTATATGAACACTGTGTAATCATAAGAGGCCATAGCTTTCTGTCCAGTTTAATGGTGGCTGCACTTCTTATCCGAAGAGTGAATTAGTAACAGTCTACCCAGTAGGAGTGGTCACGAACAAGATTTAGAAGTTTTATGGTGTCAATCGGCTATAGCATTCTAGCACTTCAAATAGTTAAAATATACAGCAGCATAATTCACAATAAACACTAAGTGCCCTGTGCTGAAAAGTTCCTATGTTAGAATCATAATTAAAACTCAAAAGAAAGTCATGTCTGCCGCCACTATGCTTTGCTTATTTTATTTTCATGCTAAATGTGATAAATATTTTGAGGTCAACGTGTTTAGCAACATTAAGAATACTACTTTACCATTAACAGTATGCTATTTGCCTTTTTATACACACAACTTTCCTTTGTGAGAAAGATATGCATGGGCATCAAAAGGAGATTAGCAGGAAATAAGATTTGTATGTGTGTTAACATTTTATAGCAGAGTGAACTCTTACTAACAAATCAGGTTTCAAACGAAAAAGACTTCCCACCATGTGGGGTCCTAGAACTTTCACCCATTCCTGTAAGCTAGGATATCTTTTCCCCACCCATTATATTCCTGCTTTTCTCTTCAGCACTTAGCATGCTTCTGCAGCCAATACAAGACACACTCAGTATGACTCACCCCCCTAAAAACAAAAAAACCCAACTTTCCATGTGGAGGCTGGTGGCATCAACTAAAATAATACAGGCTGGTGTGAGGCTACAGTTAAGGTCTAGAAGTTGTTCTCACAACTATGACTGCAGAGTAGCAGCAAACAAGCCTTCTTTACTTTAAAATGAAAAACAAGAAGCTGAAGGAAAGAAAGGGAAACTAAGTTTCTCCTGGGCTTGCTCCTGCAAACCCTTCCCTCATGAATAGTTTTATATGAGTAGTTCCACAGACTTCAACGGGACATATATAAAAGTTTATGGGGTAAGACACTAGAGTTCTAACAAATGCATAGGATCCTGCAAAATAAGATAGCACGTTTAATCTTTTTACTTTGAGAACAGGTCTAACATTGAACGGCTCCAAAAGGAGTCCCATGTATTCCTGGGATACAAGGATGGTGACTGTGACAGAGACTCTAGATGTTAAAGATGGTAAAGCACTGCAACATCTTTCTGACTTTGGCATGGACAGAATGATGGGGGAGGGCACAAGATATCCCTTTCTTTTACACACTATACAATGAATTTACTATGCCATTTAGTGGTGATTTCCTGTGTATCCCCTGAGATGATTAAAGTCTTCTGTAAAAGGACTGTAACCTTGTTCCTTTAAACAGCGTAAAGACCAGAATAGTTGATCTAGTGGAGGAAATTCTTCCCATTTAACCCATTCCCAACCTGTACAAAAGAAAGAGGAAAAAGTGTCAGAGCCTGTAAAACAACTAGAGAGGAGCAATACCATCCCAATACATTTACAAGGACAGTGCTAGTGCAGAAATTACATCTGCAACATAAATGTAACATCCTGGACTATAACCATCAGAAAAAATGGCACAAGAAATCCAGAGAATTTTCTGAGATATGGGTATCTAGTCCTTTATTCAAAGAAAGTGATTCAGGATGGACATAATTTACCCACTCTCTCTCCTGCTGGGCCTATGTTGGCACAGTTCTCTGTTAGGGCTTATAGTTTAGCACAAAGTGAGATGGGATGGGGAGCCTTGCTTTGGATATGATCTTAAATGCAGATCTCCTAAAACTAGAGCTGCGATTTGTACACAGATCTTGGGATGAAGATGGGGACTATGTCAGCAGGCAGACTGCCCGCCTAGGCTAGAGTGCGCCTACTTCAGCTGATACAATTCCATTCTCCAGTGGCACCGAAGCTATTGAGATGGATCATGCCAGGTGACTTTATTTTCCTTTCAGCTGATGCGCTCCCTCCTGCTCAGGATCTCAGACACTCTGGGAGTATCCGTTTCTGGATCAATTTACGTATGCGGCTGCACTTCGGCTCTGGTGTTTGCAGTGGAAATGGAGCAGAGGAGCTACCCCTTTCATGGGCAATGACCCCCCCCCCTGCCGGCTGTGCGGGAAGGAGCCGGTGTAAGGGTCTCCCCGGGGATGCTAACGGCACTGACACCGGGCCGGGCTCTGGGGGCGCGGAGCTTTTCCCCGACTGCTCTGTGTGGTTGTGGGGGTGGCGCTGTCCTGCTCCCGGCCTGGCCCCTCTTACTCTCGTTTTTCTCGGGCTCGCGGTTCCTGGGCTCGGGCTCGCGCTCCGTGTCCACCTCCCCCTTCATGAGGATGGTGACGTAGTGGTACCGGTCCGGGGCGCTGACCGCGTTCACCGCCGAGGCGAAGCGCACGTTCTTCAGGTGCAGCGCGGCCTCCTCCAGGGTCTCCCTCTGGGCGCACTGCGCCAGGCTCTCCCTGCGGGCGGGGGAGGGGGCGGTGAGAGCTCTGCGCCGCGCGCCCGGGGTGGGAGGGGGGACAACACCCCCCACCCGCAGCGCCGGCGGTCGCGCTCACTTCACCGCTCACCTGCCGCGCGACCGCCGACGCTGCGGGACGCCGGGAAGCGCACGCGCAGTGGTGGAAAGGGGGAGGGCGGGACGGCGCGCGACTCCTACCCGAATTCCAAGTGTCCTCCGGGAAGCTGGTAGGTGCCGCCCCCGACGGCGCCTTTCCTCTTGCCCAGGAGGACGCAGTCGGGGTGGGCGGGGCTGGTAATCACCACCCCGACTCCGACCCCGGGACGCACCTGCACCGGGCCACCCTCCATGCTGTCGCCGGCGAATCACGACCACGTGACCGGAGGGACCCTCCTACCCCCTTGCCGGTCCCCCGCTCGGAGCCTATGGCGAGCGGTCAGGAAGTGACCTACAGCGAGACTCCTCCAATCCAGAAGGCCCCGATGCCGTTGGAATTTGCCGGCAGTTTCGAAGCTGCGCATGCGCGGAGACCGAGTTTGGAAGTCAATTATTGAAGCGCTCGTGGCGGCTGGGTCGAAGTGCATGCGCAGTAGTGGCAGCGTGAAGCCACTGGGAGGGCTGTGTGGGGACGGGGTAAAGTTGCCAACCCCCCGGGATTGGCCGGGAGTCTCCCAGTATTGGCATCTCTTTCCTGGTGGCTACTGAAACCAATCCGGGAGATTTTAATAGTCCAGTAAAAGTCCGGTCAGCTGCGCAGTGGGGATAAGGCGATACACTACACTACAAGCAGTTCTTTTTCTCCCCTGCTGATAAAAGCTCACCTTAGCTGATCACTCTCCTTATAGTGTGTATGGTAACACACATTGTTTCATGTTCTCTGTGTATATATATATCGTCGTACTGTATTTTCCACTACATGCATCCGATGAAGTGGGCTGTAGCCCAGGAAAGCTTATGCTCAAATAAATTTGTTAGTCTCTGAAGTGCCACAAGTACTCCTGTTCTTTTTGTGGATTTCCTGTGTGTGCATAGGAAAGGAAATGTTAACTTCAAAGAATGGGTCAGTGTTAGGGTTACCATATCTCATAAATAAAAAAAGAGGACCCTCCACGGGCCATGGCCCCGCCCATTTCCCCACCCCATAGCCCTGCCCCAACTCCGCCCCTTCCCCCACCCTAACCCCGCCCCCTCCTCCCTCCCACTCCCAGCCAGGGGGAAAGGGCTGCCCCAGTGCTACCAGCATCACGGTTTCCCGGGCAGCCCCCAGACCCTGCGCCCCCAGCCGGCGCTTCCCCAGCGCAGCTGGTGCCTGGGAGGGGAAGCGCCCAGCCGGGGGCGCAGGGTCTGGAGGCTGCCCAGCAAACCGTGAAGCCGGTAGCGCTTGGGCTTTGGGCAGCCCCCTATGCCTCCGGACCCTGCGCCCCCAGCCGGGCACTTCCCCTCTGGGGCTCTGGCGGCTCTACGTAACTTACACTGCATAAGTTACACAGAGCGGAAGAGGAGCAGAGCCCCCGCAGCTGGAGGCTCTGCTCCTCTTAGGCTCTGTTTAAGAGCCGGGCTGCCCCAGCGCTACCGGCTTTGGGCAGCCCCCGTGCCTCCGGACCCTGCGCCGCCGGAGCCCGGGAGGGGAAGTGCCCGGCTGGGGGCGCAGGGTCCGGAGGCAAGGGGGCTGCCCGAAGCCGGTAGCTCTCGGGCAGCCCGGTTCTTAAACAGAGCCTCCAGCGGCTGGGGGCTCCAGTCCCCGCGGCTCTATTTAAGAGCCGGGCTGCTGGAGCGCTACCGGCTTCGGGCAGCCCCGTGCCTCCAGACCCTGCGCCCCCAGCCGGGCACTTCCCCTCCCGGGCTCCAGCGGCGCAGGGTCTCCAGGCACGGGGCTGCCCGAAGCCGGTAGCGTTCAGGCAGCCGGGCTCTTAAACAGAGCCGCCATTTTCCCGGACATGTTCCGCTTTTTGGCAATTCCCCCCGGACGGGGGTTTGACTGCCGAAAAGCCGGACATGTCCGGGAAAAAGAGGACGTATGGTAACCTTAGTCAGTGTGTACGCAACAAAGAAACGTATGCAGTCACATGCTGTGCTCAAAACATTTGACAGCCTGTTTCAGCTGTAAAAGAGAAACCTCAGGCCTGATCCTGCCATCTCTAGTCTGCTGAACTTTACACAGGGAAAGTTTAAGCCGTGTGACTGAGATCTTCCAAGTAGTTACCCTGGAAAATGCATGGAATTGGAAAGACTCTACATCTAAGCTGCCATTTGGATTATACCCTTTGGAATGATCCCAGAGAGACTTTTGTGCAAACCAGCAAACTCACCACCAATGCTACAAATCTGATCTAAGGACTTTGCAATCATTTGTAAAGTATATGATCCCTTAACCACTCAATAACTATCTTATTTTCTTTTATTAACAAATCTTTAGTTAGTTACTAAGGATTGGCTGACGGCATGATATTTGGGCAAGATCTGAAATATATATTGAGTTAGGAGTAAGTGTTTGATCCTTTGGGATTGGTAGAACCTCATGTATGGTGAGTTGGGTTTTCAGTAACCTCTCATCATATAAGATCGGTTTGTGTGAATGGGAACCAAAGGCTGGAATGCCTAAAGGGGATATGTTTGGCTTCTTGTTAACCAGTGTAGTGCTACAGAAGCTCTTTTGTTACTGGTTTGGTGTATCTATTTATAGAATAAACCACCAGTTCTTGGGGTGTGCCTGACATGTTTCTTGCAGTCTGCCCTGAGTGTGGCATTCTTAGTGTGGTCCATTCTAGGAACCAGTCACAAGGAAGATTATGGTTCAGTTCCTGACTTCAGTGACATTTCAGCAGAGGAGCCTGCTTTATATACCAGGAAGGTGGCACTCTACAGTCAGGGGAAATTGACACTGCCATGTTTTGGTTATCAACAGCCCACTGTCTTCCAAATTTGAAAACATTAGCTTTCAGATACATAAATGCTGTAACAAACACAGCTGATGCTGAGTGCAGCAACTTGCGGTATAATCTTATCCTTTCTGGTTGGAGGCATTCTCTTTCAGAAGACAAACTGAAAAAGCTGGTGTTCCTCTATTTCAATCTTGGAATTTAAAGAGACTTTATGTTAACAAAAAATCCATTGGTTTAGTTTTATTGATGCTTTATTTTATTTATTTATTTTTTACTTACTGTGCTAGTATTTTTATAAGCAGTATGAGAGAAGAACCCAATATAACTGCATAATAATTTTGTTACATTGCATAGTACTTGAGATACAGCATGGACCCAAAGCGTTCTTTAATTGTTTTTTGTTTTGCACTGGACTTTGAAAAGATGTGAGTATCTAATTTACTGCAGAAAAAGGGTCATTTTGCTGAAAATTATAAAAACTAATCTCAGTTTAACAAGTCCTTATTTAACAACTTTATTTAGTTTGAAAAATTGCATCTGCTGTCACTTTTTGTTCAGGGAATGATAAAGCACTACAGTAGAGTCTGATAAAATATACATTTATATAAATAATAAATAAATAAAATAAAATATGCTATATGAATCAAAAATATTTCTAAAGAATGTATATGCAAAGTTGCCATGCCTTGTCTTTCAACAGCAATACCAAAATGTCTACCTTAGAATCATAGAATATCAGGATTGGAAGGGAGCTCAGGAGGTCATCTAGTCCAACCCCCTGCTCAAAGCAGGACCAATCCCCAACTAAATCATCCCAGCCAGGGCTTTGTCAAGCCTGACCTTAAAAACCTCAGCCTCAGATCACTGATTCACCCTCGCAACCTGTTCAGAGTGTCCTATCCAGGAGCTCTAATTATCCTCAGCCCCTGTAAATGGTTCAGGCATAAAAACAAGCATTTTGATCTGTGTCTTCCCATTCCGGAGGCTCTGTGCTGCATGTCACTCACTTCACTGCTGTCATCTGCCATTTTCCTTATTTTGCCTGCTACTTGCTGATCCCACTAGCTGCTACCAATATTGTGTGACCTCTTGGTCTCCTTCTCCTGGTTAGCACACAAGCAGGCAGAGTTCTTGCAATGATGACACAGACACAAGCTCAGTAAACTGCAGAACTTGTAATGTCACTGGAACTAGGACTGCTGGGGGTGCAGTAGCACCCCCTGGCTTGAAGTAATAATAGTAGCTGAATGCATGGCTTCCATCATATACAGGTTTTCAGCAGCTCCATTATAAAAATTGTTCCAATGCCCCTGAGAATATGTATTTATTATTGGAAGAGGAGACAGCAGCAGCTCCCCTCCAACTGCTGGTGTCGCTGACTCCAATGCCTTTCACTATTTTGGGGTCTTTCACAGTCTCTCCTGTTGAGATTGTTCCACTTTGTATAAAATACCCATCACCACCTGCTCCTCAGCTGTGTTTTGTAGGGGGACTAATTTGGTAGGCATGCACTTAGGTGGCTTCTGAGAATACCTATGAGATCAGGCCCCACGGGCAAGATAGGCAGGGGAATGCCTATTTGGAGAATTCCAACAGATCTTTAGGTTCTGAGCTGCTTGGCAGCATCAGGACTTAAGTAGCTTTGCACATGCCCACAGGCATAAATTTAGGCACCTACAGGTTTAGGTGGCAGCTGAGCAGGGGTTTTGAGAGTCTAAATTTTGGACTTAGGCTTTTTAAGTGGCAATTGTTAGGAGTCTAAGGACATGGCTACACTTGCAGATGTAGAGTGCCGGGAGTTAGACCAGCCCTCGGAGACCACAGCAGGGAAAATGCTGCAGTGTGCACACTGTCAGCTGCAAGCGCAGTCACATGGTCACATTAGCAGCTCTTGCAATGCCACAGAGAGCAGTGCATTGTGGTAGCTATCCCAGTGTGCAAGTGGCTGCAGCGTGCTTTTCAAATTGGGGTGGGGTGGAGTGTGACAGGGAGTGTGTTGTGTGTATGTGGGAGGAGAGACTGTGTTTTGGGGGGCAGAGAGTGTCAGCATGCTGTCTTGTAAGTTCAGACAGCAGCAGACTCTCCCCCCCCCACCTCCCTCTCTCTCTCTCACACACACACACACACACACACACACACACACACACACACACACACACACACACACACACGCTTGCCTCTGCAGCAGAAGCATTCCACAGTAATGGTTTGCTTTGTCCTGAGCAGATAAGCATGCCAGCTGTCAGAAACGGAGCTTTGAAAGGGGATATCCACATGCCTGCAGCTGAGTTCAAAACAATGCTGAGAGTGGCCACTTGACTTCAAAGGATTATGGGACATTTCCAGAGGCCAATTGCAGCCCAGTAATGCAACACGTTGTCCACACTGACACCTGGGTGTTTCAGCTGGGGTGCAGCAAGCTTTATACTTCTTGTGGAGGTGTAGCCGTATGGAATGGAAATCTATCAACCTCATGAAGAAACTTGCACAAATACAGACAGATATCATCTTCCTTTCCAAATGCAAATGGATGGACATCATACCAAATGGACTGAAGGTGAAAAATCCATTGCTATCTACATACTGCACAGACCACAGTGAGCGATTATGCCATACACTATCAAAGAAACTGAGGAACCACCTGATCAGCATCCTATACAGCAAACAGAAAAACATCAAGAAAGAGCTCTCCAACCTGGAGACTTTCATAAATAACCAACCCTCCACACAAATGGACTTTACTAAAATAAGACAGGAGATCTACATTACACACTTCACCTCTCTACAAAGGAAAAAGGACCATAAGCTGTCTAAAATCCTACCTGCCACATGGGGCCACAACAGGAGTACCCCTAACTCACCCAGCAATATCGTCAATTTATCCAGCTACACACTCAACCAAGCAGAAGAGTCTGTCCTATTTCGGGGACTCTCTTTTTGCCCCAGCACCCCAACGAACATGATACAGTTCTGCGGTGATCTGGAAGCCTACTTTTGCTGCCTCCGACTCAAAGAATACTTTCAAGATAACACTGAACAGCGCACTGATACACAGATGCCCTCCCACCAACAACACAGGAAGAAGAACTCCACATGGACTCCTCCTGAGGGTCGAAATGACAGTCTGGACCTATACATAGAATGCTTCCGCCGATGTGCACAGGCAGAAATTGTGGAAAAACAACATTGCTTGCCTCATAACCTAAGTCATGCAGAACGCAATGCCATCCACAGCCTCAGAAACCACCCTAACGTTATCATCAAAGAGGCTGATAAAGGAGGTGCTGTTGTCATCATGAACAGGTCTGACTACCAGAAGGAGGCTGCCAGACAACTCTTCAATACCAAATTCTACAGGCCACTTTCCTCAGATCCCACTGAGGAATACACTAAGAAACTGCACCATCTACTCAGGACACTCCCTACACTAACACAGGAACAAATCAACATACCCTTAGAGCCCCGACCGGGGTTATTCTATCTACTACCTAAGATCCACAAACCTGGAAATCCTGGACGCCCCATCATCTCGGGCATTGGCACTCTCACTGAAGGACTGTCTGGATATGTGGACTCTCTACTCAGACCCTACGCCACTAGCACTCCCAGCTATCTCCGTGACGCCACAGATTTCCTGAGAAAACTACAATGCATTGGTGACCTCCCAGAAAACACCATCCTAGCCACCATGGATGTAGAGGCTCTCTACACAAACATCCCACACATAGATGGAATACAAGCTGTCAGGAACAGTATCCCTGATGATGACACAGCACAACTTATTGCTGAGCTCTGTGACTTTATCCTCACGCACAATTATTTCAAATTTGGTGACAATATATACCTCCAGACCAGTGGCACCGCTATGGGCACCCGCATGGCCCCACAATATGCCAACATTTTTATGGCTGACCTGGAACAACGCTTCCTCAGCTCTCGTCCACTCATGCCCCTTCTCTACCTACGCTATATTGATGACATCTTCATCATCTGGACCCATGGGAAGGAGACCCTGGAAGAATTTCACCATGATTTCAACAGCTTCCACCCCACCATCAACCTCAGCCTGGACCAATCTACACGGGAGGTCCACTTCCTAGACACCACCGTACAAATAAGCGATGGCCACATTAACACCACCCTATACCGAAAACCCACCGACCGCTACGCCTACCTTCATGCCTCCAGCTTCCAACCCGGTCACACCACACGATCCATCGTCTACAGCCAAGCACTGAGGTACAATCGCATCTGCTCCAACCCCTCAGACAGAGACCAACACCTACAAGATCTTCACCAAGCATTCTCAAAACTACAATACCCACACAAGGAAATAAAGAAACAAATCAACAGAGACAGAGGTGTACCCAGAAGCCTCCTGCTACAAGACAGGCCCAAAAAAGAAACCAACAGAACTCCACTGGCCATCACCTACAGTCCTCAGCTTAAACCTCTCCAACGCATCATCAGTGATCTTCAACCCATCCTGGACAATGATCCCTCACTTTCACAGACCTTGGGAGGCAGGCCAGTCCTCGCCCACAGACAACCTGCCAACCTTAAGCATATTCTCACCAGCAACCACACACCGCACCATAACAACTCTAACTCAGGAACCAATCCATGCAACAAACCTCAATGCCAACTCTGCCCACATATCTACACCAGCAACACCATCACAGGACCTAACCAGATCAGCTACAACATCACTGTCTCATTCACCTGCACGTCCACCAATGTTATATATGCCATCATATGCCAGCAATGCCCCTCTGCTATGTACACTGGCCAAACTGGACAGTCACTATGCAAGAGGATAAATGGACACAAGTCAGATATCAGGAATGGCAATATACAAAAACCTGTAGGAGAACACTTCAACCTCCCTGGCCACACAATAGCAGATGTAAAGGTAGCCATCTTACAGCAAAAAAACTTTAGGACCAGACTCCAAAGAGAAACTGCTGAGCTCCAGTTCATTTGCAAATTTGACACCATCAGATCAGGATTAAACAAAGACTGTGAATGGCTATCCAACTACAGAAGCAGTTTCTCCTCCCCTTGGTGTTCACACCTCAACTGCTAGCAGAGCACCTCACCCTCCCTGATTGAACTAACCTCGTTATCTCCATACTGATTTATACCTGCCTCTGGAGATTTCCATTACTTGCATCTGAAGAAGTGAGGTTCTTACCCACGAAAGCTTATGCTCCCAATACTTCTGTTAGTCTTAAAGGTGCACAGGACCCTCTGTTGCTTTTTACAGATTCAGACTAGCACGGCTACCCCTCTGATACTTGTGGAGGTGGATTACCAGGAGTGCTCCAGCTGCAGAGTCCAGGCGCTCTATGTGCCTCGTCAGTGTGGGTACCTCAGGAGTTAGGGCACCCAGGGCTGATTTAATGCGCTCTAACTTGCAAGTGTAGCCAAGGCCTAAATTTCTTTATGGCACTAGCCTTGGATACTTAGATATTTGGGTGGTCATTTTTATATAACTAGGCTAGTTTATATAACAGGATAGTTTCTTATTCTTCAGGAAACCTATGATTGCAATTGGATTCAGATTTTTCCCCACACCAAGCTGTAGATTGGCCTGGAGCAGCGAACCGCGGCCACTGGGAGCCGTGATTGGCCGAACCTGTGGACGCGGCAGATAAACAAACTGGCCCGGACCGCCAAGGGCTTTCCCTGCACGAGTGGCAGAACAAGTTTGGGAACCACTGCCTCATGGACTGACTCTAAACCTCTATACTTTTGATGGTATAGAAGCCCTGAATGTTACTGGTTCCATGGTTGCAAGCAGTACAACTGTGAAAGTGGATAAACTAGTAGAGGGTAAATATAGAGTCCAGGCAAACCACAAAAAAGACAGTGCTTCAGACCTTCTCTTCTGCAGAATAGGAATATTTATTAATATTTAAAAGAGATGTCCATGAGTGTCATGCATGTCAACAAAGAGGAAAACCTCCATTTCCTATTGCACACAGGTATATAAAACTCTTTCTCTCCTCCAAGACATTAAATCTATCTATAAAACCTTCCTTTTCTCTTTAATGGATGAATGACTGTCTGTAAAATGTCTTGTGATTGTGTGTGTGAAGAATACCATATGAAAATACAAAATATTTTATTGGTTGAATCTGCTCTCTTCAGTTTTTTTTACTAGTTATTTTATGGGTATTGCACAGAGCTTTGTGACAAGTAAGAACATAAAATCGTAAGACTGGCCATACTGGGTCCATCTAGCTCAGTATCCTGTCTTCCATATAATTAATGTTGCCTACTACTTTCTATTAAAAGTCCCTGTTTTCAGTTGCTTATAACTTTACCACACTATAACCATTTGAACAATTTTTTTCCATGTTTGCTCTCTGCCTCAGGTTGAATTGTTTTGGGAATAATTCAGCTGTTTTCAAAAATAAAATTCAGGAAATATAGATAATTTTGCTTTAGTGACCCCAGGGTTTGGATTGGGAACTTTAAATTGGGCAAGGAGGTGGACCTGGAGTCAAAGAATGAAAATCTACCCAGATTTGCTGTATAAAACACTGAAACTCACTATATGCACATGTGCAGTATAGGTTTTGAGAAGCTGTTCACTAAAATGTCTTGAGCATTCCATTCCCAGCAAAGACTGCTCCGGTAGCACGGAGCTCCATAATACACCAGTCACAGCCTGCGCCCAGGCACATAACTAGAATTCCAGTGGAGGAGACAAAATAACAGTAAAGTAGCCTCTGTTACTCCTTTGGTTTAGGGTAAGTCAAGGTTTAACGTAAGGGGAAGCCGGGAAGGTGTAGTTTCCCATTCTGTTAATGGGGGTCAATATGATTCCACATTATGGAATCTCTGTTTTTTCAGTTTGCTTTTTAAAAAAACTACAGAATTACATTAACAATGTAGGTTTAAAGAACATTAAGTTTATAAAGTCATAACTCAGTATTTACAAAATGCCAATATTACGGTTGTTTATGCCCTATAGTTTGGTCTCCTTGTGTTTATGCCAGGCCTTAAGGAGTGGGCCCTAATTTAGACAGTGAACACATCAATTATCACAACCTGGTGGGGGCTGGGATGGAGTGGGATGACAAAAGGCAAGAAGGAAATATTAACTATTTGTGCTACTTGCCATAATTTTTTAGAGTTTATGAAATTAATAAATTTTTGCAATAATAAAGGAAAAAACAATGGGAAAACACATTTTCCCCCAACTCTTAAAAAAAACCACAAAAGTAAAATTAAATATATCAGTTTTTATTATATTGCTGTATCTGTCGCTTGGTAGTAGCGGATAGAGGTTTTAGTCATTTCCCTGTTCCATGCCTTAGTTTCCCCATCTGTAAAATGGAGATAATGAGAGTGCTGTCCTTTGTAAAGTGCTTTGAGATTCATGGATGAAAAGCAAGGAGACAGATCATGGTAAAATTGCTGGTCCCTAGAGTAATTGGATTTAAAAAAAGGAATTAAAGCTAATGTTAAAAAAATTACGTAATACATAGGTTAAGAAAGGAGTGTCTGTACATCTGGGTATATAATAAAGCAGCTTTTAGTCTGAAAATTGTCCAGGTTTTGGAAGTTTGGTGTTGATGGAGAAACCGATGCTCAGATTATGGGGGGGCATCAAGAAAATATAAGGAAAAAGACTGTCCATCTTTAACTGAAATAGGGGCAGTTATATAGGCCTCACTTGACATAAGCAACTTGCCTCATCTCTTAGTGGGCATAATTGGGAAGGGGGAATGGAAGGTTAAGTTGTAATTGTAAACAGGGGCTTGACAAACAGTATGCTGGAGTCAGGATGTCTGTGCTAGCTAAGATAAGCAGCAACATCTTGATGCTAGAGACTATGGACAAGAAAAACCTGTAATGTAAAGATCAGGCTCCATGTGAACAGCACATGGATAGAGCATGCTGTACAGGGATTGGTTCCTGCAAATAACCAATCCAGTCCAAAAATGTGTGGTGTAATGTATAACAAATGCAATGTAATATGTAAATGTATTTAAAGGAAGAGGTCTGTTTAACTTTGGATGTGTGGTATGCCCAATAACCACCCGCTATGCTTGAGTCTGATCAACTCAGCGTAGCTTTGCTGTATGCCAAATAAAGGAACCTGAATGATGAAATCCAGAGTCAAACTGAGTGTTTTGGATCCTAGAAAACTTGATGACGTGTTCTCACAGAACTGGAGAAGGTGTTCTGGATAAGCTGAATGGAAAAGGTCTTGGAGGGAATCCCAATAATGTATGAATCACTTATGCCAAAGAGTCTCCATATAGTGCAAAAGAAACTTTACAAAAGTTAGCCTAGTTATTTTACCTTTGCTTATGTCCTGACTTTAGCTTTATTACAATTTTATGTTCTATGTAATTCTCTACAATCCTAGTTTTATATTAAGAGTTCAGGCAATAGTTCTTCATATCCTTTTCATATCAGAAAGCTGTGAGAATTCCTACATCATATACTTTCTTATTATAGAAAATCCTTTCCTTTAATATTGTAATTTATAAAGGGCCCAGTTAAGCAAAAAGTCTGACTTCTATAACCTTCATTGACTCTCACAAACTCCTATCCTCTTCTAAGGACCAGAATAATCCATTTGTATGAATTTGTTTGAATTTCTGCTTCTGGTTACACTATCAGGACTGCCTTGCAACAAAATGTCCTCTGACCCCCAAAGTGGTCAAACTCGATGATTGTTCCTCGAGTATAATGATGTGCACACACAATGGAGAGCTCGCAGAGACTGACTGATAGCACCACTGCAGCTGTATAGTGTTAAAGAGGAATGCTGTGCCGTAATTGTATGGTCAGAATGAGCTTGGGCTGGGAGACAGAACTGCTGAGTTTTATTTTCTGCTCTGCTGCTATCTTACTACATGAACTTGGGCAAGTCACGTGCAATCGAATTTTCAAAGGCCTCCCCTGGGTGCTCTACAGAGGATTTGGCCAGCCACTTTTGTGTGCTCACTAAAAGGGAATTATCGAAGCAGAATGTAGGCAGTGCTTGGTCTTTGAAAATATGTTTTTAGTATTGCTTTCCCAAGATACCTGAATATCTGAGTTCAGGTGGGTGCCTGGCCACTGGGATTTTCAGAACTTCACTGTCATATAATGCTGCACTTCAGCTACTGCAATTCTCTCTTGCAAATGTGAACCTCTGAGCCTGTTAAGAGGTTTATTCCATCTCATATTCAGCTGGCTCTCTATTAATGTGCAGTACTTCTGGCTTCTCTGTATCTCCATTTTCTTTTCTTATTTTCATCTGTGTGACTTGTGGCTTGGCTTTTTCCTCCTCCTCCTTGGTTTTAGGGCTGCCCTTTCACTCCTTCTTTTCTTTTCTCCATGTACTGCCCCATGTGACACACTGTACCCCATCTAACATCCTGCACCGCATGTTCACTTTTATATGCCTATGATATATTTTGTACAAAGTATACCTTGTGAGGTATCATTTGAAAACTCATAATCTTCTGAACATCATTGTTCTGTTAAAATGTGTGTAACAATTGTGTGTATAAAGCTGTGAGATTTTACTATATGTTTGTTACTGAGATATGTTGTAATTCTGAAGAACGCCCACAGACTAGCTCATCAGAGAAAAAAAAAATAAAAAAAATAAGACTGACCACAGGTGTTAGAAAATTATTAACTGCTGAAACAACCATTCACAAGAAGAGGAAACTTTAAATAAAAAATTTACACATCATCTCCGAGACAGCTCAAACTTCATGTACACAGGAGGGGTAAACAAGAAATTTATAATTCACCTGAAAGATGTTTTGAATCTTACGTACAGAGGGGACTGTTTTGTCTACACCCCTGCTGGGGGTAATCTTCAAAGAGGGGGAAAAGGTATAAGAATGGAAAACTCACACACACAAATTACCTCTTTCCTCTCCATCTTTGCTCATAGAATCATAGGGCTGGAAGGGACCTAGAGAGGTCATCTAGTCTACTCCCCTGCACTCAAGGCAGGACTACGCATTATCTAGACCAGGGGTCGGCAACCTCTGGCACGCGGCTTGCCAGAGTAAGCACCCCGGCGGCCCGGGCCAGTTTGTTTACCTGCCGCATCGGCAGGTTCGGTTGATCGCAGTTCCCACTGGCCGCGGTTTGCCGTCCCAGGCCAATGGGGGCTGCAGGAAGCTGCGCGGGAGAGGGATGTGCTGGCTGCGGCTTCCCGCCGCCCCCATTGGCCTGGGACGGCGAACCGCGGCCAGTGGGAGCCACGATCGGCCAAACCTGCCAACGCAGCAGGTAAACAAACTGGCCCGGCCCACCAGGGTGCTTACCCTGGCGAGCCACGTTCCAGAGGTTGCCAACCCCTGATCTAGACCATCCCTGACTGGTGTTTGTCTAACCTGCTCTTAAAAATCTTCAGTGACGGAGATTCCACAACCTCCTTAGGCAATTTATTCCAGTGTTTAACTACCCTGACAGGAAGTTTTTCCTAATGTCCAACCTAAACTACCTTGCTGCAATTTAAGCCCATTGCTTCTTGTCCTATCCTCAGAGATTAAAGAGAACAATTTTTCTCCCTCCTCTTTGTGACAACCTTTTATGGACTTGAAAACTGTTGTTATGTCCCCCTCTGTCTTCTCTTCTTCAGACTAAACAAACCCAATTTTTAAAATCTTCACTCTTAGGTTATGTTTTCTTGTCCTTTAATCATTTTTGTTGCTCTTCTCGGGACTTTCTCCAATTTCTCCACATCTTTCCTGACATGTGGCACCCATTACTGGACATAATACTCCAGTTGAGGCCTAATCAGCATGGAATAGAGCTGAAGAATTACTTCTGGTGTCTTGCTTACAACACTCCTGCTAATACATCCCAGAATGATGGTTGCCTTTTTTCCCAACAATGTTACACTGTTGATTCATATTTAGCTTGTGATCCACTATGACCCCGAGATCCCTTTCTGCAGTACTCCTTCCTAGGCAGTCATTTCCCATTTTGTGTGTGTTCAACTGATTGTTCCTTCCTAAGTGGAGCACTTTGCATTTGTACTTATTGAGTTTCATCCTATTTAATTCAGACCATTTCTCCAGTTTGTCCAGATCATTTTGGATTTTATTCCTATCCTCCAAAGCACTTGCAACTCCTCCCAGCTTGGTATTGTCTGCAAACTTTATAAGTGTACTCTCCATACCATTATCTAAATCATTGGTGAAGATATGGAACAGAACCGGACCCAGAACTGATATCTGCAGGACTCCACCTGCTATGCCCTTCTAACCTGACTGTGAACCACTGATTACTCTCTGTGAGTGGTTTTCCAACCAGTTATGCACCCACCTTATAATAGCTCTATCTAGGTTGTACCTCCTTAGTTTGTTTATGAGAAGGTCATGCGAGACAGTATCAAAAACTTTACTAAAGACAAGATATACCATATCTACCACTTTCCCTCCAGCCACAAGGCTTATTACTCTGTCAAATAAAGCCATTAGGTTGGCTTGACACAATTTGTTCTCGACAAAGCCATGATGACCACTGTTACTAATCACTGTCACTAATACTAATGGGGGCTGCGGGAAGCAGCGCGGGCTGAGGGATGTGCTGGCCGCTGCCGCTTCCTGCCACCCCCATTGGCCTGGAGCCAGTGGGAGCCACGATCGGCCGAACCTGTGGACGTGGCAGGTTAACAAACTGGCCAGGCCCACCAGGGTGCTTACCTTGGCGAGCCACGTGCCAAAGGTTGCTGATCCCTGATATAAAGTAAGCACTGTACACTTTGCATTCTGTGTTATAATTGAAATCAATATATTTAAAATATGGAAAACATCCAAAAATATTTAAATGTTATTCTATTATTGTTTAACAGTATGATTAATCATGTGATTAATCGCTTGACAGCCCTATTTTATTCCTTATCTCTCCCCATAAGGGGGTACCATATCCAGCAGCCTCCCTATATACGTTGCTCTTGCACTTCTGAGATAAGACTTAAAGCTGTAAGGAACAGATGTCGAGTGACTTACAAGAGATTGGTGATGGGGAAGCATGGTGCATAGAGAGGGGTTATGGTGGAAGGATTGATAGATTTTGGTAGGGAAAGAGTATGGCACTGATAGGTTTTTGCAGGGAAGAAGAGTACTTTACCAAAGAAATATCATATGTATTACTGAGGTGGAAAATTTTTGACGGTCCCTTGCTGAAATTTTGGCAACATATTAGTGTCACAGGAACAAGTACATCCATATAGAACCATTCTTTGAGCTTCTGAAAGTACCAGTTGCATCCTAGCATTCCACTGAGTTCAACAAAATGTTAATGGATAATGACAGCACATCAGGTACAGTAGATGGCCAGCAGCAAAACAATTAAGCAACAGTCACAGTGTCCCCTAAACTAGTTCCTGTAGCAAAAGCTGCTTTAATCCACATTAGATTTGTTTTTGGGAAAAAATGCAACTCATCCTGTTATTTTACTATTGTGTGTTTTCAATTGTTAACCACATCAGATAGTTACAGCTCCAAGACTGCTTTCCTTCAGTTTAGATTTACCATTTACGTACATAATTTATGGAAACAAGCTGATCCATGTGCATTTTCCCATGGTGCTCACCATGTGCGGAATGCCCTTCTCATCACAATTTGCCAAGCCACCTCTCTTTCTTTAACATTTTCTTTAAAAGAAAAATACTTCTCCCAAGTGACTCGCACACTGTTTTCAGTTCTGAATTTCCCTGTGCATTCTGTCTTTTACATAGCTATGTCAATGGAACTACTCATAGGCATAAAGTTAAACACACAAGTGTTTGCGGGATCAAGTGCCTAGATTGTAAACTCGAGTCAGAGATTTTCTTTATTTTTGTGTATTGTACAAAGTTCAGGGTCGAGTACTCTGGTGGTGTTAAAAAAATCATTTTAAAAAATAGAAATAAGGGACTTTCAGTATAGATCTAGCTATTGACATATCTTATATATTGAATTAAGACTATCTAGAAATAATGGAAAAATTATGCTAGGACTAAAAATAATTATTGATGTTACAACTTGATCTGAGTACCAGTGGAGACCTAGTGGCACATCAGGCTGTTGTCTCTGTGATTAAACATAATAGTGGCTGCAGCTATTTCATTTGATATCAGTCAAAATGAATGAAAATATCAATATTAATCAGAGCAGTCTTTAGCATATGCATATTTAAAAAACAAACACCACCAATTTTACATTTTCGCTCAGTGTTAATAAAGCATTTCAACTCCCCTACAAGAAAAATATATAAACAAAGGGATCTCTGTTATTTTTTGTAATAACGTTTCAAGCTAAAGCCTGCTTAAATACAGCTTGCACAAAGGACAAAAAAAAAAAAAAAAAAAGAAAAACAATTTGGGACTGTAATTTCCTAGGAACACTGAACACATCTTGTCATTTAGGCCTGATCAACCCATTGTTTCTGTGCCAGTATAACGACGCACCATCTATTTGTTCTGTGTTTGTACGGCATGTAGCATAATGGGGACCTAGTCCATTCCTGAGCGACGACGTAGTTATGCTGACCTAGCCCCTGTGTAGACTGCGTGATAGTGACAGGAAGGCTTCTCCTGTTGACATAGCTACCGCCTCTTGAGGAGGTGGAGTACCTATGCTGATGGGCGAAGCTCTCCCGTTGGCGTGGGCAGCGGTTTCACTAAGCGCTGCAGCAGCACCGCTGCAGCACTCTAAGGCCTGGTCTACACTACGGGTTTAGGTCAACTTTAGCAGCGTTAAACCGAATTAAGCCTGGACACGTCCACACAACGAAGCCCTTTCTTTCGACTTAAAGGGCCCTTTAAACCGGTTTCTTTACACCACCTCCGACGAGGGGATTAGCGATAAAACCGGCCTTTGCGGGTCGGAATTGGGGTAGTGTGGACGGAATTTGACGTTATTGGCCTCCGGGAGCTATCCCACAGTGCTTCATTGTGACCGCTCTGGACAGCACTCTCAACTCAGATGCACTGACCAGGTAGACAGGAAAAGACCCGCGAAGGTTTGAATTTCATTTCCTGTTTGCCCAGCGTGGAGAGCACAGGTGACCACGCAGAGCTCATCAGCACAGGTAACCGTGATGGAGTCCTCCCAGGATCGCAAAAGAGCTCCAGCATGGACCGAACGGGAGGTACGAGATCTGCTCGCCATATGGGGAGATGAAGCAGTGATAGCTGAACTCCGTAGCAGTAAAAGAAATGGAAAAGTATTAGAAAAGATCTCCAAGGCCATGAAGGACCGAGGCCATAACAGGGACACACAGCAGTGCCGCGTGAAAATTAAGGAGCTACGGCAAGCTTACCACAAAGCCAGAGAAGCAAACGGAAGGTCCGGGGCAGAGCCGCAAACTTGCCGCTACTACGCGGAGCTGCATGCGATCCTAGGGGGTGCAGCCACCACTACCCCAACCGTGTGCTATGACTCTCTCACTGGAGAAACACACAGGGAAGACGGTTCGGGGAACGAGGAAGATGACGATGGAGGTACTGTAGGTAGCTCACAGCAGCAAGGAAGCAGAGAAACCGGTTTCCCCAACAGCCAGGATATGTTTGTGACCCTGGACCTGGAACCAGTAACCCCCGAACTCACCCAAGACCCTCAGGGCACACAGGAGACCTCTGGTGAGTGTAACTTTGTAAATATTTGTAAACATTACAAAAAAAAAAGCAAGCGTGTTTAATGATTACTTTGCCCTGGCAATCGCGGCCAGTACATCTACTGGAAAAGTCTGTTAACGTGTATGGGGATGGAGTGGAAATCCTCCAGGGACATCTCCAGAAAGCTCTCCTGGTTGAAATGGGGTGATTTTATTAAGGGGACATTCAGAGGCGCCCGTTCCTGCTCTTCTGACCAGAAATGTTCCCCGCTGTTAACCACGTGGTGGGGGGAGGGGTGAAGTGATCATCCCAGAGAATCGTGTGTGTGTGGGGGGGTGGTTTACTTGTGTTTGTGCCGCATGTTAACCGGGAAACCGCAGCCCCCTCCTTTTACATTGAAACCCCATTTTAAATGGACAACCCAATTCATCCTTGATATGGGAAATGCGCTGCTGTTTGCAACCTTTCCCGCATGTTAAGAAGGTTAAAAAAGCCAAAACACTGTGGCCTACGATGGCTGCCTGCAAGCCGAAATATGCGACCTTGTAATGAAAGAGTGTACCCATTGTTCTCTAAAATGTGTCTTTTTTAACCACCTCTCCCTTCTCCTCCACCAGCTGCAAATGTTTCTCCTTCGCAGAGGCTCGTGAACATTAGAAAGAGAAAACGTAGGACGAGGGACGATATGTTCACGGAGCTGCAGATGTCCGCCCACGCTGATAGAGCACAGCAGAATGCGTGGAGGCAGTCAATGTCGGAGATGAGAAAAGCCCAATATGAACGAGAGGAGAGGTGGCGGGCTGAATCGCGGGATGAACAGAGCAAGTGGCGGGCTGAAGACGATAGGTGGCGTCAGCTTGCAGACAGACGGCAAAAGGCAATGCTCCGTCTGCTGGAGCATCAAACTGATATGCTCGAGCGTATGGTTGAGTTGCAGGAAAGGCAGCAGGAGCAGAGACCGCCGCTACAGCCCCTGTGTAACCAACAGCCCTCCTCCCCAAGTTCCATAGCCTCCTCACCAAGACGCCCAAGAACCTGGTGGAGGGGCCTCCGTCCACCCAGTCACTCCACCCCAGATGATCGCCCAAGCATCAGAAGGCTGGCCTTCAATAAGAGTTAAAGTTTTAAAATGCAGTGTGTCCTTTTCCATCCCTCCTCCCCCACCCATCCCAGGCTACCTTGGCAATTATCCCCCTACCTCTGTAAGGAACTAATAAAGAATGCATGAATGTGAAAAAACAATGACTTTATTGCCTCTGCAAGCGGGAGGGGAGGGTGGGGTGGGGTGGTTGGTTTACAGGGAAGTAGAGTGAACCGGGTTGGGGGGGGGGGGGTTGGAGGGTTCATCAAGGAGAAACAAACAGAAGTTTCACACAGTAGCCTGGCCAGTCACAAAACTCATTTTCAAAGCTTCTCTGATGCGCACCGCGCCCTGCTGTGCTCCTCTAACCGCCCTGGTGTCTGGCTGCGCGTAATCAGCGGCCAGGCGAGTTGTCTCAACCTCCCACCCCGCCATAAATGTCTCCCCCTTACTCTCACAGATATTGTGGAGCGCACAGCAAGCAGCAATAACAATGGGGATATTCTTTTCGCTGAGGTCTGAGCGAGTCAGTAAGCTGCGCCAGCGCGCTTTTAAGCGTCCAAATGCACATTCCACCACCATTCGGCACTTGCTCAGCCTGTAGTTGAACAGGTCCTGACTCCTGTCCAGGCTGCCTGTGTACGGCTTCATGAGCCATGGCATTAAGGGGTAGGCTGGGTCCCCAAGGATCACGATAGGCATTTCAAAATCACCAATGGTCACTTTCTGGTCCGGGAAGAAAGTCCCTTCCTCCAGCTTTCGAAACAGAGCAGAGTTCCTGAAGACGCGAGCATCATGTACCTTTCCCGGCCATCCCACGTTGATGTTGGTGAAACATCCCTTGTGATCCACCAGGGCTTGCAGCAGCATTGAAAAGTACCCCTTGCGGTTTACGTAGTCGGTGGCTTGGTGCTCCGGTGACAAGATAGGGATATGGGTTCCGTCTATGGCCCCGCCACAGTTTGGGAATCCCATTTCAGCAAAACCATCCACTATTGACTGCACGTTTCCCAGAGTCACTACCCTTGCTATCACCAGGTCTTTCATTGCCCTGGCAAATTGGATCACAGCAGCCCCCACCGTAGATTTGCCCACTCCAAATTGATTCCCGACTGACCGGTAGCTGTCTGGCGTTGCAAGCTTCCACAGGGCTATCGCCACTCGCTTCTCAACTGTGAGGGCTGCTCTCATCTTGGTATCCTGGCGTTTCAGGGCAGGGGAAAGCAAGTCACAAAGTTCCATGAAAGTGCCCTTACGCATGCGAAAGTTTCGCAGCCACTGGGAATCGTCCCATACCTGCAGCACGATGCGATCCCACCAGTCTGTGCTTGTTTCCCGGGCCCAGAATCGGCGTTCCACGGCATCAACCTGCCCCAGTGACACCATGATTTCCACATTGCTGGGGCCTGTGCCTTGTGAGAGGTCTATGTCCATGTCAATTTCCTCATCACTCTTGTCGCCGCGCTGCAATCGCCTCCTCGCCTGGTCCGGGTTTCGCCTTGGCATGTCCTGGCTCTGCATATACTCCAGGACAATGCGCGTGGTGTTCATAGTGCTCATAATTGCCACGGTGATCTGAGCGGGCTCCATGATCCCAGTGCTAGCTATGGCGCCTGGTCTGAAAAAAGGCGCGAAAGTAGTATCTGATGGACCAGGAGAAGGAGGGAGGGCGGGAGGGAGGGAGGGAGGGCCGAGTGACGACATGGCGTACAGGTACAGGAACAGGGAGAAACACAAACAACTGTCACACAGAATGGTCCCCCCAAAGATTAAACTGAAAACCGTGGGCTTAGCAGGCCATTGATTTCATGGAGGAAGGGGAAGCAAATGAATACAGAACAAATCTATTTTTTACATCTTAAGGTGGCAGCCGACGGTGCAGCATGAGTGATAGCCTCTCCAGTACGATGACGATGGGTACCAATCATAATATACCATCATCTGCCAAAAGGCAAGGGGCTGCTGCTGTGTAGCAATGCAGCCCCACGTCTGCCAGCCCCACGTCCGCCAGCACCCAGCATCGCCCTCGGCCTCTTCTGGGTGCTTAGCAGACAATATTGGGCAATTGGCAGAAAATAGTATATTACGACTGGTAACCATCATCATCGAAACAGTAGCATGTCTGCCCAGGTGGCCATGATTGACAGCCACACCAGTACGACGATGATGGGTACCAGTCACAATATACCATCTCCTGGCAAGGGGCTGGTGCAATGCAGCCCTACGGCTGCCAGCCCCATGGCTATCACTCATGCTACACCGTCTACCGCCAAAAGGCAGTTAGCAGCTGCTGCTGTGTAGCAATGCAGTCCCACGTCTGCCGGCACCCAGAGGACATATGGTGACGGTGAGCTCAGCTGAGCTGAGCGGGCTCCATGCTTGCCGTGGTATGTTGTCTGCACAGGTAACCCAGGTAAAAAGGCGCGAATCTATTGTCTGCCGTTGCTGTGATGAGGGGGGAGGGGCCTGACGACATGTACCCAGAACCGCCCGCGACACTGTTTTGCATCATCCGGGCATTGGGATCTCAACCCAGAATTCAAAGAAAAGGCGCGAAAGGCGCTTCTCGGCTCTATGAGCTGTGGCGCAAACGTAGTATCTGACGGACTAGGGGAAGGAGGGAGGGCGGGCTGAGTGACGACATGGCGTACAGGTACAAGTACAGGGAATTAAAATCAAGAAAGGTGGCTGTGCATCAGGGAGAAACACAAACAACTGTCACACAGAATGGTCCCCCCAAAGATTAAACTGAAAACCCTGGGTTTAGCAGGCCGTTGATTTGACGGAGGGAGGGGGAAGCAAATGAATACAGAGCAAATCTATTTTTTACATCTTAAGACGACGGTGCAGCGTGACTGATAGCCCTCGGCATCTTTCTGGGTGCTTGGCAGCAAATACGGGGCGGTGTATGACGATGGTCTTCAGGCCTATTGCACAATCGGCTGCTCGGGGAAGACTCTGCTAACGTACGATGACCCGACTTGTAATAGGACGGCTAACAGTCGTAATACACCATTTACTGCCAAAAGGCAAGCCCCACGGCTGCCAGCACCCAGATCGCCGATGAAGGCTACCAGTCTACTGCACCGTCTACCGCCAAAAGGCAGTTAGCAGCTGCTGCTGTGTAGCAATGCAGTCCCACGTCTGCCGGCACCCAGAGGACATATGGTGACGGTGAGCTCAGCTGAGCTGAGCGGGCTCCATGTTGTCTGCACAGGTAACCCAGGTAAAAAGGCGCGAATCTATTGTCTGCCATTGCTGTGACGGGGGAGGGAGGGGCCTGATGACATGTACCCAGAACCGCCCGCGACACTGTTTTGCATCATCCGGGCATTGGGATCTCAACCCAGAATTCCAAGGGGCGGCAGAGACTGCGGGAACTGTGGGATAGCTGTGGGATAGCTACCCATAGTGCAATGCTCCGGAAGTCGACGCTAGCCTCGTACTGTGGACGCGGTCCGCCGACTAGAGCACCTAGAGCATTTTATTGTGTGGACACACACAATCGGCTGTATACAACCGATTTCAATAAAACCGGCTTCTATAAATTCAAACTAATTTCGTAGTGTAGACTAAGTGTAGACAAGCCCTGTGTGTGTATGTTGCACTGCTTTAATTATTCCACTATAGTTAAAGCAGTGAAATTTTTGTGTATAAACAGTCCTCCATAAAGATCCTCTCACACTCTAGGTTATCTTATAAATAATTAATCATAATAAAAGAATGATAAGTAATAGGCCATGTCTACACTAGGAGCGCTTTATTGATATAGTGATACTGGAATACTACACTGGCGAAGCACTCCTAATGTGAATGCAGTTTATACTAGCAAAGCTGTGCTTTTACTACCATAGGTTATTCCACCCTACCCGAGTGAAACAAGCTGTACTGGTCAAAGCAGTTTTTCAGGTATAGCTACATCTACACAAGGGACTTTGGCCAGCAGAGCTATGTTGGGCAGAGAGGACACTTCATCTCGCCCTTGATTGATGTAGTGATGGCAGCAGAAATCTGTAGTGTAACAGGCCAAAGGGGGGGTCCAGTTCCAGAACTATAGGCCCCTTACACAAAGCCCCTTACACAGGTTTCTTGCTCCAACTAGGGTGACCAGATAGCACGTGTAAAAAATCAGGACGGGGTGGGAGGTAATAGGTGCCAATATAAGAAAAAGCCCGCAAAATCAGGGCTGTCCCTATAAAATCAGGACATCTGGTCACTCTAACTCCAACCCTTGTAACCCTGGGGTTGGTTAACACAAGCTCCTAGGCTGATTGTTTGCTCTGGGACCAACCGGGGAGGACAGGGGTTTTGGGCACACTCAGCATGAGGGGCTTTAGCAGTCTCAGCCCTGGGGACTCCTGGCTGGCAGGTCACCAGTGGGAGGGCAGCCTGACTGGGACAGGGACTGAGCCTGGAGCCTGTTTCACAGCCCCTGGGGCTGGAGGTAGCACTGAGTCACTTGCTGGCCTGACCCATCCCCACAGCCCTCAAGGGTGTCAACAGCCACTGCTCCCCGCAGTCACTGGGGCGCTTTCCATTGGCTTCAATGAGCCTCAGGTCAGGCTCCAGTGAAGCCATCGGGCCTGGGGCGAGGCTCTTCGCAAGAGCCCCCGTCTCGCTGCCGCTGGCCAGTCAATCCCAGCCGGGCGGGCTCCTGCCGTTGCTGGTTCCCCTCGCTAGAGGGCAGCGCTGCGCTCGGAGGCACCGCGAGAGTCCAGAGACCACAGAGTTCCCCAGCTGGGACCGCCGCGTCAGGAGAGGCGGAGCCGAGGCCTTTTCTACCCCCCCGCGCTCTATGGTAGCAGCGGCGCGCGTGCGCGGTGAGTGGGAAGCCGACAAGGTTCGGTCATGGCGGCGTCCATGATTTGCAGCCGGGTGTCGGCCGGGCTGAGGAACAACGGCTGCCGGGCGTCGTTCGGTGCCGCCGCCAAGGTGACCCCCGCGGCCCGGGCGCGCGGGGCGGGGACTTGGCTGGGGTGAGGGCTCCGGCTCCGGCTCCGGGTCACTCGCTGTGACATTCCGGGCCCGCCAGCCCCGGGGGGCGCAGAAGCGCCTGGCGGGGGAGGCCGAGGGGCTGTTAACGTGACGGGCTTCTCAGGGTCTGGTTCGGGTCAGTAGGAGGCGGGAGCAGCTGGGCCGCGGCGTGTCCCGGGGCGGCAGAGATCGGCCCTTCGGTTGTCCTGGGCCGGGAGCACCCAAGTGCGTGTGTCGGGCTGGACGGCGGTGGGGGAGGGGGTGTTGACATCTGTCCCTTGGCCGTTCCCACCGCGCCGTGACTGCTGGCTTCTGTCTGCCCCCATCGCTGTGGCAATGGAAAGTCAAGTCCCGCCCCCTTAGCCGTGTAACACGGGCCACCTGAGGTTCTGCGGGCTGGTTGCTTTAGTAGGTACCAATGGTCTCCTCCCGCCCCCGGGGTGCTGGATCACATGAACGTTTGTTTTCAGCCTATTCTCCTTGCTTCCGCTAGCATAACTACAGGGAATTTAATACAAACCAAAACGGGCCAGTGAGACAAACGGATTCGATGTGTCTGCGCCTCTCCCAGCCACAATGGAGGAAGGCTGGCGCTGCTATATTACACTGCAGAGTCTTTGAGGGGCATTGCTGGTCATTTTGAGAAACAGCAGCTGCTGTAACAAACACCTTTCATTTGAACAGGAAGCAAAGTAAATAGTGTACAGTTTGATCAGCGTACAGTTTGCAGTAGTGATTCTCCTGATATTTAAATAGGCTTTGCTCTCCTTTGTCAAGCTTGAATTTCCCAGTCAAACTCTTGTTTGCTTATTTTAGGGCGTTTGAAATTATGACCAGGGTCCCAGTGGGGACCTGCTATGGTCATTCAATTAGGGTGAACTGCCAAGAATGGGGCAGACAAACCCCCACAAGTTGATGGATAGTCCAATACTTAGATTCACCAAGCCAGCATAAAACAGCTTCTTTATTACCTTACTGGTTACTCAGAAGTCCAAACAATACAGTTCCTTTAAAGTGATCCAGCCTCAGGCCTCCATCCAGGTACCCACATCAAATATGATGAATATTTTTGTAAATCTTATTTCATTATATAAAATAAAGGGTTCTACTAATCCCAAAGAATCAGACACATTACCTCCCAGGTTAATGAATGTTTCAGATCTTACCCAAATACACGCTACAGCCAATTCTTATTAACTAAACTAAAATTTATTAGAAAACAAAAGAGGGAGTATGGTTAAAAGATCAATATACATACAGACATGAGTTCAATCCATTGAGGTTCAGATTCATAGCAGAGATGGTGAGCTTTGAAGTTGCAAAGAGTTCCTTTAGAAATTAGTTCATAGGTCATAGTCCAATGTCCAAATATCATATTCAGGGCGTACCAGCATAACTGGGACCTCAGTCTTGTGACTCAAACTTCCCCTGTTGAAGCGTAAGCAGATCTGAGATGACAGAGTCCGGACCCAAGGATCCTTCATACAATTTCATGCCTCTTGACAAGTTGGAATTCCTCGGGGAACAAAAGGTAATTAGGATAACTTTGAAGGAGGTCCATCACTGGTACTTAGCTATGTGTATTAACATAAGGCCATTTGCTTGTTCCTCCACCATTCACAGTACATTTCAAAGAGAGATGAATAAGGAGATATCCCACATTTACAATTCACTTACGTGATAGAATGTTCTTTTGACCTCTGAATTATCAGAATACAGCATAGACAGGGACTGTTGATTACATTGTCCACCCTACTCATACACAAAAACACAAACATTATTTACATATGCATCTCCCCACATGTCTTCTGTAGGTTATTTATTTTGAAGGATGCTTAACCCTTTCTAGCCATGCGTCACAGAAATATAAAAAGAATTCCCTCAAATTCCAGGATTTAAAAATCAGTGTCCAGTTAAAAATCAATGTATTTATATGTCACTCTTGCTAATAACACCTTCACCTAAACTAAGAGAATCTTAAAAATTAAACATTGCTTGTACTTCAGTCAGCTTGAACAGTGAAATACCTTTGGTTCCAGTCTTGCAAATATGTATATAAATTAAACCCATTAACTTCACTAGGACAAATTATGTGCAAAAAGTTAAGCAATGTGCTCTTCTACACTTTAATTTAGAAAACAAAAATGCCTTTTTCTAATATTGTTGGAAATCATTCTCTTTTGTGTTAAACACAGATTCTTGTTTTATGCTACCTAGTAGCGTGTTCTTTAAAATTTGGTAAAACTACTGCATTGTGTCCAGTAATAGCTTTTCATAGTCTAGTTCACATTGCATTGTTGTCAGGGTTGTGTAGTAAGATCAGAATTCTACCCTTATTTGCTCCATTCGCCCTCTTGTTTCTGGCTAGTGTCTATCCAGAAACTCCTGGAGCACTCACTGTGTGTCAGTTTCCATGAAGAAGTGACTGTGTTGATAGTGGAAGGTCATGGTTTCAGTCTCGAGCATATTTTCTCTCTACTTGACTTAAATATTTTTGATACTGGCTTGCCTTCTATGCAACCCTCTGATTAATTGCTGGCACTTGACATCAAGTATTGATAATGTCTAATAGCGAAAGTTAAATCTGGATTTTTTTCTGCTTTTACAACAGTCTGGAGACCAAGATAGCAATGCTAAGTCCTGTCAACAGTCACTTTGCTAGATTGGTCAAACTCTGTACAACCCATTCATTTAATTACTGAAACTGGTGTACAATGCCCCTTTTTAGCCACTGCTTATGCCTCTTAATTTATATATCTGTTACGTAGAAAAGTGTTTGAAAGATAAATAGTTTAGTTTTTACCATACATTTTGCTGTCTGTATCTAATTCTGTCAGTCTTTACACTTTTTATGTAAAATGCTAAGTGTTAAACTGAGCGCACTGGATTTTGTTTTAAGAAAACTGTAAGTGACTCTTACACTTCCATGTTAAATTTCCTAGTGCTATGGCATTTATCATTGTGCAGCCTTATTGTACCAGAATGTACCATCTCACATAAATCCATTCTTCAAATTCCATAGTTCTTGTGTGTTTAACATGGAATTTGTGGTTAAATAGAGGGTACCCTGTTTGAAAAACAATCACTTTCTTTAATTTTCTTAGGTACTTGCTGGAGGTCCAGGACTATTCAATAGCCAGGGGTTTCAGGTGCAACAGCAGCAACAAAGGAGCCTGTCACTGCATGAATACCTGAGCATGGAACTGTTGCAAGAAGCTGGTATTTCTGTTCCACATGGACTAGTTGCAAAGACACCAGAAGAAGCTTACAAAATTGCAAAAGAAATAGGTATAATATTAAAGAGAACATATATAGTTTAGACATGGAATTTCTGATACGAGGTGTAACTACTTTTGTTTCTTGCTTTCCTAGTAAGACATTTTTTAGTTCTACATATCCTCTCTTAAGGAGAGATTCCTCCCCCCAGAAAAAACTTGCTTGAATATTATTTTGTAGCTGAAATCTTGTTTTATTCATTGAAGCTTTCTAAAGCCTGAGATTCTACAATGCAACAATGGAAACAGTGATGTCAGCCAGGTGGCCTAGTGATAGAGAGATTTGTTGCTGGATCAAATCATGTGCCTGAGACTCACATGGGGATGATCTTAGTCCTTATTTATGGAAAGGGGGGGCTCAGTGGCACTCCTATTTCTTGCCCCCGGCTCTGTGGGAAGGCTCTTCACACAGTTTAACATCCGTGGCTGGAATGGATTAGGGTGGGGTGGGTAACGAGGGAATATGTTTGTCCGTCATTTTCCCTTGGGCCCTTCATAATTTCACTGAGAGACCTAATGCATCATAACTTCCCCTCTAGATAGAGCTGGGGGCAAAAGCTACTGCAGATGAAAATGGCCGTTACATGGATAGTCCAGGCCTCTCATTGATCATGAGGGCATTACTAGGTTTGCATGCAACACTTTTGCGATGGGAGCAAGGGCAAAAACGTGTCCTTCCAACAGGACAATGTGTTCCTTGCAAAAGTCCCCTTCAGCTGCTTTTGTTGTAGAAGGGGCCTCTGTATGTAGTGTTGTAGTGGAGAGTGTGCTGAATTCCCAGGGTTTGAAGAGAACCAATTTGTTTGAACTCCACAGCTTGGTTACTTTTCTGTTTGCAACCTTTCTCATGGTACAGTATGGTCACTCATTATGTGAGAATAGTCAAATGTTAAGCTGTTTCTAGGCTACTAGGTGTCAAACTATGCCAATACATTGTTCTAAAGGTAATTTTCTGTAGGCCTGCTCTTTCTGAGTTGACTTGACTTTCGTGTCACATTGACTTGCCAGTTTAATCTACCCATGTCTCTTGTGGTGTGTGTGTGTGTGCATATTTATTTATTTATTTTATTTATTTCTGATTTGATTTTGATCTCCCTTCTGTATTGTTTCAGCAATGACTCTTTATAAATTTGCATGAAATAAGCTCTCTAATTTGAAAGATCATCTTGTAGACTTGCATCAGTCAGGATTTCATGCAGAAAAGGATTTGCTGTTTCCATTACCATATGTAGGAGGCCTAGATATATCTTCAACTTGTTGCAGCAGAGATGGTTCCTCAATCTATATTTCTATGACAAAGATAATTGATTGTGTCTGGACACTGATCTCTGCTGTGGTGCTTAGGTTTATTGCAGGCAATAAGATCTACAAAGAACTTGTTTTTTCAGAGCAAGTGGTGCTGTGTTAAGATGTATGAAGGTTTTGAAAGTCGTCCCCGTCGTCGTCCATATCCATCCATCCCCCCCCCCCCCCCCCCCCCCCCGCTGTAGGTCTGATATACTAGAAATTCAGGTCTTGTCTATCCTGTTTTTTCCTGAGACTGACCGGAGAACTAGCAGGAAGATGGCAAACGTCAAGTAAACTAACACTGAGCCAGAGGTTAGGGGTCTATTACAGGCGTGGGTGGGTAAGATTCTCTTAACACTAATGTGCAGGAGGTCAGACTAGATGATCATGGTGGTCTTTTCTGACTTTAAAGTCTATGAAAAGAAACCCCCACTGTAAATACCTGTTATAACTCAAAGTCCTGCAAAACAGTTGGAAGAGAAATTTTGTTTAAAAATGCAGTGCCCCCAAGTAAGAGAGCTCACCTATATGATCAGATTCCAAGTACAGATCTCTCACTTTTGCACTAAAGGGCTAATCTCTGTGTGGACCAGTCACTACTGGTGATGTGAAACTTTGCCGGTGGTTATACAGCTGCTTTCTATATAGCAGTAGAACATTGGTGGTCAGAATTTCTTGGTTATGTTTCTGGCTCTGGGAGAGGTGTGTGATCTAGTAGTTATAGCAGTGATTACAAGTACATAGTTCTGAAACCTTCTGTCTAAAGCAGTGTGAATGAGACTTGAGTCTTTCATAGTAGAGACCTGGGTTTAGTTCTTCCAGAAGTGACTTTGTTCAGCCTCTCGGAGATGAGGAGAATGATGTTTGCATCCCTCCGCAGGTAAGGATGTGAGGCTATGCTCAATAGCAAGGATTGTGAAATACACAGAAATATAAACAGAAGTCATTGTAGAAGAAGGGAGCTTAGAACTCCTACACCTTCCTTTTAGCCAAAAAGCAGACTGGGGGGGAAAGAGTCTCTTTTCTCATCTATAGACTTTTGCTCAGCTTGGTGCTATGGAACAGGAAGGCATAATTGCCCAAAATGCAAATGTGCTGCAAAATCTAGGATGCTTGAGGTATAATTAAACTAATACTGAATGTGTCACTTTTTACGCAGCCCAGGATTGGGCTTCTCTTACTGCTATAATAAATTGCAAATTTATGTCTAACTTGCTGTCCTTTATCACTCAAGAATTTCATCATTACCACTTCTCTCAGTGAGTTATCTGAATTACTTCCTCAGATGTATTAGGCCTCGTCCCCCCCTCGTCTCTCCCTCCCTCCCCTCCCCCCCCGGTGAAGTCGCATGTTTTCTGCCCACACCTCAGATCTCAAAGTCCTAGTCTATGCTACAAATACAACAGTCAGAGAACCTGTTTACAGCCTTGTTTCTACCTGGGTTAAGGGATAAGTGTTCTATAACCAGATTCATTCCCATGGCTTGAGGTTTATTGTAGATAAGCCTTTTGTATTTCCCTCTTGACTTGTTCACACTGCCTTTCAGTGCTATAACTTTCATATTTCATTAACATGCTGCCTATACCTCTTTTAGAACATCACTGAAAATCTTAAAGACTGGGCCTAACATGGATCCCTCTGCACCCACTAGGTTACTTTTCCTTCTTCTTCCATCAACCTGATCATTCCCTTATCACAACACTGTTTATTTTCTCTGTGTTCACCTGTCTGCTGCTGCACATAGATCTCCCACAAGATCTGACTCCAAACAGTCCAGCTGACCTTGTATTAACGTATTTGCTTCCCTTAAACTGACAGGCTAATTGAATTCTGTGAAGGAGCTGAAGATAGGACATAATCTTTAAGTAGCCTCTATGGGAATCAAGCAGACAAACATCAGCTTACGACAAGAGTGGTGGTGGTAGTAGTAGAATTTTTGGGAATTTAGCCCTTTTAAATTGACAGTACTTGAGAAACTGTTTAGTACATCTGATAAATGTGATCATTACAATAAGATTTTTTTTGCCACTTCACAGAATTCAATGAGTCTATTGCTCACTTGTGTAATAAAATTAAAAAGGATTGTTACGGAAGAGGAAATAGTTTAGTTAAGAGTTGGGAAAATATTTTGATTGTTACCAGCGGTTTTACTATGTTCAGACTTTTTTAAGGTTATGCAGTATTTCACTTTCCCACTTACAACTATTGCCCAAACAAATGTGGTGTCTTGTCAGTTGACAGGTAACCTGATCCAATATTGTGATTAGCAACATCTATGTAATATAAACTGTTTTCCAGCTTCATGTACCTTGAGCATGAAGCTGCATACCCTTATTTTGTATCCAGTGTAATTTTTCAAAGGAAGGATGAAGAGTCATTATTTATATTATTGTAGCACCTAGAAGCCTTAGTCAGGAACCAGGACATCATTGTGCTCAGGGCTATGCATATGGTATGTTGCAATCAGAGCAAATTTCTGAACTGCAGGTTAGGAAGGATGTATAAACACACTTTCCAAATCTTACGGTGTGTTAGAGAAAATTTAATTTAAAAAATGAGTTCTCATTTAAAGTAACTTTTAAGATCTCCCTGTGTATTGGGAGTCAGATTTTCTTACCATTTACAAGAGATAGCAGTAAGACTTTACTTCTGTTAACAATGCAGAACCAACTCATGTACGAAGTACAAGCTGAATTCTACTTTGGTTCATATATGTACAAAATTAAGTTTGATTTGCAGGACCAATCCCCCCCCCCCCATTCACCCCCTCACTCCTAAGCCAGTGCAATCCCAGTAAAGACAATAGGGTTGCCTAGGCTTATTTTAGGGCAGAACTTGGCCTGCAGGGTCTGTTACTAGCATTGTTTCGAACAGAAAAGAACTCAGCTTGAATTCAGAAAAAAACCTCTTCACTTTCAAACTAACCTAACCTGATACAGAATCATTGAGGCAATATGTGAAACATCTCCACTAAAAAACATTCTCCAGTAATTTTTGTCCTTCTAGAAATTCCCTCATTCCTCCTAAATAAGCAAATAAATTAATGTTCCAAGACACAAAGACAGGGCTGGTCCCTGTCTGAAGTTTTTCCCCAATTAATAAACTGTGGCTATTCATATATAACAATACTGGCACCTCATAGATTTTGATGTCCTGGACAGATGCTGCATCTAAGTATAATTAACTTTCAAGCAGCCACTCTTTTCATCAGTGTTCATTGTACCAACTGTCTGAACAAATTCTGATCTTAAGTCCATTGTATTTAAGTACCTTTTTAATTTTGATAAAATCCTAGAGAGATTCTTGGACAGAAATGTTATAACTACTAATGAAAGTGTCTGTTCGCTTTGAAATTTGTAGGTTGCATATGTAGCTTTCCTGTTCTTGAGTACTTGTTTAAATGGAAAGGTATACCAGTATGAGGTAGGGTGTAAATGTAAACCACTGTAGTTTTATAGATATGACTGTTTTATAGATATTATTCCAGTATGTGTGTTTTTTTCCATATTAACATACGTCACTTTGGAAATAGCATAAGATGAATGGGAGGGACCCCGGAGTGTGTTTTTGTTTTGTATGTTTGTCCACATGGGGAGTTTCACTGCTATAACTACAACGGTTTAACTATATCTGTATAACTAGAAAAAATTTCCCATGTAGACAAGCACTAAGAGAACTACCACTTGAGGCATAACATTTTAGTAGTAAAAGTAGATGCTCACTTTATATTTAAAGGGGAAAGTATCACTTTTTTTTATATTTTAGTGCTTGGAGGCCCCTGTCAAGGCCTTGTTCTAGGTGTTGTATATACTCGTAATAAATAGGCCCAGAACTGCCCCAGAAAATTCATAATCTTAGCATCTGATGGGAGACAACAGATGGCTGCAGCAAATAAGTGGAGAGTGGAATAGGACAAAGTAGTAATAAAATTAGAATTTAATATAAAGAGTGGCTGTATCAAATGATTTCTTGATATTGCACTGACATTTCCTGTTCACTGTAATATGAGCTACAAGTTCACAATTTCCTTGGGTGGAGGTGCAATACTTTAGCATATGTACAGTTGCACTCCTTATTGTGTAGATGCTAACTTTTGTTCTTTATCGGTCACATTATCATACATCCAAGTCTTGCAGAGCACTTATCCCTGGGACTATGCTCCCTAAAACACCTCACATCATTCCGGTGCCCGAACTAACAGCCAGCATCTGGCTCACTTGTGGCCCTTCTGGCTGAAATCTATTTTGCCACAAACTTGAAAATCACTTGGAACACTGAAGCTAGTAGGCTTGAGTGGTGGTTCTGACATTGTTTCTTCAAAAGTTTGGTGTTATGGAGTTTACCTGCTTTAGAGCCCAAAAATGTAATGGAACTAAGGGCTTGGCTACATTTGCGAGTTACAGCACAATAAAGGAGCCCCGGGCGCACTAGCTCACTACCCGTCCACGCTGGTAAGGCACGTAGAGCGCTCTGACTCTGCAGCTACAGTGCTGCTGGTACTCCACCTCGGCGAGAGGAATAATGTTTGCTGCGCCTTGGCTACAGCGCCCTGGCGTCAATGTGAACGAGGTGTTGTGTTACTGTGCTCTGATCGGCCTCCGGAAATGTCCCATAATCCCCTTAAGTCAAATGGCCACTCTTGTCATTGTTTTGAACTCGCCTAGGAATGCGACTTTGAAAGCTCAGTTTGACAGCTGGCTCCGAGACAAAGCAACCATTACTGTGGAATGCTGGGGGGGGGGGGGGGGGGGGGGCGGCTAAGGGAGGTCTGCTGCTGTCTGAACTTACCAGACAGTATGCTGACATGCTCTCAGCCTCCCAAAAACCCACTCTCTCCCCCCCCCACATACACACAACACACTCCCTTTCACACTCCACTCCACCCCACCCCTCCCATTTTAAAAGTATGTTGCAGTCACTTGCATGCTGGGATAGCGGCCCATAATGCACCACTCCCAATGCCGCTGCTAATGTGGCCACGCCAGTGCGCTTGAAGCTGTCAGTGTGGACAGATTGCAGCGCTTTCCCTACTGCACTATATGAAGGCTGGTTTAACTCAAAGCGCTTTACATCTGCAATTGTAGACATGCCCTATGACGGGGTCGGCAATCTTTCAGAAGTGGTGTGCCGAGTCTTCATTTATTCACTCTAATTTAAGGTTTCACGTGCCAGTAATACATTTTAACCTTTTTAGAAGGTCTCTTTCTATACATACAATAATAGTTTAGTTATATATTATAGACTTAAAGTAAATAAGGTTTCAAAATGTTTAAGAAGCTTAATTTAAAATTATATTAAAATGCAGAGCCCCCCGGACTGGTGGCCAGGACCCAGGCAGTGTGAGTGCCACTAAAAATCAGCTTGCGTGCCGCCTTCGGCACGCGTGCCATACGTTGCCTACCCCTGCCCTATGATATGGACAGCCAGCATTGAGGCGTCTAGCTCCCTGTTTCCTTGTCTTGTGTGTTGAGATAGATAGCTACTGAGCATGTAAATCATGTTCCCTTGCCATTTGCTTTGTAGTACTCTCCAGCAGGATTTTTGTTGTGGCATCTTATTCTACCCCAATTAAAGAGGCAGCAGTAATGAGCTTGCTTTCTTAAACTGAGCCAAAGGTTAAGTGAACCTGTCTTTGTTTTTATTTTATTGAATTCTTTACTACCGTTTTTTGCCCGTTTGGGTTGGAGTGTGAGGAGGAGATGACCAAAAACCTTGTTCTAATAGCACTGGGTATCTAATTGAATTTAATGATATGCAGTTTTGTAGAATCTCTTAACATTTGTGATATCGCTACATCTGTTCCATTTAATAGCAGGTCCACATATAAAATTATCAAACAAATCAAGACATTTTTACACAATAATTTGTGCAACACCTTTAATCAAGCATGTAAGCTCATTCACAGTACTTCTTAAAGAATGACTATTGAAGCACTGTGCGTTAGATTTTTTTATCTGATAAATCAGTGTACAAGGTCCTGTCCATAAAACATTTTATAAATCTAGCTCAGTGATAATTTGAGGACATTTTTGATATTCGCCAACATTTTTTAAAGTCTTGAAGAAGCTGTGGTCTGCTAACCTATTGACTGGATCACCAAGATGCAATCCTCCACACTAACTTCTTGTCTTGCAATTAAAATACAGACTCAATTCTTGAATAATCAGGATATTTGGAGGTTATACCAAAGCTTTCATGCTGTTTAAAAGGTCTGCCTAGTCTAAGTTTATTATGGAATCAAAAGTAATGTCTTCTCTTGAAAAGACAATCTCTTCACCTAAAGAGAATTTGCAAGTACATGAAGTACAGAAATGAAAAGAAATGGAGCCAGAAAGTCAAGTTACTGGGGCTGTAAAGTATTAAAACACTGTGACATTCCCCAGGGTACAATCTGGACTATTGAACAGCGGTGCCCCCTTAAGTCTCTAGCCTGGGATGCCTCTTACGCTGACTTTCTGCCAGAACAGCCACACCTGGCCTGTTCATAGACAGCCTCCAGCATGTAACTTGCTCCCAGCTACACAGTATTGAGTGCTACAAGCCTAGCCAAACATAAATTACTTACACGGCGACACCTGCATATACCCAGTCCCAGCCTTGTGCCCCAGAAATGCACGTCTTGCACTGCTCTGTATTCTTCTGGACAGTGTAAGCTCCAGTCATTCCAACACTGGGTAATGATTCTGCACCAGCCTTGTCATCCTAAGTAGAGGTTCCCAAACACAATGGTTTAAATAAAACAAGTTTTTCATGTAGAGAAAAATTAATAGTGATAAAATATAAAAGAATTGGTTACAAAAGAAATAAGAGAAACACAAGCTACTACCTAAATGAACTTAAAAGCCAAATATCTCTCTTGCCATGAGCTGTAACAGTTCACAGGCTGGATTTTCTTTCAGCCAGGGACCGGTCCCCCAGTTCAATGTGCTTTAGTATTTGTTGATGCCCTGAGCAGAGGGATGGGAGGAAGAAAGGGGTGATGGGCAGGTCACTCTCTTCTTTTTATAGCCTTCTCCTCTCTTTGAGGATTATCCCTCCCCTGCACTAGGTTGTAGACAAACAGTTATCTGTGTGCATGAGATTCAAACTGTCTCTGGGATGAAATGTAAATTTCTTGTTTATACCTTCTCCACTGCTGGTGGATGGCCAGTTAAGTATAGTAGGCCAGTTAAGGGCCAGGTAATGGCCCTTTAGCACCTTGCTAGTGTGCCTTTGTCTCTGAGGGCTTGTCTACACTTCCAAGTTTTGTTGACAAAACTTATGTCGACAGCAAAAAGTTGACAAAACAAATCGCCAAAGGGTGTTCACACTTGCTCCTTCTGTCAACAGATCATGTCCACATTGGGGACACCATCTACGGGGTGAGCAATGCATCATGGGTATGTATCCCACAGTGCAGTGTTGTGGGAAGGAAGAGCTGGTCGCTGCGCATCTTGGGATTCTCTCCCAGTTCTCCTACAGCCCCCTTTGCTGCGGAGAGCAGCATCACAAGTAGCTCTGTGAGCTCTCTGTGCTGAGGAATGGCAAAGCAGCACAGCAGTTTGTCCCCCTCCTCCTGCAGCAGCAGTCTGCCTGCTGCTGTGTCCCTAGTGCAGGGCAGATCCAATTATTTGCTCTTTGTTTGTTCCTCAAACAGAGCAGCACACAGATACTCCCCGCAGCTTTGAAAGAAGAGGAGTGCAGGGCAGCAGAGATCAAAACACTGAGCAGAGGGATCAGGGCAAGCATTGTGGGATACTGACGGAAGCCAGTTCTGTGGACAAAACAATTAGCAGTGTCTACACTGGCTTTGTTGACAATAAAGGGAGGGGAAAAGACAAAAGTCTCTCCTGGGGTGGAAGTTTTTTGTTGCCAAAACTCTGTGTTCTCCGTGACAAAAATCCCACTGTAGTGTGTGTGTGTGTGTGTGTGTGTGTGTGTGTGTGTGCTCTTGCTGTTTTGTTGCCAAAAGGCAGTTTTTGGTGACAAAACTTGCCAGTGTAAACAAGCCCTCAAAAAATAATTTGTGTGTGTTACCCAGATCTGCAACATATTTCAGTAACAATCACATAGCAAAATCTCATCATTTTACATGCAGTGATCTTTGCATATGTTTCAACAAGATAATATTCAGCAGATTAAATTTTCAAATGATCACTCACAAGGCATACTTTGTACAAAATATATCATACCCTGTACCCCATGTTCACCACTTTTATATGGTTATCACAAATACATAGGTCAGAGGAACAGGTTCTTTTCAACAGTGTTTCTAAATAGAGAACTGGAGTGTGCTAGTTTTGGCCCCCGGGGGGAAATGAGTGCTGAAGGTCTGCAGCGGACATGCAGTTGAAGCCAAGCTGAAGAAAGAAGGCTAGAATATCTATTTTTTTTAATCTATTTCCTTTTCAATAGCAGACTTTTCAAATCTTGATCACAGCTATCTTTTTGGGTCCTTCAGGAGACTCACGAGAAATTTGAATAGAGATGTAGACATACAGGAAATGGAATTCATCATAGCCAAACTCCTTTTTCCCCCTGAGATGCTTCTAGACGGTGCAGGGGAGGGATAGCTCAGTGGTTTGAGCATTGGCCTGCTAAACCCAGGGTTGTGAGTTCAATCCTTGAGGGGGCCACTTAGGGAACTGGGGTAAAAATCTGTCTGGGAATTGGTCCTGCTTTGGGGGTTGGACTAGATGACCTCCTGAGGTCCCTTCCAACCCTGATATTCTATGATTCTATGACCTGATTAGCCTATAGTTTAATGAAGCAAATAAAAGGAAACACACTTACTAGATAGTATATTCAGATAAGATCTCCTTTAATGTTTCTTGCCTATTCTTAGATGAACAGAAAATGCTGAAGCTTATAATTCTATTCTCATACTTTGGATTCCTTGTTGCTTCTTGTAGTCCAGTAGGTTGGTTGTTTAAGTGAATTAGGATATTTCATGTTTCATGGCAAGAGAAGGTAGAGCTAAACTCTGCTGTATATTTCTCATTCTGTGTAATAGTTAAGAGTTTCACATCATTACTGAATCCCTTGAATTGCTTTGAAAATCTCCTCTGTGGTCTGATGAATTTTGAAATGGCTCGTTATACTTAAGGAGTGGACAGAGAGGTTGTGTGTACCAATAACATGTCTCAATTTATATATGTATTATAACTGCACTATCTACAGTTTTCTTTACTTTTTAATGAAAAATAAACTCAGATTCTTCACTACTTATTCTCTGCCCATTTGTTGGAAATTTATTGAATCCAAGGCTGTCAGCTTTCCAGAGTCTAATCCTACTCAAGGGGGGGAGACTTAAATAAAACCCAACAACAATAACAAAACTCCAAAACTACAAAACCTGCTTTAGTAAAGAATCTCCTTTCTCTTTAGTCAGCATTTCAGAAGGGCAAATACTGCTGGTGCTCTCCACAGCTGCCCACAACACTGTTGCTTGAGTTTGAACAGTTCATTTTCTGCTTATACCTGTAAAGTGGAACATACAAACACCCCTGTGTCCATTTCGTGTTCTCCAAACCTGTCCCTTTCAACTTCTTAAGGGAGGACAAAAAGATTGTTTGCGTGTTTCTAGCTGAAGCTGCTCCTTCTACTTTCTCTGGCTGGCACCAGGCTCTGCTGTGGTAGGATATTGACTTTTGTTCTAGTAGGTATGATGATGGCTAGAAAAAGAGGCGTTAAAATAGAATTCTAGATATTCAGGATTTGTCTGCTTATAGGCAGAAAATCTTTGAGTAAACTTAGCCTAATTTCTCTAAGCCACTAATAAATATTGGTGTCCATCAAAAACAATGCCTGAAAACATCTATAGCAGGGGTGGCAAAATTGTGGCTTGTATGGCTTTACCATTAAAGTGCAGCTCGCGGAGACCCCAAGGTTCCCCTCCATTCTTCACCTACCAGACTGCTGGCGGGGAGCTCAGGACCTCTGCCTTGCAGCAGGGTGATAGGGCAGAGGCTTCTGCCTTGCGGGAAGCGGGGTGTCTTGGGGTTTCAGCCCTGCAGGGCAGGGAGTGTCACAGGGCTTCAGCCCCACCTGACGCAGGATCCAGGCTGAAGCCCCCAGCCCTGTCAGGTGCACCCTGGCTCTTGAACGTCTGAAGATTGTTATATGTGGCTTGGAGGGTCAGTAAGTTTGGCCATCCCTGATCTATAGAGAGGCACCTACTGCTTTGCAGATTTAGCCCAGGACTGGAAGTCCAGAAAACTGGATTCTCTTCCCAATATTGCCACTGAGTTGCCCTGTGATGTTAGACAAATTATCCTCTCTTCTGGTTCCTGAGTATCTGATGAAGAGCTTTGATGTATAGCAGTATTCCTCTACTGTCATCAAAATACCAAATATACATCTTTGTGAAAATCTTCATAGTGAAATGAGTATAACTTCTGAACTTCATAAAGCCATAAAGCCACCCAAGTGGATTCTATCTGTCATGGAAGGATGTCTTTTTTTTTTTTTTTTTTGGTCCTGCCTTTGTACCTGTTTCTACTTTTCTTTTACCCATGTTACATATTAACTTTTTTGGGCCAGTTCTCCATTAATGTATTCGTTGAAACAGATTGTTTGTATGTTGTAGAGTTTGAGTAGTAGGTCCAGAGGCGGATTAAGAGTTTGTCGGGCCCTGGGCCAGAGCAAATGGGGGCCCCTCCTCCCCTGTCTGCCTGCAGTCCCTTGGCAGGAGTGCCAGGCAGGCAGAGCGGGGCAAGCCCCTGCTCCCTGGCACAAGCGCCAGGCAGGGTGCCCATTTTTCTGTGGGCCCCCCCAATTGGCTGGGGTTCCTGGACACGGGTCCCATTGGCCCAGTAGCTAATTGGCCACTGGGTAGGTTTGTTTTGTTTGCAGAGCAGAGTGTATAGCAATATCATTGGCCAATGAACACTAATCTTGTTTGTATCTGGTGGTTGGTTACCTTATGCTTGATGCTAAACGTAAGGCTTGTACAACTAAACGAAGACAGAATAGTCTCCTGGAAGGGTAACATGAATAATAAGAGTCCAAGTATTTCTTTTATGACTTCTATGAAAATATTAGTCTAATCCAGTGATTCTCAAACTGTGGGTTGGGACCCCAAAATGGGTTGTGACCCCGTTTTAATGGGATCACCAGAGCTGGCGTTAAACTTGTTGGGGCCTGGGGCCGAAGCCTGAGCCCCACTACCCCGGGCTGAAGCTGAAGCCCGAGCCCCACAGCCAGGGCTTCGGCCCTGGGCGGCGAGGCTCAAGCTTCGGCCCTGGGCAGCGAGACTCAGATTACAGGTTCCCCCACCTGAGGCTAAAGCCCTTGGGTTTTAGCTCCCCCCCCCCGAGTGGTAGAGGGACTCAGACAGGCTCAGGCTTTGGTCCCCTCTCCTGAGGTCGTGTAGTAATTTTTGTTGTCAGAAGGGGGTCACAGCAATGAAGTTTGAGAACCCCTGGTCTAATCTACATGACATCCAGTATTCAGTAGATCTAAAAATGGAATAGGATTGTGAAGATAATTCTCTTGGATGTAAAGGTCATAGTAAGTCTACATGTACTCACATCTTAACTCACAAACTGTCTTCAAATATTTTATACCAAAGAGATTGATAGTGACAGAAAATTTAAAGAGAGCTGCTTATAGCTTTTTTTTTTTTTTAAGTGTTGGATTGGCTACTAATACTTTTTACTGCATAGTTAACTCAGATTATAACTAGAGTATTGCCCCTAACTTGAGTCCTGTCCATATACCATGCACAAACTCAACTTGATTATGACTTTTAACTCCAGTTGGCTGGCCTGTAGGATAAAGGATAAAGCTCAAGTTAGCACAACTCTACAGCTGTCATGGCCAATGTATGATAGCAGGCTAGTTCAATTTGAGTGCTGCTAGTCCTCCACTGCCTTTCCAAAATTTCCCCCATCACCACTCGGTGTTCCCAGAAAGCATAGACAAGTTCTCCCACTATTCACTGGGGGGAAAAAAATCATAGATGAGCTTAGCTTATGGCAGCACAAAGAATCATGGGACATGTCCTCAGAAGGCCAGGTTTATATTACAAAGTTCTGTTGGCTTAGCTGTGCTGGTGAGGGGTGTGAGGGAGGGAAAAACCACACACCGTAGCCGACATAGCTATGCCAGCAAATGCCCCCGTGGAGACACACTTTTGTCAGCATACCTTGTGTCATTTGGGAGATGGTGTTACTATGACAGCAGAAAAACTCGCTCTGTCTGTATACATTGCATCTATACTGGGGGTGTCTGCCAGTGTAACTATACTAGCAAAGCATTTATAGTATAGATAAGACCTTTTATGTCATCTCTGGGGGTAGGGTGGAAACTGCTTAAAGTATTTTCCCAAAGGTTATGGCTGAGTCTACACTAGGAATGCTATACTTTGTATACTATACTAGCAAAATGCACCAAGTATGGATGCAGTTTATACTGGCAAAGCTATACTTGTATAGCTTTTCCTAATGTGTCCGTCCTCTGAACAAAACAAGCTAGAATTGTAAATGTACGGTTTTGCCAGTACAGTTTTGCCAGTGTAACTGCAGCTATACTGATGGCTTTTTCTGGTAGAAGTATGTCAGTCAGGGGTCACCTCTCTTTGCACCCCTGACCGATATACCATGGCCTACAGAAGTCTGTAGTGTAGACATTTGATTTAGTCTGAATTAAGAAGCTTGACAGCCTAAAAGTTGTAGTACTCGTTCTCATGTTTTTCTCACAAAAACTGGTAGATTCATTTAGGCTCTGACTTCTGCCAAGCATTCCAGCATGTGCTTAAGTGGTCTGCTGGATTGGGGCCTTAGTTGATAGCTTCCAAATGATAGCGTTTGTGCAAACTTGAGAAAGTATCTCCGTTGTATGCTAACGGGCAAGATAGTGCATAGGGTGGATGCATGCGGCTATTCATTCTTGCACAAAGAAGAAAATACTAGCTAATGATGGCTTGAAAAGTGGTGTTGACATTTAATGATGTAAATAGTACTGAGATCTGAGAGAATGTTAATAAATTAGATTATGTATACGAATGATTGAATAATGACTAATTAAATCAAAAATCAGGTTGTACATTTTATAAATACAGACTTAGATTCCAAAATCCAGCATTCTTTCTTGAGCTGGAGCTTTCCTAGATTTGTTGGTATGTCAGCCTGATTTATTTTTTTGTCAAGAGAAAACATTGAGTAATGTAAGTGAGAGTTCTGCCATCTTAATCTTAATAATCTGTGCTCTATCTTGTGGGAGGGAAATAATCTGAAAATAGCCTTGGGTATGCTACTGACTAATTTAGGAGTCATAATTGACAAATTCTGGCATATGTATTTTTTTTTTTTTTTTTTTTTTTAATTCTAGGTTCAAAGGACCTTGTGGTAAAAGCTCAGGTTTTAGCTGGTGGTAGAGGAAAAGGAACCTTTGAAGGTGGCCTCAAAGGCGGAGTGAAAATAGTTTTTTCGTAAGTTGTATTTCTAAATTATCAGGTAAATTGAAAATATCTTCAATCCATTTATATGGCTTGGAATTTTAATTTGATTAAAATGCCTTGTGAACTATGAAGACATAAACTAGGTAAGAACATATTTTTACCGTAGACTAATACACAAAACTTAAATTAATTCATTCTACTCTCTTTACTCCAGTATTTCTCTTGTCACATTCTGAGCTTCTCTTATTCTAGTCCAGAAGAAGCAAAAGAGATTTCCTCCAAAATGATTGGAAAGAAGTTGTTTACCAAGCAGACAGGAGAAAAGGGCAGGATATGCAATCAAGTATTTATCTGTGAGCGCAGATATCCCAGGAGAGAATACTATTTTGCAATAACTATGGAAAGGTCATTTCAAGTGAGTAACTATAGAAATAGTGCTCTTAAAATGAATTTGTTATATTTGGAATTGAAAGAATATTACTGCTGTTCTTCACATGGGTCACATTTATATTTGAAACTGATTTATAGAGTTGTATGTGAACTTAACCTTCTGTTTAAAAAGCATGCAATCCAAGGTCATGCTACCAAACACTTCAACTACCAAAGCAATTTGCTGTGGCACAGTGCAATTAAATGAATGCTACATAAATGGATATCTGTAGTACTGACATTTCTGAACTGCAGAGTTGATAATTGCAGTTGGATAGAGAAATGATCTAATTTCTGTCTCCTTGACCACACTTAATTTTAAGTGCTGGGGATTAATTTTAAACATGCTGCCACATCTGTCAAAGAGGTGCAGAGCAAGAAGATGACCAAGATTTTAAAAAATGGGTGTCCAAAGTCAAGTGTCTGTGTCCATTTAGACATGTAGGTGACTTGACTTTTAAACTGCCGATAACTGGAGGAATTATATTGACATATCTCCTCCTCCTAGAGAAGTTACATACAATCCAAAAATAGTATGTAAATCAGTGGTTTCCAGCCTTTTTATGCACAAGATCACTTTTTGAATTTAAGATCAACCCAGCCTCTACGCCACCAACTTCATTTCCTCCCTCCCTCCATCACTTGCTCTCCTCCACCCTCACTCACTTTCATGGGGTTGGGGTGCGGGAGGGGGTGCAGGCTCTGGGCTGGGGCCCAGGTGTTCGGAGTGTGGGAGGGGGCTCCGGGCTGACCCTGGGGCAGGGGGTTAGGGTGCAGGAGGTGGTGAGGGGTGCAAGCTCTGGGAGGGAATTTGGGTGCAGGCCCAGGACTGGGGTAGGGGTTGGGGTGTGGGAGGTGGTGTGGGGTCTGGGAGGCAGTTTGGGTACAGGAGGGGGCTCTGCGCTGGGGCAGAGGATGGGGTGCGGGATGGGGTGAGAGATGCATGCAGGCTCTGACTGGGAGGCGTTTACCACAGGTGACTCCCGGTCGGCGGCACAGTGGGGCTAAGGCAGGCTCCCTGCCTGCCCTGGCCCCACGCTGCTCCCGGAAGTGGCTGGCATGTCTCTGTGGCCCCTCCGTGATCTGCCACTGCTCCCGCCCTCAGACTGCGCAGCACCCATTGGCTGGGAACTATGGCCAATGGGAGCTGCGAGGGTGGTGCTGGAGGGCATGGGCAGCGCACGGAGACCTGCTGCCCTCCTCCCCAGGCTGCAGTTCCCAGCCAATGGGAGCTATGCAGTCCGTGCTGAGGGGCAAGGGCATTGGCAGCTCACAGAGGGGGCAGGGGCAATGGCAGCGTGCGGCGTCGCCTCTCCCCCTCCACCCAGGGCTGCAGAGACATACCAGCTGCTTCCAGGAGGGGCATGGGGCCAGGGCAGTCAGGGAGCTGTCTTGGACTCGCTGCGCCGCCAGACTTTTAGCGACCGGAGATCGCGATCTACCGGTTGGTGACCACTGATATAAATGTTAGCATTTTTAATACAATGGACACCCGCAAGCCCACAAGCTTAGTTCAGTAAATTTTAACTTAATATGATGTTTGTACAGGTTATTGCATGTTTGTCTCGCCTTCCTCCCTCTTCTTTACTATACAATGGATGTTTAGGCTGTTCCTGTTTAATTCAGATCTGAACATTTAGTAGCCTTCCTTGAAATCATCTGTGTGACTCTGGTTGTATAGGTGCCCAATTTTTAATTTTATAGAGGAAATGTGTGCAGCAGATTTTCTTTGAGCTAGTTGATTTGTCTATTAAGTACAAAATTTATTTCATGAAATGTGACGTAAGTTACCTGATATATGAACAAAATTAATAAATCATCATGGCTTCACTCCAGGAAAGAAGATGCCTTCCGGTCTCTAGAGGACTGAATCAAATTTACAAGCACTATAGATATGGGATGAGCATTAAACTTAAAATTACACTAGCCCAATGAGGGTGACATGTAATTCTGTGGTGGTGATCCATTGCAGTGTTTATAAGAAGTTATTTACTCTAGTGTCTAGCAAAGCTCCTTATTTTTTATCTTAAGGATACTGATGCCTCCTGGAGATGTCAGTGGTGTGTGTGCGTAGGGTTGCAGCTGAGTCCTGCACAAACTGTGGGACTGTCCAGTTGGTGGTGGTGGTGTGTGCACCAGAACTATCTTCTCCCCAGGTTACGCCTTTCTGCTAGGCTTATTTCTGTTGTGAGTACAAAGTACAACTACATCATTAAAGCTCAGACCTGGAGCAGATGGCCTCCGCCAGCTTCCTTGGTTGGTGCAATAATGCTAGAAAGCCCGCAGAGAGGATGGTTCAGTAAATTCTGTAGATCACTCTCACTTACGTTATAAGAACTTCTTTGGAAACGATATCTGCTCTCTGATTTAGAACTTGTACGCAAATCAGGCATAGTCGGTGAACTGGTAAATGTTTAACTTGTATTCTATCTACTCCTTTTCCCTCTGCTCTTCCTCTTAGGTTAAGGGGCCTCTTCCTTTTCATAGGAAACTGTCCAACATTTCAATCTTAAACATCTAAAAATCTCTAAGCTGCTTTATCATGACATCCAGAGCTGTCTAATTTCTATACAAGAGTGACAAGGGGGTGGCTAAAAATGTTTACCACATTTATGCCGCAAGGTGGCATTAAAATACAACAAATAGCTATATTTTATCCTCTAAAAATTTCACATTGTTCAAACAAGGATGTTTATCATGCAAGTTTCAGCCATGATAAGTTTATCCAAAGTAGATGGCCTTTTTCATGTTTGACTTGTAAAACAAAACTGTGTTGACAGGGTTGCATTGGTAATTACACCTCTACCCCGATATAATGCGATGTGATATAACACAAATTCTGATATAACATGGTAAAGCAGCGCTCCGCGGGGGGGCAGGTCTGCACATTCTGGCGGATAAAAGCAAGTTCAATATAACATGGTTTCACCTATAATGCAGTAAGATTTTTTGGCTCCCGAGGACAGCGTTATATCTAGGTAGAGGTGTAGTTTATTGCTTATAAATTTGGGGACTCTTCTCTTTTGGATAAGAATTCTCCTAGTGATGGGTGATTATCAGCACCCAATTAACACTATACATATTTTCCTAGACTTGTAAGAGTTTTTAAAAAAACCCCAAATATGAGGATTCTGTGGTGTATATCGTGCATTTTGATAGTACCAAACCTTGCTTCAAAAAATAAAACCCTTGCGGGCAGAAGCAGCTGAAGGAGTGAAATGTACTTGTCATGTCTTAAGCAAAACTAATACTTTTAGGCGCTAATGATACTGAGTTGTAATTATGCCTGAAAGTTTTCAAAAGCACTTGTAGCTCTCCTTGCAGCTGCATTCATTATGTAGTTGTCAAAATATTAAGAAATGGTTCTAGAACCTTTCTTTTGGAAGAAGAGCATCCAACATGATTTTTTTTTTTAAATAAAAAGAAACCAGTCCAATGCAGAAACAACCATGCTCTCTACAACTGTAATTGAAGTTTCACTTGTGAAGTATGTTTTTTAAACCCTACTTAGGTGCTTATTGGAAGTACTGACTTAATAGTCTAGCTCTCATTATAGTCTCTCATTATGCATGCAACAAGTACTACACGTGTAGTGACAGTGAATGTTGGTTGACTCATATGAGCAAACATGCCTCAACCCTGAACTTGATGGATCATTTCCAGGGTCATAGGATTGTTCAGTCTCCATGCCCATTGAGTTTTTGGTGCCTCTGTTGGGATTAATTGTGAAAGTGGCTTTTTTGACACATTTTATGCACCGTGAAACGGTATTGACACCACTTAACTCATGTCACTGAACAGTCAAGCACTGTGAGACAAGTTTTCAGAGGTGGTTATAGTTATCAAGGCTTATGATCCATGGTGAATAGAAATAGAGTGCAACAACTATTGCAAATGGCTGTGCAGACCCAGATTTACCTTCAGAGGCTGGAGTGTGGTAAACTATGAAGAAAATGAAGGTTGTTCTCTGTTCACTGACAGCGTAATCAGAAGTGATACACAGGGTGTGATGTACCATTTCATAACTGCCTTTTTCTGTCCTAACTTTAAGCCAGTATGGTATTTCTTCCCATAGTATAAATATGATGATAACCTAGGAAAAGCTTCCTTTTGATATAAGAGTTTAGAGTTGGAAAACTTCTTTGGTGATCGTATATCATAAAAGTATTGTATAAGTATCTTGAATGAAAAGATAGCAACAGTAAGAGAATAAAAGACAACTTTAATTGATTGCCAAAAGCCAAGAATCTCATACTGAGAACAAGAGGTTCTTTGAAATATTTGTGGAAAGAATTAACGTAGTGAATGATATAAATCTTACATTGAAATTTTCTCTTTCTTTAGGGTCCTGTACTTATAGGCAGCTCTCATGGTGGTGTTAACATTGAAGATGTTGCTGCAGAGACTCCTGATGCGATAATTAAGGAACCCATTGATATTGTGGAAGGCATCAAAAAGGAGCAAGCTGTCAGGGTACTAAAGAGTACATTTCCACACAATCCTAGTTAGAGGGAGTTTTGCTTTTGTAAATATACTTAGTAAATTTTATACAGCCTTTTGGCTGACTAAAGAAAACTGACACTTCCAAACATTATTAGTAAATTGTTACTAGATATTTTAATGTAGTGTTTAGTTTGCAATAAAGAATATAAATCTAGCTCCAGATGTGGGTACTTAGGCCAGTGTATAGCCTGGGAGCCTTAATTTCACTGTCCCATGTAGGATAAATGCGATTGACTGTTTTAAAAAAAACAAAAGCCAGGAGCCACTCCCTGCAGGGTAGGTAAAGTTCTGTAGCTAGAGGCTAGACTTGTATAGCTGTGTTAAAATAATATATAAAAGTAATATTTAATAATAATTAATCATACTTATATATTTAACATATAATAATTTTATATATTAAATAGAAGTAATATATAATAATTATTTATAAAAGATTTAAATGCCTAATGTTATAAACTGATTACCAGAATACTTTGTTTTTTACTTTCAGTTGGCCCAGAAAATGGGATTTCCCCCTAACCTGGTGGATGAAGCAGCAGATAATATGATCAAGATATATAATCTCTTCATGAAATATGATGCCACCATGGTAGAAATAAACCCTATGGTAGAAGATGCATCAGGAGTTGGTAAAGTACCTTCTTTATAGAATTTTTTAGATGGGCAGTTTGAATCTGCACAGAACATGTCTGTTTTAGGGGTTCTGCTAAAGTTTCTCCAACTATATACAGTAAGAGGATTTGGCATTAACATGGTATGTTGAAAAATGTAGTAAAAACTGACTGTGGCACCTAAATATCTGCAACTGTGGTGGGGCAATAGACGGAACCCATATCCCTATCTTGGCACCGGAGCACCAAGCCACCGAGTACATAAACCGCAAGGGGTACTTTTCAATGGTGCTGCAAGCACTTGTGGATCACAAGGGACGTTTCACCAACATCAACGCGGGCTGGGCGGGAAGGGTTCATGACGCTCGCGTCTTCAGGAACACTACTCTGTTTAAAGGGCTGCAGCAAGGGACTTACTTTCCGGACCAGAAAATAACCGTTGGGGATGTTGAAATGCCCATAGTTATTCTTGGGGACCCAGCCTACCCCTTAATGCCATGGCTTATGAAGCCGTACACAGGCAGCCTGGACAGGAGTCAGGAGCTGTTTAACTACAGGCTAAGCAAGTGCAGAATGGTGGTAGAATGTGCATTTGGCCGTTTAATGTGCATTTCGCTGGTGTTCATTATTGACTCGCTCTGACCTCAGCCAAAGAAATCTCCCCATTGTTATTTCTGCTTGCTGTGTGCTCCACAATCTCTGTGAAAGTAAGGGGGAGACCTTTATGGCGGGGTGGGAGGCTGAGGCAAATCGCCTGGCTGCTGATTACGCGCAGCCAGACACCAGGGCGATTAGAAGATCACACCATGAAGCGCTGTGCATCAGAGAAGCTTTGAAAACCAGTTTCATGGCTGGCCAGGCTACCGTGTGAAATATCTGTTTGTTTCTCCTTCATGAAAACCCTCCTCCTTTACTGACTGATTTTCTGTAAGGAACCCACCCTGCCCCTTCCCCCATCTTTCTTTCAAACCAAATAAAGTCACTATCATTTAAAAATCATTTATTCTTTATTAATAGATTAGAAAAAGAGGGAGGGAACCCGGGTGGTATTTGGGAGGAGGATTGCTGGGAAGGAAAAAGCCACAAAGAAAAGGTTAAAAAAATGACAGCCTTTTGCTTGGGCTGTCTACTGGGGTGGAATGGGAAGGTGTACGGAGCCTCCCCCCCCGCGTTCTTACACGTCTGGGTGAGGAGGATACGGAACATGGGGAGGGGGGAGGGTGGAACAGGGGCTGAAGCGGCAGTCTGTTTTCCAGCAGCCGTTCCTGAACCTCCACCAGACGCCGGAGCAGCCCCAGCGTTGCATCCTTCATCCTCTGGTCTTCCTGCCGCCATCTCTCATCTCGATCGTCCCTCCTCTCCTCACGTTGGTCCCTCCTCTCCTCACGTTGGTCCCTCCTCTCCTCACGTTCACTGACTTCTTTCCTATACTTTGAAACTGTTTCCTTCCACTCATTCAGATGAGCTCTGTCACTCCTGCTGGATTGCATAATTTCAGAAAACATGTCCTCCCGCGTCTTCTTCTTACGACGCCTTATCTGTGATAACCTTCGGGATGGAGGAGGGAGGCTTGAGGAATTTGCAGCTGCTGTAGGGAGGGGAAAAAAGAGAGAATTGTTTTAAAAGCTACATTTTGCAGAACAATGCTTATACTCTTTCACGGTGACCAACACTGTTCACATTACATAGCACATGTGATTTCTGTGCAAGGTCGCATTTTGCCTCTTAATGCTGAGTGCCTGTGGCTTTGCTGCTAGAGATCACAGGTCTGGGCAACAGAATTCGGCTTGCATGCGGCCATGGTAAGCCATTGTTTTACAGCTTCTGCACCCTCCTTTCCCACATACAAGCATAGCCTGTAGAGTGATGCAGAAGCCTGGCCAATCTCAGCCAGTTGGGGGGGGGGCAGTGTGGGGGGGCTTGTCTGGGCCCCTTCAGGCAAGTAGAGTGCTGCGGTTTTTCTGTTAACATTCAGCAGCACCAGAAAACAAACTAACCCCCCCCCCCCGCCATGAATTCTCTGGGATGATCACGGTACCCCTCCCCCCACCGCGTGGCTGGTATCAGGGAAGATCCCTGCAGGCACCAAACTACCCCCCCCCTCGCCATGAATTCTCTGGGATGATCACGGTACCCTCCCCCCACCGCGTGGCTGGTAACAGGGAAGATCCCTGCTAGCCAAACGCGAAAAACTCAGGGCCAATTTCCCATCTGCGCTTGGCTAACTGCAGGGAAGGATTTATTTTCCGCCACAGGCAAACAGCCCAGTAGGAACGGCCACCTCTGTCCCCTTAATTAAGTTCCCGTATTTCAACCAGGTTACCAGGAGTGATATCACTCTCCTGAGGATTACACAACAAGATAAAGAACGGATGTTGCTTGAATGCCAGCAAACACCGGGACCATACGCTGCCAGGCTTTGTCAGGCAATGATACCAGATTACTTGCTGCAAGCATGGCGTGGTCAAGTGTCCTACCATGGAGGAGGGAATAAGGATGCACTGCCCAGAAACCTTCTGGCAAGGCTTTCGGAGTACCTCCAGGAGAGCTTCATGGAGATGTCCCTGGAGGATTTCCGCTCCATCCCCATACACGTTAACAGACTTTTCCAGTAGCTACAGACTTTTCCAGTAGCTGAACTGACCGCGAATGCAAAGTCAGGCAAAGTAATCATTAAAAACCGTTTGCTTTTAAAACAAGTTTTATATTTTAAAAGGTAAACTCACCTGAGGTCCCTTCCATGGGGTCAGAGTCTTGGGTACTGGCTTGGGAGGCTTGGGAGGGTACTTCAGTCAGGGTGATAAAAAGATCCTGGCTGTTGGGGAGAATGGAGTGCTGTGTGCTCTCTGCAAGCTCATCCTCCTCCTCCTCCTCCTCCTCCTCCTCTACCCCATCGGCAGAATCCTCAGGCGTCGAGACTATCCCCGACCCAGAATCCACGAACAAAGGTGGGGTAGTGGTGGCAGCCCCCCCTAGAATTGCATGCAGCTCGGCGTAGTAGCGGCATGTCCGCGGCTCTGACCCGGAGCGACCGTTTGCCTCCTTTGTTTTTTGATAGGCTTGTCTGAGCTCCTTGACCTTCACGCGGCACTGCTCAGAGTCCCTATTGTGGCCTCTCTCCATCATGCCCTTGGAAATTTTTTCAAAAGTTTTTGCATTTCGTCTTTTAGAACGAAGTTCTGCAAGCACTGAATCCTCTCCCCATACAGCGATCAGATCCAGTACCTCCCTCACGGTCCATGCTGGTGCTCTTTTTCGATTATCAGCCTGCATGGTTACCTGTGCTGATGAGGTATCTGTGGTCACCTGTGCTCTCCACGCTGGGCAAACAGGAAATGAAGTTCAAATGTTCGCGGGGCTTTTCCTGTCTACCTGGCCAGTGCATCCGAGTTCGGATTGCTGTCCAGAGCGGTCACAATGATGCACTGTGGGATAGCTCCCGGAGGCCAATACCATCGAATTGCGGCCACACTAACCCTAATTCGAATTGCTAAAATCGATTTTGGCGCTACTCCGCTCGTTGGGGTGGAGTACAGAAATCGATTTAAAGGGCCCTTTACATCGAATTAAATGGCGTCGTTGTGTGGACGGTTACAGGGTTAATTCGAATTAAAGCTGATAAATCCGAATTAAAGTCGTAGTGTAGACCAGGCCTAAGAGTGCAGCATTATCTCCTGTAAATGTAAACAAACTTGTTTGTCTGAGCAAGAAGTAGGACTGAGTGGACTTACAGGCTCTAAAGTTTTACATTGTTTTGTTTTGGAGTGCAGTTATGTAACAAAAAAAACCCTATATTTGTAAGTTGCACTTTCATAACAAAAAGATTGCACTACAGTACTTTTGAGATGAATTGAAAAATACTATTTCTTTTACTTATCATTTTTACAGTGCAAATATTTATAATAAAAAATAATATACACTTTGATTTCAATTACAATGCAGAATACAATATATATGAAAATGTAGAAAACATCTAAAAATATTTAATACATTTCAATTGGTATTCTATTGTTTAACAGTGCGATTAATTGACAACCCTAATATTCAGCACTGGACCTGGGAGCCCTCTACATGGTGTGAATTCTATACAAATTACTGGAGGCTGGCTTCAAATTTCTCTAATGCTTTTTGGAATTTTCTTTTATTGTAAATGTGGACTGCAGTATTCATGCTAACGCCCTATATATTTAGATGTTCAAATCCGTTTTTGAATAGTAATTAAGGTGGGACTTAAAGTAATTTATGTGAAATATTTGTGCTGTAAATATACATTCTCAGAGCATACAAAACTAGTGGACCATACTGCTATTACTGAATGCATCCTAATGCTGCATGCATGGTAATCCATAAAGGCAACCAAGGTTTAACATTCAGATTGAGATTGACACTGGTGTTATAACAAGCTTTGGTAGTGTAGTCTATCAGAATAAGTATTTTTTCCTGAGAGAAGAATAAGAACAAAGTTGCATTCAATTGTGTGCAGTAATAGATTTTCCTCTTGGAAAGAATCCAAGCTCTTGTAGTTCTTTAACTACAAATTTATCTTATTCCCTTTGGCTTTGATGTTTAACTCTTTAGACAACGTTTTAAGAAGTGACTTCACTTTTGTGTGCCCAACCTGAAGCACTTTGAAAGTGCAATTTTCAGACATTAGGCCCTTTCTGAAAATTGGGCCCATCTAAGATTTTTTTCGAGCTGGCACCCAAAAACTGAGCAACCCAAAATACTAGTGACTTCTGATTCTTCATCTTAGACACTGAAGGAAGTGTAATGTCTTAACCCCACTTCCTTGCCAAATGTACTCTAGGTGCTTGAAGGCACTTTGCTCTTTAGGGTTAGTTGCCTACCTCTTACGTTGCCAGCAGTAGATACTCTCTCGATGCCCAAACACAGATAACTAAATCCAAAAGATTGTTTCTTGTCTGAGTTGGGTTTGTTCCTTAATTTAGATCTCCTACTCTGAAGAGACTACAGACATGGGTGTAGTTTGGGGGAACACTGGGTGTTGCCCCCCAAACTGCAAGCCTCGGGCAGGTACAGAATTTATCAGTCTCCTCCCCCCCCCCCCCCCCCCCCCCGCGCAGCTGCATTGGCCAGACTGGAGCTGTCTCTTCTCGCCCAATATAGAAGTCAAACTATGCCTATGACTACAGGATACCCAAGAAATGCAGTTTTTAATCAGATGTGGATTATTTTAAACTCTCCTCTCTGAAATAAAGCTATCTCAAAAGTCTGTGTATAAAATATTGCTTCTTTAGAAGATATTTCTTTTCTTCAGTTTTGACTTTGCAGCAATTAAGAATACCTGCCTTAAAGGCAACTGATAGTCTTAGAAGACTTGTTCAGACAGCTTGAATTCAGATACAACAAAGGTTAAATTATAGCTATACTTCCTTCACCCAAAGCTTCTTACAGCATTTCATGCAGTTTCTTGGTGTGTAGTTAAGTTATAATGAAAACACTACCTTAATTTGGAAATGTAGTTTAAATAATAACCAATTATAGTCCTTTTAGTAGAGTTCTACGGTTAGATTGGGCATTTGCACCTTCTCTTGTTTCTCATTTGTCTTAACTTTCCCCAGTATCTGTGATGGTGGGGTGAAAGTACAGCTACACACTTGAAGTGTCTTTCAGCCACTACAGGTTTGTATTTTTGTTGTTAGTAAGTATTTCTTTTGAAATCTGCTGGAATGTTGTAGGAATCGGCACATCTCTACTGTTCCTCCTTAAACATTTTCAGTATTAGTCTCAGCTTGATCCTTGCTGTTCAGATTTGCACATCTGGTTTTGTGCAGGCAGTTCAGTGCACTTTTTTATACAAGAGTGTTAGGATGAAGACTGTATTGTATGTCACTTTTTTTAGTGAAATTGCTTCGTATTCTGAACTTAGACCTAGCGTAATTGGGTCTCCTTTTTGTCAGTTTCCTTAGTACATGGTTAAGTAAGATTGTCAGAGGTCAAGGTTGTAATGGATTCTGTGACCTTCAGAGACCTCGTGACATTTTTAGCTTTTTCCCCCCCCCGTGGCGGGAGGTTGAGGAAAGGGTTCCCAGAGGTTCCAGCTGCTGCAAGAGGGAAGAAAGGGGGCCCGGAGTTCTCAGCTGCTTTTGTGGGGGTGGGGAAGGAGGGCGGAGCTTCCAGCTGGACTCCTCCTCACCACCCCATGGACTGGGGTTTGGGATCTCTTCTCCCCCCTTGGGGCCTGGGCTTTAGTTGTCCCCCCCTCAGCCAGCTCCCCACCCAATAATTCTGTGGGCTTCATGAACTTTTGTTTCTTGCCCGTAACCTGTACGTGACTTTTACTAAAAATAACTGTGACAAAATCTTAACCTTATACATGGCATTTCATCGATGCGAGGAGTCTGCTTAGGCTTTTAATATCATCTTCCCCAATGTCCCTATGCTATCTGTGGGAAAAACTTCCTTGGTGTTCTGAGACTTTCTGCATTTCTTTTGACTTAGTTATATGCTCTCTTTAAGAAGCACATAGGTTTAATTTAAAAGCAGAAGCCTAAGTGGGTGGCTTTTTTAAAGATACACAAAGGGCATGATGGAAGGATTAATCTGGTGCACAGTTTCTTAGGCCTGGTCTACACTGGGTGGGAGATGGATCTAAGTTACGCAACTTCAGCTATGTGAATAACGTAGCAGAAGTCGACGTGCTTAGATCTACTTACCACGCCGTTTTCAACTGTGGTAAGTCGACTTCTGACGCTCCCCTGTTGACTCCGCCTGCGCCTCTCGCTCCGGTGGAGTACCGGAGTTGACAGGAGAGCGCTCGGCGGTCGATTTATCACGTCTTTACTAGACGCGATAAATCGACCCTTGTTGGATCGATCGCTCCCGAGGTAAGTGTAGACATACCCTTATTTGAGTTTGTGTTAACTATTCTAGACACATTATTACTAAAAATGCAACAAATATTGTAAAAATCGCTCTTCAAAAAATGCATTTATACGTGTAAAGGTACTTGCAAGTTAGGAGGCCAGAGATCAGGTAATGCCTCTAATGTGAGGTAATCTGGTATTAGCTAGTCCTGTGATATTTGCCTGAAGTATTTTTAGCAGAACTTTGCATCCCAGGGTTTTAAAAGAGCTTGCTGAGGAGTTTGCTGAACCATTAATGTTGATTTACAGTAACATTTGGAAGAAAACTAGTGTTGTGCCAATATTTAAAAGGGTAAACAGGATGACCTGGCTAGTTATGGGCTTGTCAGTCTAACATTGATCCTGGGCAAGATAATGGAGCAACTGATAGAAGACTCAATTACTCAAGAATTGAAGGAAGGTAATTGGGTTGATTAACAATCAACATAGGTTTATGGAAAATAGATCCTGTCAAATTAACTTTTTTTATGAGATTACAAGTTTGCTAAAGGTAATAGTGTTGATGTAATATACTCAAAACTCTTCTGTAAGGCATTTGACTTGGTAGACATTTTGACTGAAAAACTAGAACATTACAAAATTAATATGGCACATCAAATAGTTTAAAAACTGACTAACTGATCGGTTTCAAAATACAATTGTATATGGGGAGTCATCATCAAGCAGTTGTGTTTCTAGTAAGGTCCCGCAGGGATTGATTGATTGGCCTGAGGCTTTTTAACACCTTGATCAGTGATCTGGACAAAAACACAAAATCGTCACTGATAAAGTTTGCAGATGACACACGAATTGGAGGAATGGTAAATAAAGAAGTGGTAAATAAAGAAGAGGACAGGTCACTGCTAGTGATCTGGATCACTTGGTAAACTGGGCAAAAGCAAACCACATGCATTTAATACATCTAGGAGAAAAGAGTACAGGTGAGTCGCATCATACGCGCATTTAACGTGTGCGAATTCAACTATACGCACTCGGCAAAAAAAAGAAAAACAGCAAGATAGCTGTAAATAGTGCGGGCGATTCCACCCACCATTCCAGTCAGAGCGTATGCCCCAGAGTGAGCATGAGATGGGAGACGTGAATCTGCTGTTCCCTCAGTCGTTCTCAGTTCCTGCGTGCCTCTCCTAGTGTGAGCATCTCGCCGCACTGAGTGTGATTCTAGTGTTTAAAGATACGTATTTTTCGTATAACATGGCCCCTAAACCCAAGCCAACTACTTCATCTGGTGCTCAACCGAAGAAACAGTGATCTGTTCCAACGTTGGAGGAAAAACTGGCTGTGTTGGACTTATTGAGAGACGGTATGTCGGTCTCCAATGTGGCGCGTAAATATAGCCGCAACAAATTTAGCGTCTGTGCCATCAAGATTCGAGAGAGAGAAATTTGCCAAGCCGAGGCATCAAGTGCTCCAATAACTGCTAAGGTGACAAGCCAGGTGCGTGATAAGACTTTAGTGAAGACTGAAAAGGCATTAAACTTATGGCTGGAAGACATGAATTGTAAACGTGCCCATTGATGGCAACACATTGCGAGAAAAGACTCTTAACCTCTACACGCTGTTCAAACCTTCTGCTGAAGAGGGACAGCCTTCTGATGAGAGAGAATTCAAAGCCAGCCAAGGTTGGCTTAACAGTTTTAGGAACCGCTTCAACCCCAAAAACGTGCAGACTACTGGTGAAGCTGCATCTGCCAATGAAGAGGCAGCAAAAGCCTACCCCGAACAATTAGAGAAAATCATGGAAGAAAAGGGCTATCTTCCGGAACAAGTTTTTAATGCTGACGAGACTGGGCTCTTCTGGAAAAAAAATGCCCAACCACACTTATATTTCAAAATCAGAAAGACAAGCCCCTGGCTTCAAAGCAGCTAAAGACCATGTGACTGTGTTGTTTTGTGGCAATGCTGCTGGGCATTTAATAAAGCCGGGCTTGTTCTACAGGGTTGCAAATACCCGTGCCCTAAAAGGCAAGAAAAAAAATCTCCTGCCTGTGTTCTGGCAATCAAATAAAAAGGCTTGGGTGATGGCAGCAATATTTCTGGATTGGTTCCACAAGTGTTTCATTCCGGAGGTCAAGCGGTACCTCGAAGAGAAAGGACTTGATTTTAAAGTGTTGCTGATCATAAACAATGCTGCTGGCCACCCTGCGACACTCCGGTTTGCACATAACGACGTTGAAGTCGTCTTTCTCCCCTTTCCCCCCCCAGTACCACAGCCATCCTCTCGACCAACGCGTGATTCACTGTTTCAAGGCCACATACACAAGGCTTACGTTCTCACGGATACGTAGTGCTATGGATGTTGATCCCAATCTTAATGGGATGGAGTCTTGGAAGTCCTTAAACATTGCCGATTGCATCACTTATATTAAACAGGCAATGGAGGCAATCAAGCCTGAAACAGTCATTGCATGTTGGCAAAACCTATGGAAAGAATGTGTGAATGATTTTAAAGGTTTCCCGACCATTGACAAAGAAGTGAAATGCATTGTTCAGGTGGCCAGGCAAGTGAGTGGTGATGGCTTCGTCGACATCCTTGAAGAAGAAATTGAAGAATTAATTGAGAGCCATAGAGAAACATTGACTAACGAAGAGTTAAAGGAACTGATAAAATAGTCTACAGAAGACGAAGATGATGATGATGATGACGAACAAGAAGAGCCAGCAAGTTGGAATCTTCCTAAATTTGCTGAAGTGTTCCAAGTAGCGAAACACTTGAATGATTTAATTTCTGAATACTATCCCTCTATGGAACGAAGCCTCAAAATCACAAATAGTATTACGGACGATTTGAGACCATATCAAGAAATGTTTGAGCAGCTCAAGAGACAACAGCGACAGTTGCTGATCACTAGGTTTTTCTCCCCCCCCCCCCCCCCCCCCAAGGAAAAACAACCAGCAGCAGATGAGCCTACACAATCAACTTCTCGAGCTGAACCAGAGCCAACCACTTCGTCCGCGACTCGCTCTCCATCACCTCCGTGTCTCCTGGATCGACATCAAGCCCTGACGACCCCCTGTAATTAAAAATACAATACTGTAAAATTATATTTTGCATATGTACTCTATTATATACTGTACATTACTATATACATTATACGTACTTCTGTACAGGGTTGTATACACAAAACCATGTAAGTATACTGTACTTTATGGGCAATTTAAGGGATTTTCAAGGGTAATTTTGACTATATGCGATTTTTGCCTTACATGCTGACTTTAGAACCTAACCCCCGCATAAGATGCGACTCCACTGTATAAGCCATTCTTACAAGATGTGGGACTCTGTGTTGGGAATCATGGCCTCTGGAAAAAATTTGGGGCTCATGATGAGTATTCCATTGAACATGAGCTTCCAGTACGATGCTGTGTCCTAACGGGCTATCGTGATCCTTGCTTGCATAAATAAGAGAATCTTGGAGGAGTAGAGAGGTTCTTTTACCTCTGTATTTGGCACTGGTGCGACCGCTGCTGGATTACTGTGTCCAGTTCTGATGCCTACAGTTCAAGAAGAGTGTTGATAAATTGGAGAGGGTTCAGAGATGCACCATGAGAATGATTGAAGGATTAGAAAATGTGCCTTAATAGTGAGTAGACTGAAGGAGCTCAGTCAGTTTAGCTCAGGAATCAGCAACCTTTGGCACGCGGCCCACCAGGGTAAGCACCGTGGCGGGCCAGGCCGGTTTGTTTACCTGCTTCGTCCACAGATTTGGCCGACTGTGGCTCCCACTGGCCGTGGTTCTCAGTCCCAGGCTAATGGGGGCTGCGGGAAGCAGCGCGGATGTGCTGGCTGCGGCTTCCCGAGCCTCCATTGGCCTGCAGCGGCAAACCGCTGCAGGCCTCGCCCGCCAGGGTGTTTACTTTGGCAAGCCATGTGCCAAAGGTTAGCGATCCCTGGTTTAGCTTAACAAAGAGAAGGTTAAGGAGTGACTTGATTAGTCTATATAAATAAGTGGGGAACAGTAAATTGATGATAAACTGCTCTGTAGTCTAGCAAACAAAGATGTAATAAGATCCAGTGGCTGGAAGTTGAAACTAGACAAATTCAGACGGGAAATGAAGAATATATTAATAATGGTAAGGCATAATTGGAACAATTTACCAAGGGTCCTGTGGATTCTCAACTACTGGCAATTTTAAAATCCAGATGGAATGTTTTCTATATATGTGCTCTAGAAATTATTTTGGGGAAGTTCTATGGCCTGTGTTTTATATAGAAGGCCAGACTAGATGATCGCAATGGTCCCTTCTGGCCTTGAAATTTATGGAATGAAGGCTGCATGAGTTAGCATGTTAGCCCAAAAAAGAATTATTTGGTGCCCTAATATACAATAGAATAAGTATTTCAGAGAAGTATTTCACCTTTTTAAAGATAAAGGCATTAAACAATTTTTTTGTTTGTTTTCCCAAGTGATGTGTATGGACGCAAAGATAAACTTTGATAGCAATGCGTTCTATCGTCAGCAGAAAATCTTTGATCTGCAGGACTGGACACAGGAGGATGAGAGAGACAAGGATGCAGCTAAAGCAGACCTCAACTACATAGGACTAGACGGAAACATAGGGTGTCTAGGTATGTATGTTCTAAACAGCTATTATGTAGAATCCTTTGATGTACTTGCTGCTAATGGAGTTCTTAACTGTAACTTTTTTTCTTATAGTGAATGGTGCTGGTTTGGCTATGGCCACAATGGATATAATTAAACTTCACGGAGGCACTCCAGCAAATTTCCTTGATGTTGGCGGTGGCGCTACAGTACATCAAGTAACAGAAGCCTTTAAACTTATTACTTCAGATAAAAAGGTAAAAACAAGGATTAGTATTTCAAAGTTCTGCACTGTTGAATAATTACTTTAAAATGCCTTATGACAATGTATGTATTGTATGTTTCCACTAGTAGACATAGATTTTAAAGGTGAGCTACAAAGAGGGGAGAACTGTGCTGTCTTTGCTACTTTACAATGTGCCTGAAAAACATGTTAAGGTTTTTTCCTACATGTTTCTTACTTGCCAGGAATATCAGTCTTCAGTCCTTCAGCAAAGAACAGGAAGGAGAACTGAAGTAGGAAGTCTCTCAGCCCTCAGTTGAAGGGACAAGCATGAGTATTTGAATCTCCCACAGAGCCTTTTCTCAAAATGTCTGTCAATTGCACAGATTTCAGACAGTTGTGATGTAATTCACAGTAGTTCTCTATTTTTTCCAAAGCAGTTAACTGGCAAAATTAGTAGAGGATACTTAACACTTGTAATGTATCTGAGGGAGGGGAGAAGTAGCAAGCCCTGTTCTGAAAAAAACATTTTTATGTATAAAGTTTTTTATTAAAAGGAGGAGGCTACCAAACTCCCTTCTTTGCAAGTCATTTTTTAAGTGGGAATTAAAAATACTCCTTTTAAAAACAAAACTAGAATTTTCTAATAGAATTAGCATGAGAAAAGGGAATAAATAAAGTAACACTTTCCTATGTAATTTGAAGGGAGGTTAAAGATAGTAGCAAATTAAATAGAAACAGTTATTCTCTAGGAGCTGATGAAAGTCATTTAGATGCAGTATAAACATAGAGCAGATGCATTGTTACATGTATTCAGAATAAATAGTAAACAGCTTACCGTTTAATTATCTTCGCAGTTTCAGCTCTAGTGTACTTTTTTAAGCGCAAATACACTTAGCAGACTCAAATGAACAACACCAGTAACTTGATCCCCAGTTTCAAAAATCGCATCTGTAGTACTGTAAGCAAGTACTGAGGTGCTGTTATTATCCTTTTAAAAATCCTTAAATCTGTTTAACTGTCCTTGCTGAATAAACTAAGTGATTTCAAACCAGGCTGTCTTATTTTACAGCAGAATTTCTTTAGCAATACCAAAATTATTTGTACTTAGATCAGTGGCCAGCTAGGCTAATATGGGGTTTCCTAGAATATCCTAAGTATGTCTTTTCTTTGTTTGAAAAGGAATTTGAAATTGTATGTATGTTGGTGTCATGTTAGACTCTTGTCCATCTCTGACTTGGGTACCAAACCTGCAACTAGATTCATGCTGGTGCACGCGTATATTTATGCAGATCCAGTTGTAGGATTCCAGACTTAGATTGTAATGGGTATTGTCTGATTTGAACATCAACGTTAAGATTCTAAGGTGCTATTTGGTAACATAGTAACATTGCAAGATAAAATTATTTTGATAACTTGTCTGGAAGGATACACATGTCCCAGTACTATTTTGAAGAGTTCCAGGATCTTTGAACCTCAGTTGGAATAATATATAAATTTTATTTGAATGTTAATTAAAGATTAACTGAGTATAATTTTGGGCAACAGGAGGAAGAACTCTGGCTTCCCTAGTGACATACATTTACTGATGGATAGGAGTAATACCATGAAAGAAAGCTGAGTTTATTTGGCACTTGGCACTAACAACGTTTCACTTTAAGTTTGAGGCCTTCAGCCACCCACTACCTGCTCACATTTTCTCCCCAATCATCCAGTGACGGTTTTAAAAAGTAACAGAGGGTCCTGTGGCACCTTTAAGACTAACAGAAGTATTGGGAGCATAAGCTTTCGTGGGTAAGAACCTCACTTCTTCAGATGCAAGAAGAAGATGCCTTGCATCTGAAGAAGTGAGGTTCTTACCCACGAAAGCTTATGCTCCCAATACTTCTGTTAGTCTTAAAGGTGCCACAGGACCCTCTGTTACTTTTTACAGATTCAGACTAACACGGCTACCCCTCTGATACTTGGTTTTAAAAAGGTCACTCTGTTCCGTCTTCCCATCCCTCTCCTCCCAAACTTCTTTCCCTGAACCCCCAATCCTGTTTTTTCCTCCTGAATTAAATCATTCCTTCAGTGTGCTCAATTTCAAAGCACATCACAAAGCAGTATTGCCCATGAGTACTCATCAGTATCTTTTTGGAGTATTTCATCTCTCCCTGCAGAATGGAGAAGAGGTTGAAGTGAGTCACTAGTGCAATTCTGGTTTTGCTTATGAAGTACCCCTTTGACTTTGTATTATCAGTCACGCTGGCAAGTAGAACTTGGTATCCATGGTATCACTGCTTGCTTGTATTCCACCTCCATTGAGGGTTAAGGCTGCAGCAAAAAGGGCTGGCTGGCAGAAACAATGGATGTAAGTTGTGGTTCTGTATAACAGTGGGGCATTTAGCGGATGAAGGGAGAGATTAGTACAATTAAGAACAATACTATTATCTTTTTGTGGAATGCTGAGTGAAGAAGAAATCAGATGGCTAGTGACAGTTATGCAGCTGGAGGGTTGTGGTGATGAGAAGCGGGTGATTCCAGAGGGATGGAGGTTTGTGGGAGCTGGGAAAAAGGTAGGAGATGTGTCCCTGGGCAATAGGTGAGGTGGACAGGAAGCAGAGGTGCAGAGATTGATGGTAGGAAACAGAGATGACTAGTACAGCGATATGTGCTGCATTAAAAGCCTGAGGTGGCTGAGGTTAGTAGGGGAGGAAATGCTGAGTTAGCTGTGGAGAGATGAGAGCTGACCAGCTTTGTGTAACCAAAGGGTTGCAGCATGATAGGAGTACTGACTCCTAGTTCACACAGTGACCTTGGTGCACTGTCATGTTAAGATGAAGGATTAGGGTAAAACACTTCTGTTCCTTTCTAAGGTTATAAATCAAGATAAAGTAGGTAACGTTACTTCTGCATAGCTCTTCAGATGAAAGATTCTTCACAGTGTTTTCCGTCAACATTCTATACATGAAAGTGCATTGAGAGCCTACTTAATGCTGTAAACTCTCTTGGGTAGTAGTAGGAATGCATGTTCAATGTGTGGTGGGCTAGGACCATCTACTTTCTTTCAGGCTGGCTTATCTGCTGCTGCAGTGTAAATACACAGAGTGAATGCTTGGATGGCTTGCTGACAAAACAGCTCTTTGATAGAAGCTAAATTGCTCGTCACCACTGGGTGCTGGGATCCCAAGATTTCATGTTTGTTCAAGCACCCCACAACAGGAATTGATAGGAACCATACCAAACTATAGTAAACTTGGCTGAAGCCTGTCTCCTCTTAAACCCTAAAAACACTTTGCCTGATGAAAACTATTGAGAAAACAGTCTTGATACAAGGTGGCCAGTAGCAATGGAATGATTTCATCAACAGTATTTGGTAAACCCCTGGCATAACCTCCCCATGGAGCATGTTCTATACATGTTGACATAATGTCTGGTCAAGGACCAAGAAGTCATGACATAATAGTCCCTGTGAAGGGTATTTATTTGGAATCCAATTTCAGGTATTTAATTTAATGTAAAGACCAAAATATTTTTCAGGTATTAAATTAAAGAAGAAAAGAATATTCAAATTTTAGTCATTTGGCTGGTTGACTGAAAAATGATGCTTGCATGTATAGCTTAAAGCGGCTTTAATGTACATTTAATTTTGTGAAAGACTTTCATGTCTTAAAAAAAAATTAAATGATTGCCATTTAACTGCTAATAAGGTCACAGTTCTTACCATTTTTCCTTGTTAATTTTGTTCTCTATGATCATAGCATTTCAAGGGCTTTAAAATTTAACTTAAATGTATGCAGATTAAAATGATGGTGTTCTGTGGAATCTCTTCACAGCAGGCTGTAAATACATTTTTAAAACTCATGCATGGGGATGTCCTCAGATACGCCATCAAGGTAGTTCTGACAACAGATGGGTTTTAAACTGGGTTGTGTTCGTCACCTATTAAAGGAGGTTAGACAGCACAATGATAGATGACTTGACTTGGATACATTTTAAGGTGATGGGTGAACACCAATGGCTCTGAACTTGTAGCATCCTCAGAATAAATGACTCCCTTGAGTCATTGTGGTAGCTCAGTGAACACCTCTGTCCAGTGTAAAGCAGCATTTAAAATCTTAAAATGATTGAATGCATTTAGGAAAAAGTACAGAAAACTTGACCTGATGAATCATGTACACAGATGAGCATGCTTGCTGTCATTTGCCTGGGATCAGGCATCTATAAAGGGATTGTCTTCTTTGTCTCATTCAGGCATTTGGTGAATGCCTCCAATCTTTTCTGTAGCTAGAAAATCCCCTTAAGATCAGCACAAGGCTAGCCCAGAATGCTGTGAAGAAGAGCTTCTGGAAGTAGCCTGAGTTGGCTTCAGCTACTGAATACCAACACTGTGCTTCCCTCCTTTCTAGGTCTCGTCTGAAGAGCTCTGTATGGCTCGAAAGCTTCTTTCTCTCTCCCCAACAGAAGTTGGTCCAATAACCGATGTTACCTCACCCACCTTGTCTTCCTCTGAGAGAGGCAGTCAAGTTCTGAAAGTACTTTTAACCTCACAGTCCCGTAGCCTTGGGCTCTTTGCCATCTAGGCTTGTTTGAGGAGAGAAGATCATAACTTTTTCCTTTTGACTAAAATAATTTAAAACTGTTTCAATAAACTTGACTTTGTTTAAAGGGGGCTAAAATGCTGAAGAACTACCTTTTTAAAATGTAGCTTTTCTTTTTGTTCTAAGCTGAGTTTGTTTGCCTGTTTGGTTGCTTTCCCTACCACCTATATATTGTGTTAAAGCATATTTTCTGGTGCTGAAGACATCCGTATGGTAGCTGCTGTATCCCTTATCTAGGAAAGTAAAAGAATGAACATTGCAATATGCTGAAGTATTTGAAAATGACTATTTCTTATGTTAGAGAACTTAATTTAGAGAACTTATTTTAACACACGCTATATTGAGTGGGCATTTTGTCCAGTTGAACTGGTCACTTGCAGTAGCTTCATACAGACTGTATAATAGAGCTCAAGAAGAATTATTGTCATTTTCCTGTGCCCCAGCCCTCTTACTCATAATCTAACTTCTAACATTAAATGTAATCTGCAAAGACATGGTGGTAAAGTTAATGACCTTCAGTCTAAAAAAAGCATGCTCATTCTCTCTTCTAATGTAGGTCCTTCAACAGAGTTCATGTTACAGGTGACAGGCCAAAGTATTAGTTTGGGGAATACTTCTAGCAGGATTGTCTTAAACTGGAAGGCCAAACTGTTGGCAAATGGAACAGTCATGACACTGATTTTAATAGTTGAGTTTTAATTATTTTTTTTCTTTGAATAAAAGTAATTGCTTTCTCCAGAAAATTGGTTGAGCAAGACTATCAAGAAAAGTCATGGTGCAGTCATTTTTACTTTCTTGTTAGAGATCAAAAGGTTCTCTTTGGTTTGCATCTTATTTCAGTTAACTTTTTACAAATCAGGAATGGTTATTAGTGCCTGCTACTCTTGGTGCCTTAAAGGGCAGATATAGAACCTTTCAAAAACAAAAATAAATCACTGAGCGTCTTTGAAGTTTAAGTGGCAAACATCATTCTGGGATATATTAGCAGGAGTGTTGTAAGCAGGACACGAGAAGTAATTCTTCCACTCTACTCCATGCTGATTAGGCCTCAGCTGGAGTATTGTGTCCAGTTCTGGGTGGTACATTTAAGAAAAGATGTGGATAAATTGGAGAAAGTCCAGAAGACAGTAACAAAAATGATTAAAGGTCTAGAAAACATGACTTATGAGGGAAGATTGGAAAAACTGGGTTTGTTTAGTCTGGAAAAGAAAAGACTGAGAAGGGGATATCATAACAGTTTTCAAGTACATAAAAGGTTGTCACAAGGAGGAGGGAGAAAAATTGCTCTCCTTAACCTCTGAGGATAGGACAAAAAGCAATGGGCTTAAATTGCAGCAAGGGTAGTTTAGGTTGGAGTTTAGGAAAATCTGCCTTGTGGTTAAGCACTGGAATAAATTGCCCAGGGAGGTTGTGGAATCTCTATCAGTGGAGATTTTTAAGAACAGGTTAGACACCTGTCATAGATTCATAGATTCTAGGACTGGAAGGGACCTCGAGAGGTCATTGAGTCCAGTCCCCTGCCCGCATGGCAGGACCAAATACTGTCTAGACCATCCCTGATAGACATTTATCTAACCTACTCTTAAATATCTCTAGAGATGGAATTCCACAACCTCCCTAGGCAATTTATTCCAGTGTTTAACCACCCTGACAGTTAGGAACTTTTTCCTAATGTCCAACCTAGACCTCCCTTGCTGCAGTTTAAACCCATTGCTTCTTGTTCTATCCTTAGAGGCTAAGGTGAACAAGTTTTCTCCCTCCTCCTTATGACACCCTTTTAGATACCTGAAAACTGCTATCATGTCCCCTCTCAGTCTTCTCTTTTTCAAACTAAACAAACCCAATTCTTTCAGCCTTCCTTCATAGGTCATGTTCTCAAGACCTTTAATCATTCTTGTTGCTCTTCTCTGGACCCTTTCCAATTTCTCCATCTTTTTTGAAATGCGGTGCCCAGAACTGGACACACTACTCCAGTTGAGGCCTAACCAGAGCAGAGTAGAGCGGAAGAATGACTTCTCGTGTCTTGCTCACAACACACCTGTTAATACATCCCAGAATCATGTTTGCTTTTTTTGCAAGCATCACACTGTTGACTCATATTTAGCTTGTGGTCCACTATAACCCCTAGATCCCTTTCTGCCGTACTCCTTCCTAGACAGTCTCTTCCCATTCTGTATGTGTGAAACTGATTTTTTCTTCCTAAATGGAGCACTTTGCATTTGTCTTTGTTAAACTTCATCCTGTTTAACTCAGACCATTTCTCCAATTTGTCCAGATCATTTTGAATTATGACCCTGTCCTCCAAAGCAGTTGCAATCCCTCCCAGTTTGGTATCATCCATTAACTTAATAAGCGTACTGTCTATGCCAATATCTAAGTCGTTGATGAAGATATTGAACAGAGCCGGTCCCAAAACAGACCCCTGCGGTACCCCACTCGTTACGCCTTTCCAGCAGGATTGGGAACCATTAATAACAACTCTCTGAGTACGGTTATCCAGCCAGTTATGCACCCACCTTATAGTAGCCCCATCTAAATTGTATTTGCCTAGTTTATCGATAAGAATATCATGCGAGACCGTATCAAATGCCTTACTAAAGTCTAGGTATACCACATCCACAGCTTCACCCTTATCCACAAGGCTCGTTATCCTATCAAAGAAAGCTATCAGATTGGTTTGACATGATTTGTTCTTCATAAATCCATGCTGGCTATTCCCTATCACCTTACCACCTTCCAAGTGTTTGCAGATGATTTCCTTAATTACTTGATCCATTATCTTCCCTGGCACAGATGTTAAACTAACTGGTCTGTAGTTTCCTGGGTTGTTTTTATTTCCCTTTTTATAGATGGGCACTATATTTGCCCTTTTCCAGTCTTCTGGACTCTTTCCCGTCTCCCATGATTTTCCAAAGATAATAGCTAGAGGCTCAGATACCTCCTCTATTAGCTCCTTGAGTATTCTAGGATGCATTTCATCAGGCCCTGGTGACTTGCAGGCATTTAACTTTTCTAAGTGATTTTTAACTTGTTCTTTTTTTATTTTATCTGCTAAACAAACCCCCTTCCAATTAGCATTCACTATGTTAGGCATTCCTTCAGACTTCTCGGTGAAGACCGAAACAAAGAAGTCATTAAGCATCTCTGCCATTTCCAAGTTTCCTGTTACTGTTTCTCCCTCTTCACTAAGCAGTGGGCCTACCTTGTCTTTGGTCTTCCTCTTGCTTCTAATGTATTGATAAAAAGTCTTCTTGTTTCCCTTTATTCCTGTAGCTAGTTTGAGCTCATTTTGTGCCTTTGCCTTTCTAATCTTGCCCCTGCATTCCTGTGTTGTTGGCCTATATTCATCCTTTGTAATCTGTCCTAGTTTCCATTTTTTATATGACTCCTTTTTATTTTTTAGATCATGCAAGATCTTGTGGTTAAGCCAAGGTGGTCTTTTGCCACATTTTCTATCTTTCCTAACCAGCGGAATAGCTTGCTTTTGGGCCCTTAATAGTGTCCCTTTGAAAAACTGCCAACTCTCCTCAGTTGTTTTTCCCCTCAGTCTTGATTCCCATGGGACCTTACCTATCAGCTCTCTGAGCTTCCCAAAATCTGCCTTCCTGAAATCCATTGTCTCTATTTTGCTGTTCTCCCTTCTACCCTTCCTTAGAATTGCAAACTCTATGATTTCATGATCACTTTCACCCAGGCTGTCTTCTACTTTCAAATTCTCAACGAGTTCCTCCCTATTTGTTAAAATCAAGTCTAGAACAGCTTCCCCCCTAGTAGCTTTTTCAATCTTCTGAAATAAAAAGTTGTCTGCAATGCAGTCCAAGAATTTGTTGGATAGTCTGTGCCCCGCTGTGTTATTTTCCCAACATATATCCGGATAGTTGAAGTCCCCCATCACCACCAAATCTTGGGCTTTGGATGATTTTGTTAGTTGCTTAAAAAAAGCCTCATCTACCTCTTCCACCTGGTTAGGTGGCCTGTAGTAGACTCCTAGCATGACATCTCCCTTGTTTTTTACCCCTTTTAGCCTAACCCAGAGACTCTCAACACTTCCATCTCCACCTCAGTCCAAGTGTGTACATTTTGAATATATAAGGCAACACCTCCTCCCTTTTTCCCCTGTCTATCCTTCCTGAGCAAGCTGTACCCATCCACACCAACATTCCAATCATGTGTATTATCCCACCAAGTTTCAGTGATGCCAACAATGTCACAGGTGTATTTATTTATTAGCACTTCCAGTTCTTCCTGCTTATTACCCATACTTCTCGCATTTGTATATAGGCATCTAAGATACTGGTTTGATCTTTCCTCCCAGTTTTGTCCCTACCCTCCTTTCTCTCTGCCAGTATAGCCCACACTCCCTCTCGTTTCCGACCCATCTCCCAGGTCTCCATGTTCCCCACTTACCTGTGGGCTTTGCTCACCTGTCCCCGTCGAACCTAGTTTAAAGCTCTCCTCACTAGGTTAGCCAGTCTGTGTCCAAATAGGGTCTTTCCCCTCCTCGAAAGGTGAACGCCATCTCTGCCTAGCAGTCCTTCCTCGAATAGCATCCCGTGGTCTAGGAAGCCAAAGCCCTCCTGGCGACACCATCTTCGCAGCCAGGCATTCATCTCCATGATGCATCTGTCTCTGCCCGGGCCCCTACCTTTGACAGGAAGAATCGAAGAGAATACCACCTGCGCTCCAAACTCCTTCACCCGTACTCCCAGAGCCCTGTAGTCACTCTTGATCCGCTGAGTGTCACACCGCGCATATCATTTGTGCCCACATGGATGAGTAGCATGGGGTAGTAGTCAGAGGGCTGGATAATCCTCGACAATGCCTCCGTAATGTCTCGGATACGGGCTCCCGGCAGGCAGCATACCTTCCGAGATGAAATGTCAGGGCGATAGATGGGCGCCTCCGTCCCCCTCAGCAGAGAGTCTCCGACCACCACTACCCTATGTTTCCTATTCGCAGTGGTGGCAGCAGACCTCCCAGTCTTAGGGGTACGAGGCTTCTCCTCCTTTACTGTAGGGGGTGATTCCTTCTTTCCTGTATCAAGAAGAGCATAACGGTTACCTATTACGCCGGCGGGAGGGTTTGGAGCAGGGGTGGAGCACTGCCTGCTGCCAGAAGTAACCAGCTGCCAGTGTCCACCCTGAGCCATCTCCTCCTCCACCAGTGATGTATCAGCAGTCCTGTGTACTGGGACAGCTACCTCAGCTGTCTCCACATGGACACTGTCGAGGAATTGCTCGTGGATTCGGATGCTCCTCAACCTAGCCACCTCCTCCTGTAGCTCTCCCACCTGCTGCCTGAGAGATTCCACCAGCAGGCACCTTTCACATTGGATGGTCCCCCCAGCCTGGATATCAGTAAGTGGAAATTGCAGGTTACAGTCTCTGCAAAACCACACCAGGATCTGGGTAGAAGCATCCATGCTCAGGCGCTCTGTCTGGCTACTGGCGCAGGTGGAGGAGACAGAAGCAGTGCTGGCACAGTGTTGCGGGTCTTCCTAACCATCGTAAACCTCCCTCTGTCAAACTCCTGTCTGCAGCCCCCTGTCCGCTGAAAGGGTTGTTTAAGCAAGAAGTTTTGAATGTAGTTGGTTTATAGGTTTTAAGGGGAATAAAGGGAAAACAGATAGAACCGGCAAGGGACCCTCGCCCCCTTCCCACCTCCCTTGCGAAACTCCCAGTTAGCAGCCCCTGTTTGCAAAAGCTCCCTGGTCGCTTGTGCGCTGCTTTATAAAGCCCTGGCCTGTATGAATGCCCCGCCCACTGATTAAGGCTCAGCCACTTACCAGAGGCTTCTAGCTTTCAAACCTTCCTTTGAAGCTCACAGGTTCCAACTGCCAGCCACAGCACATGGTCCTTCAAACAACCAACCAACCAAACTGACAAACACAAGCTCAGCACACAGCAAGTAACCCCCAAACACAAACAAACGCACACTACAGTCACTTACCCCAAGGATGATCTAGATAATACTTAGTCCTACAATAATTGTCTTGCAGTACAGTAGAACCCTGTTTATTCGATCATCTATTATCTGACTCCATATAAACTTAACAGTGCGCACTGGTCCAGAAGCGGGCAATCTCTCATGTTGGCCACTAGATGGTGCTGCAGCCTCACACTGTCCCATATTCCAGATTAGCTGAATCTTTGATTATCTTTCTCCCAGTCCCAATTAGATCGGATAAACGGGATTCTGACATACATTATTTTAGAGACGAGTAACTTTTCTGCTGAATTCTTGTAGAATTGAATGAAGGTTTTCTTAAACCATGTGCTTAGCATTGAATTTCTGGAGCTTGAATTTTTAGAACTGATTTTTGCCCATCTGAGTGGGCTGAATCCCTTTATCTGATGTGATGGGCTATTTGCTGCTTGTTAAAATTCTTCATAATATTCTAGTAGGATGGTGGACTTGATGTGTGTTCTATCATTAAATGTATAACCCTACGTGTTTTCTGTATGTAGGTACTGGCTATTCTGGTGAATATTTTTGGAGGCATTATGCGATGTGACGTTATTGCACAAGGTATCATTATGGCAGTAAAGGATTTGGACCTAAAAATACCTATTGTTGTTCGGTTACAAGGTGAGCACTCTTCAATACTGTGTAAATCTGTCTTTGGATTTATGTTTGTCAATAGTGCTCCTAGGTGCTAGAATAATACTAATAATAGTGATCACTGTGTTTATCAGTTCACTTAATGCATAGCAAAATTGCTTGTATACAGAAGAATATTTTGTAAAGAGAAATATATACTAATATCTAAAATCCAGTGTTTTTCTTGATGACTCTATTAAATATTTATTTCTTACCATATTGTTTTTTGGTAACTGTTTAGTTAACATTTTAGAACAGCAAATCTAACTTGCGGCTACTGTAAATGCCTTCTAGTGTATACTGTACTTATCTCAATTTTGAGATGTCTTGGTAGATCTGTCCTGGAAAACTTGATCATCACCAGCTCACATGGTCTCTGATTGAAGTGGATAGTTAGTGGGTCATTATTTCATTCAGTACTGAATTCTGTTGTTTAAAACTCCTTCTCTTTCTTCAGGTACACGAGTTGATGATGCCAAAGCTTTAATAACAGCTAGTGGCCTCAAAATCCTTGCTTGTGATGACTTGGATGAAGCTGCTAAAATGGTGAGCAAGAAAGAGCTTTTTGCATAACTCTTCATAACAGATGGTATGCTTTAATATGAAGTCTTAGTAAAGTTCTATCTTCCCCCAGTCAACTTAAAACAGGAGTCTAGGATAAAATATTTGAAACCTTGAAGATCACTGACACTATGTATCCAAAGTACACCTCTACCCCCAATATAACACGACCCAATATAACACAAATACGGATACAACGTGGTAAAGCACCGCTCCGGAGGGGCGGGGCTGCGCAGTCCGATGGATCAAAGCAAGTTCGATATAACGCGGTTTCACCTATAATGCGGTAAGATTTCTTTGGCTCCCGAGGACAGCGTTATATCGGGGTAGAGGTGTATTTCACAAAGCAGTAATTAACTGGTAGGGCCGTAACTTTATAGGCAGAATCTATTTTACCCCAAACTAGGAACCTGCTCTATATTGCTAAAGAGGAATATTGACCAGATTATTACCTATTTTTATAAAAGAGCCAAGAGATCTTTAATTTTGTAGATGGGCAGAAGGGGGACCTCAAGTGAAAATCTCATCTGAAAGGCTGCACTTCTAATGGTGCACACCTCCTTGGTACTGTATTTTTAGGTCAACACTTTTAGTAGTTCAAGGCCAAGGTAAGTATTTGAACTCCCTAATAAGCAAAAGTGCTACCAGTGTATAATCTGAATCATTTGTAATGTTAGCTCCTGGGGTTGAACTCTCCAGAACTAGCTGCGTTCAGGGGAACAACCTACTCACCCTGATCCACAAAACTGAGTTTAAAGGCACAGTGGAAATCCTGTTAATGATCAACCAAGGGCTTGATCAGCTTACAATGCTTCTGCAGCAGAGAATTTGGGTTTTAGACCTATATTGCATTTGTATAAGGTGCCCACCATCCAAAGCTACTGGTACCATTTTATAAACGAAGAAATACATTTGTCAAGGTTAACATGACCCAAATTAATTTTTGTTAATTTAAAATTATATCCTATATACCAACAGGTAAATCATTTTAAAAGGTACTAGTAGTTTAAAAATAACATAAATTTCTCCAGAGAATATTTACTTGTGTTAAAAAAGCACCCTGAGGCCCCAGTTGGATTGAGGCCTATTGTTCTGAGCACTGTATAAATGTATATTAAAATATAAGGGTTTGACTACACTTGAAAATTAACATGGATTAATTTTAAAGTGCAATGTATGGGCATTTTCTTGTTCTGGAATGGGAGTGGCTTGTTCTTGTTTAGTTTAACCCACTTTCAACGTGGCTTAAACTAAACAGGAACAAGGCACTCCTGTTCCAGAATAAGAGTGTTATTCACATGCAACTTCCAGATTAACTCTTCGTAGACAAGTCCTAACTCCCTGAAGAGCTTTGTTTTAAAATAATGCAGCAAGTAGGTGTAACAAACGGAAGAGGGAAAAATGAGGGTGACAGTAATAGGATCACATGATTGTGTAGATTATTTATGCATAATTTGTTGGTTTTATAAAGTTATGAACAAACAATATCATTAGCATCTGTTAGATGCCAGGTGGCCAGCATGGATTACTAAACTAGACAAATGTGGACTAGAAATAAGGTGCATATATTAACAGTGAAGGTAATTAACAATTGGAACAACTTAATAAGAGTGGTGGTGAATTCTTCATCACAGGAAACTTCTTAAATTCAAAAAGAACGAGGAGTACATTGTGGCACCTTAGAGACTAACAAATTTATTTGGGTATAAGCTTTTGTGGGCTAAAACCCCTTTATCGGATGCATTCAGTGGAAAATACAGTAGGATGAGGGGGACGGATAGCTCAGTGGTTTGAGCATGGGCCTGCTAAACCCAGGGTTCAATCCTTGAGGGGGCCATTTAGGGATTTGAGGCAAAAATCTGTCTGGGGATTGGTCCTGCTTTGAGCAGGGGGTTGGACTAGATGACCTCCTGAGGTCCCTTCCAACCCTGATACATACACACGTGCGCACACACACTGAAAAAATGGGTGTTACCATACCAATTCTAACAAAACTAATCAATTAAGGTGGGCTATTATCAGCCAGAGAAAAAAAACTTTTGTGGTGATGATCAGGATGGCCCCTTTCAAACAGTTCACAAGAAGGTGTGAGTAACAGTAGGGGAAAACTTTTTCTAAAAGAGATGCTCTAGTTCAACCAAAGGTATTGGACTTGAAGCAGAAATTAAATTCAGGAAAGTCCTGTAGCCTGTGTCATGCATACTACATGATCACAATGGTCTCTTCTGGCCTTTAAATCTATGAATCTGTTTTTTTTTTTCTTATGGCAAGCTTTCTGACATCACTTTCTAAAATAGACTGTCTAGTTGAACTCCTAAAATTTAGTAGTGTCATTTGTTAAACTGTTAATATTTCTTGAATTATCTCTTTATAACTTTATTTCCTTTTCCCCCCCAGGTTGTGAAACTTTCAGAAATAGTGACCTTAGCAAAGCAAGCTCAGGTGGATGTTAAGTTTCAGTTGCCAATCTGATCTGAGTTGTCATGGAAGTGTCTAAAGTGTTATAGTCTCTGAAATACTGTGTTCTGTGGGTTTTTTCCTCTTTTTTTTTTTTTTTTTTTTTCTGTGTGGGGGTTTTAAATTGCTTGACAGGCGCACAAACTTTAAAGCACCTGGTTCTTAATGTTAATATTAAAAATGGTCAGAGTTCATGTAAAAGTGTCTGTATTGCTGATATGTAGACTTTTAGTTGCTGTCCCAACACTCCAGCTTCTGCTGCAGAATGTCGCTTGCAATATTCATTCATTTATTGTCAAAAACAAAGTTTTTGTTGGAAAATAGATTCTTCTGAATAAAATCTGAAGTTACTTTAATTGTATATTCATATTAGCTTCAGTAAAGATAAATACGATGACTAGACTTTCTAGCACTCATAATGTGGAGGAATGTATTGAAATGGTATTTTTTTATTGGAGACCTTTAATCTGCAGTATAATGAATGGATTTGAGCACACCAATCATAATGCATAAATAGTGCATTTGAATAAACCCAGCAACTTTCTAGAAGTGCATGGCGGATTTGACCAGTTAAATATCGGGACAATGTAACAATCACTACAAGATATACTGTAGCACTTAAGTCTTCATGGTTTCTGGTGTTATTAAAAAGCATCATGTAGCTTTGTATATCAACATTAAAGCATATTTCCTAAAGTGTGGCAGACTTGACATACAGATAATTAGAATGTCAATTGTAAGTTAATAAAATCTCTCCCAAGAGATCAGTATTACATTTTTCCTTTGTCCACTTTGATGAATAAGTCGCACAGTTAAGTGAGCCCGTGAAGGAATTGGTAGGGTTTAAACCAACAGGTGAAGAGGTTTTGTAAGTAAATCTGTAAAGCAGCGTGTTTCTTCTGGCACTTCTTCATGAATTGCATTGCAGCATATAAACTTATGGGAACTTGATATGTGATACAATGATGCTTTCATGTTGTCTAGTGTACTGTATTATACTAAAAGTGAACATACAGATCTTCCCAGTCTGGCTTCTCTGTACTGAAAGGCACTATAATAGGAAGGCACTGGAAAGCATCTGTGTTATGAGAAATTCAACTCAAACCAACCAATGGGATATCTTGTGTGTCATTTTGCTTACCTTGCAGCATTATTCAGTTTTAAGTGACAAAAAAAAGCTAAAGGAATTCAGTCAAATATAATAATTCTCTTGACTCTGGTGCTAACACACACTAAATTGACATTTAAAAAAAATCTAATTTACTTTTCACTATTTTGTTTGTTTTAACTTGTCATATCTGGGATAATGACAAGTTAAGTTAGTATCTAGGTACCTTCACTTGCTGGTTCTTTAGTATATTGGCAGTGTGTTGGGTTCACTGTCTGTGTGGAAGCTTTTTATTAGTTTTTATTACAATGGAGTCCAGAAGCCCCCATTGGGATTGTGTCCCCTTTGTGCTAGGTGCTGCACAAATTCACTTGTGCTACTGTTATTTAAAATGCAGTGACCTAGCTATACTCCCCTTTATGGTGCATTTAAACACTGAAAAAATGCCCTTAAAAATCATTTAAATTTGTGTTCTGTGGGTTGGACGTTACATCATTAACCTTGCTCCTGATACATGTGTGTGCTTGGAGGTACTGGCAGTGGATTTCACAAAGGGAACTTCCATAACTTCAGAGCTAAGAAACTGTCGGGGAAGAGGTGAGAAGAGGAAGGGAGTAAATGAGGTGTAGAAAAGTTTACAGAAAATTGTATGTTTGGGTGCAGGGCTGGGATTTAACATGTTAAATAAACAGCTGAGGGTTAAAAATTCTGCAGTGAAATCAACTGGAAAAAGTGGCTAAAATAGGTTGTTTTTAATAGGTTTGTGAATTAAAATCAGTGAAAGATTTGACTTTAATCACTTGACAACCCTAGTTTAAAAAAATTAATTGTGATTAATCGTGCTGTTAAACAATAATAGAATACCATTTCTTTAAATATTTTTGGATGTTTTCTACATTTTCAAATATATTGATTTCAATTACAACACAGAATACAAAGTATACAGTGCTCATTTTATATCTATTTTTGATTACAAATATTTGCACTGTAAAAAACTAAATAGTATTTTTCAATTCCCCCATTACAAGTACTGTAGTGAGATCTCTTTATCATGAAAGTTGAACTTACAAATGTAGAATAATGTACAAAAATAACTGCATTCAAAAACAAAACAATGTAAAATTGTAGCGCCTACAAGTCTACTCAGTCCTACTTCTTGTTCAGCCAATCACTCAGACAAACAAGTGTGTTCATTTGCAGGAGATAATGCTGCTCGCGTCTTGTTTACAATGTCACCTGAAAGTCAGAACAGGCATTCGCATGGCATTGTTGTAGCTAGCGTCACAAGATATTTACATGCCAGATGCGCTGAAGATTCGTATGTCCCTTTGTGCTTCAATCCCCATTCCAGAGGACATGTATCCATGCTGATGGTGGATTCTGCTCTATAACAATCCAAAGCATATGGTCTGATGCATGTTCATTTTCATCATCTGAGTCAGATGCCACCAGCAGAAGGTTGATTTTCTTTTTTGGGGGTTCGGGTTCTGTAGTTTCCGCAGCAGAGTGTTGCTCTTTTAAGACTTCTGAAAGCATGCTCCACACTTTGTCCCTCTCAGATTTTGGAAGGCACTTCAGATTCTTAAACCTTGGGTTGAGTGCTGTAGCTATCTTTGGAAATCTCACATTGGTACCTTCTTTGCGTTTTGTCAGATCTGCAGTGCAAGTGTTTTTAAAACCAACGACATGTGCTAGGTTATCATCCAAGACTGCTAAAACATTAAATATATGACAGAATGCAGGTAAAACAGAGCAGGAGACATACAATTCTCCCCCAAAAGAGTTCAGTCACAAATTTAATTAACACATTTTTTTAACGAGGTCATCAGCATGGAAGCGTGTCCTCTGGAATGGTGGCCGAAACATGAAGGGGCATACAAATGTTTAGCAAATGTGGCACAAATCCTTTGCAGTGCCAGCTACAACAGTGCCATGTGAATGCCTGTTCTCATTTTCAGGTGACATTGTAAATAAGAAGCAGGCAGTATTATACTCATAAATGTAAACAAACTTATTTGTTTTAGCAATTGGGTGAACAAGAAGTAGGACTGAGTGGACTTGTAGGCTCAAAAGTTTTATATTGTTTTGTTTGAGTGCAGTTATGTAACAAAAAAAAATCTACATTTGTAAGTTTCACTTTTATGGTAGAGTGCATTACAGTACGTGTATGAGGTGAATTGAAATACTATTTCTTTTCTCATTTTTTACAGTGCAAATATTTGTAATAAAAAGTAAGCACTGTACACTTTGTATTCTGTGTTGTACTTGAAATCAATATATTTGAAAATGTAGAGAAACATCTAAAATATTTAATTTCAATTTGTATTCTATTGTTTAACAGAGCAATTAAAGCTGCGATTAACTAAAAAAATTAATTGCGATTAATCGCGTGTGTTAACTGCGATTAATCGACAGCCCTACTTTAAACTTGAATTAATGTGCTTATAACTTGAAAAGTGATTAAAAATACATTAGGGAGGTCTGTGATTGTCTTAATAGACTTCCATATCAAATTTCTTCAATTTATGTGTGTTTCTGGTCAGCCTTGCACACTCAGGTTTAGTTTGTTATTGCAATTTTGAAAGAAAGCACACAAAGGTTTTTAAGGGCAAATTAGATCCTTGGTAATACCTGTGCAGCCGCACTACCGTCAAAGGATTTATACAGGTTTGACTTTATTACATTTCTGTTGATGCACAAGAACGGATAGAATCCAGCCCACTATTAGCTTGTAGAGCTAACAGAACTAAAAAGCAATAAAAATGTCTGCCACTAAAATCAGATACAACTAAATACCTGATAAAACTGTTCCATATGTTTAAGATGTCACTTTTTTATAGTAAGTTTTTTAGAGTAAAACTTCACTTTAAAATGAAGAGGTGAAAGTGGAGGGCAGAAATACTTTGACGTAGTTCAATGTGATGTACTAAAATTGGAAAACCATGCAAATGCTTTGGAATACAACTCATGGATCTTATTAGTCTCAAGATGGGTGAAGTATGATTTTTTTTATTATTATTTTTATTTGGACCAGCTTCTGTTGGTGAGAGAGAGAGAGAGAGAGAAGCCTTTGAGCTTACAGCTCATCTTGAAAGCTTCTCTCTCTGACTAACAGAAGTTGGTTCAATAAAAGGTATTACCTCACTCACTTGTCTCTTTAATATCCTGGGACCAACATGGCTATAACACTGCATGAATCTGGTTGTCTGATAGCCAGAACTTAATCTCAGTTATTCATGGCAATTACAAATATTTAAACATCCTTAAAATCTGTGAGGAGAGTAATACAAGTCAGCACTTTGTCAAAAGATAGTTATGTAACCATTAAAATATTAGCAAACCCAGGTGACTTATTACACATTTTTAGTTGGTAATCTTGATTCACAAATAGGTTGACTTCAGGTGAAGTATAAAGTCCTTTACCATTAAAATACTGTGGAAGTCTTGAATCAGGAATATCTGCATGAAAACTACAGTGGAGACATGAAAGTGACAAAGCTATCAGAGGAGAGCTGCATACAAATATTTGACCACTCACTTGAAAAACGGAGGTGAGAGCCATGTCAGTGGTGGGTATTTCTTTTTTTTTTTTTTTTTTTAAATAGTGATATGCTCTGAGAAGGTCAGACAATTCTTTAAGTCACTTCAGTATTGTCAAGCTTGCAGATTTATAATCATATGTTGTAATTTACTCTTGTAAAAAATTGTGAACTTTAGATTTTTTTGGCTGCATACTAATTACTATTCAAATAGCACCGGCGGCATGCAATGGCATGTAAAGTACATGGAGAACCTAGTATTTAGTTCATTTAACAAGGTACTAGGACTGCATTGTACACTTCAGTTTGGTGTATTGAGTTGTGATCCTTTAGTTTATTTTGCAGAGATTTTAAATTTTGCTGCAAGAGAAATATTTCCTCTCTACTCCATGTTAAACATGGAATTGGTAGTTTTATATGCAGTTTGCTAGATTACATAGCCTACATGAGTCTGTTTGGGAGGCTAGGAGAGGTCAATATTGCAATGAAGAAGAGGGTAAGAAGGAGTTGTAACTTTAAATGTAAAGATGAATCAAAATGATTGACTTCAAAAAAGTTCAGATGGAGTTTGTGTAGGCCCATCTATAAATGTAGTACAGAGGAATATGAAACATATAACCATGATTACATATTAGAAGCTCCTTATGTGGAAATAAAAGAAGCTTTTACTAGAATGCATAGGTTGTCTTCTCATGAAATCTGCACAATGTGCTGAGTTTTGCATCTGTCCAAATGCATCTTAAAAGCAAATGGCTTTTTTAAGAGCTATGCAAGCATTCTACCCTAGGAATTTAGACAAATATTCATCAAATAAAAACATCTCAGCTGTGTTACATCCCACAAAGCATCTACCACTGACTAAAGAGCTCATATTTAAGTATACTGCTAATTTATTATTGGCAAGTAGTACTACTGGGAAGCCAATGACTTAAAAGGGGTGAATTTTGTGCACTGTAGATTTTAAGTAAAATGGTCAGATGTTTTATGAAGATGACCCAAAATATTTGGCATCTACCCTACCAATTGCGGGATTGTGTGAAATACATTTTACCCTCCCATTCTGACTCTGGAGTATCTATGGTGATAGAAGCCTGCTGTTGACTTCCTGCAAACAGTACAAAAATATGTCTTCATACAGGATATATCAATTTTTTTAATAGTACCAGCCAGACCAGTGTGCTTTTATATAAGAGGAACTTGTACAAAGAGCATTACTTAAATGCAGATTAAGACGGATCATTAAATCTTTGGCAAAACTACTTTTCATGTTATGGAAATCCCTGGAACTGCTCATGAAAAGGGGGATGAAATGAGATGCTGAGGAAACTGAAAAAAGCTGGAGTAGAAGCGTTTGCGAAATGTCAGATTATAAATAGGCTTATTACTTTTATGTGGGGAGATACTATATAGACTTTCACTTAAGCACGGTTTGGAGAGCAGGTGCTATGCTCCCTGGAGCTAGAGAATGATTAAAAATTCCTCTTTCAGAAGAGTAATAGCAAGACATTTGAGTGTAGTTTAGTAGATAAAAGATCAGTTGTGTATGTAGGGGGAGTTAATTTCAAAGTAATGAGTGGAGAATTTTAAGTGCCATCAGTCAAAATAGCGAGCTGTTGTGTGATTTAGTTGGGGATTGGTCCTGCTTTGAGCAGGGGGTTGGACTAGATGAGCTCCTGAGGTCCCTTCCAACCCTGATATTCTATGATTCTAAAGAAAGGTACATGTAGGACTGGGAGAGCAGAGTGTCAGCCATCCCCAAACCTTTTATTCTGGAAAATTTCTACTCTGCTGCCTGATCAAAGTAGGGATCAAAAGAAAGAAGACCTGTTTCTCCAAGAAGTATTAGGGGGGATGGGGTGGGTACATGACCATATGAACCAGGCCCCACTAATGAGAGGAAAATCCAACCTCATCCATACTCCTTCCTGAGTGGCTGACTACCCTGTTTCCCCGAAAATAAGACATCCTCCGAAAATAAGGCCTACTTACAGTTTTGCCTCTCGTTGTAATATAAGGCATCCCCCCGATAATAAGACCTCCCCGATAATAAGGCATCCACCGATAATAAGGCATTTTTCATTTCTGAAAAATAAGACATCCCCTGAAAATAAGACCTAGCGCATCTTTGGGAGCAAAAATTAATATAAGACAGTCTTATTTTCGGGGAAACAGGGTATCTTTACTATGTGCCCCAACAACTCCTCATGTTAAGAGGAAAGGGCATGAGAGCTTAAGATAGCACACCCTATGTATCTGCCAACTTTTGAAGATGTGTGGCAGGGTCTCCCCTCCTGATGAAAAAGGAGCAAAAGATCTGTGCCTAACCTCTCTTCAATCTTGGCGGAGGGGAAGGGGTAAGATGTGAACCTCTTCCAGCTGAGGAGACCTAAATTGATTGGGCAAATGAGGGAGTGGGGAAAGGGAATCAAATGGCCCATTTTCTCCCCCAATAAGGCAAGTTGGATGGCAGGTAGTAAAAATGCAATAAAGCAAGGAGCTGGGGGAGGGCAGCAGGAGAGGGACTGTACAGTCACTCCCTCTGATGGGAAGCTTTACTGTTTCACATCATTTGGAGAGGCAGCCACATTTTGGTATCCAGTAGTTCCAGGTAAAACTTCTTAATCAGAAATGTTAGAATCAATGTGATGATATTACTATTTATCTTAACAGGCAAATATGGCTGACTCAGTTTCTGAGTTTTGATCAGTGCTGCAGGCTGATGAATAGTGTGTAGTAGCCTGACAGCTTGAAATTGTTTTTTCTGATTTGGAATAAAAAAATCTTGTTTTCTACAAAACAAAATTCTGAAAAACTTGTTTCGGGTCAATTGAAATGTTTCATAATTTAATTGCATAGATTTCTTTAATTTTACTTTATAAATCAGTATAATATAAAATTACAATCTGGTGGTGCATTTTCCTCAATGTTAAGTGTCTCTGGAGGCGTCTGTGAAAGTGAGCGAGAATAGACCTGTGTGCATATATGTCATGCATATTTTTTTGTCTGCTCTATTTATGACCAGTGAAGATTGTTTGTTTGCATTACTAGGGAATGTTGCTGCAGTGGTAAGGATTGCTTGTTAGGTAAGGCCAGTGAACATAAAGCGTTCATTTTCTTCAAGACTTAAGCCTGGTCTACGCTACAAAGTTAGGTAGACATAAGCTGCATTAGGTCGAGCTGTTAATGTATGTGTCTACACTACAGAGTCCCTTCCGCTGACCTAAAGGGCTTGTAAAGTCGGTTTCTGTACTTAACCATTGTGACAGGCGTAGTGCTTGAGTCGACATAGGGAGAGTGTAGATGCTGCATTGTGTAATTCGAATGAATTGGCCTCCAGGAGATGTCCCACAGTGCTCTGCTGTGACCGCTCTGGAGAGCACTTTCAGTTTAACTGCACATCAGCCAGGCACGCAGGAAACAGCCGCCCCCCTGTTAAAGTCCTGAGAACTTTTGAATTTTCATTTTCTGTTTGATCAGTGTGGAGAGCTCAACAGCACAGCTGGTCCTGCATGCTCAAGGCTACCTTCTGTCCTGGGCTGGTGGCTATGTGATAGTATGCCATCTTTGTCCGCCTGGGGCAGGGCAATAGACCGGGTCAGTCTTTGTAGTTGTTGTCATCGTTCCACAGTGAGCTCGTGCCCAATGTCAGCTGTCGTTGTATCAGGGCGTCTGGCCCTAATTCAGGTAAGGGGCAATTAGCATGCCCTCCTGGGCTTTCCAGATCTTTAGGAAGTTGATGTGGTACACCCGGGTCTCACGCCGCCACCTGGGCAACCAGACCTTATAATCTACTGGTCCCACCCTTCGGACTACTTCAAATGGTCCCTGCCATTTGGCTAACAGTTTGGACTCAGATGACTGGAGTAGCAACAAGACACAATCACCGGGTTCGAAGGTCCGCAGACGGGTGCCCTGGTTGTACCTCTGCTCCTGGGTCTGTTTATGCTTTGATTAAATTCTCATGGGCAAACCCTCCAAGCCTCTTAAGGTGCTCTTGCAGTTGTTGTATATATGGGATGGACCCAGTAACCCAGGACTCTCGTTCCTCCCAGGGCTCGTGAAGGAGGTCCAGGATCTCCCTGGGTTGCCTTCCATACAACAGTTCAAATAGGGAGACCCCAAGCGTCCACGGGGTTATCTCCCGTATTGCAAACAGCAAGGCAGGTAACAGTATCCCAATGCCGTGGATCATCTTCTACAAATTTACAGAGCATTGATTTCAAGGTCCTGTTAAATCTCTTGACTAAGCAGTCAGTCTGGGGATGGTAGACTGAAGTCTTCAGGGCCTGGATGTTTAGTAGCTTGCATAGCTCCGCTATTAGTCGGGATGAAAAGTTGGCGCCCTAGTCTGTTAGAATCTCTTTGGTATCCTGACTCAAGCAAGCATTTCTACGGGTTCCTTTGCTATGGCGGCTGCCATTGTTGAATGCAAGGGGATAGCCTCAGGGTATTGGGTGGCATAGTCTACCAGCACTAATATGTAGCAGAACCCAGAACTACTCTTTTCTAAGGGCCTGATTAAGTCCATGCCTATCCTCTCAAATGGCACTCCTACCACTGGGAGGGGGATCACGGATGCTTTGTGTATTCCTTTGGGACCGGCGCGTTAACACTTCGGGCAGGAAGCACAGAAGTCCCTTACTTCCTTAAGTTTTTCTGGACCAGCATCCATAAGAGCCACCCAGTGTAGGGTCCTCTCTTACCCCAGGTGTCTGGACCAGGGCACCGAGTGTTCCAGCCGCAGCAAGTCCTGTCGGAACTTACATGGCACTAGCAGTTGTTGAATCACTTGTTGGGTTTGTGGGTCCTTGGTTATCTGGTGTAGGTGCTCACTGTGCCCCTCAAAGCGGGGCTCTTGGGGTGGCCGTGGGTTGGTGTCCCTTTCCTCCTTGGTTGGGTCAATTGCTCCCATGCATGACTCAGAGTGGGGACCTCTCTTTGCTCTTTCAGGAAGTTCCCATCAGTCATCAGCCATTCATACTCCGCTTCCAGTGTCCACCATTCCAATACCTGCTGCTTTCTGCAAATTCACATGGGCAGGTAGGGGAAAAATGAGGAAGGAGCTAACTGAATGGACATTGAACGTGGGACTTCCTGATCACCTCAGTGCAGCTGTTTGTGGTGGTAACTCTTCACAAAACTACTGTTGCTGTGATATCTTTATTCCTTACTCCGATACTGTGAAGGCATCTGAGCCTAGATAGACAAACAAATTAGGGTTAAGCAAATGATTAAATACAGAGAGAATCAGTTATTGCATTGAGAAAAATGTGTGATTTCAGTAGTAAATCTTTCTAGTTATATGTACACATGGCAAACAAAAACCTACCACGGTAAAAGTGGTAAATTAATGAATAATAACGTCCCAGATACAGAGCAGCCTGGATCACTTGGTAAGCTGGGTGCAAGCAAACAATATGCCCTTTAATACAACTAAAAGTAAACTGTTGCACCTTGGAATAAAGAACATAGGCCATATGTGCAGGATTGGGGATTCTCTCTTGGGAAGCTGTGACTCTGAAAGACTTGGAGGTCATAGTGGATAATCAGTTGAACATGAGCTCCCCGTGTAGTTCTGTGGCCTAAAGGACTAATGTGACCCTAGGATGTATAAACCGGAGATTCAAGTAGGAGTATAGAGTTCATTTTACCTCTGTATTTGGCACTGGTGTGAACAATTCAAGGGTGCTGATAAGTTGGAGAGGGTTCAGAGAAAAGCCAGTGATAGAAGGCCTGGAAAACATGCCTTATAGTGATTGAGCTCCTGAGTCTATCTGTTTAGCTTGATAAAGAGAAGGTTGTGGGGAGACTTAATCACAGTACCTAAATAGGGAACAGAACTTTAATAATGGGCTCTTTAATTTAGCAGACAAAGATATAGCAAGAGCCAGTGGCAGGAAGTTGAAGCTAGAAAAATTCAGACTGGAAATAAGGTGCAAATTTTTAATAGGGAGGATAATTAGCATTGGAACAGTTTACCAAGGGGTTGTGGTCTATTCTCAGTCATTGGAAATTTTTAAATCAAGATTGAACTAGAGCATCTTTTAGAAAAAACATCCAAACAGGAATTAATTGGGAGAAGTCTTTTGGGCTGTGAGGGTAGGAGGGCAGATAAGATGATCACAATGATCATTTCTGGCTTTAAAATATGAACGTCACTACATGATTCGTGCTCAATTTCCAGAAGTTCTGAGTATGCTCAGCTGCCATTGACTTCATTTAGAGGTGACTCTGTTCAGCACTTCTGAAAATTAGAAAGCTGGGTGACTGGTGCCAGGGCACGTAAGTCAGTAACAGAGCCAGGACTAAGAACCCACAACTCCCAGTCTTGTGGATTGTCCACAAGAAAATCCTTCCTTTCCTTATCCTTTCTTCTCTCTTTTGATCTAGAGTAGCGGGTCTCAAACTGTGGGAAGTGACCCCAAAGTGGGTCATGGGTTCCCTTTAATGGGGGTCGACAGAGCCAGTGTTGGACTTGGTGGGGCCCCAGGCAGAAAGCTAAAGCCGGAGTCCCACTGTCCAGAGCTGAAGCGGAAGCCTGAGGGCTTTGGCCCCAGACTATAGCCCCCAGTGCGGGGCTGTAGAGTAATACAGGGCACTGGGTTCATAATTTTTATGGTCAAAAGGGGATTGCAGGGCAATGAAGTTTGAGAACTGCTGATCTAGAGCAGAGGTTCTCAACCAGTGGTCTGGGGCCCCCTGGGGATGGGGCTGCGAGCAGGTTTCAGGGGGGCCACCAAGCAGGGCCAGCATTAAACTCACTGGGGCCCAGGGCAGAAAGCTGAAGCCCTGCCACGTGGGGTTGAAGCCCGGGCCCTGAACCCTGCCAGCCGAGGCTGAAGCCGAAGCCTGAGCAATGTAGCTGTGGCACGGGGCCCTAGGCAATGCCCTGCTTGCTACCCCCTAATGCCCGCCCTGGCTTTTATATGCAGAAAACTCATTATTGTGACACAGGTGGGCTGTGGAGTTTTTATAGCACGGGGGAGCCTCAGAAAGAAAAAGGTTGAGAACCTGTGATCTAGAGCATTTGGGTCAGGCAATACAAAATTCATCAGTGTCATACAACATAGTATATGTGACCCGGACACAACTCATTCTAATGAGTTCTAATTCACAGGAAAACATGGCCATACTGTGTAATACAAGGTCCAGAGAGCACTGAGCAGGGAGTGGCATCCGTAGTCATGCCAAGAATTGGGTTGCCTGGGAAAAAACCACAACAGGCTTTCTGGGAGCCTTGTTTGTGACTGGCACTCTGCTCCCAGAGCGAGCCAGCTTACTTTCCTCTTCTGTCTGTATCTAGCCTTGGGTAGCTGTATGACATTTTAAATGTACAGGTAAATGGCATGTCTGTGTCAAACATTTACTTTCTCAGTGATCCCAGAGGTAACCCTAATTAAAATAACCCCAAAGTACAGCACTTCTATTAATTCCAAACAGTACAGTTTTCAAGGCTAGTCCTGCAGCATTTAGGACCATTACCTCACACACATCCTTATGTTCACAGTGGCAACCTCCACCCTTTAGTTTCGTTCCTTATTAAAAAGCATATTGCAATAATGTCATTTATTGTACCAACTTCTATTGGTGAGAGAGACAAGCTTTCAAGCCACACAGAGCTCCTCTTCAGGTCCGGGAAGGGTTCTCCCAGTGTCAGAACAAATACAAGGTGGAACAGTTTGTTTAGCATACATAGTCAGCACATGTTGTAAGGGATTATTCAAGGTAGAGTGGCCCATTAACACCTTTGCAATCATAAGACTAAAAGGGGGGGGGGGGATAATTGGTTACAGATTGTTGTAATAAGCCATAAATTCAGTGTGTCTGTTCAGTCCATGAGTTTTAGTGTCTAACAGAGTAATGAATTTAAGCTCCCAGCTCATCTTTTGGAAGTGTTGTGCAGGTTTCCTTTGAGGATGAGGACCGATGGGTCAGATACAGAATGATTGCTTTGTGAGAAGTGTTCACCCACAGGTGATAGGCTGTTTTGTCTTCTATCATTTTCCTGTGTGAGTTCATTCAAGAGCATAGTGATCATCTGGTTTCACCTACATAATTGTTGGAGCATTTAGTGCACTGGGTGAGGTACACCACATGTTGTGATAGGCATGTGTAGGACCTATGGATCTTGAAAGGTGTGGTGTGAGGAGTGTTGATCATTGTAGCAGTGGAGATATGGCTGCAGGTTTTGCATCTATTGTTCTGGCACGGTCGGTGCTGCTTTGCATTCATGTGTCCTGGTCCATGGGGAGCTTGCCTCTGATGATGAGTGTGGAGAAGTTGGGGCATGGGCGGTGGGTATAATAGGTCCTCAGCCTCCCCTAGCCCAGTTGCTGCCGCCGGACCTCAGTTGCAGGTTTGGAGGGTGGAATTTTTGCTTTTTATTATGTCCCATGCAGGTTCCGTGGCGACTGAGGAGATGGTATTTGCTATTCAGCTTCCTGAGTTGCTTCCTGATCTCCAGGGAGATTACTGATGAACCCAGAAAGCTGAATAACACATATTGCCGCCTCAGCTGTCCCGGAACCTGCATACTGCATATCAAAAGCTCAGATTCTTCTGGAAAAGAGAAGACGCCAAGAACTTTTGAATTTTCCCGCAGGGTGGCTTGGGGTCTGCAGAGGGGAGGCGCATCTGTGGTTGCTCCGGCCAGCCCACAGCTCCTCTGAGCAGGTGGGGGGGGGGAGGGGAGGAGGCTCAGGGCTCTGGCTGGCCCGGCACTCCTCTGGCCATGGGAGGGGGAGGCAGGGGGGCTCTGGCCATGGAGGGGATGGGCAGAAGGGGTGGAGCTGGGGGCTAGCCTCCCCAAAGTGGGGCTCCACCTGCTGCCCATGAGTTGGGGTGTTTGAAGGCTAGGGGTTCAGGACAGATTTTTTTTTTTTCTAGGATGGGGTCTCCATTGGGTATGGGTTGTAGTTGTTGGGTGTTCCAGTATGGGGTGGTAGGTGACAGCTAAGGGTGTGCAGTCAGAGGGGGTTTTATTTCTGTATTAAAGCAGGTTCTCTCAGGGTATTTGGGTGACCCGTTCCATGATGTGAGCTATTTCTCTGGTGGAGTGTCTTTGTTTGGTGAAGGCGGGTTTGAGTATGTTAAGGTGTATATCCTGGACTTTCTCCTCTTCTTTTCACCTTGCAATTTGCTGAGACACTGGGAGTACCCTTCCCAGACCAAAGAAGAGCTCTGTGTGGCTTGAAAGCTTGTTTCTTTAACCAACAGAAGATGGTCCAATAAAAGATATTACCTCACCCACCTTCTCTCTCTAGTATCCTGGGACTAACACAGCTACAACTAAACTGCATACTGTGAACATAGTGAAGTCCGATGTCAGCTTTTTCTTGGAAAATCTCAAGTCCTGTTGCCATGTGTTCAAAGCTGCTGCCACTGCTTGCATAAAAGGTGTAGTAATGAGTAAAGAACAGCATGTACAGTTTCTGGAAAAGGGCCCTGGTGTTTAGAAAACAGACTAAAGGATTGCACTTGAGATGAATTGTTGGCAAATGCCAACATGAAAGATATGACCTGGTCACCTTTTTTAAAAAAGGCCTGGCATTGAATTGAACTGCATGAGGACTTTTAAAAGCACCTGGTTGCAACTATGGTTTAAAAAAACATTTGCACAAAATAAAGGATTTGAAAAGACCACAGGTTCCCAGAACCCCTAAACAATAGGATCAAAATGTCAGGCTGACATTGTGCAGTTGCAGAGTACACTTTGCTTATGCATTTCAGGCTGACATTGTGCAGGCTTGCACACTTTGCTTATGCATTTCAACAATACTTTTCAAAGACTGCAGGGAGTATATAGGGGATAAATCTGAGCTACAGGACAACCACTGCCTTTCAAATCTACACAGCACGGTGGATAAATCTTCAGAGGGGAGTCAGCTGAAGTACATAATGTCTTAGGAGAGCATAAGTCATATCAACTACAATTAATATATTTCAGCCTAACTAAGACTATTGGCTTGGGGGCTAGGGAGGGCAGGTGGAATGGAAATTTGTGAAGCTAATTCAGAACTGATGTTTGTAAGTGTATAGCCCCCCCCCGTGTGCACACTCATCCATCTTCGACAAGTCCAGTCAGCCCAGGATCTGGAGATTGTTAATACAAGGGTCATCCCAGGTTCAATTAGTTGGCATTGGAAGCTCCTCTCTCTCTCCGTTGCATCATAATATATCATATACATACTTGTGCCTAAAACTAGGGCTTGATCTAACTACTGAAGCCTGAGGTGGGTCTTTTGATTTCAGTGGGTAGTGGCGCAGACCCTTGTATTGTAAACTGGGGTAGGGATCCTGTTACCTGTTCGGCACAGTTTATTAATTACATAGTACTGCATACACACCGATGATGCTCTATAACTTAAGTTATTGGAGAAGAAAGCTAGAACAGCATGAATCATCATGACCCAAATCTCTATCTGCCTCTTTCCCCCACTGAATTTGCCCTTGTTTCATGGGGATTTGTTCCTCTCCTCGCAGCCTAGTGCACACTTAAGAAAATCCTAGATCTCATCACACCTTTCTTTTGATCTTTTCCCCAGTAGCCTTGTCTAGGACTGAATGTCAGCTCTTTTTAATCCCCATAGTGTCAGAGGTTTCCTCTTGAACATCGTAATGGGCCATTAATATTAATAAAAATGAGAGCAGCCACTATGTCTGCTTCTGAGGGATTAATGAGAACTGGAGATTGGCTGCTCATAGCTGACAAACCACACATGCAGTCATTGGAATGCGAAATTTTTTTAATGCGAGTTACTGCTGGAGGGGAATTGCCAGAACCTGTTGTGAGCACTGCTATACAACCCCATCGAAGATGGCTAATCTTGGCGTATCACAGAACACTTCTGAGGAGCAAATGTTTTACCTTTGGTGTGCACTAGATTGCATTAATTTCCCTGAGGAGGAAACTCTTATCCCCATATGAGATCTTTACACACATTTCAAATTACATACAGTGAATGCTTTCAGGATCAACTTCCACCTCTGAAGTACATATCCTTTTGTCTAGGAGAGATGCAGTATACTGTATGTAACATGGATGAAGTGTGGTCTGGTGAATAGAGCTCGGGACAGGAAGCAGAAGACCCAGATTTTGATCTCAACTTTTACTGTGTGATCTTGGGCAATTCACTTAATATCCCTGTTACAATTTCCTCATCTGCGAGAATGGGATAATCTTGCTTGCTTCACAATGGTGATTTAAGGATTAGGTCCACATGGTAATCCCCATCCCCACATTGATGAGTAGCTACTCCACTAGCAATCTCTATGAAGTCAATGGGACCACTTGTGTCAGTAACAGCTCACCAGTGGAAGCCAGGAATTCACAATCTCTTCCTAAATTAACATTTAGATAATACTTTGACATCTGCAGATGGAAGGTGGAAGGGCTAATTATTTTATGGTATTACTTTTTAATTTTCTATTGTACAAGTGGAAGAATCTCCTGGGGTGTATTCTTCCATCACCGTGTCTGGCATTCAAGCCAGATTCTTCTCACTGTATTGGTTTAACAGCATTGTAACCGTATTGAATTCAATAGTGCTGCTTCTCACTTACACCAGTGTAAGACGAGAATTCTTCCACCAGCAAGAATTACTTGCATGAATACCTGAAGCAGTGATGGAGAGTGGACTCTCACATCTAGCCCTCACAATAAAAACAAGAACCTGGATATCTTTTAATCAAAGACTATCATTAGAAATGATCTTGTGCTATTTTTCTTCTTTTCTTTTGTTTTACAGTCAGAAATTGGCATAGTGAGCCATCCAATTAACAGTATGCCTTTAACTGTATGTAATTTCAATTCCTTCTGTTATTTTTATCCCTGTTTATAGGAAATGGATGTCCCCATTTATTTGATTCCATCCATTTCTTGAAGTAAATTTCTAATTGATCTTTAGATTGTGTTATTGGAAGTCCTGCAGTGACCCTCAGGCTGACAGCGAAAGGCCTATTTCCTAATTAGTTTATTCAAATTTTTTTTAGCAATTGGTTAATTTCAGTTGAAGCAGGATATAGTGCTGTTTAAATGGGCTGGGCTTTGAAATCAAATGTGTTTGTAACAGAGCAGGCTGAACTCCACCGTTTGCAGCAAATAGTTCTCTCCTCTCTCTCTGCCGTCTCATGTCCAAAATGCTGACTCAGACCCAAGTTTTCTGTTGGTTTTAAATGTCTGGCTCCCAGGACTGAGTGCGCTACCTGTTAGTCTCGATGATGTGGGCTGAAAGTTTCAAGTTCAGATGAACATCTTGATTTCTCTGAGGGTTTAAAATTCTCAAGAAGTAGCAATGAGAGGCCAGCAGCTTGTTTTTTTTCATAGACCGTGTCCTGCTTTTGAACATACGAACAGCCGTACTGGGCCAGACCAAAGGTCCATCTAGCCCAGTATCCTGTTTTCCAACAGTGGCCAATGCCAGGTGCTTCAGAGAGAATTAACAAAACAGGTAATCATCAAGTGATCCATCCCCAGGATCAGCACCTTGTACAGGAATGAAAATAAGCTGGTATGGTCCAGTATGGTGTACTGGTAAGAAAAGCTGTCTGTACCAGCAGGGCCGCTGATGGGTTGGGGTGAGGTGGGCAAAAGGGGCAGCTGCCCTGGGGCCCAGTGATTTTAAAAGGGTTTGGGGTTCCCAGCAGTGGCCGGAGCCTCTGGTCCTTTAACTTGCTACCAGAGCCCTGGGACTCCTGGCTGCTGCCATCGCTACCGCACCAGCGTCCAGAGCCTTGGGCCCTTTAAATCACTGCTGGAGCCCTGGGCGGTGCGGGCCGGGCAGCGCTGAAAGGGCTGGCTGGGGGAGTCTGACCCTAGCCCCTTCTGCTCAAGGCCACACCCCTTCTGCTTGAGGCCCCGCCCCTTCTGGGGGCCCAGAGCCACCTGCACCAGGACCCCGGCCCTGCATAATGACCACCAAGTCAGACATTTCCTTTGCAGTCAATGGCCAGCTGATCATTAATTACCAATCGATGTCTGAGCTAGAGGTCATCATTGCTTAAACAGTCCAATAACACGTTGACTGTAAAGCTCTTCTTTTGAATTTAAATTTATCTTAAAGCAAGACAGGAACTGACTTAGAACATGGGATCCCTGTACTGTTGATGTGTCACAACTGTCACATTTCAGCAACCTGAAGGCTTCCAAAATGAGACTCAAGAGTGTCTCTTCTACAGAGAACCTTTATTTTCAAACATAATTCTTAGTTTTTGCTTAGTAGGTGGGTCTTTCCCCATGTGCACTTTCATATTGTTGTAGTGAGCAAATTGTTTCCATCTTTGTTACACTGAAGTGGAGTTGGTTTGACGGGCAGCCAATTGCTTGGCTCATAACTGCACTCCTGGGTTCAGCCCTGGATTTATACTCCAGCGATTGGATCAGGAGGAGAAAAATGAACTGCAGAGTAGATAAATCGATTTTCTAGAGTAATGGTTTTCAACTTTTTTTTTCATTTGTGGACCCCTAATAATTTTCAGATGGAGGTGCAAACCCCTTTGGAAATCTTAGACATAATCTGAGGACCCCCAGGGGTCCACTGACCACAGGTTGAAAACCACTGCTCTACAGTGGTGTCTGCTAACCTGTGCCAGATGAGCAACTGAATGGTGCTCATGAGGGAGCTGTTCACCTTCCCAGAGAGGAGGAGGAGGAATATCAGACAGCATTCAGAATAAGGAAACAAATAAAGAAAGAAAGCTAATTAGAAACAGAGACAGAGACAAAAAACTGGTGGTGGTGTAAAGCTACAAGAGAACGTTTTGAAGCACATAAAATACAAGTTGCTGTAAGTGAATTTTACTCTGCACAGGAAAGAGTAAATGTTAAAGCAAGCTTGAGTAGTGCTCTGTTAAAATGTGCTTCATGTAGATTTGGAAGCACTGTTTGGTGGTGGCTTTGACCCAGATTTTTAAAGGTACTTTGGTGCCAAAAGATGCAGGTAGGCACCTAGAGATGCCCAACTTTCATTAGAAATCAGTGGGAGTTAGGCACCTAGGTGCTTTTAAAAATTCCCCTAGGGGATTTTTAAAAGCATTTATCTGCATCTGTAGGCACCTAAATATCCTTTAAATGCTGTCCCTCTGTTCCTTCTTGGTTCAGTTTAAAAAATACTATCTATTCACTAAAGGAAGAATTGGTAAATATTGGGGGCCTGCTCCTGCATCCATTGAACTCAACAGCAAACTCTCAGGGACTTCATTAGGAGCAGCATCAGGCCCTCTGTTCCTTTGGGAATTTATTACTGGGGAAAAAAAGAAGCACTCAACTGCAATTTTTCCTAATTTAGTGTTTAGTGGAGCTGAGCCAGTGAAAGGAGCAGCACCCAAGGTAATGAATGTAGGCTGCCCAGAACATTGTCTTTACTGACAAGCCCTTTGGAAGGAATTTGTCTCACCCTTGCATTTCCAACCCACTTAGTACCTCTGATTCTGGTGCAGGAAGAAAATAAGCAGAAAGAGCACTTCAGCGCAGAAGCGTGTATACAATGGCTGCTGTGAAGCTGTTTGAGACCCAGAGATGTCTAAAGTCTGAAGGAGCTAGTCCTTGTGGGAACCACCCTCTGTGATTTGAGTTCAGAAGGGGACAAGAGCCTTTGTTGTGAGAGAGAGAGAGAGAGAGTAAGCACTGGCAATCAAAAGTCACAGAACTAGAGTTCTGCCCAGGTGGGGGAATTGTAGCCCTCTCAAGTGGAAGCCAAGGGCAGTGTGATGGTTCCCTGAAGTACGAACAGCGCTGTTTTCTGAGCTGTGTTTGCTCTGCTGTCTTTGATGGCTCCTATTTGGAAAGCTGCCATTTTGTAGATGCAAACTAAAGGAGCTGCTTGGCTGCAGGCCAGCAACCCAACTGCCTAATTTGTCAATGAAAACTTTCAGGAATGTGGAAAGTTTGCTAGAAAGCAAGTCTGTCTTGTAACCAGACCACCCCGTTCTTTTCCCTACGTACATTGGAATATCTGAGTAAAAGTAGGATTATGTGGAATATCTGGGTAGAACTAGGACTATGTAGAACATATATACATTATACAGAGAGACGCACTTAACTCTTCAAGATGTGCCCATGAAGAAATGGAGTAACTAAGTGAAATTTTTACTGGGACTCTTGTCTTCCCTCACCCCACTGCCTTTTAGTTTGTATGTTATCCTCACCCTGTGGCTCACCTCTCCATTTAGATTCAAAACCCTTTGACTTTGAGTGAAATCCTGGCCCCAGTGAAGGCAGTGGCAAATTTCCCATGGACTTCACTAGGGTCATAATTTCACCCTTTGTCTTTTATTCACTCTGTAAGCCAGACCTAGCACTCGTTGAGCACCATAAAATACGTAAAGTATAATTAATTTCCTAGCTGTATCTGCCTGGGGCGCATCTCTCTGGTCAGGCAAGTTGAGGGAAAGATCTTTAGGATCATCAGATCTTTAGTATCTGGACATAGGTATGTGAAGTAACCAAAGCCACGTGCAGTAATATGGTTCCAGATTCATCCTTGAGATAACTCCAGTAAAGTCACTGCATTGTTATAAACTCTGGAAACCTCTAGGCTCACATGCGTACATCACCACCACCTGTCAGGATACTGTCTTGTTCGTGATAGGCCTCTGTCACCGGATGAGAGCTTTCTTTTATAGATTCTTCTCCTATAAAAATACAAAAATCTTCTCTAACAACAATTGTAATGAGGTCACTATGGAGCCAGGGCCATGTGTTCACTCATTTCTTGGCCCTGGATTTAGGTACAGAGTCCACCTCTTGCAACAGAACTTTGCTCAAGAGTCTAACCTTTAATTAAAAAAAATTCTATGAACCAAATACCATTCGATGAATTCATGTTTGCCTGAGTCTGCAACCAGCCTGAAACGAGAACTCTCAGAAAGATGTGCACTGTCCCATTCATCTCAGTGTGTGGGGTTCACTTTGAAAAATAATGACAATTTAATGTCAACATCGTTAGCTGTTTCACTGCTGATCATTTTAGCAGAAACAGCCAGCTAATATACGTACTCTACAATTTCAAACGGTCTCCCACACCTTCCAAAGCATAAAAGCCCCAACTATTCCCTACTTATTTGCCAAAACATCCAGCTTTCTCCTTAAGAACTTTTTGAGTGGACTTTTGCATTTTCTGTACCAAATTCTGCAGCACATGGAACATTAGAAATGTTGGACTGCATGAAATCAATTAAATGTAATAATATCAAATTAATAACACAGGTAATACTGTATTGATTGTATTATTCATGTTAATGTTTAATTCAATAAAACCTTAATTTTTTAATGTACCTGATGCTGCTGAGGAATTTCCAATCTGCTCTCCTGGAGTTTCACAGAATCCAGGCTCCTTGCCACAGTATTTATGAGGCCTTGTATATTATGGCAGTCACTGAGGTTCTCTTACCGTCTGAGTCGCAATCAATAGCGAAAAAGAACGGAGGCAAAGACCATGGTCCAAATTCAACCCTCGTACAAGTCCATTGATTTAAACTTTTCCATTTACCAGTCCCACCTCAGAGATCAGAATTCCTCCTGTACCTTCAGCATTTTTCTCTCTGTCCCTTACTTCCTGGGCTCAAGGTGACTCCTCCTTGAGCTGGTTCTTCTAAAGATCCTGATGGTGAAGTTCCTCCACTGTACAGTAAGTAGTAGGAACTTAGTGGAGCCCTCTCAGACTTGGCCAGATGGGTCGGCCACACATTGCAGAAGATAATTATTAGTAAATATTAATGTTATGAAATGTATGTGGCCACTAGTATGTGTGGTTCTGCCCATACAAGTTCTCAGTGGCTAAGACATGGTGTTGAAGTCCAAACCAATGTTTATATTAATATTTAGCCTCTAAAGATATTGAATGGAATTTACCTTTCTTTAAGGAATGTTAACTTTATGGCCTAAATATGCTGATTGTCTCTTTGAAAGAAACCAAGAGATAGCTGAATAATATGATGGTTTAAGGACCTATGGGTCTTATGTGCCACTGGGTCCAAGGATTATGTCCTGAAACCTTTAATATGGGTTGAAATCCTAGGCAGAGCAATTAAGTGTGAGCTTCTGGACCTTAAGAAAGAGACAGTGGGAGTCTGCTAAAATCAGGTCTTCACTGGAGACCGAAAGAAAATTAGTGAAATTTTCAGCCATGACACAGAAGAAGGATCATTAGGAACCTTTGTAGGGAAGTCTTTAGTTACTGTAAGAAAGTATCTGATTAGGTTTCTATTGACTTCCAAATTTATCATCTTTGAAGGGTAAGGACTCATTGCTGTAATCCTTATTCTTGAAAGTAGCTGTTACTCATGTGACTAGTACCATTGATTTCAGTGGGACTATGGCACCACTCCTACTCCCACTGAAGTCAATTGCAAAACTTCCAAAAACTTAAACGGTGCATGTAAAGGTTGTCAATTAATGTTTTTCAGGAGACCAAATGAGATTGCAGAATCAGTTTACCAATTGTTTTGAGACTCTGTAATAATATTACATACAAAAAACAATGTTAAAGGAACCATAAGTTTACAAAAGTTAGGAAACGTCAGAATTAAGGCTGCCTGTGCCCCCTTTGTGTATGCGTTATGATAGTCTTTAATTATATGATCACATATTATTTTTTCCACATGACCTCTGTCTTACAGTGCACAGAATGGAAAGTGCTCATTTAATGAGCAGCTATTCAACATTTTGATTTCTTCTCATTTGTTCAATGTGTGACCCTAGGCCGTATTTATTGCATGCTATTCAAACCCTGCTCTGCAGATAGAATTATTGATTTCCTCATGGGCTATTCTATGGTGCTTATCACTAGAGTAGTTGAGAGCTTCACAAATACTGATTTATGTTCATAACACTCCTGTGAGGTGAGGGGCTATTATTATCCCCATTGTACATACAGGGAACTGAAGCACAGAGAGATTAAGGTCAAAAGTATCCACTAATTTGGGGTGCTTGATTTGAAACTCCTGGGATCTGATTTTTTTTCTGAGTACTTAGCGTAATATAGCATTTTACAAGTCCAAAGCACAGCTCCCCTTGACTTCGGTTGCTACTGTGAGTGCTCAGCCCTTCTGCAAATCAGGCCCTAGCATCTCATGTTGGGCACTCAGAAAATGAGGAACACCTGATTAGTGACCCCCTGGGAAAAGTGTGGTTCAAGCAATTTGCCTAGCATCACATAAGAACTCTGTGGCAGAGGCAGGGATAAATCCAGTTCTGCAGGGCAGCACTGAACTGCCTTAACCATTAGACCACCTATTATCTTCCTGTAATCCCCTGCCCCACTCACTACACACCTTCCAACTTCTGCAAAAAAAAAAAAAAAAAAAAGCAGGGGGCCCTACGGACAATAGTTCACTTCATTACACAACCCTGGTTTATCCCCAGAGCATGGTCCACCCCAGAAAAAACATAGTATATGATGACTATGTAAGTAACTACAGACTGTCATAATGCATACACACAAGAGGGCATCTCCATACAAGTCTGTCTTTCTCCACCCTGTCTCTCGCTCTTCCTCCCGGAGTACCTCATCCCAGTCTCTTCTTCAGGCTCCTTGCCCCAGGCTCCTTGCCCAGCCAGTGCCGATTTCCCTCCAACTTGGCTCCTTTCCCCAACCTATGTCTTCCATCTCCCGGTCTGGCTCTTGTCCTCTCTGCATTCAAGTCAGGCAGCTTCCTCCTCCTGCACGCTGCCTGGGTGCCAGCAGAGGGAGCATTGAGAGAACAGGAGAGTGTGTCTCCCTGCTCTCAGTTTCCATTCCTGGCACCACGGTGGTCCCTGACAGCCAAGAGGAACAATTGCAAGGAAGGTTCTGCTCAGCCCCTGCAGCCCTGGGCTGGACTATGCTCAGTACAGATGGAAGCTTCAGAGAATTTAGCTGCCAAACTCTAACAAGTCTCTACTGAGCATGTGCAAAATGCAGTTTTTCAAAGGTTTAGAACTTAGCAAAATGTAGGTGTTTTTTCATGGAAACAGCAAAATGCTGACTATAGGGCAACACTCTCAGCCAACACTAAGTCCTTGCTCTGGAGCTTCTCATTAGAGCTTCTCAATTAAATATCTGAAACATTATTTTGCATGTTAAAAATATTCTATTTTCCCCTCATTTCATTTTTGGAAAAAGTTGAATCATTTTTGCTAAAACTTTACCAAAAAAAAAATAGCCTCAGGCAGACACCCAACTTGGAAAATGACAGCCCAAATGGTTAAACGTGGGTAATGTTATAAACAACTGAAAACAGGGTCTTATACTGGGAAGTGTTTGGCAACCTTAACTGTGAACAAACAGATTGAGATCTGACCTTGATATTGCCTGATGTAACTCTATTGAGTTCACTGGAGTTACTCCTAATTACACCAGTGTAAATGAGAACAGAATCTGGCTCATTTTATCTTTCCACATGAATATTTTTTTCTCCCAACTGTCCAAACACCTCCTATTTCTGGCCGCTAATAATGTAGCTACTGAAACCTGTCTCTTAAGCACGTAATCCTGGGATTATAGAACTGCATACTTATCAAGACAGGGAATTTGCTGTGAAAAGTAATATGGGCCTAGGAAACAGAATAGAGATCTGGAATCAAGGGCTTCTAAGCAGCCTGTATTTGAAAGCATCTGATCTTTACCAAATGATCCTCTTCATTTTGAACTGTGATGGTAGAGCCTAGATTACTATCCTGATGTGTGGGTGTGACACTCTGTACCTCGGGAGAACACCCTGCACCCCCACGTTCATCCTTATAATACGATTGTGTGGTATCGAATGCAAAGTTTGTCATGTTGGGTGTCTTTGGAAGGCTCATGATGCACTGAGCATTGTTGTTATAGTTATGTTATAGGTTGTAATTCATGTATATAGTTATGAGGCTGACAATGTCCTCATGGCTTAAAACAAGCCTAGGCAAAACTCTCCAGGAGCAGCGGGGCAGTTCACACCTCATCAGGGCATGTATGGGACAAACCCAGCCCAGCCTCACAGGAACAAAGGGTACTGGCCTAGGCAGCAACAAAGAATCTGTTGGACTGTTGAGTGAGTCACCCCCCCTTCCCTTGGTCAGTTTGGGGCTGTGATGAGGTAATTCTCACCTGACTCTGAAGGAAGGGGGGGGAAAAGCCAAGAGGGAAGAACGAACATGATAAAAGGAAGAGATGTTTGCCATGCTCTCTTCCACCTCCATGTGCACAGACCGCCACCAAGCGACTGAAGCGCTGATCAAAGGGGAGAGCCTGGCTGAAGGGCAACCAGCCAGCCTGTGGTGAGAAGCATCTAAGTTTGTAAGGGCACTGAAAGTGTTAAGATCAGTTTAGAATGCATTTTTGCTTTTATTTCATTTGACCAAATCTGACTTGTTGTGCTTTGACTTATAATCACTTAAAATCTATCTCTTGTAGTTAATAAACGTGTTTGTTCTACCTGAAGCAGTGCATTTGGTTTGAAGTGTCAGAGACTCCCCTGGGGATAACAAGCCTGGTACATATCAATTTCTTTGTTAAATTGATGAACTTATATAAATTTGCAGCATCTGGCGGGCACAACTGGACATTGCAAGACAGAGGTTCCTAGGGTTATGTCTGGGACTGGAGATACTGGCTAGTGCCATTCAGTGGCACAGTCCAAGCAGCAGCTGGCCAAAAGTGTTCTCATGTAGCTGGGAGCAGCTTACATGCTAGAGGCTGTACGTGTACAGCCCAGGAGTGGGGGTTCTCACAGCAGAGCAGGGTAAGGCTGGCTCCCAGAGTCAAGGATTGGAGTGACCTAGCAGATCACCGGTCCAGATAACACGAAGGTGATGGTATTTTGAATACCAGGATGTGGAATGTAGCCTGTTTACAGCATACATCCTCCCCTACCAATCTTGCTTACAAGTATAACTAATTGTGACAGGATGGAGCAGCAGAAAGAGGTTGAGAAATTGTACAGATTGAAAGTAAATGCTTATATTCGTCTGGTAATAACTACATATCTGACCAAAGGGCCTGGTGGGGGAAGGGGCTGATTGTCTCCTGCAAAGAGCAAAGTGCTCTCAATTTCAAACAAACTCTTTATTGAACATGACTTCAGTGGAAATTGTGGGTGCTCAGCACCTGGCCAGATCAGCCCCAAGATAAGATGTGGCTGTTAAAATAATCATAGTATTACAGTTGGCAGCATTGTGTGACTTATGTCTCCTGGAGAGAATTTTAAGTGGAAACCGCTCATGGCCATGAATAATATAATCTCCCTTTCACATCAGTAGCCCTACTGCAGCTTTTTCCAAGGCATGGAAATCCAAGGCTGACAGTTCATAGCAGCTCTCGGGTGTCTTTTTTTTATTGCAAGCACAGAAAGTGGAGCACATGCCCTGTACTCGAGTGGGCTGGATAAATAGATGCATTTAAAGGCAAAGTTCAGACAATTATATCGGAGGATGCTGTTTACTAATGAATTGTATGAATCATAAAAGATCACAAAAAGCATTCAAGTGACTACGGACTGGCTCTGGACAAGGGCTTTCAGAGAGATGTACTGTGATAATAATAAATATCAGCAATGTTTCTGAGAAGCAAGCAGGAGAGGCATTCCAAGTTGTAAGCGTGTTTTGTTTTTTGTAATGTTTGGGCTGCTACAATGACACTGAAAAACCAATCACTGGGCTGTAATGGGTGTGCTTTCATTTTGGCACGTGGAACTTAGAGTGCATTTTGCTCATGTATTATTCATGCAAAATGGTGAACAAAGTGACCCACATACTGACCACAAGCGAGGGTAAATCCATGATACTTACTCTAATGCATTGTTTGTATTTATCAGTGAGGGCTGGTCTGATGGTTGTGCTCGCCATTGTTAAAGGGAAGCCAAGGCTTAAGTCATTGGACAAGTCTCTTGCTTCTTGGGTTGGGAGTGCGGTGGCATCAACACATTCCTTGCCAGAATGACAAGGAAGCAAGGGTTCGTGTTCTTTCGCAGAGATCCCTACAGTCAATCACACTGTTTGAAGTAATGGCAGGTTTCAGAGTAGCAGCCATGTTAGTCTGTATCCGCAAAAAGAACAGGACTACTTGTGGCACCTTAGAGACTAACAAATTTATTTGAGCATAAGCTTTCATGGGCTACAGCCCACTTCTTCGGATGCATATAGAATGGAACATATATTGAGGATATATATATATACACATACAGAGAGCATGAAAAGGTGGGAGTTGTCTTGCCAACTCTGAGAGGCCAATTAAATAAGAGAGAGAAACTTTTGAAGTGATAATCAAGCTAGCCCAGTACAGACAGTTTGATAAGAAGTGTGAGAATACTTACAAGGGGAGAGAGATTCAATGTTTGTAATGGCTCAGCCATTCCCAGTCCCTATTCAAGCCTAAGTTGATTGTATCTAGTTTGCATATCAATTCCAGCTCAGCAGTTTCTCACTAGAGTCTGTTTTTGAAGCTTTTCTGTTGCAAAATTGCTACCCGCAGGTCTGTTTGAAGTAAGGCACTGGGTGGATTTCAAGGTGTTGGTTTTAATTTAGAAAGCCTAAATGGTCTGGGCCTTAGTCAAGCTCAGTAGGAGCTTATTTCTTGAATAGTCCCATTGAAATAAAGGGGCCTATTTGAGAAGTAAGATAGTAATCTAGGGCCTGGTCCCCACTAAGCCCCCACTTCCGACTAAGGTACGCAAATTCAGCTACGTTAATAACGTAGCTGAATTCGAAGTACCTTAGTCCGAACTTACCGCAGTCCAGACGCGGCAGGAAGGCTCCCCCGTCGATGCCGCGTACTCCTCTCGGCGAGCTGGAGTACCGGCGTCGACGGCGAGCACTTCCGGGATCGATCCGGGATCGATTTATCGCGTCTTAACCAGACGCGATAAATCAATCCCAGAATATTGATTGCCTGTCGCCGGACCCTCCGGTAAGTGAAGACGTACCCTAGGTGAGTTAGGGTGGCAATAGCATTTATTTCAGAGGTTGCCTCCTCCTTCTTTCCCCATACTATTATAGTTACAATCCGCAGGGGAGCTAGAGATGTAACCTCCTGGGTTTACACTTGATGGGGTTGCCAGTTAGGATACTAAGAAATAAAGAGAGAAAATGTCCTATGGAAAAAAATAGTATGTAATCCTGTAATTTAAGACTATCATAATACATATGATCAAGGGGCCAAATTTAAGGTTGCTCAGGTAACCTATTGCTCCACAATATTTACTTTTCTCTAAAACTGGGCAGCTCAGTGTTTGGGGAATATACAAGAGCAGGGGTCTCAAACTCAATTTACCTTAGGGTCAGTGCCAGTCCTCAAATCCTCCCAGCGGGCCAATGTCACTCATGCTGCCCAGAACCTGCCCACCAAAAACTCTGACCCCCAAAAACTCTGCCCCCCACCTGCCTAAGGCTGTGGGATGGAGTTTGGGTGGGGGAGGAGGTCTGGGGTAGGGTATTGGGGTGCAGGCTCTGGGAGGGAGTTTAGGGGCGGGAGGGGGTATGTGGGGAGGGGGGAGGAGTGCAAGCTCTGGGAGGGGATCGGGGGTGCAGTGCTTACCTGGGGCTCCAAGGCAGGGTGGGCCAGGGGGCCTCTGGGTGCTTCTGCCCCTAGGCACTACCCTGGCAGCATCCCATTGGCCGTAGGGGTGCTTGGGGCGAGGGCAGGGCGCGGAGGCACAGCCTTGCCTTGCCCTGCCCCGCCCCGCCCCGCCCCTGGGCCACAGAGAGGGGCCGACAGCCACTGGAGCGAGCAGGCAGATGCCGCTGAGCTCTGCTGCGCTGCTAGGGCCCCTGACGGGGGAGCACCCAGGGGCGGCAGGTGGGGCCAAGGGAGAGACCCGGCCCCAAAACTGCTGAAGCCCCGCGGGCCACACTGGGGAGGCTCGTGTGCCACAGATGGCCCGCGAGCCGGGAGTTTGAGACCCCTGTACGAGAGTTTCATGCACATTTCTTTAGGTAGACACAGCCATCTTTTTCTGGGGCAACATTTCTGGTTTGCATTTACATTTTAGACCAGCCTCACTCAGATGTCAAAGTATTTTATGGACTGGAGAGTTTTCAGCTCTCTAATCAAGTAACCAAGATGACTGGAGGGACATTTGAGAAAGTACATCAACACTAAATACAGGAATCTAGACTGAAAGCATTTCTTCCGATCAATTCATGGGCTGTCTTTTCTCTCTCCTACTTCAGTCTTCTCTCTGCTTTTCTCTTTTATCCTTGCGATTCCTTTATGTCCCATGCATTTGTCCTGTGAGCATTAAAAATGATCTTGCTATGATCCCTCTTAGCCTTGGTTGATATTTAACTGAAATGGGACAGGATTGATAATGTAAAGGAGACAGAGCTTTCCTGGGGGCCAATCTGAGATTGTGGAATGAACTCCCCCAGGAACCAAAGACCATCACAAATCTTCCACTCCAGTACAAGGAACATTTCTTCAACCTGCTTTCTCTAACAAGTATACAGCACCAGTGTATACAAATATTTAACACCCTCCCCTCCTCAGAACTGAACACTCCACTGAACATACAATTCTCCCCTTGGGGAGAGGATGAGAGAGGGAATAAATCACAAGTGACAGATGTTAGACATGTTATTTAATGTACTACTGGAACGTGCTTAGATACTGTGGTGATGAAGGCGGCATAAGACCCTGAACAGAATAGAATGTGGCCCAGGTATCCACCATGTTGTTGCAGATTTCTTTGCTGTTCTGCCTGAGGGCAGCAATGGACAGCTGAAGAAAGTGAGTACATCCTTAAAAGGTATTTTATGTTTCTTTATATTGTGTCAACTTTACCAGTGTTTACTTGGCTTTTATGGAAAGGATGTGACTTCTCATTATTTTCAAAAAGACAAACATGATGTTTTCATGTAGCTGCATACTTTTGACAAGTCACTAAGTGTTTTGTCTGATTTTGTAAGATTTAAGAAATAATTTCTATAAATAAAAGAAAATAATTTAGTTTGTCCTCTCACTCGTGATCTCTGTCACTATTTCCTCATCCAAAATTATCTGTATAGGCCCTGTCTAAGTTTCCTTAGTTCTTTGTATTGCAAAGCATGTCACTGAGACGTTTTTGTAATTGGCTTGTTGGGCTCTAAGAAAGATAGAGAGTTTGAATCCTTGGTTTTTTCCATTGTAAAATTGCTCACTGAAATGGCCACTTAGTACATGTTACAACTTGCTCCATAACATCATTTGACAAATGTACGAGTGATTCGGTATGGAGAGAGAAAAGGTTAGTTGTTTGTAGTGCCTTTTTAAGGGGGGGGGAGGGAAAAAGAGACACAGATTTTGTCGCAGTGAAACTTGAAGCTTTTGTGTTGAGTAAGAGATGAGTAAAAGCTGAGTCAAGGCCTCAGGTTTTGGTCCCTGTGTATTCATTGTTTTCATTCTGAAAATGTTGCTGTGAAATTTCAAGTTATCTTTTACTAGTTTGCTCGGTTTACAAATTGCAAGTTCTTTCTGACTGTGTATTTTTTAGCACTTTTTAATTTTTTTTTTTAATTTACATTAGTAGCATTGAAAAATACTAAGAAAAGAAAAGAAAATATACAGCAACTTTCAAGGGTTGTATTAGACCCTTACAGCAGAAAATAACCTTGTTCCTGGTTTTATCCCAATACTGAGGCATGCTGGTAGCTGTAGTCTAGGGAAGATTTAGGAATTGTAGGCAACTGAAGTATGTCATCCTGGGAAAGGGAGCTACCGTACATAAACAGCTTCCTTCAGAGCAGTGAAAGACTGGGAAGGAGTAGTGCTATGTCTACACTTGCAGAGTTTTTTCGCTGACAATTTTGTCAGTGATAGAAAAGCACTAAAAGAAAAGCGCTGGTTTGTGTTCACATTGTTTTCCACAGGTGTCAGAGCGTGTTTACATATGCAGCACTTGCATCACAGATGAGAGGAGCACACTGTGGTAGCTATCCCACTACGCACTGCTCTGGGACACAAAGCAAATCATATTGTGGTAGGGGTGGATATGTGTGTGTGACAGCCGCCGGAAGCTACCAGTCCTGAGACATGGGGAGAGGGAGACCCCGACCTCAGCCTGCGCTTCCTTCCCTGACTGCACAGCACATTCTGTCTGCCTGCCTCTTTGCATTGTGGGAGGCAGCAGGAGCATTCCACAATAATGATTTGTTTTGGGTCCAGGAGCAGTGACAGCACCAGCTGTCAGAATGGAGCTAAAGGGGAGAGGGGCATATCTGCAGGCAGGACTGCTGAGTTTCAAAGAGCGGCCACTCCTGCTCTGCGTTGTGGGACATCTCTGGAGGGCAATTATACCGGCAAATTTCAGAGTAGCAGCCGTGTTAGTCTGTATCCGCAAAAAGAACAGGAGTACTTGTGGCACCTTAGAGACTAACAAATTTATTAGAGCATAAGCTTTCGTGGACTACAGCCCACTTCTTCGGATGCATATAGAGTGAAACATATATTGAGGAGATATATATACACACATACAGAGAGCATGAACAGGTGGGAGTTGTCTTACCAACTCTGAGAGGCCAATTAAGTAAGAGAAAAAAACTTTTGAAGTGATAATCAAGCTAGCCCAGTACAGACAGTTTGATAAGAAGTGTGAGAGTACTTACAAGGGGAGATAGATTCAATGTTTGTAATGGCTCAACCACTACCAGTCCTTATTCAATCCTGAGTTGATTGTATCTAGTTTCCATATCAATTCCAGCTCAGCAGTCTCTCGTTGGAGTCTGTTTTTGAAGTATACCGGCAAAAGCAATCAAGAATCTTCACTGGCACATGAGCGTGAAAAGCAAAAGACTCTCATTGGGGTGGTTTTATTTTTGCACTGAAACTCAGCAGTTTCAGCGCAAAATATGGATTTCCAGTGAAGATGCTAGCGTGGTTTTTGCGCAAAAACCTGACGCTAAAATTGGCAAGTGTAGACATCACCTAAGAGTTGCTGATAGTCTTTTTGTTAAAAGGAGCTGGACGACTGAGAAGAAGAAACCCTAAGGTCTGACCCAGTATGGCCATTCTTTTGAGGAGAAGAAATTTGTTTATTTTGGGACTTTGTGGTTTATTTGGAACTTTTGCGTTTACGTGAATGAAGAGAACGTATCCTGAGAAAGGGTTGTTTAGATTGGCTGGAGAGCCAGACATGAACAAGTCACAAGAGAGAAAAAAAATCCACGAGACTGTGTTAAACTCCTCAGTTAGCTACCCTTTATCCTGGAAGAAAGTGACCCTGGGGGAAAGGAGATGAGAGGGCTTGAGGTGTAGGTATGACCTCCATTTCCATTTCTGACCTGATGTTGGAGCTCCTGGTAGAAGACCTCAGCAGAAGTCAAGTGAGAAGCTGTCACAGCAACATGTGAGTGGTAAATAATGATAAGGCTAGGTTAGTTATATGGAGCAATCTGGATTGCTTGCTAAACAGGGTTCACTTGAACATAATTTAAAAACAGATAGATAAATGCAAAGTCAGACATCTACGAATGAAGAATTTAAGCCACACGTATAGGTGGGGAAATGGTATTTGGGAAAGCAGTGACTTTGAAAGGGACTTAAGAGTCACGGTGGATAACCAGCTGAACATGGGCTTCCAATTCAATGTGGGCACTTAGAGAGCCAGTACGATCCTACACATTGCTATGAGAGGTACAACAATGATTTGAGGTCTGGAAAACCTGCCTTACAGTAGGGTTACCATATTTCAACAAGCAAAAAAGAGGACGGGAGGAGCCCCGCCCTAGCCCCGCCCCTGCCCCTCCCACTTCCCGCCCCCCCAGAACCCCCAACCCTCCCCCCGTTCCTTGTCCCCTGACTGCCCCCTCCTGGGACCCCTGCCCCTAACTGCCCCCCGGGACTCCACTCCCTATCTAAGCCTCCTTGCCTCTTGTTCCCTGACTGCCCCAACCCTTATCCACACCCCCACCCCCAGACAGACCCCTGGGACTCCCACGCCCCATCCAACCACTCCCCACCCCCTGACAGCCCCCCCCAGAACTCCCAACCCATCTAAACCCCTCTGCTCCCTGTCCCCTGACTGCTCCGATCCCTCTCCACACTCCTGCCCCCTGACAGCCCCCCCAGAACTCCCAACCCATCTAAACCCCTCTGCTCCCTGTCCCCTGACTGCTCCAATCCCTCTCCACACTCCTGCCCCCTGACAGCCCCCCCAGAACTCCCAACCCATCTAAACCCCTCTGCTCCCTGTCCCCTGACTGCTCCAATCCCTCTCCCCACTCCTGCCCCCTGACAGCTCCCCCCCAGAACTCCCAGCCCCCTACCCCCCGCTCCTTGTCCCCTGACTGCCCCCTCCTGGGACCCCTGCTCCTAACTGCCCTCCAGAACCCCACACCCTACCTAAGACTCCCTGTTCCTTGTCCCCTAACTGCCCCCTCCTAAGACCCCCCCCAACTGCCCCCCAGGACCCTACCTGTACCCTGACTGCCCAAAACTTTCTCCACTCCCCTCCAAAAGCCCCCACCCGTTTCTTGACTGCCCCATCCAGAACCTCCCTGTCCCTTCTCCTGCCCCCTCTTACCCTGCTGCTCAGAACAGGGTGTTGGGCTCTGTGCCAGCCGGACACATGGCTGAGCTCCCCAGCACAACACAAAACCCGGTCCCTGGCCCTGCACAGGGCTGCCGGAGCGGGCTGCAGGAGGAGGAGCTGCCGGCCGGCTCAGAATGCAGGGGGTGGGGTGGGAGGAGGAAGCTGCTCCGGAGTCCAGCCCGGGACTTTCCTGCAGCCCTCCCAGCCGCTCGCTCTGCTCTGCCAGGGGAAGGGGAAATCCCGGACATTGTGAGTGCTTTACAAATTCCCCCCGGACGCTATTTTTAGCACACAAAAGGAGGACATGTCCGGGTAAATCCGGACGAATGGTAACCCTACTTACAGTGTGAGACTAAAGCAGCTCAATCTATTTAGTTTATGCTAGAGCAGGGGTTCTGAACCTGTTTCTTTCTGAGGCCCCTCCAACATGCTATAAAAACTACACGGCCCACCTGTGCCACAATAACTAGTTTTCTGCATATAAAAGCCAGGGCCGGTGTTAGGGGGTAGAAAGCAGGGCACTTGCCTGGGGCCTCATGCCACAGGGCCCCTCTGCAAAGCTACATTGCTCAGGCTTTGGCTTCAGCCTCGGGTGGCAGGGCTCCGGGCCCGGGCTTCAACTCCATGCGGCAGGGTTTTGGCTTTTTGCCCTGGGCCAACTTAATGCTGGCCCTACTTGGTGGCCCCCTGAACTCTGCTTTCAGCCCCCCAGAGGGCCTCGGACCCCTGGTTGAGAACCACTGTGCTAGAGAACATAAAGAGGTGACTCGATTACAGTTAATAAGTACCTACATGGGGAGATTTCTGATAGTAGAGAGCTCTTTAATTTAGTAGACAAAGGCATAATGATCCAATAGCTGGAAGCTGAAGCTAGGCAAATTCTAACTGGAAATAAGACTCCATGTTTTTTAGCAGTGAGGGTAATTTATCATTAGAACAATTTATCGAGGGATGTGGTGGATTCTCAGTCACTTGACGTCTTTAAATCAAGACCGGATGTTTTTCCAAAAGATACACTTCAGCTCAGCCAGATGTTCAGAGCTTGATGTAGGAAACCCTTGGTGAAATTGTGTTACCTGTGTGAAATTGTGTTATGTAGAAGTATGGACTAAATGATCATAATGGTCCCTTCTGGCCTTAAAAATCTATGAATAAATGCACAGAAATGTAATCAGAGAAACAATCTCTAATACACACAATCTATCATCTGTGACTGAGTTTCCTAAACTGGGGTGCATGAGGAGGTTGTCGTGGGCCAGGAGGACCTAATAGGGCTTCACTGAAGGGCTGGGATCAGGAGAGGGCTCAGTCTGGGAGGGAAAGTGGATGCGGCTCTGTGCAAGTACTCTCCACTGCCAGCACCCAGCTCTCTGCCTGTTTCGCTCCCCCACTGCAGCAGCTACCAAATGGAAGTTACTCGCCTCTGCAGGGGAGGCTGACGGGGACTCTGCCAGTGGGTAGTGGAACGCTGCACCATAGGAGTACTGCCCTCGCTGCTGGATGCAGCCCCTTGCTGATCACAGACCAAGGGCACAGAGACCCATCTACTTCCCCTGCCAGACAGGGCCTGTGTGGGGTAAGCAGACAGGACCCCACTAAAGGGTCAGGAGGGGGCTGTGTCCAGCACTCATGGAGCGCAGCCTTCCGCTCCCCTCCTGACTATGGCCCTTCAGAATGGCCTTGTTCGCTTCTCCGGCCCGGGGGAGTAAGAAGGGCAGGGAACTGGGTCCTGGCAGCTGAGACCATCTGACTGGTGCAGGGATCAGAAGACTTTCTCAATTGCCAGATGGTGAGTGCCCTCCAACCCCTGGGCTCTGTGGGAACTAGACATCTCTTTCCCCTGCAATCAGCCCCATGAGGGGGATGCACACAGGACATGAATCTCTGAAGGGGGGGCTCAGAAAAAAATCTTGGGGACCTCTGATCTATGACTTGTACAGCTAAAAAGAACCAACATTCTAAATGGTGGATGAACAACCACATGACGCAGGCTGTGATAGCCAGTAACAAGTTATGCTATCTCATTTGTTCCATCGAAACCTTCACTGTCCTGTCACCATCTTTTACAATACTTTCCACATGGGGTTGCCCCTGGAATCCACCCAGGAACAGAATTTAGTGCAGAATGAGGCAACTTACTTGTGAACTCACAAATCTCATTATGAGCACATACTTCATGAATTACACTGGCCTCTTATTGGCTTCTGACTGGCTATCTGAGGTTGTGACAATTTTAATAATAAGCAAGTGGGTGTTGACTAAAGCCAAGGAGGGGTTGCCTCCACAAATAATCTTAGGTAGAATATTTTTGCTTAGTTAACATACAGAACAAAAAAGCAAAGCAAAGGAGGAACTAATGTTAGATTTATTTATTTTTTAAAAGGAGATAGACAAGTCTAAAGCAGAGGAAACAAACACTGAGGGCAGATGTGTGTTTCATGGTCTTATTTTGTCCATCTAATTTCGAATGTTTCCTAAATCTCCATGATAACTTCAAAGAAGTGAGACTAAAGCTGTAACGTGCAGCAGTGGATGTTTATCACCTTTCAAAGCTGGGACTACGTATACCTACAGATAGGGCCTAAATTCTGATCTCACTGGGTCAAATCCTGTTCCCAGTACACAGCTGGAATAACTGTGGTGTGCTCTGAGTAGTTCCATCTAGATCAGGGGGAAGATTCCTGCCCCTCAGACCAGTTTCTTTAGATTTTGCACTGCTTTAGTGTGTCTCTTGGTTTTTCTGCAGTAACAATCTAAGTGGCATAATCACTGTGGATATGTGGCAAGAATCTGGGAAAAGTGCACAACCATTCAATGGAAAGTCTTGAATTCTTACTTGTTTTTAAACACTGGCATACCTGTGATAGCTTGACGCTTTTTCACTTAACACAGTTCCTTAGTACTTTAGCTCTGATGGTGTTATGGCAGCCCTTAGTGGTTCTAGAGCATGGTAGAACAGGGCTTTAGACTTTTGAAAACTGAATTTATAACTGTCTAAACTATTCCTGAAAAATGTGTGTCTCACTGCTGTCAAATAGGAATTTGTGAGCACAAAACAGGAAATGACATATGCAGTTGACTGTATTTGGATGCACAGTTGTCTGTCTTGCAGTCACAATGCAGGCAGTTAATCAGTGCTTAATTTACAAAACTATGTTGTGAAAGACTCTCTGCAGTTTTTCATGACGAGCTTCTAACAGTGCCAAGGGAGGACATTGCCATTGAAGAGATGTCTCTGAACTGGAAATCACTGTGTCATTATCTAATGCCCAACAGGACTCCCCAGTTTTGTCTCACTGCCATTTGTGATGGAGAACATCAGCATCAACCTTACAAAAACGAGGGCCTCTATCTCTTTTCAGTGCCCCAATGTCCATTCTTGATAGGGAAATGCTTCATTGCTGTTAATGTCTCTCTCTTCAACTGGTGAGAACAACTTAGCTGCCATTGTGGACAGGACAAAATGATTTTCAGCACCTTTGCAGAAAGTGTGAGACAATCTCTTGCATGCTTTCTAGAACAGTGCTTGTCTTATCTACACTAGCAGCTGAATAATTTTCACCTCCCTTCCCGCCCCTCCCCACCTCCCCAGTTAGGAGGGAGTCAAGGGATAGCTAATAGTCATCTTCCTAGTATGGATGGACCTCTAATATTTTCATGCCACCTATTATATTACAACCTATCCCTTCTCCTAAAACATCTGGCGTAAGATCCTCACCCTTGCTCCAGCCCCCGTAAGCCGGGTCAAAGGGATGGAAAGGTATGAAGAGCTGCTAAAAGCATTGGTTGTCAGCAGGGGAAGATGGCCCTAAGGCTGGTGCCTTCTGAGGAACCCTCCTCATAAACCCTGCGATAGGGGGTGTACTAGAGGTGGGGCAAGGAGGAGAGGGGGCAGGGCTATATCACCCAGTGCTGTTGAGTTTCCAGACAGTGCTGAGGCCTATGGCGGCTGCTCTAGCTTAGGCAGGTCACCAGGGCTGTCTGAGTTTTGCTGGGGGAGTCCCTCAAGCTCCTGCAGCAGCCCAGGATGGGGGGGGGGACGACGACGACGACGACAAATAGTTGGCTTAAAGCTGCTTTAGCCCTCCTTTCCCTTGGCCTTTGAGTTCTGTGCTTGCCTCTTAGTGGTGCAGCACAGAATCTCACGCTTGACTATCTATGCACTAATTTTTCTGGCATACTTAACAGCTATTAATGCTCTAATCTCTCTTATCTAATCTTTTGCATATACTCTAATAGCAGAAAGCTATGCCGGGTTGTAAGTTGTTAGTAAATTATTGGTGCTGTTCTGGGTTGGTTTGAAGTACTCTTCCCTCAGCCTTGTGCCTCACCAGGCATGTGTATAGTGGGCATCAGTGGTAGCCAAGTAACGCACATACTGTTTGGCTTACTCTTTAAACATCTCTAACTATTACTTAATAGAAACTCTCCATTACAGTTGTAGTGCACCTTCTCTTCCATTCGGCTGGGCACAAGGAAGAATTCTGAACTTCTTCACGATGCTAGCTATGCAAGTTTTATGGCTAACATTTTCAAAAATGACTAGTGATTTTGGGTGTTTTGATCCTTGGGTGTCCAGCCTTGCATATCGTAAGGGGGTCTCCACTTTTCAAAAAATTATGAGCACCCACTCACCTGCTGAAAATTAGGTTTGACATACCTTACAGAACTGGGCACTCAAAAATCAAGGCACCCCAAATCATTAGTCACTCTCAAATTTTGGCTCTCTCTCTAAAAATACTGTTCCTCCCAGGGCTTTCAAATCTGTTCCAAGAGCTACTGAAACAAAACTGCTGCATTTTGTGTTGTTTCATTTCTTGTAATTGTAGACAATAACTGTATTATCTTACAGTGCTAACAGGTGAAGGGAGATCCAATGGTATGGGTTTGCTGACTACAGATCATCTATGGTAACAATTAGTTACTGATTAGATTCTGGAGATGAATCTTTATAAGCCATAATAGGCTAACTGAAGGCCCCCTACAAAACTTATTACGATCAGAAGCTTTATGAGGATATGTAGTCATGAACAATATCACATAAAAAGCAGTCCTGAAGTATGGTATGGTTTCTAGGTGGCTCCTCGTTGTTTTCATAGTCCAAAGACATCAGTATAATCAGTCATCTACAAGTATATAATTCTGTCACTTCTGCAAATAACTGTCACAAAATCCTAGGGACACTTGTCAGCATATGAGAGCTGGGGAGATTTCCTGAGATGATTAGCCTAAGTTGACAGCATTCTAATCTAGTGGGCTCATTTGTACCTTCCTTATTAGTTATTTTTCATTATAGCTAACAGATTACTTTCAAAATATGCTTCTAAGCATAAGAGGAGCATTATCTTTCTTTTTCGCTCTTCCACACAACTTTTCCTGAAAGTGCGATTCCATCTTTAACTTTAAAATTCAGTGCCATGAGTCATCTGCAAACTAGAGGTCTCCAAAGTTTCCTCTGCATGTGGAACCAAAGAAATACAAGAGACTAGAGGTAAGACAATACTGTGTATTTCTGACATCGCTCACCTCTTAAGGAAGTTATAAAGAAAATCTGTCAAGATGCAAGTGGCACTTTTCTTATCATAGCTGCCTGACAAAGTGTTGAATGATGAAAGCAGCTTGAATGAAGAATCTCATTGGCTTTTGACAATTCCTAGTGACATTACCTTGCAAATGCTTTTCTGGGCCAAATTCAGCCAGCTTGTAAGCAGGGTGCCCCTCCACTAAAGACACCTGCTTATACCAGACCTGAATCTGGCCTTATGAGTTTATTACAGGGATATGCTTGAGTGGTGATTCAGTAGGTGGCACATCTCCCTCTGAATTTGTACTCAGCTGGTGACCCATCATGCTGTAGGTCACTAGGATGCTGGAGGTATTATTTTTCAGATGAGATATAAAACTGAGGCCCTTGCTGCTAATAGACAATAAAATTCCCATGGCACTTTTTGTAAGAGTAGGAGTGGTAACTCAGGTGTTCTAGACAAATCCCAACTAAAGTAAGTATATTTTGCCTCCCTAAGTTCCCAAGATGGTCCCAGTCAGGTATGGTATTCTTCACAACAGCTGTGTGCTCTTAAATGGCTGTGTGACAAATTCCAGTGCAGAAGTGGTGGGCTAAATGAAACCTTTGTGTGTGAATGTATGTGCATAAAGATTACATAGGTGCTTTTATATATTTATGTATATTCATGTATAGTTTGTATCTATTTAGATACACTTGTTTGCATGTATATAGATATACATTTTACATACACTGGGATAGACCCAGACCAGTTGGGAACAGCAGAGTAGTCGAAGGGAGATATACTGGCCACTGGATAAGCAGTTTTCTGTTCCCTGAGTGACCAGAGCAGGGGCTGCTCCAGGCTAATGAGAACACTTTAATCTAATTAACATGCAAAGGGTCAGGTGAGGCAGTTAAGCACCTGACTCTAATTAAGGCCCCTCTGATGCTGTAAAAGGGCTCACTCCAGTCAGGCCAGGGGGAGCCAAGGAGAGGAAATGTGTGAGAGGAACTGGGAGCAAGAAGTGTGCAAGAAGCTGAGAGTGAATAGGTGTACTGCCGGAGGACTGAGAAGTACAAGCGTTATCAGACGGAAGGTCCGGTGGTGAGGACAAAGAAGGTGTTGGGAGGAGGCTATGGGGAAGTAGCCCAGGGAGTTGTAGCTGTTGTGCAACTGTACCAGGAGGCACTCTAGATAGCTGCAGTCCACAGGGCCCTGGGCCCCAGAGTAGAGGGTGGGCCTGGGTTCTCCCTCCCCCCCAAACCTCCCAACTCCTGATCAGACACAGGAGGAATTGACTTGGACTGTAGCTTCTACCAGAGGGGAAGGTCTCTGGACTGTTTCCCGACCCACAGGGGCAAAGCGAGCAAATTCTCCAATAAGTACAGGACCAACCAAGGTAGAGAAGGAACTTTGTCACAACACACACAAATATTTCTTTTATATTCTGTAAGCCCATCAGAGCAATGATTTCTCTTACCTTTGTTTTGTACAATATCTAGCACACTGTTGGCACTATCAAACCCAAACAATAGATGAGTTACTTGGAGAGGAAAGGTGCTGTATACATGCACAATATTACTGTAAAGGTGGGGGAAAGGATACAGTGTTTCAGACTTCAGCTGCTTTTGTAATGAATGTCTCCTCTTCATTAGCTGGTCTAATTTCTAGATTGAGGCTGAAATAAGATTGACAATAGATCTTTCTTGCAACCTTCCCAAAGAGGATCCAAAAAGGAGACTGAAACTTCAGTGAGTGCTGTGCCACAGCAAAGTTTCTTCCATCTTCCGCTTGACAGATTTTCATGCATAGCTTTCAAGAATGGGTGTGATTGAGTGATGTAAAAGACATGAACCAGGATTTATTTTTTCCTTTTTCATAAACCCAGCTGACGTTCTCAGCTCAGCAATAAACACAAACAATCAAAATGCCTTTTGGAACACAGGTAATGGTTTGCCAGGGGCAAACAAGTGATGCTTGAGCTACAAGAACAGTAGCAAAGTACCAAAAGGTGTAATTTGTTATATATAGAATATCAAGCTTCTCCTGGGAGGCTTTCTCTGACTTTCATTGCAGCCAGCTTTGTTCAAGCTAATGACTTACCATTTTCTTTACGTTTGTGCTTTTTTTTCTGAAAGCAAACCCCCCAGAAGGTATTTATTTTCTACATTCTGTGGCTGCATGTTCCCGGGTGTGGGAAACAGTTAAAAGTGAAATGCAAAGCTTATGTAAAAAATTGCTCAAGGTTGCAAATCATTAACAGAAGGTGAAGATTTACAGATTAGCAACACAGTTATATTTTTAAACTGAATATTTACACTTCCTGCCAAGGCTAGATCAATGATGTATTCCCTTCAGCAAGACTTCCTAACCTCCCCATCCACTTTATTTATGTAACCCTTCTGCCAGATGGAGCCAGCAGCAACAAGGGCCGGGTTCAGTATCTAGGGGTTCCTTTTCAACAATACAACACAAAACGGGCTCAAGCCCCCACCCAGTGACCTGGGACAATTACACACCACCCCCTGGGCACCTCTAAGAGGCAAAACTTCCCCTCTCGCAAGCACGGAGTCTGAGTGTAGCAGAAACTTTTAATAAAAGGAGGGAAGTAACAGCATTAATTTGGGAAAACAATGCAACTAAGGTTCATAAACATAAACCATGAGCAAAAAACCCACCCCCAAGTAAGTTGGGCAGTGTCCTTTTCCCCTCAGGGTCTTAAGTCCAGCAACCCAAAAGTCCCTTCAATGTGCCCGTCCCTTCTCTGTACCCCACTCACAGTTGCTGTCCTTGGCCAGTGCAGCCCCAGAGTTCAGCAGTTCATCCGCAAAGTTCACCTCCCACCCTGTGTGGAGGGTGTGTGTGTGTAAAGAGGCACCTTACATGCTCCACTGCTGGGCACTCGCTCATCGCCCCAATGGCCAATTTCTGCGCCTCTGCAGGGCTCTGCTCTGGCCTTCTCCGCTAGCCTCCCTGCTGGCCGCTTGCCACGCCTCTCCACCAGCCACCCTGCTGGACGCTTGCCAAGATGTCTTCAGGGTTCCCCCACTTAACACAGCTCTCAGTGATTTCAGCTGTTAGTGGGGGAGCCTCACTGCTGGTGCATATTGAGTAGTCTCTTGCAATAGAGACACTGTCCCAAAGTAGATCTAATACTTAGACCTAGGTACCAGTGATTTCAGCTCTGCAGCATGTAACAAGACTCTTAATTGATTCTAAATTAGCTTTTTTATTATACCATGGGAAGAGGCAGGGTCAAATAGCATCTCAGACCATTAAACAGGTCTCCACCCATTGGGCTTTGGAGCTCATGTCCCCTGCCTAGTGAGTGCCGTTCTATTGAGAGTTAGTCCCTCCATCGGGGTATGCCAGGTACAGTTCTGCTGCTCTCAGGTCACACAACAAGGATAACAACCCTTTATTATTCCTGCCCCAATATCAAGGAGACTGGGGATCCAGCACCAGCCACAAGTGATTATTTGGGCAAGCAATTTCATCATGCTGAGCACCTAGGCAGGGTGGGTGTGTACATGCAAATGAGAGCAGCTTCTGAAGTCTTTTTCCACAGCTCACCACTATATGTTAGGGGAGAGTTCATTCAGACTCTGCTTACATCTATTATTATTAATAAACTATAGTAGTGAGTGCTCAGGGGCCCCAGTGAGAATCATGGTCCTAGACAGGATCTAGACTGTTCTCAGTGGTAGCAGATGACTAGTGGGACTAATGGTCTCAAGTTGCAGTGGGGGAGGTTTAGGATGGATATTAGGAAAAACTTTTTCACTAGTTGGGTGGTGAAGCACTGGAATGGGTTACCTAGAGAGGTGGTGGAATCTCCTTCCTTAGAGCTTTTTAAGGTCAGGCTTGACAAAGCCCTGGCTGGGATGATTTAGTTGAGGTTGGTCCTGCTTTGAGCAGGAGGTTGGACTAGATGATCTCCTGAGGTCCCTTCCAACCCTGATATTCTATGATTCTATGTGTTTGGTTGTATGAAACACATGAAGATATAGTCCCTGCCTCAAAAATCCTTAAAACAAAGAAGACAGGCAACATACAAAGGATGTTGGAGACATACAATCAAAATATGCGTACAGGCCTTTATATACTTTACTCATATTTATAGTTATATAAATATAAGAGGCAGATTGCCTCTCCCCTAGCCATCATTAACTGGCTGATGTCTTATAAGCAACACAGTGGAAGTGAGTCTAGAGGAGGGATTCAGAGGAGGAAAGATTAGTGGCCTTACAGATCAGATCACAGAGGACTTGCATAAGAGACAGCATGGAACCGCAAACAGTGCAGGAAATGCTGCTCAAGGGGACACTATGAACCAAAAAACCCCCAAACATCTTTCTTTACCAGGGTTGTTATTAAATCTCACCTTTTAACCCTGCTCTCTGTTCTGTTCTATACAGGTTCTTATACTGCGCTCATCTCCATAGTATCTGAGCACCTTCCAGTAGTGCATTGAGTGATATGACAAATTATGTCATTTGTGATTTGTTCTTTTTCTCGTCGTCTTGTGCAGTGGAGTGTTTTGTTTTGGTAAGGTGATGGTGATTTTTTTTTCTCACCTCTTTCTTCATCTTTGACATTTCCTCGAATCCCCTCTCTCACCATTACTTCTCCCTTTCTTACTCTCTTTTTCCAGGGTCTCACCAGTCAGTCACATTGATTCAGTAACTATACTCTCTGCCCACCAAAATGAATGCCACTGGTTCCCTGGCAAAATAAAGTTGATGTGGCCCTTCAGAGATCTTATGAGTTTTATTCCTACGAGTTCTCTATTTCTATCCACTATGTTGGTCTCTAGCAGAAATGTTGGAAGAAATGTTGGCCCTTTGTAACCCTCTTCATCCTCCAGGAAGGTGTCAGCCCTCTGTGATCTAGTCTCCTCTTACCCCATGAAGCGGCCAAAAACTCTCTTAGAACCTTAGGCAATGATACAGAAGAGCCCTTAGGCCAGAGGTGGCCAACCTGTGGCTCCGGAGCCACATGCAGCTCTTCAGAAGTTAATATGTGGCTTCTTGTATAGGCACCGACTCTGGGGCTGGAGCTACAGGCGCCAACTTTCCAATGTGCCGGAGGGTGCTCACTGCTCAACCCCTGGCTCTGCCACAGGCCCTGCCCCACTCCACCCCCCACCCCCCCCGAGCCTGCCATGCCTTCACTCCTCCCCCCAGAGCCTCCTGCACACCACAAAACAGCTGATTGGGAGGTGTGGGGATGGAGGGGGAGGTGCTGATCGGTGGGGCTGCTGGTGGGCAGGAGGTGCTGGGGGCGGGGGAACTGATGTGGGGCTGCTGACATATTACTGTGGCTCTTTGGCAATGTACATTGGTAAATTCTGGCTCCTTCTCAGGTTGGCCACCCCTGCTTTAGGCTGTGTTCCTGTGAGGTGAGCTTTTTGCTAAATTCAAGTTCATGGTCCTTCCAGCAGGTGGGGATTTATTAAAGAAACCTTAGATTAGACTCTGAAGACACTGCAAAGAATAAAGGTAATACGGCTGGCTGGTAATGGGAGGAAGAAGCAGGAGGATATATACGGTCTAGATAATGGATACATTTGAAAGGAACTGTAACCTCAATGAAAATAGTACTTTGGAGAGACAATCAAATTTGATTCATAGTTAAGAGCAGTAGGAACCCAGCTGATTCAACATCCAGCTGATGAGAGCTCTGCTCTCATTTTCCAAACTTTAACCCCCCTGTTAGCTGCCTCAGCATAAGCCAAATCTCTTTGGCAGGTTTTTTACAGTACCAATCACCATGGTGTCTCGTAGTAAAAAAGAGGGGTGTAATATTCCAAATACAAAGTTTTTTTTTTGATTGCCTTATGTCAAATATAAAATAAATGAAAACTTAAATCTCTCCTGCTAGCCATCTCCTACTAGCTACTATGGTATAGAAGGCTCTGCTTTGATTTTACTGCTATGATTCACTCAAAACTTTGGACTCCGTTCTTTAGTTCCTAAAGGGACTCCGATGTTTGTATTTCTTGGATGAAACAGTTTATGAGAATGTCCAATTGTTGCTGGGGAATTAGGTAAAGAACTTAACCCATTTTGCCCCCTACTTTGTCTTTGGACCCACCAATCAGTGCCTTAAGTCACATAGATCTCTGGGGCAGTTTTGTGACTTGTTGGTGAATCTAACTACAGTATTAACCACCAGTTTTGGGAGAATCTGCTTTCCTTTTTGCAGCCTGCCCTGACCTTGGCATTTTCGGTGTGGGTTACCCTAGGCACCTAGGGTCACAAAGATAATTCAGCATCATCCCAGACGTAAGGCTGATTTGGAAAGGAATCTTAACATGGCCTCCTTTTTAGAACCAACAAGTTCTTAAAAGCTAAAATGTGGAGATTTAAACATCTAATTCCTTGATCTAAAGGCACAGACAGAGTTAGTTTGTACGTACTGATTTGCACGTGTGCATAATGTACGTGTGATAATGGTAGGCCCAAGAAGGGAAGCCTGGCTCTCAAAACTGGGCCCTTAAACTTTGCCAGTTGACAGGAAGAGAGAGAGAGCAAATTCCCTGACCTGTAGGGAACTCCCCTGTGCTCTATTCCATACACTTGCTCCTCTGATTGTCTCCTGGCCTCTCAGTCTGAGAGAGTGGATCTTGACTGTGTGCTTATACTGTCTTTATGAATAGCTGTTTTGTACTTCAAGTGACTACCCAAGGGGTGGCATGTTGATGTTGTTTTTTCTCTCAGGTGACAGCGATATTGTATGATATGTATCAACTGCAAAAAAGCAGCAGGTGCAGAGGCACCAGACACAGGCTCCTGAGAGTCGTATGTTTGGTGGCCAGCTGGAATGTAGTGAAAGTGATCCTTCTGGAGTCTGCAGTACTATTAAAATGGGTATGGAGGTGTCACTGCTAGCATGGTGGGGCTGGGCCCTTCAGCTCTCTACTTAGACACAGGCTGGAGGGGGGGGGGTGTCTCTGAGCCCAGACTTTCTTTCCATGTAGATAATTGATCATTCTCAGTGAAAGAAGGCTCCAACTGCTAAGAAATGTTGTGCTCACTGCTTTCAGTACAGCAATTTCCCACACACTTCATGGGGGCTTGTCTTTTTATGGCAATGCGTGTTTAGCTGATCTTTCCATAGTCGGTCTCCACTGCCTCAAGTGTGTGCAGTTAGCTAGCATGTAATAAAAACCCTCTTGGCAAGCAGCCACTCTCCTCATGAGCATCACATACAACAGCTGTTTTATTCTGTTCACTCCACCTGCAAACCTACCTAAATCACTTGGAATATTCAGCCCACTGTGTGATATTTTGTGGTCATTTCACAGCTACTCTGTGGGTAAGTCTACATTGCAGTTAGACACCTGCGGCTGGCCCAAGCCAGCTGACTCGGGCTTGGGCTAAGGGGCTGTTTAATTGTGGTGTAGATGTTCAGGCTCAGACTGCCCGGGCTCTGGGACTTTCCCACCTCACATGCTCCAGCCCAAGCCCAAATAGGGTGACCAGACAGCAAATGTGAAAAATCGGGATGGGGGTGGGGGGTAATAGGAACCTATATAAGAAAAAGACCCAAAAATTGGGACTGTCCCTGTAAAATCAGGACATCTGGTCACCCTAAGCCCAAATGTCTACATTGCAATTAAACAGCCCCTCAGCCTGAGCCCCACTAGCCTGAGTCAGGTGGCACAGGTGAGCCACGGGTGTCTAATTGTAGTGTAGACATACCCTGTGATAATGCTATTAAAAGCAGTGATGATAACATGATAATTGGTAGTAATTTCTTATATTAGCTATGTCTATCCTGCCAGTTAACTCAGGTGACTGGCACCTGGGTCTGAACACCAACATTAGCCTAGCCTAGCTGTGAGTATTCACACTGCCAGGACTTACCTGCATTACTATGTCCTCACTGTTTCTGCACTCACCCATGTGTGTCTGGGGGCATATCCCATGGTTCTCTGGGCTGAGATGGTTTTTCCCAGTCAATTGACACAACTCTGGGAGAACTGGTCCGTCCTTCCAAGGGAATTGTGGCAAGGGCATTGGAGATCTATCAGCACTTAAGTGATTTAGTCTGTGTCTTCACTGCAAAGTGGGTGGGTTTCAGCCCAAATTAAAGCAGAGCTTTGGGCTCTCACCCACACTCCCTGTCAGGTCAGATAGCCCAGACATAATGTACCTCCAAATCTGGATGAGAGGCTTTTATGTGTGAACAGCAGAGGGGTTAGGGCTAAACCCCAGGTGAGAACTTCACTCTGTAGTGAAGACATAGACTTAGTAACAGATGGTCATTTTTGTTCCCATAGCATTTCTTTATACAGGCTCATTTGGGTCAGAAGAGACTTTTCTAGTGAAGTATCTAGTGTCTCCTGTTCCAGCATGGCTAGGCTGAGTCCACTATTCCTACAGTGTCTATGAGAGTTGGATGCCTTTTCTCACCTTGAATCTCTCCAGTGTTCAGTCAGTTTCCCTGTAACGTGGCCATTGTAGCCTTTCTCATCCCTACCTGGGTGAAATCATCCTGCAGGACTTGTATCTGCCTGTCTGGCCAGTGATTGGCTGTGATGTGACATGATGCAAATCCTTAAACTAAATGGACTATCCCAGAAGGAAGGCTGGAGAGGGAGGGATAGTCCAGTGACTGGGGAAACAGACGGAGACCTGGATTCAATTTCTGCCCCGCCACAGACTTTCTGTGACACCTTAGGCAAGTCACTTAGCTTTTCTATGCCTCAGTTCCCCATCAGTAAAATTAGGATAGTACTTTTCTACCTCATAGGGGCATTATGAGGGTAAATACATTGAAGATTGTGAGAAGCTCAGATACTATGGTAATGATGCCCAATTAAGTACCTTATATGGGCAGTAATGGGTCTGGTGTACCCAACAGGAAAGCTATTTATACTCTTTCCATGCTTATAGTCTGATGAAGTAACTTTATACCCTAATATTCCCCTTTGATCTCGGTTTCACTCCCTTCTGCTACACTTGTGATTACAGAACATGTGTGCCATGGAGGGTTAGGTGTCTCCTTGCATTGTGCACCACTCTGCACTCTTTCCCTTCAGAAAGTGATCCTGTCTCACTGCTTCCTCAGACACCTATCATAGAATATCAGGGTTGGACAGGGCTGCCCAGAGGATTCAGGGGGGCTGGGGCAAAGCAATTTTGGGGCCTCTTCCATAAAAAAAAGTTGCAATACTATATTTTCATGGGGGCCCCTGCAGGGCCCGGGGAAAATTGCCCCACTTGCCCCCCCTCCCCCGGGGTGGCCCTGGGAAAAATAAACATTTAAAAACCTGCATCTCGGCACAAACCCAGTTTTGAGAAAACTTCTTTTCAAGTCACCTCTACAAGGTATCACTGGTTCTCAGCATCAGCTAGTGCTAAAAGGCACTAAAGCTCATTAAAAGGGTTGGACAAATATTTTCCGTCAAAACTTTTTTTGGATAGAAAACTAGGGGTTTTTAAAAAGCAGAAAAAAATCACGGACAATGTCTGCTTTCCTTCAAAATTTGTTGTGGTTTTTTTAATGAAAAGCTGAAATTAGTCTGCCAAAACCTGAACATGGTTTGGGGTTTCAGAAGAGTGTGGCCAAATATTTACTGCTTGCTGTGTTTGATTGTTTAAAGAAACAATACAAAAATTCTGCTTAAAAAAAAAATCCAAAACTTTTGAACCACCTCAGCTTGTGACCAAACGCCTGAGCCCATCCAGTCAGAGATTTTTCCAGGTTTCTGATACTCTGCTGGCTTCCTTGACTCATATCTGTCTCCATAATTTTGGGTTAATTTAGGTTAGAACATAAGAACAGCTATACTGGGTCAGACCAAAGGTCCATCCAGCCCAGTATCCTGTCTACAGACTACCAAGTGCCCCAGAGGGAGTGAACCTAACAGGTAATGATCAAGTGATCTCTCTCCTGCCATCCATCTCCACCCTCTGACAAACAGAGGCTAGGGACACCATTCCTTACCCATCCTGGCTAATAGCCATTAATGGACTTAACCTCCATGAATTTATCTGTTTCCTAGAGACTGGCTCTATGGGGTCCCTCACAAACTGGAGGCGGTTCCTGTGGGTTTGTCTTTAGTATAGCTTAGGTACATACTCCACGAACTGAGCATTTGAGCTTGTTCCAGAATCTGGGATGAGCCTATGTTATGAAAACTGAAATGCTCAAAATAGCACATGCATGTGAATGGACACAGGGTGCTAAAACTAAATTAACCCAGGGGTTCTCAAACTGAGGGTTGGGACCCCTCAGGGGGTCATGAGGTTATTACTGGGGGTCAGCTTCCACCTCAAACCCCGCTTTGCCTCCAGCATTTATAATAGTGTTAAATATATAAAAAAGTGTTTTTAATTTATAAGGGGGGGGTCACACTCAGTACAAAAATTTGAGAACCACTGAATTAACCCCTCTGGAGCCTCAGGAGAGGGGGGGGTCTCCCTTGGTAGGGTTGGGAAGGAGGTAGGTGGTGTATGATATTGCTCTTCTCATGTGATCCCTACCCCATGGCTCTCTTGGCTCTATCACTGTTAATCTAAAGTGGCTAATTTTAAATGAAGCTACCCTCCCCCGACATGAATCTCCCTATGGCACTGAAATTATATGTAGACTATAATTTGGCATTTGAGAAGTGAAAGGGATGGTAGCCCTAAGGGAAAAGGTAACAGTTTGGCTCTTTGTGCTAAATAGCTGTCTGCAAGCCTCAAACTGCTGAATGAGCTTTAGGGTAGGGAAGGCTGTGCCTCCCCAAACAGCCTAGCCCTGCTCCCTATCTGACCCCCCCACCCACTTCCTGCCCCCCGACTACCCCCCTCAGAATCCCCAACCCATCCTGCTCCTTGTCACCTCACCTCCCCCCCCCAACCACCTCTCCAGGACCCCATCCCCCCACCAATCCCCCTGCTCCCTGTCCCCTGACTGCCCCGACCCCTATCCACCCCCCCGCCGAGTCCTGACAGACCCCCGGAACGCTCACAATCCAACCCCCCATTCCCTGACCCTCCCCCCCGCCAGCAGCGCTGTCCAGGGTCGCTCCTGGGTTACTGCCGCCTCTCCCCTCTCTCGGAGCCTCAGTGCGCTGCATCCAGGAGCTGCCCTGGCCCCTGGACAGCGCTGCAGCAGCGTGGTTCGGCGGGACCGGAACTCGCAGTCCCTCCCCCTTACCACGCAGCTCTGACTCAGTGGGAGGAGCTCAGGCCCGCAGGGCTGTCCAGGGCTGCTCCTGATGCGGCGCACTAAGGCACCAGGGGATAGGGGAAGGCGGAGGTGGGGCTGGGGGCCCCTGTGGGGCCTGGGGCACATTGCCCCACTTGCCCCCGCCCCCCAGGAGGATCTCAGGAAGTCATCTAGTCCAACCCCTTGCTCAAAGCAGGACCAATCCCCAACTAAATCATCCCAGCCTGACCTTAAAAACCTCTAAGGAAGGAGATTCCACCACCTCCCTAGGTAACCCATTCCAGTGCTTCACCACCCTCCTAGTGAAAAAGTTTTTCCTAATATCCAACCTAACCCTCCCCCACTGCAACTTGAGACCATTACTCCTTGTTCTGTCATCTGCTACCACTGAGAACAGTCTAGATCCATCCTCTTTGGAATCCCTTTAGTTGAAATAGTTGAAAGCAGCTATCAAATCCCTCCTCATTCTTCTCTTCTGCAGACTAAACAATCCCAGTTCCCTCAGCCTCTCCTCATAAGTCATGTGCTCCAGCCCCCTAAACATTTTTGTTGCCCTCCCCTGGACTCTTTCCAATTTTTCCACATCCTTCTTGTAGTGTGGGGCCCAAAACTGGACACAGTACTCCAGATGAGGCCTCACCAATGCTGAATAGATGGGAATGATCACGTCCCTTGATCTGCTGGCAATGTCCCTACTTATATAGCCCAAAATGCCATTAGCCTTCTTGGCAACAAGGGCACACTGTTGACTCATATCCAGCTTCTCGTCCATTGTAACCCATAGGTCCTTTTCTGCAGAACTGCTGTGTAGCCATTCGGTCCCCAGTCTGTAGCAGTGGATGGGATTCTTCCATCCTAAGTGCAGGACTCTACACTTGTTCTTGTTAAACCTCATTAGATTTCTTTTGGCCCAATCCTCTAATTTGTCTAGGTCTCTCTGTATCCTATCCCTGCCCTCCAGCATATCTACCACTCCTCCCAGTTTAGTGTCATCTACAAACTTGCTGAGGGTCCACTTCTTTATCCCCACTCCCTCTGCCTTCCCTGATGCTTTCTCCCTGCCATCCTGCAGATGTCTTCGTTATGCTCAGTTTAGATTGCAAACTCCTCAGGGCCTGTATCTCTACATTATCTGCAAGGTGCTAGTCAGCGTGGGAGCAGCCAGCAGTGCTTTTGTGTACCAGAGGTTGCAGGGTTGAGCCACATGTTAAGCTGACCTACTCCCAATGCCCCACTTTAAGTATGGGTTTGGTCTTCAGGCCCCTTTCTGTTTCCCCCAGGAAATCATTCCACAGTGTGTTAGGTAGGTTGCCAGGTGTCCGGTTTACGTCCAGAATGCCCAGTTGGAAAGGAACCCTGGCGGCTCTGGTTGGCACTGCCGACCGGGTCGTTAAAAGTCCAGTTGGCTGCACAGTGGGGACCTGGAGCTAAGGCAGGCTCCCTGCCTTCCCTAGCTCTGTGTGGCTTCTGGAAGTGGCTGCCAGGTCTCTGCAGCCCCTAGACACATGGGTGCCCAGGGAGGCTCCGCAGCCTGTCCCTGCCCCGAGAACTGGCTCCACAGCTCCCATTGGCCGGAAACCGTGACCAATGGGAGCTGTGGGGGCAGCACCTGAGGGTGTGAGGGCAGCATGCAGAGCCTCCCTGGCCACCCATGCATCTAGGGGCTGCAAAGACCTGGTGGCTGCTTCCTGGGAGCCACGGTAAGCAATACTGGGACCCCAAAACCCCACTGCCTGCCCCAGCCTGGAGTCCCTCCCACACCCAAACTCCCTCCCGCACCCTGCCCACACCCCTGCCCCAGCCCCCTCCTGTATCCCAAACCCCTCACCCCACCCCAGAGCCCACACCCCCAGCTGGAGTCCTCACCCCCCCGCATGTTGTCCCAGCCCGGAGCTCTCTCCCACACCCTGAACCCTTCATTTTTGGCCCCACCCAGAGCCCTCATCCACATCCCAAACCCCTCCCTCATCCCAACCTCCTGTCTCAGCCTGGAGCCCTCTCCCACACCCCAAACCCCTCATCCATGGCCCCACCCTAGAGTTTGCACCCCCAGCCGGAGCCCTCACCCCCCTCCGCACCCCAACCCCCTGCCCCAGCCCAGTGAAAGTGAGTGAGGGTGGGAGAGAGCGAGCGATGGAAGGAGAGGTGATGGAGCGAGGGGGACAAGGCTCTGAGAAGGGGTGGAGCAGGGGAGGGGCCACGGGGAAGGGGGAGGGCAGGGGTGTTCGGTTTTGTGCCACTAGAAAGTTGGCAACCCTAGTGTTAGGCTGGCTGTCCATGTCTTGAATATCTCACAGTAATTCTGGCCTAGTTTTGAACTTAGGGAGGCAGTGGATGCTGTGAGGATCTTGCTCAAAAGTGCTGGGCTGTCACACAGTGGACTCAGTTAGCAGCACACAGCATTGCTGGGACCAGCTCTCCCCACCCTGACAGTTACTGTGAGGGGCTTTCTCTGCTTGTCAGGTAAGAGGGAGAGTTCAGTGAGGTTAATTTCCCATCCTGACTTCTTAGTGCCCCAGTGTTTTCACTATACCTTGCCTATTCCCTAGATAGTAAGCGTTTTATATGTTTTATATTACAGGGCCCTCACTGAGGCTCACTGCCCCAAGATTCCTGAGATCAAAATATATCTCCTCTCCCGCTTTGTGTGCACAGATCTGAAGCTACAAAGCTTCATCTAAATTGCCTCCTTCACTGAGGTGAGCATGGCTAGTTGTTGTTACTCCTGAGCTAATGTTTGTAAAGAACTTTCAAGAGGAGACGCTAAGTGTTGTGTAAGCTGTAGGTGTTGAGGATGATGATAAGCGTAACTGGGGTGATAGAGAAGAGCTCTGGTGTATGGGACATGTTCATCACTAGCATTCTTTCTAATACAGTGTTTGCTGTTTATATAAATAAATAAAGGTCAAAATTAAAATTAGAAGAAGAACCTCAGGTGGAGGGAAGGTTCCAGAGCCTGGGTTATCTCAAGTCCAAACATCTACACCGCAATTAAACAGTCCTGTAGCCTGAGCCCCATGAGCCTGAGTCAGCTGACGTGGGGCAGCAGTGGGTGTTTAACTGCAGTGTAGAAATAGCCTAAACTACAATGTTTAACTGAGTTCATAACCAGTTAGTGGCGTCATTGGCTCTGAATGTGGCTCATGACCACATACTCTACTAGTAACCATGGCAGCTGGGGTATTTTCCCTGCAGTCTAGGTTGGAACATAGTTGTCCTCATTATGAATAACAACCAATTGCCACTGTGAATGTTAGTAGATAGTCATTGGGCTAGGGAAAGAGAGTGAGAATGCCTCTCTAGCCTGGTGCTTAGAGCGCTTACCTAGAAAGTGGGAGACTCAAGTTCCTGCTCTAAAGATTAATTATTTCTAAAAAGTGGATCAGGAGAGACCCAGTACCTAGTATCGGAGGGGTAGCCGTGTTAGTCTGTATCCACAAAAACAATGAGGAGTGCGGTGGCACCTTAAAGACTAACAGATTTATTTGAGTCCCGTGCCTAGGGCACGCTCCTGCAATGTGGGAGCCCAAGTTCAAATCCCTTCTCCACATTAGGTTGGGGGGAGGGAATTGAACTGGGGTCTCTCACATCCTGGGTGAGTGCTCTAACCACTGGGCTAAAGTTTATAAGGGAGAGCACCTTGTTCCTCAATCTCACTCCATTTTTTTTTTTTTTTTGCTTTTTGATTCGCTGGAAAATTTGTTCTTGCTTTAACCTGAAATGGAACTTTTTCCCCAGAATTTCCAGCATTCTGAAAAATCCATTATTTGCCCAACTCTGCTGTGGAATTCCTTGTCAGAAGAGATCAGAATAATGCTGTTTAGTCTTATTTGAATTTCCCAAGGGAGCTTTCCCCAAGTAATAAAATTTGTAAACAGCAACCCCTCATTCCAAACCCAAAGGACATTTACAATCACAATCCCTCGTTCACAGGAGAATGAAGAAAAATAATACAATTTTTATTTTAGACTAATTTTTTCTTATATTTTCATAGTATTTAGATCCCAAGGTGATACAGCATGTGTCTTAAAAATACTTTTGTTAGATATATACATCTGAAACCAGGATGAAATTAGACGTATAATTACAATTGGCCATTTGAATGTGCAATTATTGAAATTGCATATACAATCCCAGTAATTCTATATTCAAATTAGGTGAGCAGATGTGCAGGTATTTTCCCCCACAGCATCTATCCACATAACAGAGCCTCTGAAAACTTGTTCTATTTTCTTGTCTGTTATTAATGACAGGTTTGGATTTTTGTAGCTTTCCACGAACAATGCCATGGCTGCATTACCATCGCAATCCTTGAACCTCCTGGAGCAGTGGCTGGAGCACCCGAAGTCTGTATGCTGAGTCTAAAGGGGCTTTCTTACATGGCATCCTACGTTGTGATGGTAAGAGATGATTCCAGGGAAGGGATATTCAATGACATTAAAAGGTGCAAATTTAAAACTGACACATGACATGTAATTAGACTGTGAAACTCATTGCCACAAGAAGTTGTTGAGGCTAGAAAATTAGACAGATCAAATAAGGGATTGGACGTTTATATGGCTATCAAGACTACCCAGAGTTATAATAGTTAATGCTAACAAATTTTTGCAGGAATGTTTAATCCCAGCTTCAGGGTTTAAAAGATCAGGATGAGACCTAATGTGGGGGTAGATTATCCCACATCTGCCTACTACAGGGTTCTGACACCTTCCTGTGAAGCATCTGATGCTGCCCACGGTTGGAGATAGGATGCTGGAGTAGATGAACCTTGGGTCTGATCCAGTCTGGCAATTCTTTTCTTCCCATGACAAGGATCACATAGGTATAACACAGACTGCTGAGAAGTACTCCAGAAATGCCAGCAGTGCACAAAACCCATAGTAAATATACATCTCTATGTGCCTCTGACATCTCTTCACTAATTCAAACTCATTCTGCCTTCAGCTATATCCATTCAAGGCCATTGGTTTTAGAGGGGCTAACTGGGTGTAAATGGGGATATAATTTAGCTCCAAAATGGAGTTTCTTAACTTTCCTGCCAAACCCTCTCTCTCTGTCAGGATAACTCAACTATTTTCCATGCCACCCACAACCTTCAGCATTGGAATCAGTTTAGACTCGTCTCTGTTCTTCTGCTGCTCGTGCCCAGGTCTTTTATAATTCCTGTCACTTCTTTCTCCCCAGTATCTCTAAGATCCGCCCTTTCTTCTTGGCCCTACTTGCTAAAATCTTGGTCCATGTTTTGATCATCTCTCGCCACAGATACAGTGACTGACCTCCTCCTCCTGGGCCTCCCTGCCTCTCATCTACAACACTTCCTGTCTTATTTCCCTCATAATCCCTAGCCTTCTTCCAATTCTTTCCCCTTAGAACTCCCTTTTCCTGCTCCTGACTCATGGCCAAATCCTCAACCCTGCTTCTAGCTGTTTTTGCTGATCAGGCAGCACAAAACAGCTAGAAGCCTTCCCTAGTGGGGTAGCTGGGGATTCCCTTGGTATAGAGGAATCCCTGGGTGGCATAAAACTTGCTCTATGCCTCCTATTTGCAGCCCCTGTGATATAGGGGGTGCACAGATACAGCCCCATAGAAACTAATAATCTCTGAACTGAGAAGCTGGTGCTGGTGGCATGTAAATCCCATCCCAAAGCTGGACTTGAACCACCAATTAGAACAGAATTCAATGAAGAACACTTGGAGTGGCTTGATCAGGAGTCACTGAAGCCTCAGGAAAGGTCCTTTCTCTCAAGAAATGCCCCTGAGGGAGAATGAGTGCCTGTAGCAATGAATCAGAGAGGGTCACAATGCAAAAGCCAGAGCTTGCAATAAATAAGACTAGAGTTGTGTAGTGTGTGGTGACTGGTATCTGACATTTTTTTTAATGAGCTCCCTCTGTGTGCAGATCAGAAACCCTAGAGACCTGCTGTCAATCCCCCTGCATGGCTTGCACTGATCAGACAGCCGGGTTGTAGTGCAGGCCATTGAGATTTAAACCTGATGTGAATGACCAAGAGACCTGTTCAGCGTTCATCGCCATTGCTGGGGGCTAGCACTGATTATTTGATCATATCAATAAGGCAATTGGTGTGTGCAAATGTTTACAAACTGGTAAGCCCTGGTGCAGGCAGCCAGTATCACAGACCTCTACATAGCCACATACATTCATGTAGATTAGGAATGGACAAGGCCTACTAGATCACAACTAGTCTGAATAGGACTCTTGCGTATGTGGTGATTAGAACACAAGAAATAGGTAGATTTAGGAGGCTTCCAGGTTTGAAAATTTTGGCCTTAGCCCAGAGATTTTATAATTGACAAGGATAACAAAAAAAAGTAATGTAGTATTTGTTTGCTGTCTTTAATCTTAGAAGGGGTAGAGGGGAAAAGGAAGGAGTCCAGTGCAACTGCCCTCAAAACACAGCACCACAACGTCTTAGGCAGACCAGGAGATAAACCCTCTGCCCAGAGAGAACATAGAAACAATATAAAAGTTAACTTGATGGCAGCATATTCAGATTTTAATTTACTCCTTAGTCTCTCTTTGCGCCTCAGATCCCCATCTGTGAAGTGGGGATAATAGCACTTCTCTGCCTCACAGGGGAGATGTTAGGCCAAATACCTCAAAGATTGTGAGATGCTCAGATACTGGAGTAATGGAGCCATATAAGTATGATTGATAGATAGCTAAACAGACAGATGATAAACTACCAGAATCCTATGTCAGTATTTTTGTAAGTGGATGCCAATTGTGACAGAACGAACTGAAAGTGTCATGGACTGAGACATCCCACCCCTTGAAATTTGTTGATTACAGGGCCAGAGGAGACCATTATGATTATCTAGTCTGACCTCTTGCATAAACAGGCCATAACATTTCTCTCAATAATTTCTGCATTGGCCCCAATAACTTGTAGTTGTTCTAGAGCCATCCTATCTTCCGTCATTCACAGGAGGAGACCAATATATGTCCTATACCATTCACCCATTTGGGGACCTGCTAAGCAGAATTGACAAAAAAGAAAAGGCTAATCCAATGGAGGAAGCTGCCAACAGCTTGGTACCCTTGCTCCTCCACCTCCAAGATGAGAATGAGGCTGTAGTTGAGGTAAGTCCCCATGACTGTTACTGTTCTGGAGCTCTAAGAAACCTTGTTCTCAGGATCTTCTCTTCTGTTAGCCTGCAGAGCACTTTCCAGTGCAGTCTGCTCCACACCCTGTCATGCTAATGCTTTTCCAGACCAGCATTGCTGAGCAGTGGGAATGCTTTCTAGTTCCATACATTCACTTAACAAACCCTGTAGTGCGTCCCATCTGATGAGCAAACTAGAAGAGGGTTTATCAGTGGGCACAGGGGAATATTAAAGTCCAAAACAAGACCACCTGATATTTCAAGACCCTGCAGTAGTGAATCAGATGAGTTTGATTGTCATTGCAGATAACAAATAGTTTGATAAAAAGCACCCATTTCCTGCCCTTTTACCTGGGGAAACCATACCTACCTTCGTTTTGTCTAAGGCTCTTCTATCCTTTGTATCTAACCCTCCTGCTCTTGCCATGTCTTACAGGCTTGTAAATATGTGTTAAGATGCTTAGCCCCGTATTTCAAATGGACCATGAAGAAAAAGGTGATCACAAACAAGACCTATTATAACCTTCAGCTGGTCCTGAGGAAAACTTCCAAGCATCTTGTCAGTGACCACTGGCCAGCTTACAAAACATTCATGCTGTCATTTGATTTGGAAGGTGGAGACTGGATGAAGGGTAGTATAGTGGATAAGGAGAACTAGGATAACGCAGTGGGAAGGTGGGTGATGGAAAGTACAGGGGATCAGGGGATCTGGATGGGGTGGCTGATGTGTAATGTGAAAGAGCCACCTCATCTATGATGTAGAGATGTGATGTGTGCTCATCTCATCCCCCTCCATCCTGAGCTCCAGGAAGGAGATATCTTTAATACCACATACATTTATTTGCTTTTTATTCTAGGTGGAAAAGTACAAGAGAGACAACCTGCTAGAATACATCTATCGAAGTATGAGGTACCTCAAGTGCATTCAGGCTTTTTTAAAGAGGGTCACGGCCATATTCAAAGGTAAATACAAAAATCTTGATCTTCGTAATACCATCAACATTCTTTTAGAATCTTCTGCTCTTTTTCCTCTAGAGGTAAAAATTAACCCATTAGCTCCAGGAGTGTCTTGATGTGAACAGATTAGGGCTGAGTGCCTCATAGTGATCCAAGAGAGCATTAGGGTGATTCTGATTCTTGTGTGTCACAGTATAAGCTTGTGCCCAGGGGAGATCTGGAATAAATTTTCCCCACAATATAGGGGAATTGGATGAGCATGCAGAATATCTTGTTTGTATATTGTGCCAATCCCCAGGGCATCAGAGCACCTTCGCCTTAAAGTGTAGTTCTACTCTGAAAAGTGACTGTAAAAATGGTTTCTATGTTGTGTCTCAATGGCTTCGGATCAGATGTGCTCAGTTTACAAGTAAAAAGATGGTGTTCTAAACTAGCAGTCCTGCATACTCAGCCCAGGTTCTGACAGTCAAAATGAGTTCTTTCTTCATCGTGCATCATGGCTTGTTCTGCAGGCCAAATTTTGTTCTCATCATTCCCCTTTGTGGCCCTGTGAAATACTTATGCCTTCACTGGGTTTGCAGAGTTGTAAACCTTTGGAATTTAATAAACAATTCTTTTGATGATACACAAGCAGAAGTAGAACGCAGCTTCTCTTACTCTAACTTAGTTTGCTCTGCGGGCATAACAGGCATAAAAATTGGTGATATGACTCTGAATACACAGAGGGGCTGATCCATTTTACTTTTTAGGATAGAACTTCACTTTAAGTTTCAGTTACAGGTCATTGCTGAAGAAAAGCTCACAGAGTAGACAAGTCTTTGACCTTTACTGATAGGAACACAGAAAGTCAAACCCTCAGTAGCTTTTAAAATATCTGATTCTTTATCTAGGTGTACCTGAATTTACAGATTACCTGAGAGATCCTTTTAAAGCACTTCTGAAAAATTATCACCGGGGAATGGGAAAAGTAAGAGGAGCTATAGTTGTGTAATTGTCTTTCTAGGTTACCTAATCAATATGGATGACAGCTTGATGAGGCAAGTGGACCTGGGCATCCTGATTCATAGTAAGCCATAATATATTCTGTGTGTGTGTGTGTGTGTGTGTGTTGGTGGTGAGAAGTTGTCTACATTCGTCGGGGTGGATTTAGCAGCCATTAGCACTTCCAGGCGTATAGTTAGACACAGATGTCTCCTCTTTTCCCATGTGCTGTAATACAGTGTGATTTTAGAAATGGAGCTATCACACAGTATGGTTTTATCTATATTTATGGAAAAGAGCATAAATAAAAATTCCATAAACATAGTTTGGGGCTCTGTTTTCTCAGGCTTTAGATGCCATGGATCATATGCATATGTTGCAGTAGTGAAGAGTAATTTATTAGCTTTTAAAAAGTGACATTAGTGCGAGGGGGAGGTGTCAGTGAGATTCTGTATTTATCCACGGAGTAGGTTCAGCATGGGTGATGGCCACACAATCTGCAACACGCTGCCCTGCCAATGTTCCTCAACTGATGTTAAGGGGCCATTTTAGGGGTGATATGACAGCTGAGTCACCACAGTTTCTTTAGTCTTGGTGTCTGTACTGAGGCTGCTACAAGGGGGTCAATTTGTGCCAGTTGTGAGGGGAGTTTGTGACATGGATACTTGCCCATTAGGAGTTGACTGAGGGCCCCAGCTTACTACAGGGGCACACAGGCCTCGGAAGAGCCATCAGATGCTAACAGCTTTCCATCATGACTACTATTCTGGACTGGTTTTGAACCAGGGACCTAGCGGCAAAAGCCTTCATATCCCATTGGGTGGGGACAGTAGAAATCCATTTGTGTTCATGTAAAATCTGTAAGTACTCATGACTAGAATCTAAGATTTAAGTTAAAAAACAAAGTGTTTGTAGCCCTTGTGGTTGTGAGTCTCTAGCCTTTTTGACACCTTTAAATTGCTTGTAAATATTGAGGCTGCTCAGCAGTGGAGTGCACCAACCCCCTAAGATGCCATTAGTGTACCAGCTGTACTTCAACTTGGAGTCAAGCACTGTAGGTGCTTCAGCACTTAGGCCTTGTAGGCGCTAGCCCCAGTAGCCACTCAGAAACGTGGCTAAGTGAAAATGTAATTTACTAGGGCTGGCAGGAAAGGAGAAAGTTGCAAATACCCTAAGTACAGAGGTATAAACAATTACAGTTGAGAGTGAGCAATAGCAGTTCCTGTTTTGGATCCCTAGGGCAATCCCATCAAGTGTCGGGTCTCTTCAGGCCTAGTGCCCTCTCCAGCCCAGTCTCTACTCAAGGAAATAGGCACTTTCAGGTTTCTATGTCAGGCTCAGTTAGTGTCTCTCATTCAGGAGCCTTTGCACTGTTCCTTGCCCTGTCACTGCTGCTCTCCCATAAGTCCCATATAGACCTGCACCCAGCTGTAATGTCCACCAATCATAGCCTGTTCCACACTCAGCCCTATGTACAGCTCCTGGCTATCCATGTGGCCACTGCCGCCACTCCAAACAGAGCCCAGCCATTTCCTGGTTCAGGACCTTTCCCGTTACCTGGCTAGGAGAAAGGGCATGTGCTGTGGGAGGGAGACTGATGGGACTTGTAGTCCCCTCTTAGAAGATCCATCACATTCCTCTGTGTCTAAGGTGAGACTGTTTGGACCTGCAGTGGGTTGTGGAATATATGATCCTTTTTTGGGGAGAAAGGTTCATGGCTATCATATCTACATCTTACAAAATCCACTGAAGCACTACAGTGTTTGTACCTCCATAAATGTTAATTCTAATCATCATCATTCCCATAGTTAATAAAACTGAGTCAGCCACTGTAGTATAGGAAATACAATAAACACGTCAGTAGCACAATTCTTCATATTCTGGTAGAAATTCCATAGTGTGGTTAAAATGTAAATAGACTCTGCTCATACTCCCTAGAGATACCTATTCTCCTTACCTTCCCAACCAGTCTCTTGAGCTTTTGGTCCCTGGGGTTAGTAGGGTTGGCTCTATTGTCATCTCACTGTGCCTAGTAGATTTACACAGATGTGTCAATATGTGGGGAGTAGAACATCAGAATGGCCATATTGGGTCAGACTAAAGGTCCATCTAGCCCAGTATCCTGTCTTCCAACAGTGGCCAATGCCAGGTGCTTCAGAGGGAATGAACAGAACAGGAAATAATCAAGTGATCCACCCCGTCACACATTCCCAGCTTCTGACAAACAGAGGCTATGGACACCATCCCTGCCCATCCTGGCTAATAGCCATTGATGGACCTATCCTCCATGAACTTATCTAGTTCTTTTTTGAACCCTGTTATAGTCTTGGCCTTCACAACATCCTTTGGGAAGAGTTCCACATGTTTACTGTGCGTTGTGTGAAGAAATACTTCCTTTTGTTTGTTTTAAACCTGCTGCCTATTCATTTCATTGGGTGAACCCTGGTTCTTGAGTTATGTGAAGGAGTAAATAATACATTCTTATTCACTTTCTCCATCCTATTCATGATTTGATAGACCTCTATCATATCCCCCCTTAGTCGTCTCTTTTCCAAGCTGCAAAATCCCAATCTTATTACTCTCCTCATATGGTAGCTGTTCCATACCCCTAATCATTTTGTTGCCCTTTCCTGTACCTTTTCCAACTCCAATATTTTTTTTTAAGATGGGGCGACCACATCTGCACACAGTATTCAAGATGTGGGCATACCTTGGATTTATATAGAGGCAGTATGATATTTTCTGTCTTATTATCTATCACTTTCTTAATGATTCCCAAAATTCTGTTAGCTTTTTTGACTGCTGCTGCATATTCAGTGGATGTTTTCAAAGAACTATCCACAATGACTCCAAGATTTCTTTCTTGATTGGTAACAATTAATTTAGACTCCATCATTTTATACGTATAGTTGGAATTATGTTTTCCAGTGTCCATTACTTTGCATTTATCAACATTGAATTCTATCAGCCATTTTGTTGCCCAGTCACCCAGTTTTGTGAGATCCCTTTGTAAGTCTTCGCAGTCTGCTTTGGACTTAACTACCTTGAGTAGTTTTGTATCATCTGCAAATTTTGTCATCTCACTATTTACCCCTTTTTCCAGATCATTTATGAATATGTTGAACAGTATTCATTCTAGTACAGACCCCTGGGGGACACCACTATTTACCTCTCTCCATTTGGAAAACTGACCATATATTCTTACCCTTTGTTTCCTATCTTTTAACCAGTTACTGATCCATGAGAGGACCTTCCCTCTTATCCCATGACAGCATACTTTGCATCACAGCCTTTGGTGACGGACCTTATCAAAGACTTTTGAAAATCTAAGTACACTATATCCCTCTTGTCCACATACTTGTTGACCCCCTCAAAGAAAACTAGTAGATTAGTGAGCCATGATTTCCCTTTACAAAAACCATGTTGACTCTTCCCCAACAAATTGTGTACATCTATATAAAGTTTGTGGATGACACAAAGTTGGGAGGTATTGCCAATTCGGAGAAGGATCGGGATATCCTGCAGGGAGACTTGGATGACCTTGTAAATTGGAGTAATAGAAATAGGATGAAATTTAATAGTGAAAAGTGTAAGGTGATGCATTTAGGGATGACTAACAAGAATTTTAGTTATGAGCTGGGGACGCATCGGTTGGAAGTAACAGAGGAGGAGAAGGACCTCGGAGTCCTGGTTGACCGCAGGATGACTATGAGTCGGCAATGTGACGTGGCCGTGAAAAAAGCCAATGCGGTCTTGGGATGCATTAGGCGAGGTATATCTAGTAGGGATAAGGAGGTGCTGCTTCCGTTATACAAGGCACTGGTGAGACCTCATTTGGAGTACTGTGTGCAGTTCTGGTCTCCCATGTTTAAAAAGGATGAACTCAAACTGGAACGGGTACAGAGAAGGGCCACTAGGATTATCAGAGGAATGGAAAACCTGTCGTATGAAAGGAGACTCGAGGAGCTCGGTTTGTTTACCCTAACCAAAAGAAGGCTGAGGGGGGATATGATTGCTCTCTTTAAATATATCAGAGGGATAAATACCAGGGAGGGAGAGGAATTATTTCAGCTCAGTACTAATGTGGACACGAGAACGAATGGATATAAACTGCCCATGGGGAAGTTTAGGCTTGAAATTAGACGAAGGTTTCTGACTGTCAGAGGGGTGAAATATTGGAACAGCCTTCCGAGGGAAACGGTGGGGGCGAAGGACCTGTCTGGCTTTAAGATTAAGCTAGATAAGTTTATGGAGGGAATGGTTTGATGGGATAACGTGATTTTAGTCAATTAGTCAACAACGTGCCATCGCTGGTAAATAGTATCAATGGTCAATGAGGATCTGGCTGGAGAATCTTGCCTGCATGCTCGGGGTTCTACTGATCGCCATATTTGGGGTCGGGAAGGAATTTTCCTCCAGGGTAGATTGGCAGAGGCCCTGGAGGTTTTTCGCCTTCCTCCGCAGCATGGGGCGGGGGTCACTAGCTGAAGGATTCTCTGCGACTTGAAGTCTTTAAATCACAGGATTTGGGGACTTCAACAGCTGAGTTAAGGGAAAGGGGGTGGGTCAGCTTTTGTGGCCTGCATCATGCGGGAGGTCAGACTAGCTGATCATAATGGTCCCTTCTGACCTTAAAGTCTATGAGTCTATGTATCTGCAGAGGCTCAGAGACACAGTTGTGAGTGGCACTTAGCTGTCTGGGGCCTTAGGTCCCATTTCAATGCAGCTCTTGAGAATACAATGGCAGATCCAATTGCCTGGACATGGACACCTAGCAACCAACAACCCAGAGAGATATGACTTTCCTGCATTTCGTTGGGGGCCCGAGCCGCATTTTCCCAGCTCAAGGAATAAAGGACTGGGGGAGGAGGTGAGTTGGAAGTTATGTGTTGGCTGCAAGAAACAGTCAGGGGACATCTGAACTGGGACAAAGAGGAGTCAGAGTACCAGGGCTTTTGGGCTGTGTGCTGACCAGAATGGACTAAACTGTAACTTTCTTTTCTCTATGCTCAGGACTTCTTATGTTGTGTTCCAGTCCTGTATGCTTCTGTTTTACAATGCTGGCTGAGTGTCATTGCAAATGCTGATGGAGGAGGTGCATTGCTCCCTAAGATTATACAAGTCTCCCTCAGGGGTTTCCCTCAGTGGGACTTGCTGAATGGAGCTCGTGGTGTGAAACAGGGGTGCTGAAGGACCAGAGGCCCAGCCTAAGGAGGTGGTGAAGCTATCTGGCTTGCCCTGGAGGAAGAGTGAGACCTCTAGCAGGTCTGGTACACAGAAGGGTCCTTCCAGAGATTGTTCCAAATCTTGGGCCGTAATACTGATCTTGTGGATCTGTGACACAATAGACCTAGAAGGAGCCCGGCCATCATCTCCTGGCTACTAGATTGCTTGGTGGCCTTAAGCCTGTGAGTGCTCATGTAGGCCATAGGAGGTTTACAGAACTCCTCCACATTGAACTTCTCAGCTTGTAAAATTTCCTTTTCAGTGTTTGAAGCCTGTACTGGGGCGACGAATCACCCTGAGGTGCCTCCTGGTGGTCGTCCAGGGAATTAGCTCGCCAGCCTCTGGAGTGCCCTCCTGGACCCCGGGGCCCCTTCTCTCGGGGTTCTGCCCCCTGAAGTACCCCGCAGTCTTGATGGGTCTCCCCTCCCTGGGGAACCCCCAATCTCCACCTTGCCTCAGTCTTGGGCTACTGCCAGTCACCATTTAGCCCCCGCTCACTGGGGCAGACTGCAGTATAATTGCCACTCATCACTGGCAAGGAGGGTTTGGACCTGCTGCCTCTGCCTATCCTGGGGCTGCCCCTCTGCAACCCCAGTACCTTCTCACCTTTAACAAGGCCTGCAGCCTGGGGATTTTCCAGGCTGGAGCTCCTCTGACCTATCCCCAGCCCTGCTCCACTTTAGGTACCCTGCTCGGCTCCCAGCAGCCAGGCCCATCTCCCTCAACAGTTAGAGAGAGACTCTCTCTGTTTAGCTTCTGACCCTAGGCCCTCTTATAAGGGCCAGCTGGGCCCTGTGGTCAGCTACCCGCTCAGCTTCACCAGCCGTTCTTAATCTCTCTTACCCTGCTGTAGCCCTCTCCAGGGCTGCTTTCACCCTTCCAGGGCTGGAGCGGGTGATCACCCCGCTACAAAGCCCTAGCATGAAAAAATTGATTATTTTTTTTGGAAAGGCAAAGTTGGTCCCTTTACAGATTTATGGCTGGGAAACCCTTAGTGATTTCTAGCTTTTGTAACATTTACTGTAATAAAATGCTTACTTTGAGGCTGCTATGAAAACAGCCCAAAGCAGACAGTAACATTGTGTTCACAGTGCATGTGCAATGTAGCAAACCCAGCGTCTGTCTCAGAACAATACTGGGCTGCAAATGAACTGCAGCCTGGAATTATTGTACTGCAAGTGAAACACTTTATACAGAGAAGTGTTCACACTTTTTATTGTGTGTGATCACATTTTGATTGAAAGCAAGATGCCATTTACAAATGTACATTTACAAAGCAATGTTAAAGAGGGCTTTTGTTTTGTAGGTTATGAATTAACTCTTTGGTGACCATCTGCTGTCTTACGCATCTATTTATACAGTCATTCAGCTGCCATTCTGGAAAAACCCAGCTTTCTCAGGCTTAAGAGTTGTCAGCATGTGGAAACCAATGCTACAGGTAACAGTTCTACTTTTATGATTGAAAATATTTTTAGGGCCAAAATTACTTTAAAATATTTGGTGCCTAAATCCTGTGGATTTCTAGGTGAAAAGCTACTTGGGAGATGTGAGTTAATATTGTTCATTACAGCATTTACTTTCTGCCAGCTACTGGGGAGAGGCACCCATAGTAGAATGGCTGAGTGGCCATGCTGCTAGTGGGCGGAAGGATCTGGAAAGCAATTTGTAGCGAGATTGGCACTTTGCTCAGATGCCCCAGCATCTCAGCTTGGGAAGTAATTTCCACACAAACGTTTGGCTTCTGTGGAGTTTGAGTACAAGAGGAACTACCCAGGTTTAAACAAGTGCTCTTTAGAAGGACTTTCCTTCCTCCAGGGGTTTCTCTATTGAAGGGGAATTACTAATCAATTACTAAACAATTACAATTACAGAAGCTGCTCAAAAAAAAAAAAAATCCACCTTGTCTCTCCAATTACTAATCCGACATCTTGCATAGTGGAAATTCTGAAAAAGCTGAAGATAACCCTCAAACTTTGAGGTGTGGAACTTCCTCAACTTCCATTAACTTCATTTGGAGTTTGGTCTGAGTAAAAGTGGAGTTCAGGAACTGACCATGTACTTCTGTTTATGGTGCTCAACACCTCACCAAGGACATTCAGCACTTGGCAAGATTTGGACTCTATAAGCCTGGTCTAGCTTTGCCATGGACTTTAGATGAGCTGTCTTCCTTTACTCTCTTGTCCAATTAGGTTATATAAAATGTTACTGTAAATTGTTCATTTTATTCTAGGGTCCTGAGTCTGTACTGGAGCTTGGGTGTCCAAAATGATGGCTCCACTTGCTACTACTCTTTTCAAAGTAGCTAACTCAAAGTTTGGAAAAAGCTTTCACATGGAGGTATTGGCAATGCTTACTTCACATTAAATGTAGTTACAGCTACTGTGTAACAGATTAGCTATTGTGCAAGTGTTAACGTTAAGAAATGTAAGTATTTAAAAATTCCTTTGGATTCTCAAAGCTTTAGGCTAATACTTGTTAATGGCAGTAGATTGTCTATTGATCTAAGACTGAGGATGTTACAGCTAAATATTTTATATACAGTGGTTTTACTTCCTGGATCTCAGAATGAATGGCAAAAGCTGGAGTAAATGGAGAAATGTAATTTATAGGAAATGCAATATAGTTAGTGAGAGAACAGTTTGCTACATTTTTGAATTTTCCAGTCTTACAACATGTTTGAGTCATAGAATATCAGGGTTGGACGGGACCTCAGGAGATCATCTAGTCCAACTCCCTGCTTAAAGCAGGACCAATCCCCAGTTAAATCAGCCAACAGATTTTTGCCCCATATCCCTAGTTCAATACTGATTAATTACAGGGCTGGATTAAAGCAATCCAGGGGTCTAAGTATGCTATGCCCTGGCACCCCACCACAGCCCTGCCTTCACATCATGGCCTTGTCTCCACACCTGGCATGGCAGTGGGACCTCAGCCATCCCAGAAAGATGGGGCAATGGCATGGGGCCCTTCCTTCCCCATCAAGAAGTGTCAGCAGAGATGGCAGCAGGGTTCCCCTCTGCCCCTGGAGAGGCCAGCATGGAAAACTCATAACAGCCAGGGATGGCCTTGGCTTGCTTTGCTCTTTTCTTTTTGCAATGCACAGAGTCCTCTTTCAGAGTGGTAATGGTATGGCCCCCTAGAGCAGTGGGTTTTTGGTTTAACACCCCTTGGGATGAATGGAGTAGTTCTCACCTCTCAGAGCTATTATTTCAGGCTGCCTGCAGGCTCAGGCAGATGCTACTGCATTCATTCTACTTGGATCATGTTTTTGAGCTTCCCCCTCACCCCCCACAAACATGAGGGGGGAAAAAAGGAAGCTAAGATTCTGATAGGTTCCCATGACTCCAGTATCTGGAGCCCTGGGCATGGCCCTATGGTGCCTTTGTTTTAATCTGGCCCTAAGTAGGCTCCTCAGCACAGACCTTTTTAAGGGCTGCTGCTGAAATTAATGGGAATTTGTCTTTGACTTAAAATCAGGATTTATCACCAAATGTTCTGGGTTCTTTTTGGGAGAAATGGACATAGTAGAGATCCCCTCCCCCATTTTATTCTGAGCTATTTTAATGGCCAAGAAAGATATGATTCCACAAAACTGACATTGCTTTGTTTAATCTTTGGCTTCCTCCTGCTAAATTTCTTAAAGCCCTTACATTTGTTTAATGACTTATTGGGTCCCAGGTACAGCAGTCTAAATATGCCCTTTAAAAGAGGGGGATGAAAATGATTCTCAAATGACTGAGCAATTACTGAACTGGTTTCAGACAATTAGGAATTAAAGAATGCACTGTAAATATCGCTGCTGAGCATATGTTGAGAAATGGGATAGGTGCAGTTGAAGCAGTGGATCTGGATGATATGCACTGTTGGGTTTCAGTGGAAGTAGCTACATTCTAGGAACAATTTTTCAAAGAAAAGAACTGAGAGAGGCTTGAAAGGCTTCAGAAGCAAATTTTGTAACAGTATTACATTAAAAAATCTCCAGCACTAACTAACCGTTAATTCCACATTACTGTCAGCACTGAGTGCTGATATGGAATAATAATATATGCCTGTGGGCTCCTTCAATGTATGCATTAGTTACACTGAAATAAAGGCAACATTAATATTAGGACTATTTACAGTACAGAAGAACCTAACAGTTATGAACACTAGAGTTACGAACTGACCAGTTAACCACACACCTCATTTGGAACCGGAAGTCCACAATCAGGCAGCAGCAAGAGACATAAAAAAAAGCAAGTACAGTGCTGTGTTATACGTAAACTACTAAAATAAAGGGAAAGCAGCATTTTTCTTCTGTATAGTAACGTCTCAAAGCTGTATTAAGTCAATGTAGGAGGACCAGACAGCAAATGTGAAAAATTGGGACAAGGGGTGA